>NC_090934.1:453566743-454242812 GCF_040938575.1 Ambystoma mexicanum | reverse complement strand
GATAGTGATGTCACTGTTTTACATTTTATTGAAAAATACATTACCTGTGACATCCCTTCAGAAACCACAAATTGTGACCTACAACACAAGTTTAATGCTTCCTAAAAACAGAAGTGTGGCAAATACTGCTGATGTGGATACAAAAACAAAGGCAAATACTATATCAAAAATTGCTTTTGCTTCCCTAGACCAGTTAGCAAAAATGCACAATTAAATAGTTTAATGTCTTCTGTTAGACAGCTTAAAAGGCAAATCTTAAAAGGGACAAAGCATCCAAATACATAAATGATTACAATGCAATCATTGTTGCCCACTTGTGCAATGCAAACATAGACATGCAATACATTGCAGACAATTCCACTGCAGTTGCAAGATATGTCACCAAAGCTGAGAAAACAGAGTTAAAAGACCCCTGGAATGACATATCATCTGACAGAATGTGGTTGCTACGAAGCAGCAACTATTTAATACGTATAGCCTTATATGACAAATCTGAACACATTGTCTGGCTGAAACTTGGACTGGCTTCATCCTGAGAAAGAGTACTAAAATCCTACCAAGATATAGAAAACCTAGCCACAAATGATCCCAACAGTGAGGACATTGTAAAATACAATTTAATTGACATGTACTACTCAAACAGAACTACTGCTTTAGAAAACATGTGTCTGTAGGACATTGCCCAAAACTACACCTACAAAAACAATGTCACACCAAATGATAGAACTGGCAAACTTGTGAAGGAAGCCTAGTGAAACTCGCCAAACCACATCTAATTAATCATATAAAGTTATTGTTTAAATCTCCACAACATAAAGAACTGTATTACATGGCCTTACTCGAACTTTTTAAATCTTGGAGAAAAGAAAAAAAAAAATATTAGGTGACTATGACTCATTTGAAACTGCATTCAAACCAAATGAAAGCAGTATAACAAATGACAATTTCAAATAATACAAAAAATGTTAGATAATGAACGCCAACAAGAGGAAGAAATTGAAGCTCAATTAGAAAAAGACACTCCTGAGGGCAGTCAACCTTCCCTTACAGGAAGCCTAGAACCACTTTGGAGAACCACTCATTCTAAATGAAGCAGAAATAGCCATCACTGAAATACAATAGATCGATATAAACAATCTGAGGAAGACTTGTCAGTGCTGGAATCAAAGCATAATGATGAACAGCTCACCAAGTCACTCAAGAAATTGAACATGGTTTTAAACATGAAACTAAACCTGTAGCTATGAAGAATTATAAACCTCTGCTCCAGTATGTATGTGTGAAGCTGGTTCTGGTAAAACATTCTTAATTAAAATAATCAGCAAATTTCTACAAAACTTAACAACACCTTTTGGCTGTAGTAACAGCCCCCACGGGTTTAGCTGCCTACAACATAGGAGGTGTAACTTTATACCAATGCCTGCTCCAACCCCTAGAACACCAAAATACAAATTTGAATACTACAATTTATCAGCAGAAGCTGCCACTGAACTACGCAGAATTCTAAAACAAATGAAAGTGCTCATGATAGATGAAGTTAGCATGGTTTCCAACCTCCTGTTGGCTTTTATTCATCTCAGAATGCAAGAGGTCCGACCTCCTAAAGTTAACAACAGTCAGTGAAAGGTTAACCTGTTTTCAAAACATTAGGACCCAGAAAATGCTGTGATACCCTCGGCAGCATTGGAAATGTAAATCTGTGGCAACATTTTCACTACAGAGAACTAATGCAAAACATGCACCAGTCTGCAGACCTCACCTATGCTAATACCCTTCATTCGAGAACACTTCAAATACACCATCTCAATTCTTATACAGCAGAACTTCTTCTAACCTGAAATGTAGTTGTAATACGCCAACAGGTATCTAACTACTTCAAGCATTTGCTTAATCACAACATTCTTCAAACAAGCATACTATCACCCCTACACTAATGTAACTGTAATAATTTGTTTAATACAGCATGTTTTTTCGCAATCATTATTTAATGTCAAAACAACAGCAGTGTTTTATACACTAACATTGTACCAAACATAGGGCCTCATTACACGGTAGGCGGTAAACCATGGCGCTATTAGCGCCATGGTTCATGCCGGTAATTTACCGGTACCGCCTTGGAGGAAAGGGGAATTACCGCCCTATTCCAAGGTTGGGAAGGTGGGAATTCCTCCTTCCTCCATTGCCCTTCCCCATTCCCATGTTTGCCCCATAGGGCATAATGGGAAGGGGAAAGGCGCTAATTATGGTACCGCAAATTGCGGTACCGTAATTAGCACCAAGGTCCCTTTGCGGGTTGGATTTTTAACGCCTGCAAAAAGCAGCTGTTAAATTCCCCAACCCGCAAAGGGACCTCGTAGTAAGGCGGTAAGGATTTACCGGTACCGGTAAAATACCGGTACCGGTAAACCCTTACCACCTACCGTGTAATGAGGCCCATAGTACTTACAATGTATTGTTTGAGGGTCTAAAAAATTGATATGTAAAATGGTACACAACTAGAGCTTTTAAGCTGTGCTCCTTAACAAATTGGACTGTTTTGTTGCACAGAAAATAAACCAGAGATTCCATCTTCATAACGCTATAAAACTAAGCAACCATGGCAATTATAAAAAAAATACATATTCTATGAGCACTATCCTCAATTGTACTACAATCATAAGTACCATATACAGTTCAATTACATCCTTCCTCCATATTACAAAGAATGTGTAGTCCTGCTACATTACCTATAAATACTATACACAAATTACTGCTATGGCGATTCTGGCCATACTCCTACTAGATTACCTGTACTATACACATATTACTACGGTGGTGATTGTGGCCAGTGGACATATTCTTGGGGACATGGCGTGCAGCTATGCCCCCAAAAATCTGGCCACTGGCCTCAACCACCACAATACAATTAACTATGTAAGAAGTACGTACCATACACCATCAAGTAATAAAACTCAGCCTGATCCCCCCTGCAATTGAAATGATGTCTGTGGACATCGAAATTGACTGCAGACTTGGCGCATTTCAAAATACTGTTCTCACCTATAAAAACAGCTCTGCATTACCTTCATTCCATTCCCCTACCATTTCTACACCCTCTTTCAGCCATCAAATAATGCCAAATGTCTTTTCCAGGCCACCCGTTCACAGCACTGTCAGTGAACTACTGTGGTGTCCGTGGACAGCTACTACACCAGCCCAACCTTTTTCCACCTACAATAAAAGCCCCAATATATTTTTTCCACTCCCCCACCCTTCCCATCACCTCTTTTCACCACCAAATAACCCCAAATGTGTTTTCCAGACTTTCCCTCCACCACACTGTCCACAGACTCGCACGTTTCGCCATACAATCAGCAGACATGTCCGATGTCTGCAGACCTCCCATCAACCCCTGGACCAATCAGGGGCCCATCCACAGAGCGACCAGGGTGTTGAGTCTGCTGACCGAACCCAGATATCACTGATTTTATTTTATCTATTTACCATTTAAAATTTCCCAAATCTCACTTTTAGGACCAAGCCCCCACACCTGCTGCAAATTTGGTGAAAATCCATTCAGCGGTTTGGCCTGTATGCGAGAGCAAAATCTTTTTTGCATTGCGTCTATGGGAAAAAAACACATTTTGAGACCCCCCCTATAACTTTGTCCCCCCTGCATAAAATCTCACCAAACATTGCAGGGTCAATCTGATGGGTCATATACTTTTATTTGCAAAGTTTTGTGAATATTCATCCAGGGGGCAAAGGTATAAGCCACCCAAAAAGTGCTCTTCCTTTGGTTTGAGCAACTTAACCATAACTACATATTATATAAAGAAGCTGTGTTATCACCTAACATAGTTTGTGGACAATCCTTTGTGGAGGCTTGGGAACTCACTGTAATTAAGAACCAGCCTGTGTCACCTCCTGACAGCTTAAGCTACAATATAGAGAACCTTGGCTGGCGTGCTCTGTGCTTCTACCCCAACAATATAGAGGGTAGAAGTACAGATACCCCCTCCAATCTTTACATATGGTATCTCACCTTTTGCTCCTTCCCGCAGTGCCGAATGGGTGAATTCCCATGACATCTCCCCTATATGCCATGAATAGAAGGATGAAAAATTCATGGGACTATTTTCTAATGCATCAGGCATGAACATTTCAATAATCTCCTCTAGATACCATTGTATCATGTACTCAGTATTACTATCTGGGATCACCTCTCACCTTGACAGTGCAGGGGAATAGTGATGAATAGAATGTTGCCAAGAAATGCAGCCTGGCCTTGCACTTAAGTGTATAGTAAACGTAACAAATTGCAAGATGGACATTTGTGGTCATTTTAAACCTTGTTGACAAAGGTTTTACACAGAGATACAGAGGATAAGAAGGAGATGGCCTTCAAAGCAAAGAGAGCATGTATAAAAATATCTATTTCAGTTTAGTTGAAAGGATTAATGGTTTATTCAGTCATTATTTATTATTTGTCATTAGAGTATCCAGATTCAGAATATTGGGCTCAGATGTAATCATATGTTTTTCATCGATATGGAATACACAACCGGGTTACAGGTATGAATGTTAGTTAAACTATAACATCGCTATATGTATTAAAGACATAAAATCATGTGATTAAAAGTGACTAGAAAGATGTTAGCAACTTGCTCGATTTTTTAATAAGGATGGATAAGAACATGGCAGATAGGCTGGCAGGAAATTCCTGTCCGCTAGTCGTTTCATGGGCCGGATAGGAAGTAATGCATTTTTTTAAAGGCCTGTTTCAGAGCACCATCTTGGAAGTTTGGGCATTAATGCTCCTTATGAGAACATGCCTCCCACATATAGTTTTCATGTAACAGAACAGGGCAACATGTGGGTGATGGAGGCCAGCCCATTCACCTGAAAAGCTGGTGCCATTAATGTATTGTTTATCTCAGTACCTAAAATGGAAGACAGCACAAGGGTTGAGCACAGGGTTCCAACAGTGGTTTCTGCTTCGTTCAGTGGATGTTGCCAGGGAACAAGTTCCATGCAGCAAGGCATCTGTCTTAAGTTGGCATCCGAAAGCAGAAAAAATTCAAATAAACTCACAATCGGCTACATCTCCTCTCTATTACCAAGCCCTATACAGAAGGATTTGAAAGGTTGACCACTGGTTATTGTGCACAAGAATGGACCAGAGCAGTCCCAGTTAATCCACTACTTATCAACACCAAAGAGCCCCTTCAGCAAATGAGGCTATTAAGCTAAGTGAATGAGGCTATTGACCCAAGTAAGGTGCTCAGTGAAGTATGTCCATTAGACCAAGCTATACAGAAGTGAAAGGTGTGGGCAGCAGGCGGTGAATGCAAAATATGATTTAGAATCTATCTTCTGTTGATTATTGGTGCAACCAGAGGATTTCAGATTGCTTGGCTTGGTTGTGAATGTGGGAGGCAGGCCAAAATGGGAAAGGTCATGTGGGAGACCGCAGGCAGAGCCACAGTTTTGGGCCAGGGATTTAACAGACCCAGTGAGGGTGTGTTGTATACACAGACAGGTTTGGTCCCCACTCTGACAAAAAGGCATGCTACACTGAATAGTGAGAACACCAATGAATACAACAAAGTCTTTGCAGAACAGATTTATTACAGGCAGAGAACTAGACTTATTTCCAGCAGAGTACATAAGGCACATTGGACATGGATGATTGTCTGCACTGGCCTGCGTGTGGGCATTAATGGCAGGCATACTAGCTATGCAAGATCAGGGATCGCTCAGAATTGATCGAGACATCCCTGATAAAGATCTTTTTCTTGATGCAACCAACAGGTTGGCAGACCCAAACCTAGGAAAATTGATCCAACAAAACTGTTGTCTCTACCTTAATCAGACTCCAACCTAGGCAAATAATCTTTTCAATATAGCAATCTCAAAATTTGGAGATCCATAGATTAAGTTGTTTGCCTATGTATTTGTTTCAAAACTTCACGTAATATACTTTCTTTCACTGTTTTCTATGCATTACACTTCATAGTTTTGTTACATGTTTTCATTTAACATTCATGATTTTATTCATAGTCATGTGATAAACAATTCATTTTCCTGTATGGTAATTCACATTCTGTACATATTCATTAATTGTTGTTGATATACAGTACATTTATTTTTTCTGTTGTCTTATATTGCCAAAATTCACATACCCCATCTGTTTGGTCCCTTTCCTTGTTTGACTAAAATAAATAATGGTCTTTCCTTTACCTCCTTGAATCAACTCACTTTTTTCACAGTATTTGTCTTTTGGATCACCACACCTGGAGTATTTTTAGGGATATCTGGCAGGTATACCCGTACCCATGAATTTCACTTTATAAAAAAGGTACTATGAATAAGATCCCATGGTGGAACCAATATGTATACCTACTAGCTAGGCACACTGACTGGAATGGGATGCAGGGGTGTGCAACATATCCTTGGATGAAGAGGGGAAATGGGACTCCAAGTGAGGAAGGGAAGGGTCGGAGAGCGAGAAGCTTGAGTGGGGAGGCTGCTGGGAAAGAGGAGAGAGGGAGAAAGAGACTGGGCGAGGGGAGAGAGAAGAAGAAATGTGTATTTGGGCAGTGGTGAGAGGGAGGGAGTGGGAGTGGAAGGGAAAAAGCCAGTGGGGAGATAGTAGTAGAGGGGAGAGGGCTGAGAGAAGGGGGATGAAAGAGAGAAAGTATTAGAGACAGAAAGAGAGGGTGGGAGGGAGAAAGACAGAGAGAGGGAAAATGACAGAGAGAAGGAAAGTGAAAAGTAGAGAGAAAGAGCAGAAGACTGAAGGAGAGGAAGAGAGGAAGAGATCAGGGGAGAGCAGGGGAGAGGAGGAGACAGCAGGAGAGAGCCACTGTGGAAGAAAGGCCAGGAGAGAGCTTGAGAGAGAAGGAGGGAGACAGCAGGAGAGAGCAGGAAGGTCAGGGAGGCAAGGGGAAAGAAGCAGGGGGATGTAGAGGCAGAGAGGCCAGGAGAAGGAAGGAGGAGGAAGCAGAGGCCTGCTGGTGGAAACATAGAACAGGTTGGGGAAGGATGAGCAGAAAAGGGGAAGAATGGAGAAGGGACGGCATAAGGAGGGTACCTGCTAAAAGGGCCTCCTGAGCTTATCTGCTCCCACTCATCTGCATGCCACCACCAGCAATCAAGACAAGAGAGCCCAGGTTCTCTCCCCACACACTTATAGGGCTGTTGCTCCACCCCTCCAGAGCCTGAAAACCTGTGAAACTGGTTTCTGACTGGTGCCAGGGCTTGGTGGCAGGAAGGGGAGGAAGGATCACAGAGTGTGGGACAAGTGGGTAAAGTGACTATGGGGTACTAGTTTGTGGGCCATTGCCAGGGATTGGTGAAAGGGGGGATGGAAATCACAAGTAAATGAAAAGGGCAGGTAAGATTGATCACAGGGTGTAGTACAAGTGGGCAAACAGGCCCATGCCCACCCCAATGAAGACAGGAAGAACACAACAGGGTGAACTCGTTTTTTGTGTGGTTCCCAAGGCTTGGTGACTGGAAAAGAAGATGGAAATTACAGGGTAAAGGGCATGTGGGTTTATAGGCAGAGACAATAGATGAAAAGGTCAGGCCAGATTATTAGATTGCCGTTACTGGGGAGGGGAAGAGTTTCACAAAAAATATGTAAAGGGGCCATAACTAGGTTGCAGATTACACTGGCTGGAAATGCTGCAGCTGTTTGCCGTAGCTGGGAGCAGGTTTAACTATAGGAGGAACTGTTTTTTAATGGAATTGAGTCCTTTTCCAGGGCTGGAGCATGGCTGGAATTCTACAAACCCCCCACACATACTGTATAGTGCAGTGGACAAGGAGCAGACTAAACCCCACAGCAGGAACTCAACACAGATCCACATAGCAATGTAGGGTCTCTCTCACACACACACACACACACACACACACTAAAGACACAACATGTATCATTACGGGTCTGGCAGTAACACTGCCTGTGCTACCGGCAGGTTGTCACCAGACCCGTAATAATTTACCGCGGCCTGACTTCCCGGTGCCACCGTATCATTACGAGTGCTAACGGTGCCAGTGCTTCTATGAAGGGTTTGCCTACCTTGACCGCTGCGGCTGGCAGGATCAGCTCTGTCGGGCACAGCGGCCACAGCAGGCAAACTCACGGTTTGCCAGTCCAGAAACAAGGGTGCCAGTGAGCTTACCAGCACCCCTGTTTCCCAACCAGCAACATTGTAATGAGGCCCGATGTCAATGGTGGGCAATGTCCAGTGTGCCAAAAAACAAGCAACTACAGGGATCATAAATTAAAGGTACAAAACACAGTGGTCTGGCAATGTTGAAACCAAGTACAGTGATGATTTAATGCAATAGCTAAATGCAGAACAAAATGCACACACAGGAGAGCACTTAAGCACTTGGCAGAAATAAACCACAAGCATAAACAGCACAGAAACTGTAGTCAGGGGAAAATGTGTAGATTCATAGGCAGGGAACATTAACATACAGTCACATGCAACCCAAGATGGAAAATATATTTGTGAAAAATAAACATCACGCAACACAGTAAATACAGAAAGCCCACAGCGAACAACAAGTGACACATATGTGAAATAAAGGTAAAGGCAGGTTGTTAGTGGTTCATACAATGAGACATCCATTACCACAGCATTTCCAGGAAATCTTCTACTATGATAAACGGAAGCCTATGGGTGTGTGCTGCCCTATGCATATTATGATATGTTTAGCTGTTTCTCGGAATGTGCAGTGCTGAGTGAGGGATACACAAATGACACAGTACACTACTTGGATGATTTCATGTTGTGCAAGGCAGGGACAGGACATTATTTGAAAAGACGAGGTTTTTACTAGAGTTATGGAAGAATTGGTAGTACCATTAGCATCTGATAAGATGTGTGTTCACACCACTGGCTTTCAATTCCTGGGCATAAAGTTAGATTCCACAAAACTTGGATGCCATCTGCCAGATTACAAAGTACAGGGTTTAGGCATGCCATTGAGGTCTACTAAAAGAGTAGAAATGTTACACTGAATCCGTTAAATATTTTGATTGAACAGCTGAACTTCACTTGGTGGCTCAATAGGGTATAAACCCAGGATGAGCCAGGCATTCTCATGTCCCATTGGCCGAGGTGTACAATTACAATCGCATGAACCTTGAGGAAAAGGAAGAACCTTGTGTCTAAGCCCTGTTTCTGCCGACATTCCACAGGTGCAGTGTGTTTTCGCTTGGCATTGGCTAATAATGTGCAGTGCTTCTCGCAGCGGTGGCAGGTAGTGTGTGATTTGGTTCCATTTTGGGAAGCGTCTTGTGTGCGAAACATTGGCTGTAATAGTGGTGGGAGTGGGTTTAGTGCGGTACTTTCTGATTAATGTTGTTAATGACTGACACTATTTCTTTTCATTTGTTTTCTACCTCTGTGGATATTGCTTTGCAAATTGCAGCCATTTCTGCCACATGACTACTCCTGCGACCTATCCTCATGCTCACTCTTGGGACACCTCCACATTTGACTCACAAATTCCCGGTTCCTGCACCAATTCATTTTGAGGGTCATCACAAATGCATCCTCAAATACAGTTGGGAGATTTCTACACTCTTCTTCATCAAAGGCCTTGTGTAGTGATTGTTCAAATTCAATATAATGTGTTTCTAATCCTGCACCATCTGTAGCATCTATTCTACAGCTACACAGTCATGCAGGTCTGCCAGCCCCTAAGCTACTGGACTTTTTTTTATTCTGCCCACATCTCACTTCCATAGGGAATCCCTGCAATGCCAATGTCCATGATATAATTCTTGACTCACCTAATCTGAACCTCTTACTCTTCAAAAATAGCAGCAGTTGATGATTAGTTTCAACAATCACCACTCTACTTGAATAATGTGGTGGAAATGGTGTAATGTAACAGCTGTCAGAAGTGCGTTTTTACACTCATTACATTTTGTTTCCACCTGTGACAATGCTTTGCTAGCAAATGAAATGGTTTTATGATTTGAATCATGTTTCTTATACTATACCGATACATACATAGGTCTGTGAACCCTTTCTCCAGAAAGAAATCTTGATTCTTCTTTGGACATGACAAACATGGAGCCTTTATTAGACAGTCTTTCAATTTGGCTACCGCCTTACTATGTCATTTCCAGGGAACTCTCTGTCTCAGTAATTGAGTCAATGGTTGTGTGTTTTCTCGGTATCCATCAATGAATTACCTATTATAACTTGTCATCCATAACAAGCTCTTTCAGCCCTTCAGATCTGCAGGATCTTTAAACTTTTGAATAGATTTTTGATTGTGGGCTCAATGCCTGTCTTGTAACTTTGTGTCCCAAGAAATGAATCATTTTTCTGCCAACTGCACCTTGTGCAATGATACATTTGCCCCATCCTTTCGCAACTGGCTCGGTACATGTCTGATTTCACTGAAGTGGCTTTTTATATCCTCATTTTTAATCAGGACATCATACACATAAACCACAGTTCCCCTCTCAGCTGCCTCCAGCAGTGCTTTGTTCAGAAAGATCCCAAACTCACTTCCTCTACTGATAAAGCCAAAGGGGGTTATTTCGATGCATACTGAATCCCTTGGAACATAAAGGCAAATAGATTTTTTATATCCTTTGTCAGAGGCACACAACAATACCCTGTGGTTAGATCTAAGGTAGTAGAAACCTTTGAGCCTTGGATTTGTGCAAGGCCTTGGTCAATGAATGGAAGAGGCCACCTTGACACAGGTACACTTTTATTCAGTTCTCTTACATCTGTACACATCCACCCTTGACCATTGGGCTTCAACCTGCCTAATATAGGCATGTTTAATGTACTGTGAATGGGTCTGATGATTCCTCTGGACTCCTAGTTATTCATTATTTCTGCAAAGGACTCTAAACCGGCCAATGGTAGCCTATATGAAAGGTTCTTTACCATAGCCTGAAGACTGTGTAGCAACATGCAGATCAGTACACCCACAATAATATGTGTCCTCAGCTAATACCTTCCTGATGAATATTTTTCTTAATTGGTCTTTTTCCTTTTCCTTTGTATATGCATCTGCAGCCAGAAATGTGTTCCTCTACGATTTTAGAAAAGTCTGGAAACTCTGTTGAAGGAGGGATCTCTGTGCTTTCTTTGAACTATGTGGCAGTATCTCTTTGGAGAGGTGCAACTCTGAAGTATCTTGGAACCTCTGCCTTTGCTTCAATTTGCTGTTTTACTGTTGTGTCATTTTCACCCACCTCGAATAGGATGCAGTCATCCTGATGATGAAAAATCACATGTGTTGGTTCATAATTGTACACTTTCAGGAATATTCCCAATAACTGTGTTGTTTAAATCTGCAGAGAAGTATGATTCTTTCATTGCCATCTCTAGTGGTCTAACCTCCTTTAAGTAAATATCATGACATCCTTTGTTATCCACAAGTATTCCGATGTGACCATCTCCAATTTCCACCAACAATGTGTATTCAGATTCTAGTTTCTGCTGTCTCACGGATTCATTGAGACACACAAATGCTTCTGGCTCCATACTTTTCTGTGCTTTCCTGTATTTGAATGCTATTATAAACTGCCTTGTAAATGCAGGAATGGTAATGTCTTTCTTTGCTTGAAGCTCAACTGTATATGGCATTATTTGCACACACTGTTATGCTTGCCTTCTATCCTGAAATTCAGGTGCTGTGCCACCCAGTCTGGACCAAATGTTTTGATTAAAAAAAACCTAAAGCCATACTCATTCTGTGCATGAGGACATTTCCCACTTACAATCCATGTATTGTGAATGCTTTTGGACCCTATTGTTATTTTCAACATGCATCTTCCCATAATTCTATTGTCCCAAATCAGGACCATCTAATCCCAAAATGTGTTAATATTTTATTTTAAAACTTTGAATTGCTTCTCTGTCAAGCATTTGTTTGAACACTTTCTCATTTATGAAACTCTTCTCCTGTTCCATGGCCAACACTGCCTCAATCAATTCCAGATACCTATTTATGTGCATCGCTATCTATACCTTCCTTCACGTGCATTTCTGCAGTGGTGGAAATATACTTTTCCTAAACTGCCACTGAAACATCACATTGTTCACAGTCTTCATCACTTAGATAGAAACACAATGTTTTTGTATCTATCTGTGTTTGCCAGTTCTTTTTGGGATCCAAATGAATCTCCAATGACTGCTTTTAATGTTCTCCTTGCATTTCATCCTGGCATATGAGAATTACAGTGAAAAAAGGTACACAGCCATTTTAATGTTATACCTCCACTGCTCTCTCCGATCTGGTGATGGTATGACATTCTTTTGCATTGCTTATCTGGCTCATCAACCTTTAAGGCTTCAGGGTCTTTCTGGCCAAAGACCACAGAACCCCATTTACCCCATCAATCAAAGGTGACAGTCTCTTCAGACAATTTGTCCCTAATAAGAATGGGGTCTCCTCAATAGGCATGACCACCACTTCTTGCCTCAATATATGTTTCCCTACCTTGATGTCAACTTCAGTGGCACCTTCCATCGGTATCTCTTCCCCATTGACATTATGCACAGGGCCTTCAATATGTCTTAACTTCAACATGCCTTGTGGGGGTCTCCGTTAATTTATTCTATACAGCATTTCGTTGACATTACAGTCACCTGTGCGCTTGTATCCACCATAGCAAATGCCTTGCATTGCTCTTCTACTGTAATAAGGGCATAATATCTGTCTTCAGATCCCTCAAGTATATATAGGAATTGTTGCTGATCTCAGGGCTGATTTTCTTTAGGCCTGCCTGCCTTCTTGCTAATCAAAGGGGCATGTGAAATGACATTTTACACCCCTTTTTGCCCATCTCCTTTTCAATCTCTCTGTTTATTTGTCTGTCATAGGATCCATCTGAGGTTTTGCTATGGATTAGCCCCTCTGCATAGCAGGGCCTCCTGAGTTTTCATCCCATTCCTTATCTGCTTTTCCACATTATTTTGATTTTCTTCACTTACCTCCTCTCTGGTGCACAACTGCTTTGTATTTTCATTAGCATCATATGGCAGTATGTCAACATTTTCTCTTTGGAACTGACCTGACTCTTCTACTCTACTTGTCAGTTTCACCTCTTGAAACATCTGCAGCTCGAAATAATCCCCTGAGAACTCACCTGCAAGTGCCCTTTTGGGTTGTCTCTGTGGAGATATGAGCATGAATTATCATGTTTAGAAAGCCTGCACACGTCTTTGTTCCTTTTCTGTTTTCACCTTTCATTTCACTCTGTTTTTTTTCAGTTATTTCTGATGTATTTATTGCACTATGAACCATGAAATAGTCCACTTGTTTACTGGCTATCAATTGTTCAATTGTATGCTCCTCATCCTTTTCATGTGCCATGTTCTTCTTGGATTGTTTTTTAATCTGCTGCTCTTTGGGGTCCTACTGAATATTTTTCCTTTCTTTTTCCTTATTTTCAAACACCTGAATGGAGCCAATAGTTTGGTTTGACTCTAAATTAAACTGCACTACTTTCTTATGTGTATTTTTATTTTTCCTATACTATCATCATTTGGTTTTGTTAGTTTCAAATCACAATGTAGCTCACTGGGATTTTGCAAATGGAATATCACTCGTACCTTCAGTGTGAGAAGTCTGTTGGATTAGTCATTTGTTGACGCCCTGTGCAATGCCACTCTTATGTTCTGCATTTTCATTCAGCTGTTGCTTTTTCCCTGTGCATAGCCTTCCTATTTGATCTGCTATCATTTTCAATTGTTCCTGTAAGCATGGGCATCTTTCCAGATCCCTAAAATCATCTCTCTGTGCTCTAGGCCAATACTGGTTGTATTCATATTGGTATTCCCTATTTTTGTTTCTTTCAAGAGATTGTTAGTGTTTCCCCTGAACTCCCGGAATAGAGGAGATGGCGAGAGGGCTGTCCTCTGTCCATAATGCCCTTGTGAAGAGGCATGAACATAGGACTGAGGGCTGTAGCTCACATTATGTCTCTCATTTGTTAATTTCCATTTTCAAGAATCTATCTGCATATCTCGACCCTGTTTGATTGCCATATGTCAATGTAGCAGAGTTACATCTACTCTATGATCCCAATACCTGGTATGGCCCGTTACTGGATCCTGCCATGTCACATTGAAATCATAATAATGGCAAGTTGCCAAGTTACTGGGGACGTTGATCTATGGATTGGAATACTGTTGTGTGGGTGCTGCCTTTCTTTGCATTGCCACACTGTTCTGATTCTGAATGCGTAATTCCTTGTCTGAGCTGTTTTGTCCTGATCTGATTTCTAAAACTGCAAGGACTGTATCTTTTGCCTTCTGTTTCGACTCCTTTCTTTTCTTTTCATTGTGTGACATTGCCTCCAATATCTTTGAGGATTGATCTAAGATCTAATAGAAACCTTTGTCCCTGGTAAATTCACAGGCTAACTGAGCCACAATTTCACTTTGTACTCCAAGGATAAACATACTTTTGAATTCTACTGTGTGCACATCGCAATTCACATCAAATCTTAAAAATGTAAGTTTCAGTGTTTTTAAGAACTGCCTTGGGGAATCGTCGGGCCCTGCCGATAAAGTATACGCTGCCCGTTTCGCACCTTGGATAGATTTATATGGAGAGAAATACCATTGTATCTCTAGCTGGTAATCCTCCCACAATAGAGTTTTCTGCTCATTAACACTACGTATAAAGCTGACATGAATAGGGTCTATTGTCATTTGAAAGTATTGAACATATTGCTCTTTCGGAGTGTTCAAAGTGTGATATATTTCCAAAAACACATTCTATGTCCTCTTCGACTGTGACATTCAAATCCTTTCTAAAAGGTTCAACTAAACTCTTAAGAGATTTCATAATTTTAAGTGGATTGAAATGAGCTTCATCTCGACTCATTTATCTCTGTTCAGCAGAAGAGGGCACAGCTTGATTCTCCATCTCCAATTTGGGAACCTGGCCAGTCACTGGAATGCATACTTCAGCACAGCCACAGTGACAGTCATGCACTGCATCTCAGTGTGTGTTGAAAACAGCACTTGGTTTCTGAAATCTGAATTCTGCTGTCTTATCTCCCTAACCGGGCATATAAACCATGCACCTCTTTACAAAACGCTGAGCTCTCTTTTCTCAGTTTGATTATTACATCAGTCATTTTTGTGACTTGCACAGTTACAATATATTTCAGCACTGGACATCTCCCTCTAACTTGTGGGGGGGTCCAAGCCCCTGTTTTTAAAATTGGAACACTTCCCCCAACCAAACATCCATACATCTATTTTTTATATTATATTTAAAAGTTAAAAAAAATATGAAGAAAGCATTTTTAATATATGGTTGAGTTGGAAATTCAATGAAAGAAAATTAAATGAATATTCATTTCGATGGAAAAGCATTTCTATGAATACATTTCAATGGAAAAAGAGTTTATGGATCTTTTTGCGATTAAAAGACTGTATACCACCCTCGGGCCCATAGTCCAGGTCAGTTGAGAGAGTAGGGTGTCAAAAGATGATTAGGTGCACCAGATAAGTGTGCATCTGATGTAATTGCCTTATGGTAGCTGCATCCTAGCATTAGGTGAGGTGGTATTGATATCAGTTCAATGAGTGCAGTCTAGCAGGTGGACACCAAGGTTGGGTTCTGGCTGCGTTAGGCCTGTGGATCGCTTATGTGTGCAGGTAGGCAGGTTTGTCGTGGAATATAGCTGTGTTTTATTAGAATGATGAGGTGTTCATGGGATAGTGTTCATATGGGAGCAGCTAGGCCGAATTGATTGAGGGGTGTAGCTGCACTCTAACTGTGTGATGGTGTAGAGTAGAGAGTGAGCATAGTGATATGATAGTTTATTTGTACAGCGCCCACACACAATGCTTTTCAAAGCACCTCACGACAAGGGAGGGAACAAGGGAATACACAAAAAGATTAACCATCACACTCGGCCTAGCGACACCCCAGACAGTGCAAGTGCCAAGACACAGACAGGTGGGAAATGGGAACAGACAGACGATTACCGCACTAGTCCTGATGACATCTCGGAGAATAACACGAGGTGAGGGAGAGGAGAGGAGAAAGGAGGGAGAGGAAAAACCAAGCGACCTTCACACTAGGCTCTACGCACCTCAGGCAGTGATGGAGGCATGGAGAGGAATAACAAGTAAGCAGGGGAGGAGACAAACAATTTTAACCATCATACTCAATCCAGGGACAGCTTCGATAGAGCAAGTGCAGAGAAAAGTAAGGGAGGGGCAGGAGACATAGAAGGGGGTAGGAGAACAGAGAATAACAGAGTGAAAAGAGCAGAGGGGGGAATGAATACAGTTGCAGAGGTCAGTAAAACAAATAATGCTGTAAGGGAACAGAAAATGTAGGTGAGGATTCACGGTGACGATGGGCACAGCATGATTCAAGGCCAACCTGAGTGCGGGATCCAGGGGAGGTCCAGCATGAGAGTAGAGGGGGTGAAGCACCATGAGTCAATGTGTCCAAAAGTCAAATCCAAGCGTTGGCAAAAGGTTATTGATGGTGAACCCTACGTGAATCTAGCCAACTCCTGCAATGAAGGGGACGGGGAATGGAAGAAAGGGATAAGGAAGGGCAAGGAGGGAGAGGAGATTGGGGAAAGCAGGGGGGAGGACATAAGGGGTGTTAGAAGGGGGGCACACAGCAACATAACGGGGGATTAGAGGGGGCTGGGGTACACAGCGATATCATGTGGGACCAGAGGGGACTGGGTGGCACACAGCAACATCACGGGGGACCAGAGGGAGCTGAGCACACACAGAAATATCATCGGGACCTGGGGGCACACAGAGATGTCACGTTCGACCAGAGGGGGCAGGGGCACACAACAATATCACAGGGACTAGGGGGGCAGACAGCAACATCACAGGAGACCAGAGGGGTGGGGGGCACACAGCAGCATCTCTAAGAAGTCACACTACCAGCTACACCTCTGCAGAGGTATTCTTCCTTTCCTCTCTTTCCCCCAGAAGCTCACTGTCTCCAGAGCTCTGGTTCTCTCTAGGCTGGACTACTGCAGCAGCCGCTTTCTAAATATGCCTGCCTCTACTCTCTGCCCTCTGCAACTTATTCAGAACAGGACTCCAAGACTTGTTTTTGGCCTCAAGCCCAGGGATCGTATCTCTCCAGGACTGAAATCCATGCACTGGCTCCCAGTGGCTGTGAGGCTTACGTTCAAAACCCTCTGAATTGTACACAAGGCCTTCTGGGGCCTCAATACTTCCAACTCTCTCTTCCTAAATATCTTCCTTCGCAAGCTCTTCGCTCATCCGCCTCCAACTCTCTCAGGATCAGTCGCTTCTCCAAGCAACCAGTTGGCGGTAGATCTCTCTCTTCGGCTGGAGCCGCCTTCTGGAACAGCCTCCCTGCCTCACTGAAACTTGAGGAGAACAATCTCTGGTTCCGTAAGCACCTCAAAACCATTCTCTTTGCTTCTGCTTTCTCTCCTCCTCTCCCCTGCTGATACCCTGGCTGAAACTGCAATGTTACCTGGCCACCCTCTGATCTCGGGCCCAGGACCCCTCCACCGCCAGTTGCACACCTGCACTGCCTTCTTGGCAACCCCCGCACTCTAAACTGTTGCTGTATCCGTACAGGGGGGAGTGGGGTAAACCTAATACAAGAAGGATCAAGCCTCATATGGGCTGGAGTTAAGACAATTTGGAAACATAATGGCTATGTAAATGATAACCTCACAACGTTGTATAAAAACCGAACTGTCAAAACCCCTGTTTCTTCACTTGCTGCTACGGGTTTTCACAATGATAACAAGACTAATGAATATGATGGTGATTATTCCTGGTTCGGTGAGCCTGACCTGACATATACCAATGCACATGCAACCACAGAACCTATCTCACACGGCACTATAATGCACTTTAACCCTGATGCCCCAATTACCCAAAACCCTCCAGCATCACGGTCTTGGCAAGCTGCTAGTGAACTAAGCGATGCAACAAGCCCAAACGTCTTTCCCATAAAGTACCAGAGAGTGAAAATGATAGATAATAGTCAAGGGGGGAGGAGGAGGCGGAAAAGGGGGGCATGAGGGAAAAGCTATGATGCATATCGTGGCCTGAGATTAGACAAGATTGAAGACCCCCGCCACCCGGATCAGTCAAACAAATGGTACTCAGACATGAGTGCAACAGCCAAACAAGCAACGAATGAGAGCTGTTATGTCTGTTCCCTTATTCCTCATGCCTCCGCACACCTAAAGTCCTTATACCTCAAGAAGTGCCCTTGGCGGATGCCCAGTATTTAGTTCATCTCGTATTGTGTAGGATTTGAAGCACCTTCCAGTCACACACAGTTACAATAGAAATGCTGCAGAAGGACAAAACCTGCATGAGTAAGCCGCAAGGAGTGATTTGCATCAAAGAACAATGTTTTGTTATCAGAGGGACATGGTTCACAGAAAACAAATGGCATGATAAGACAATCACGTGCAAGGCAGAGGCATTGCAAGGACTCACTGAGGAGAACTTTCAATGGGTCAAAGAGACGTGCATTCCGGTCTGGTCCCAACACATTGCAAAGCTCACATGGGTTACAGCTCTCGAGAACCCCATCAAAACACAGAAAGAAATTGTACATGAAGTTTGTTTCCATGGCGAAGGGAAGGTGCAAATGGGATTGAACAGAAAATGCAACAAAACAATCATCATCCCAGACATGAAAAAGGGTACAGCAGCACTCATGGACACGTATTGGGTATGTGGCAAGCAAGAATACCTGCATCTTCCACCATCGTGGAGGGGTACCTGTGCCATGGCCACACTGCTTTCAGCAGATTGCAGAAAGTAATATCCAAGGGGGGAGAGGTTTGGCTGGCACATCGGCAGCACCTCAGCCAGCAACAACACAGCCCTCCACATATCACATTCTGTCTGAAAACAAGCTGCAAGACAGAGTGTCCCACAAAAGAAGGTCATCCAACTATATTTCCAGCCAATCATCAGAGCTCCTGGCCGCAATTCCAGACAAATATAAACTTTTCAACTCCGCTGAGACATTCTTCACTTCCCTCCTACCAACAGGACTTCAGGCACGAGCAAATGCCAAATGGCTGCAGATCATCCGCTGGGAACTGATCCAACTGGCCAACGACACTGAAGAAGGATTTAACGTGATCAAAGTGGAACTCTGTGCCCTCCGGTTGATGACAATGCAGAACCGGTACGTCCTGGATCTCCTCACAGCAATGGACGGCTGTGTTTTCTGGAAAATCGGGAGTGTCTGCTGCACATTCGTACCTTCTGAAGATGCAGACAATGGGACCCTCTCCCATGTCATCTCGGCTGTGCATAATTTGGTGGAAAGAATGCGGAAGGAAGGAGGAAGGAGGAATAGAGCCAAGCAACTGGTTCAATGACATCTTTATCTGGATACTGTCCTAGCTCATTCTGATGATGAAGATTTTTGTTCCACTCACCATTTTTGTGCTATTTTTCGGTGTGTGTCAGGTGGGCATTCGATGTTGTGCAAAATCAATGCCTAGTTCTGCAATGATGATGGTAACCATGGGGAAACAGACAATGGTAGAGAATGTGAAAGAGGCTCAAATACAAACCAGGCAGTCACATCCGCCTAAGCATTGCCTAACAGCTGTATATCATCAGCATGGGTACAGGGTGGATAACATATATCACACCACAATTAAGGAACCACGGGAACTACAATGGTATAGAGATGTCTGGGTAGATCTGGATGGGGATGGGGAATATATATGACCTGTACACCTGATGAATATGTTAGAGGAGGCAAGAGTGTGTGTAGGGCATGGATGCCAAATAAAGGGACACCCGCCTGGGATGATGCAGTGCAAGAAGCAGAGTACTATCGGAGTGAAAATAACCGTAAGGATGAGTTTGTTACTTTAAATGTAACGAAAGGGGGAAATGTGTGGGAGTGAGGGGTTGTTTGAACCCCCCTCGCACATTCTGCATGATATGGACCACTTTCTCATGCATTAGCGGGGGACGCCTCCATTGCCCTTATGCTAACAATAGCATAAATGGGACAATTGCGGGATACACTTGTCGTCCATTTTGTGTGCCCTCGACTCCATCTTTGGACTAGGCCTCACTACTATAGTATGAAGAGACTTCTCTCCCCTCTGCAGCACCACGCACAGCGCGCTCACGGCCCCCACCTTTTCTTCCACTGTCTGAAAGCTTCACAAATCCCTTTCTCACGGATGTGCCAAGAATAATTGCAACAAATAGCAAACTGTATCATCTCACCCTTCCTCTGTGATCACTGTCCTGTGTGTGAACTAGCTCAAACCATGCCCTGTAGCTCATCCATCTCCACAAACCTTATCATACTCCTTTGCCCCCGCTGTTGGAAAATTACTGCCAATGTAACCCTGTGCCCTCCTGAGGTATTCTCTTGATGTACCAGAAGTGTGACCCTGCTGTCCGGCCCACCCCAAAGTGCCCCCATTAAATCCAGACCTCTGTCGCAGTATATTGTGTCCTAAAACTAACACACGTCATTATACTCGACACTTGCCTTGAAGTGTAAAGAACCACCCATCACCCAGATTATCACTGGGGACAAGATCCCTAAACCATGTACATCATAAAAGTCCTAATGAAAGATGATATAATAATATGTATGCAATTTATAGGTTTGCAAGATTTACTCAAAGGTATATCAATGATTGTTGTTTATTATATGTATGGTGGTAGTTTCTCATGCCAGCTTAGTTAGTGTCAACTCTATCTCGCAGTGACCTAACCCTCACCCCTCCTGGACACAGGCAGCTGGACCTCGTGACGTTCACCCGCCCGCCAACTGGTCAGCCTATCCAGAAGAAGCAGCGCCTACACCACCATATACCACCTAGCTATGTAACCAATCCTGTTCTAATGTAGTACCCTATGTCAGTGATGATGCTGTCTTGCTTTATATTTCCATGTAATTGTATTGTTTGCCAGAGCACTCTCGAGGGAGCAGAGTTCTCTTGATGCCAACTTTATATAAAGTCTTCTAAATCTCACTACCGGTTCTCTTAGTCTCATTCCCTACTGGGATGTGTTTTATTTTATGAAATTGTATTAGTTAGTTGGGGAGTGAGCCTTTACACCCTCTACCAGTACTTGACACCGGATGTCTGCACTTAACCCTTGCACTTGCCACCAGCTGGCCGAACTTACTATGTTTTTATTTTATTATCCTATGTACTGCACTCTCCACTCCCCCTCTCCCTTGCAATTTCCCCCTTGCCCTTCCCATGCACTTGAGTGATCTGAATGCCACCTGGCCTAGTAGGATTGCTGTTTGTCTTCCCTCAGTTCCCCCTCCCTTGCCTCGTCGCACCTTGAAACATTTGTGTATAGGTGCGTTATGAATGCCACATCATATCATATCATAACATCACAGGGGACCAGAAGGGGCTGACAGGCACACAGCAACATCATGGGGGACCAGAGGGGCTGGGGGGGCTGGGGCACACAGCGACAACAAGGGGGACTAGAGGGGCTGGGGCCACACAGCAACATCAAGGGGGACTAGAAGGGGCTGAGGGGCACACAGAGACATCACTGGGGACCAGAGAGGGCTGGCAGCACACAGCAGCAACATGGGGAGCCAGAGGGGCTGGGGGTACATAGTGACATCACAGGGACCAGAGGAGGCTGTGGGGTGCACTTTGACATCATGGGGGGATTAGATGGGGCTGGGGGGCACACAGCGACATCACAGGGGACCAGAGGGGGCTGAGGGCATGCAGTGACATCACAGGTGACCAGAGGGGGCTGGGGGCACACAGAGACAACACAGCGGACCAGAGGGGCTGGGTTCACACATGGACATCACAGTGGACCAAAGGGGGCTGGGGCACACAGCGACAACATGGGGGACCAGAGGGGCTGGGGTCACACAGTGACATCAGGGGGGATAAGAGGGGGCATGGGGCAAACAGCAACATCAGGGGGAACCAGGGGGGCTTGGAGCACATGACGACAACACGTGGGACCAGAGGGGTTGGGGGCACACAGCCACATCACGGGGGACCTGAGGGGACTGGGGGCACACAGCGAACAACACTGACGCTCAGGGGGGTGGGTGGAACACAGCGACATCACGGGGGACTAGAGGGGGGTGGTACACACAGCATCAGCATGTGGGACCAGGTGGTGCTCAGGGCACACATCGACATCACAGTGTACTGGAGGGTGCTGGGGGGCACACTGAGACATTAAAGGGGACCAGATCAGCTGGGAGCCACACAGCAACATCACAGGGAACCAGAGGGTGCTGGGGGCACACAGTGACAGCACAGTGGACCAGAGGGGGCATGGGGGCACACAGCAACAACACAAGGGACCAGAGGGGGCTGGGGGCACACAGCGACATCATGGTGGACCAGAGGGGATGAGGCAAACTGTGACATCACAGGGGACCAGAGGGGCCTGGGGGCACACCATGACGTCATGGGGGACCAAAGTGGGCTGGGGGCACACAGCAACATCACAGGGGGACCCGAATGGGCTGGGGGCACTCAGCGACAGCACAGGGACCAGAGGAGCTGGGGGGCATACAGCAACATCATGGGGGACCAGAGAGGGCTGGGGGCACACAGCAACAACACAGGGACCAGAGGGGCTGGGGATACATAGCGACATCAGGGGGGCGGGAAGTGTACCTGAAGCGGACAGGGAGCAGACAGAGGCCTTTGTTGCAGTCTTGTTTGAATGGGCCAGTTGGTCTCGCCTCCTGGTTGCGATGATTGGTTTAAATAAGCCAGGAGCAGCCAATGGGAGGGGGAGAAGGCCAGGCCAGGCAGGGAAGACCGATGGAGAAATAGAGAGACCGTGTGGAAGGTGAAAAGGCAGCAAGGATCCTGGCAAGGATATGTGAATACCAGTAAGGAGAGTGTTTGTGTGGAGTTATGATCTAAGGAGATCAATATTCTGCAATATAGACATGCAGTTGCTTAATAGCGAGTTAATTAGCATATTCAGTGATGGCATTGCTGGGGAACTGATTGAGCATTAGTCATCGGGTTGCTAGGGTTCAATCACTTCAGAAGGTTGTGGATTTTATTGCGGAAAAGCCAAATTTTTAGAGCTTTGCGGGACGTCATATAGTCTTGGGTGTGTCAAATGTGAGGAGGAAGCGAGTTCCATAGAGTTAAGGTCAGAGTTGAGAATGCGGATCCTCCGATCCTGAAAGAGTTAGAGGTTGGAATCACTAGATGGAGGGTATAGCTTGATTTTAGGGTGTGGGATGGGAGGTATGGTTTTATATTTTCTTGCATGTATAATGTGCCGGTCTTGTGCACTGCACGGCAGGGCCATCTTAAGCACTTTTGGGGCCCTGGGCACAGACATCTTTGGGGTCCCCTGGCAGCAAACCAAAGGAATTAAGGGATCAAGAATACTGGTCGCGCTCCCTGCCCCTCACCTGTCGCGCTCACAACCTATAGGTTTGATATGCTGTCACGCAGCATAATAAGCATGTTTACTCCCTTTAAGTCCCCTTACCCTCTTCATTCTTGCTCTAATCAGAATGATAAAAAAGTAGCATTTGAAGACCAACATTAGCGGTCAACAAAGGGGTTACTGTTCTAGTACATACAGGATACTTTTTATCAATACAATCTCGGAAGGTAGATGTAGTATTAATGCAGGATCGTATGTAAAAGGTACATGTAACCCATAATAGACAGAGAACTCACATTAGCTGCCTCACAAAATACAAAAGTGCTCATGCATGGATAGAGTCCACCAATTGGAAGGAAGGAGAATGCTACACATACCGTAGCATGGATAGCAGAGGCAGATTAGAAGCTACCAGGAAGGTGTCTTTATCCAGACAGACTGAGATTAGAAGTGGGATATGGTTTTCAAATAGTGTTGCCATTAGATATCAAAGGAACAAATGCCTGTGGGGTGCGATATAAATATGCTCACTATTAAAGTGGAAGCAACTCTATAGCCACTGAAACCATGAATAAGGCTTTTATGAAGATCATGCCATGAGAAGGAAATCACTCTGAAGGGCTGACAATTTTGAAAGGTTTACGGACTGGCAATATTGAGAGGTTAGGAAATACAAGATTAAATGAGATGCCCAGGATCACACATTGGTTAAAGGGTGAAGCTGGGATTTGTGCCAACTCTGCAATGTCTGCATTTGAACACTTTCTTTTCCAGTTCTTACCATGAACTAAAACAATCTAATTTTATAAAAACAGACTTGTAAAGTACACAAATCACATTACCAAACATGATCATTTTTAAACAAAATATTAAAGAAGGGTATATAGCAGGGTGTTATGCAAAATGGAAATGATTCTAGCTTCATTCTCTCCATCATCAAGAGAAGTATATAAGAACTATCATACCAATCGATGTGATTTAACACATTTAATCTGTGTTTGTCTTTTGTATTTTAATGATTTAAATACTTCTAAAATAACGGCTTGTGACATTTTCATTTATAAACGTGCATAAAAACCTTTGCCTTTTACCAAAAAGCAAACCGATTTTTGTGTCAAACAAGCAGACCTTAAGATATGCTTGCCTGAGGCCTGCAACATATGGTCCGCTCTCTTCTGTCTACCAACCCTTTCATCCAAATGGCCTACATATGAAGAAAGATCAATTAATGGGCTAAACAATACCAGCAGCATACAAGGCAAACTGAAGGCAACACAGTAATGTAAGTTATATTAGATGATTTGACCAGGATCACTCTACCGACTGCTGGCAAATCAGGATACAAGCATGAATGCTTTTGTTCCATAGTCTTGAATTTGGATACTTATTCACCTCTTGGACTAACAGTTTATGCCATCGTTGGAGACGATTGCCTAGGTTTTACAACACCCCATGTGAACAAACCAATTTCTAGACTTTGACATGTTCGTTGTTATAGCAACCCCTATCTGGTGCAGGTACATTGCTGATAATAGCAGATGTTGCTCTGCAAAACCAAGAACATAGGCAGACAGGTTTATAAACTTCAGACATAGGGAAGGCTCAGCCAGCCTTGCTGGAATGTGATATTCTAATTTTGCACATGAATACATATCTCTCCAATGGGTGTTTCGCACACTGATCTAACATCTGAACCATTGTGGCATTCAATTTATCAATATGCATTTCACCGTTGCCTATTGTACATGATCAACATACTTCCCACAGGAAGGAAAGAATGCTACAGAGTTGTGACGTAACGTAAGAAACACACAGACTATGCATACCACAGTGAACACAGAAAGCAAGACATGGTGAATTGATCAAGGCAGAATGTGCTTGTCAAAACAGAAATGCAATGGGTTAAATATCCTGACGTGTCCTATTTAAGACTGGGAACAATGGAATCTTCTTCAGATCAGGCAGCCATGTGGGACCCCCCTCCAAGGTGGGGGCCCTGGGCAAGTGCCCCTTTTGCACTCCCATAAAAACGTCTCTGCTGCACGGTGAGCGAAGCACAGGGTCTTGACGGTGGCCCTTCTTCCAACAGGGAGCCAGTGGAGAGTTTGGAGAGCTGGAGAGATGTGGTCACTTTAACCTAGGGCAAGGAGCAGTTTTGCAGCAGCGTTTTGGGCTCTTTGGAGTTTGTTAAGTTGGTATGCCGAGGCTCCTAGGTATAGGGAGTTGGCATAGTCCAGTCTCAACATCACAATAGACATAGCTGCTTCAAGTCTGTTCGGGTAGGGAAAAATGAATCTGAGAAGTTTGAGGTGGTAGTGAGACAATTTTGACATGTTGATCTGATGGGAGAGGGTCAGGCCTGAGTCCATAGTGCTGCCTAGGTTTTTTACTGTATCAGAGGGGAGTGAGGGATGCCGAGGGATGGGAGCCATGGGATCGGATGTGGTAGCAAGGCAATGTTCCCACACACCATGATTTCAGTTTTAGCAGGGTTCAAAATGAGGTAGTTTATAGTCATCCATCGATCAATATCGTGGAGACAGGCTTCAAGGTTGGGAAGGGTGTTGGTGCCTGACTTGGGAATTCTTAGGATAATTTGGGCATCATCAGCGTAGTTGTAACAGGAGATGTTGTGCATGCGGATTTATTCCTGATAGAGTGGTCGTATAGAGGTTGAACAGGAGAGCTGAAAGGCATGGGCCTTGGGGTACTCCAGTGTTCACCGAACGAGTAGTTGAGACATAAGGGGAGAGGAGGGTTATTGGTTTCCTGTTGCTTAAGAAGGAGGTGATCCATTTGAGAGCAGTGCCACGGATTCCCTGGGAGTGAAGGTGGTCAGGGAGGATTGAATGGTTAACCGTGTCAAAGGCTGTTGAGAGATCGAGGAAAATCAGTGCTTTACAACTTTCAGAGTCTGCAGTGAATTTGAGATCATTCCAGATCGATATCAAAGTGGTTTCAGTTCCATGTCGTGGCATGAAGCCTGATTGTGCGGGGTCGAGGAGGCAGTTGGAATCTACAAGGGAGGTAAGCTGGGAGTATGCAGTCTAGTCAATCAGTTTTGCGAGAAATCTGGTGTTAGAGATCAGTCTGTAATTTTTGGGGTCAAGCTGGTCAAGAGATGCCTTTTTTAGAAGAGACTTGACGTGCGCTATTTTGAAGGCATCAGGGAAGATGCCTGAGGTGAGGGATTCATTTAGAATGACTCTTGCATGTTCTCCTGCACAGGTAGATGAGAATATTTATTTCAGGACAGAGGCTGGGCAAGAGTCGAGGGGTGACCCGGAGGGTTTGCTGGCTGTTAGTAGGTCCAGGAACTCATCCCTGGATATGGGTTTGAAGGAGTCGAAGGTAGGGAAATTGGGCATGAGATCATGAGGGGTCGATGATGGGGGGAGGACAGTTTGGTGGTAAGTGATGTCGTCCTGTATAGAGCGATGGTGTATTAGTGTAGGCAGAGGGAGTTGCAGAGTGATTAATGAGGGGGTGGATTGGGTAGAGGAGCAAGTGGGATTGACAAATTCTGTTATGATCATGTGGAGTTATTTGCTGCGGTTGCCACAGTTGAGAATGTATTTATTGTAATAGGCTTTTTTGGCCTTTCGGATTTCTGCTTTGTAGTTATGGTGATGCAGGGCAAACGTGCATCTGCTGAGATCAGTTTCTGATGCTCGCCATTTGCGTTCAAGAAATTTATCATGTTTTTTGGTAATCCTCAGGAGGGGCGTGAACCATTTGGGGATGGTCCATTGCATGAGGAAGAGGGGCGCAAGGGGGTGAGAGGTGTTAGGGAATCATTAAGACAGGAGTCGAAAAAGTTGATGGCTAAGGCTCTATCAGGGGGGAAAGTTGCAAGGAGATGAAGCAGGGTTTCGGCTAGGTTGGGAAGGATATTGACTTTGTTCCAGCATTTGAGATCACGGGGGGGCAGGGGAGCTATAGGGGGAGGGGCAGGGGTGTGGATAATGAAAGGGATGGCAAAGAGGTTGGTCCAGATGAGTGGTTCTGGACACAGGACCAATCGTGTTTTCTGTATTTTGTAGGAATTAGTGCCATCGGGGTGTGCGAGAGGGTGGGGGGGTCAGAAGGGTATGGAGAGGAAGCTATCATTCAAGCAAGTGTTAGACGTGCTACTTTCAGAGAGGGAAACAGATACAAAGGTAGTGGTTTGTTGGCTGGGGTCGAGTAGGGGTTATCGCGGATGAAGGTGTGTGGTATGGGCTGTTGGTCGGGTGGGTGTTGTGTTCCTCAATTGGCTGGGGGGGATGTAGGCAGCATGGGAGGTTGGTACAGAGGAAGGGGAGTTCCTCAGAGGGCTCAAGGATGGAGTGGAAGTGGAAGTGGTATTGCGCGCGCCAGAGGGCTCCCCTGGCTTGGAGTTCAATAGAGGGCATGGTGTATGTGCAGGGGGTATTAGGGTGTTCTCAATAGGTGTCAGCGGGAGAGTGGGTGTCAGTGTGTTAGGGTGGGATGCAGAGAGGGGGTTACGGGCTTGAGAGGGCAGTTGTTTGACACGCCAGAGTGCTCCTCTGATCTTAGAGTTGGATGTGGGATGATGGTAGGAGAGTGGGTGGGAGGCGTCTAGGTGTTTTGGTGTACGGGGGGAGTGGACGTGGTTTGCAATCAGGTGGGGAATTGAGGGAGGATTGTGAAGTTGGGTACTAGAGCGCGGGCGATGCGCCGTGAAGGGGGAAGGATGGGGTGGGTATGGTGTGGGGAGGCTAGGGATCTGGGCGGGTCACTGAGGAGGTATATCAAGAGTTGGGATCTCCATTCTGGGGGAGATCAGTGCAGTACCTAGAGGTTGGTGGATTAGTAACTGTAGATGTACAGGCCCAAGATGTACAATCTGCGTCTAGATTCTGGTTGCCGATGCAGTGGGAGAGAGCGAAAGAGGGTAGCAGTAAGGAGCTCTAACAGAGCGTCAGAGGTAACTAAATGACAGAAATATTACAATGTGCACTTTCTAGAAGTGTATCAATCACAGTGGGCACTTTCTAGGTGCGGATCAAGCCGACAGGAGCAATTCTAAGAGAGCACCGTAGTCAAATAGATTGCTGTATTATTTAAGGGACACCCTTTAGATGTATGTCAAGCTACCAGGGACAATTTCTAAGTCAAAGAGGGTACTTTCTAAAAGAGAATCAGTGCAGCAGGAGCAACATTTCTAAGAGTGTGGAAAAAATAAATCACAGTGATATCTCGGAAAGAACTTCTAGATGTTACTGAAGCGAACAGGAACAATTTTAAGTGTGTGACTGGCAGAATAAACACGTTAATAGCTCAGGGGGCACTTTTAGATGCGAAACAGGTTAACAGGTACAGTTTCTAAGTATGTGGGATAGGCAGAATAAAATACAGTAGTAACTCAGCTGGCACTTCTAGATGTGAATCAGGAACAATTCTAAGTGTGTGGGACAGGCAGAATAAACACAGTGATTTCTCAGGGGGCACTTTAGATGTGAAACAGGTTAATAGGTAGAGTTTCTAAGTATGTGCGATAGGCAGAATAAAATACAGTAATAGCTCAGCGGGCACTGCCTAGATGCGAATGAGGCCAACAGGAACAATTCTGAGACCTAGAGGGCACCTTCTAGATGAGAATCAATGCAGAAAGAGCAATCTCTAAGGGTGTGGAACATATAGATCACAGTAGTGTCTTGGGGGCACTTCTAGATGTGACTGGGGCTAACAGGAACAATTTCTAAGTCTGAGGGACAGCCAGAGTCAAACACAGTAATAGCTTAGGGGGCACTTTCTAGATGCAAATCCGGCCAACAGACACCATTTCTTGTGTGGGGGAACAGGCAGAATTGAAGACAGTAGTGATTCAGGTAGAATATGACACAGTAATAGCTGAGGGGGCACTCTCTAGATGTGAAACAGGCTAACATGGGCACTTCGAAGTCACAGAGGGCACTTTCTAGATGAGAGTCAATGCAGCAAGAGCAAATCTCTAAATGTGAAGAACAGATAAATCACAGTAGTATTTCGGAGAGCACTTCTAGATGTGAATCGAGTTAACAGGAACGATTTGTACGTGCATGGGACAGGCAGGAAAAAAAACAGTAAAATGCAGGGGACACTTTTTAAATATGAATCAGGCTAATAGGAACAATTTAAGTGTGGGGTGCAGGCAGAGTTTAACATAGTAATGATTCAGGCAGAATATGACACAGTAATAACTCAGCTGGCACTTCCTAGATGCGAATAAGAACAACAGGAACAATTCTAGAGGGCATCATCCAGATGAAAATCAATGCAGGAAGAGCAGATCTCTAAGTGTGTGGAACAAACTAAATCACAGTAATATCTCAGAGGGCACTTTGAGATGTGAATGAGGCTAACAGGAACAATTTCTAAGTCTGAGGTACAGGCAGAGTGAAACAAAGTGGTAGCTCTGGGGGCACTTCTAGATGCGAATCAGGCTAATTGGCACACATCTAAGTCACAGAGGGCACTTTTTAGATGAAGTCAATGCAGCAGGAGTATATTTCTAAGTGTGTGGAACAAATAAATCACAGTAGTATCACTCCCTAAGAAAGAAAGTTTGTGGGACTGACAGAAAAAACAGAAACAGATTAAAACATATAAAGTAATATCAAAGATGTGAATCAATGAAGTGAGAGTGGACTTTATAGAAGACAGTCTGTAACGTTCGCTAAATTGTGATGTAGGCTAATATTTACAGTGTTTGGATAGTTAGCAATGTGGTGGAGCTTCCAGGGTAGAGTGTATGCTCTACCCCTCACCCTAACCGCTCCTACCTTAATAGTCGCTGATGGTTGCCGGCTGGCCACTGGCTTCCCCTTCTGACACCTGCAGACACGGTGTGGAGTCACCTCTGTATGAGCCACACTTGGGTAGGTGGTATAAAGGCATCTATGTGGCCAATCAGGGAAGGTAGGAGACCAGGAAGGCGGGCTCCAAACAGGAAGTGGGAGAAGGGCTAAAAACGCTACGCAGTACGGGCAGGGGGACTGCAGGTATTTTAACACAAATGTGGTCAAATTAGTGACCCAGGAGGGTCTGATGGCGTGAACACTCACCGATGGAGGTCTCGTCGAGAAGGCAGAGTGGTCTTCCGCGCCAGCACCTAGGCCAGGCACAAACAATATTAGGCCTATCAGTGAAAGTGTGAGGCCAGGGAGGTGGGCTGCAATCAGGAACTGGGAGAAGGGCTAAAAACCCTATTCGGTATGGACAGAGGGGCTGGAAGCTCTTTTAACACAAATGCGGTCAAATTAGTGCCCCAGGAGGGTCTGATGGCAGGCAGACTCACTGATGGAGGTCTCGATGAAAAGGCAGAGTAGGCTTCTGCACCAGCAGCTAGGCCAGGCAGAAACAATATTAGGGCCAATCAGGGAAGGTGGGAGGGCAGGGAGGCGGGCTGCAATCAGAAAGTGAGAGAAGGGCTAACAACGCTACGTAGTACAGGCAGGGGGCCCAGAGGTATTTTAACACATACGTGGTCAAATTAGTTGCCCAGCAGGGTCTGATGGCAGGCACACTCACCGATGGAGGTCTGGACGAGAAGGCAGAGCAGGCTTCTATGCCGGCACCTAGGCCAGGTACACACAATATTAGGGCCAATCAGGTAAGGTGTGAGGGCAGGGAGGTGGGCTGCAATCAGGAAGTTGGAGAAGGGCTAAAAATGCTACGCAGTACGGGGAGGTTCCCAGAGATCATTTAACACAAATCTGGTCAAATTAGTGGCCCAAGAGGGTCTGATGGCAGGCACACTCACAGATGGAGGTCTCGACAAGAAGCCAGAGGGGACATCTGCGACGGCCGCTTGCCCAGGCACAAACAATATTAGGGTCAATCAGGGAAGGTGGGAGGGCAGGGAGGCGGGCTGCAATCAGGAAGTGGGAGAAGGGCTAAGAACGCTATGCAGTATGGTCTGGGGGCCCGTTGGTATGTTAACACAAATGTGGTCAAATTAGTGGCCCAACAGGGTCTGATGGCAGGCACACTCACGGATGGAGGTCTCGAAGAGAAGACAGTCGGCTTCTGTGCCAGCAGCTAGGCCAGGCACAAACAATATTAGGGCCAATCAGGGAAGGTTGGAGGCCAGGAAGGCGGGCTGGAATCAGGAAGTGGGGGAAGGGCTAAAAATACAACACAGGCGGGAAGGGGGTCTGCAGGTATTTTAACACAAATGTGGTCAAATTAGTGACACAGGAGGGTCTGATGGCAGGCACACTTACCGATGGAGTTCTCAACGAGAAGGCACAACGGGCTTCTGCGCCAGTACCTAGGCCAGGCACAAACAATATTAGGGCCAATCAGGGAAGGTGGGAGGGCAGGGAGGTGGACGGCAATCAGGAAGTGGGAGAAGGGCTAAAAATGCTACACAGGTGGGCAAGGGGCCTGCAGGTATTTTAACACAAATGTGGTCAGATTAGTGACCCAGGAGGGTCTGATGGCAGGCACACTCACCCATGGTGTTCTCGACGAGAAGGCAGAGCGGGCTTCCGTGCCGGCAGCTAGGCCAGGCACAAACAATATTAGGGCCAATCAGGGAAGGTTGGAGGGCAGGGAGGCGGGCTGCAATCAGGAAGTGGGAGAAGGGCTAAAAACGCAATGCAGTATGGGCTGAGGACCCAGTGGTATGTTAACACAAATGTGGTCAAATTAGTGGCCCAGGAGGGTCTGATGTCAGGCACAGTCACGGATGGTGTTCTCGTCGAGAAGGCAGAGCGGGTTTCCAAACCAGCAGCTAGGCCAGGCACAAACAATATTAGGGCCTATCAGTGAAGGTGTGAGGACAGGGAGGCGGGCTGCAATCAGGAAGTGGGAGAAGGGCTAAAAACGCTACGCAGGCGGGCAGGGGGCCTGCAGGTATTTTAACACAAATGTGATCAGATTAGTTACCCAGGAGGGTTTGATGGCAGGCATACTCACCTATGGAGGTCTCGACGAGAAGGCAGAGCGGGCTTCCACGCTGGCACCTAGGCCAGGCACAAACAATATTAGGGCCAATCAGGGAAGGTGGGAGGGCAGGGATGCGGACTGCAATCAGGAAGTGGGAGAAGGGCTAAGAACGCTATGCAGTATGGTCTGGGGGCCCGTTGGTATGTTAACACAAATGTGGTCAAATTAGTGGCCCAACAGGGTCTGATGGCAGGCACACTCACGGATGGAGGTCTCGACGAGAAGACAGTTGGCTTCTGTGCCAGCAGCTAGGCCAGGCACAAACAATATTAGGGCCAATCAGGGAAGGTTGGAGGCCAGGAAGGCGGGCTGGAATCAGGAAGTGGGGGAAGGGCTAAAAATACAACACAGGTGGGAAGGGGGTCTGAAGGTATTTTAACACAAATGTGGTCAAATTAGTGACACAGGAGGGTCTGATGGCAGGCACACTTACCGATGGAGTTCTCAACGAGAAGGCACAACGGGCTTCTGCGCCAGTACCTAGGCCAGGCACAAACAATATTAGGGCCAATCAGGGAAGGTGGGAGGGCAGGGAGGTGGACGGCAATCAGGAAGTGGGAGAAGGGCTAAAAATGCTACACAGGTGGGCAAGGGGCCTGCAGGTATTTTAACACAAATGTGGTCAGATTAGTGACCCAGGAGGGTCTGATGGCAGGCACACTCACCCATGGTGTTCTCGACGAGAAGGCAGAGCGGGCTTCCGTGCCGGCAGCTAGGCCAGGCACAAACAATATTAGGGCCAATCAGGGAAGGTTGGAGGGCAGGGAGGCGGGCTGCAATCAGGAAGTGGGAGAAGGGCTAAAAACGCAATGCAGTATGGGCTGAGGACCCAGTGGTATGTTAACACAAATGTGGTCAAATTAGTGGCCCAGGAGGGTCTGATGTCAGGCACAGTCACGGATGGTGTTCTCGTCGAGAAGGCAGAGCGGGTTTCCAAACCAGCAGCTAGGCCAGGCACAAACAATATTAGGGCCTATCAGTGAAGGTGTGAGGACAGGGAGGCGGGCTGCAATCAGGAAGTGGGAGAAGGGCTAAAAACGCTACGCGGGCGGGCAGGGGGCCTGCAGGTATTTTAACACAAATGTGATCAGATTAGTTACCCAGGAGGGTCTGATGGCAGGCATACTCACCTATGGAGGTCTCGACGAGAAGGCAGAGCGGGCTTCCACGCTGGCACCTAGGCCAGGCACAAACAATATTAGGGCCAATCAGGGAAGGTGGGAGGGCAGGGATGCAGACTGCAATCAGGAAGTGGGAGAAGGGCTAAGAACGCTATGCAGTATGGTCTGGGGGCCCGTTGGTATGTTAACACAAATGTGGTCAAATTAGTGGCCCAACAGGGTCTGATGGCAGGCACACTCACGGATGGAGGTCTCGACGAGAAGACAGTCGGCTTCTGTGCCAGCAGCTAGGCCAGGCACAAACAATATTAGGGCCAATCAGGTAAGGTTGGAGGCCAGGAAGGCGGGCTGGAATCAGGAAGTGGGGGAAGGGCTAAAAATACAACACAGGTGGGAAGGGGGTCTGCAGGTATTTTAACACAAATGTGGTCAAATTAGTGACACAGGAGGGTCTGATGGCAGGCACACTTACTGATGGAGTTCTCAACGAGAAGGCACAACGGGCTTCTGCGCCAGTACCTAGGCCAGGCACAAACAATATTAGGGCCAATCAGGGAAGGTGGGAGGGCAGGGAGATGGACGGCAATCAGGAAGTGGGAGAAGGGCTAAAAATGCTACACAGGTGGGCAAGGGGCCTGAAGGTATTTTAACACAAATGTGGTCAGATTAGTGACCCAGGAGGGTGTGATGGCAGGCACACTCACCCATGGTGTTCTCGACGAGAAGGCAGAGCGGGCTTCCGTGCCGGCAGCTAGGCCAGGCACAAACAATATTAGGGCCAATCAGGGAAGGTTGGAGGGCAGGGAGGCGGGCTGCAATCAGGAAGTGGGAGAAGGGCTAAAAACGCAATGCAGTATGGGCTGAGGACCCAGTGGTATGTTAACACAAATGTGGTCAAATTAGTGGCCCAGGAGGGTCTGATGTCAGGCACAGTCACGGATGGTGTTCTCGTCGAGAAGGCAGAGCGGGTTTCCAAACCAGCAGCTAGGCCAGGCACAAACAATATTAGGGCCTATCAGTGAAGGTGTGAGGACAGGGAGGCGGGCTGCAATCAGGAAGTGGGAGAAGGGCTAAAAACGCTACGCAGGCGGGCAGGGGGCCTGCAGGTATTTTAACACAAATGTGATCAGATTAGTTACCCAGGAGGGTCTGATGGCAGGCATACTCACCTATTGAGGTCTCGACGAGAAGGCAGAGCAGGCTTCCACGCTGGCACCTAGGCCAGGCACAAACAATATTAGGGCCAATCAGGGAAGGTGGGAGGGCAGGGATGCGGACTGCAATCAGGAAGTGGGAGAAGGGCTAAAAATTATACGCAGTACGGGCAGGGGGCCTGGAGGTATTTTAACACAAATGTGGTGAAATTAGTGGCCCAGGAGGGTCTGATGACAGTTACACTCACAAATCGAGGTCTCAAAATTCATGCAACTCTTTATAAAATGCTGAGCTCTCTTTTCTCAGTTTGATTAATAAATCATTCATATTTGTAATCAGCGATTGCTTTCAGTTTTTTATCATCTTGCGACTTTAAACAAAATAGTTCACTTTCTAATAATTGTACATCCCTAACAGATTGACTGTTGTGTGTGCAGTTATTACATCTCTCACAAAGTGACATCTCTATCTGCCCAGATCACTTCTAATACCCCTTTTAAATGGATAATCTCCTCAGCCATCTCCTCCATCTGTTCGTAGTTACATTTTAACTCAATCTACAAAGCTTCAAAACACTTCAAAAAACTGCAAACTTTCTGTCTGTGACAGCTGAGTTGACAGTTCCTCACACCTAGCTAGCAATTGTGAAATGCCATGCCCCTCATCCTCTATATGAATCACATGTTCACGTATCTCTGTCAGTTAACTTTGTAAATCTGCAATGACCTCATCATCTTTCTTTTTCATGGTAATTATCCTGTGGAGAATTAATCATGTATTTGTGCCTAAACAGATTACTCAATTCTGCTCGGTCTTTCTGTTAAAAAGCTTATTAAATCAAGGATGTAACACGGGCCTTCCTCAAACAGCTGATCAGGCAGATCCTTAGCTATTTCTGATGACAACCATTCTCGTCAGACACTAATAGACTCTGACGTCCAGGTACTCAGGGCAAAGAATCTAGTCTCAGCATAGTCACATGAATCTGTCACCTTAATCTCTGCCATGTCTGCTAGCATAACACATGGTGTGTTAAAACACAGCACAGCACTATTAATCAAAACAATTCAAAGTGTGCCCAGCTCAGCACATTTTTGCAGTTACAATGTGCCACGCCTAACTAATGCATTTAGTCAAAGCTGTTCCTGGCCAATACATCAAATTTCTTAGATATATTCCTTGCTACTCTTCTCTTTCCATGATTTTACCATAACACACCAGCAAACTGTGTACTGCAGCAGGCACACCATTTTATAGTAACACTGTAAATCGTGAACTGAACAGTCCACACAATAACAAACCACCACACAGGCTCACAAAGTTATACTTGATATGCCAATTTTTAGATCTGTTAGCAAAACTCTTCCATATGCATTGGTTATAGGTGAGAAAACAATATATGCCAACAAATCACACTTGTGAATAGTGAAAAAAGAAGCACATCTCAAAACACATGAAATTCTTGTTTGTTCTGAGAAACCCTACTGACATTCATTAATAATGTGTGCAATATGGCATGAAACACATTCACAGTTAGTTGTGCCCCCACCCTGGTTACTATTAAGTTAGGGAGGAGATTGGGAAACACCTAAGCCATTTGGCTATGAAAGCAAATGCACTAGAGATACAGCTTCAATTGCCATTTACCACCTGTTCTTAGCTAAATTTGGGCTAGTATGAGATTAAATATCATGGACTCTCCTATATAGCAGAACAAACCCAATAACCGATTTTGATTCAGGCAACTACCTTTAACCCTGGGTACCTTAGAAATAGAGGGAGCTATGCCTTTTGGGTCAGTTTGACACTTTTCCAGATTACCCCTGCAAGAGATTCCCAGTCTATGTTGCCCCTATTAATACGCACTCTACTTCATTTGACACTTTGGTGAACCTAGCTCTTCCGGCCTGACTGCAGTCTGGGCTCCACTCGGCTGCAGCCCCCACATTCCAGCTGAGGTTTTCAGGACACCACGCTGCTCTGAACTTTGTCGCACTGCAAGCTACGCAGATATTGTTAGGTCAAAGACGCCTCACGGCAACTTCAAGGCCTCAGTCGCTCAATTGTGCTTAGATCAGCACACCGAGTGAGCCTGCTCAGTTTTCTCACTTGATAAGTTTGTTAGAGCTCAGCCCAGTTTAAAAGTTTCAGCAAGCCAAAGACCAGCTTCAAACTATCAAAACCCAGCAGGAACTGCTCCCACCCAAATAAAACACATTCTAGCTGATGGCCCATCACAAAACTTTCCCTAGAACCATCTCTTTCTCCTATATCACATATGGATTCTCAAACTTTTTACCCACCTATCTGGTGATGTCAGGCGTCACCTCCTTCAAACTCCAGCCCCTTTCTTGGGTCAATCCTAACTTCAACATGTGCCCGAGCCTTCAGGAATCTTCCAGCCCTTCCTGCACCCATCTCATGTAATTTTCCAGCCCAGCCCTAAGTGACCTTTAGGAAGCATTCATCACATCTCCCGATAATGTAACATATTCTTTCCTTCCTCTTTTCGGCTCAGAACAATGAGCATTTATCTTCAAAACCCCATTTCGACATCCTCACGGTACAAGCTCTGAATCTCACCTACAAATGCAGTTTGCATTCTTCGCTTTATTCTCTGAAACTGGCAAACCACAGCCAGCGTATGTGTTCATGCACCATCCGCAATGTTAGTATGTTAAGACCTGCAGCCCACAAATCTACCCCTACATCATCTGTTTTGTTGAAAATCACATTTCAGTTCCTAGTGCTACAGTCACCCCCTTTGTAGTAATTCATGTTAGTAACTTATGTATTACATTACACAGCACATAGCATGTGCTGCAAGGATTCTTTGCATAATCACCATGCAAGGCCTGTGATGAAGAATAGTGTAGAAATCTCCTAACTGTATATGTGGATAGATGTGCATACCACGTGGGTGGTGAACCTGAAAAGTAATTGGTGGTAGGAATTGGGAATGTGTGGGTCAAATGTGGAGGTTTCCCACAAGTGAGCGTGAGGAAAGGACCCAGCGGTAGTCAGGTGGCAGGATTGGCTCTGATTTACAGAGCAAAACCCACAGTGGTAGAAAACAATTTAAAAGACATTGAGCCCCATTACGAGGAAGGCGGTAGAGGGTTAATGGCGCCGGTAGAGCTGCTGGTGCTATTAACCCTCTACCGCCTCATTACAAGGTCTGCTCACGGGTCCCGCTAAGGACGTCTGGTAAAACCAGGCATCCTTAGCAGGACCCGCTAGCAGACCAGGTTGCTAACGACGGGCCCGTCATTAACAGGTCTGTTATTAGCATCCTCCCCATTCCCATTGAACCCTATGGGGGCTCAAATGGGAATGTGGATGTACCGGGTCTGGGTCCCAGGAAAGGGAATTTCCGGGCCCTCCAAGGTCAGAATGGCCCAGTAATTCCTCATTCCTGGAACCTGGACCTGGTACCCGGTATGAGGCCATACTCATAATGAGGCCCATAATGTTGGTTACTGATTATGATTATGCCCAGAATTGTTTTGTGGATTACTTACTGGGGAGGAAGCTGAGAGGGACAGTCACTCAGACATGGAAAACTGATTCAGGCCATCAACAATCTTGTTTCAATGAATGAGATAAAAATTGACTGGAGGACGACACAAGGGGATTCCAGAACACCAGGGGAAGATAAGGAAGGAAATGACAAGGCTGTTCAATGGGCCAACATTGGAGCAATAATGGGGGAACTGTTTCCTATTGAAAACTTGCTCAGTGAGATCCAAGTGGACATGGTAACACAATACAAATCTCAGGGAGCAAGTGATCAACTAGTGGTGCAGTGAAGTTTTGACACGCCCAATCAGGACTTGATCAGAGCACCAAAATTAGGGTCAGTTATCAGTATGTTGTACAATCATATGTTAGATGCAAAGCAGAATCCTTTAACAGAGGAGGGCTTCAAAGGAAGAAAGATATTGAGGGTGATGTTGTAGAATCAAAAACAGTTTCAACTGCAAGATGGATTTTTGGTCCGGAAATCCATTTCATGGTTAATGTTACATCTCGCCCACAATGTCATAACAGCAGGGCATAGAGGTTCGCAGAAACCATTAGAAGTATTGTAAGAATATCTGTATTGGCTGCATATGTCCCAAGATGTGGAGTTGTATACCCGAAGGTGTTCGGTGTGTACACAATTCCAGCATGCCTCCCGAACACATAGAGCACCATTGATGAAGAGAGGTCTGACACCTCCCTGGACAGATTTGCAAACAGATTTCATTGGACCAGTCCAAAGGTTATCAAAGGTTCAGAAGTACATGCTAACTGTTACCTATTTGATGTCCAAGTGGTTGGGATGCATACCTGCTCCTGACTGTAGTACACAGACAGCGGCTACATTGTTAGTAAACCACATATTTTCTAGGTTTGGCTTACCTCAGAGAATAGAATCAGACCATGAAAGCCTTTTTAGCAATGTAGTGATGATCAAGATGTGTCAGATTTATGGGAGTAAAAATGAAATGACATATTGAACAACATCCCTCTTCTAGTGGTGGAATATGAAGGTGCAATCAATCAATAATTGATATTCTTAAAAAATTAGTGGATGAAGCATGGTCTAGTTGAGATTTTCAACTTCCTTTGGTGCTGATGGCCATTAGGGCAACACCATCGAAATCTACAAATCTCAGTCCATATGAACTTGTCACAGACAGGAAGAGGGCAATTCCCCTACATATGTCTTGTGGAATCGATGAACAAGCCTTGGTAAATGCATCCACAATTCATAAGCATGTAGAAGAGTGGAGAAAGCATTTGCAGCATGCATTTGCATTTGAACAGAGAAATCTGGAAAGAACAGCTGAGGGTGCAAAGTCATACTTTGCCAGGAAGCCATCTGTTAGGGAGTATGAAATATGTGACTAACTGTATAAATTCAACTATATGAAAGCCAATAGTAGGAATGCCAAATGTATTGCATCCTGGCATGGCCCATTCATTTCCGCCTGTAGTGTACAGAATAATGATAAAGGAAGGGGATCTCGCTGTGGGACAGTTTGTCCATGTGACTCAAATAAATCCTGTCGCCCAAAACACAAAATACAGAGGATGGAGCAGTCTGGAGAAAAAGAGAGGTGTAATAGTTACATTAGAATGGAGGTGAGTAAGTCAGTAAGGTGAGTAGCTCACAGAAGCGGTAAAAGGATTCATCAGAGCAGGTAAATAGGTGTCCTTGGTGTCGTGTTTCTGAAGGAATGAATGAGAACTAAGGATGCAAAATATTAATGCTAATAGCAAAAATGTATATATATATATAAAAAAAGAAATGCTACGGTTTTTGCTTCGCTGTTGGAAGAAAGAGGAAATCATGGAAATCCTAATGTGAAAAGTATAATTGCTTAGTACTAAACCTGTCTGTCTACCTGAATGTCTCATTTGTTTTTCTTCAAAAAGGGGTGCCTGAAGCCGAATGTCCATGGACAAGGCCTCTGGACAGAGCAAGGTGGAGTCCTCGGGATCAAAAGAGGAGAAGTTTGGCAGGCAGAAGTAGGCTGGGGACCACAAAAAGGAAATCTACATGACGGCACGGCAGTCCTTGCGATGTGGGAAGAAGAATCGAATTGTGTTGTTTAAAAATATGCTAATCACAATGTGCTTATTAACCTGGACACGTGCCTCAGCAAAAAATAGGCACGTTTTGATAGAGGGTCTGCCAGCATCAGGAATTGTGGTGGAGGAGGTCCCTGGTTTTATTTTGGGAAACAGGAGACTATTATATCAGAACATTTGCAAAACTGTAAATCCAGACTTTGCTTTGGAAAATAATTGTAATGTCTATTAGATTAAGTCCTCTCAAGATGCGTGCCAATGCTTAGGGAAGGGGCTCAAAGAGCGGTAAAGGAAAACCTGCTGCATTTGGAAAAGACTGTCATGAATACATCTAATGTTAAAAGGAAAAGGCGATGAAGGATGGCTGGTTTTCTGAATGCAGAAATTGTAGTGACAATAATGGGGGCCATGGTTCGGACAACTGTGTCAACAGCCAATGCAGTGTCAGTAAGCACATTGGATGACAAAGCCCAGGAGTTAGGACAAGGCTTGAAAATAAAACAGCAAAGACTGGATGAAGTCAGAATAAAGAAGAAGAAGTTAGTTCAATACATAAATCAAATTGTTCTGACCTATAATGAGCAATTAACACTATTAGATCATAGTATAAATATAATGGTTAAACACGACAGGGTATCGGAGGACATCTTGAATGTGGGGAATCCTATGGAAAGTTTGTTGCCACAGTTCCTGCGGTTCAAAAGGGGTGTCTCAGCTGGTACAAGGTCAAATTCCTGTGTATTTTGTTGTCATCTGTTACCATCTGGCAAATGATAGCTCGGAGCACACAAAGAGAGATAGCAACAATTCAGGAGAAAAATGCATTTGAAAAGGGAAGTGAGATTCCCCTAGACATAGATGTGGAATGAATGGAGAATGGGTTTCTGTTGAGCAGGGGCATTGCTGGGGGGGGGGGCTGAGGGGTCTATAGCCCTGGATCTTTTGGTTGTAGCCCCGGATAGAAGTTCAGGTGCTACAACCGAAAGGCTAGCCAACCCCAAGTCCCGACAGCCTGGACATTAGCGTAGCCCTGAATCTTTTCAAGACATAGCAACACCCCTGCTGTTGAGCATTCCACATATCACCCCAGAACTAATTTATCAGACTAAGTTAGTGCAAAATGTGGGTTTCTGGGGCAGAGGGACAAATATGTAAAAACTGTAAATTCCTGAGATGGAGGGTTGTGAAAAGTGGGAGCCCGATTTAAATCTTGTGCCGATATTGGACACCTGTACAAAAATCATAGAGCAGAAGTACATATGCCAATGGAAAACATTTGTGGCAGATGCAATGAGTGCAATATGTGGGCTGCGGGTGGATCAGGTGCTGCTGAAGGTTGTGCAGTGCCTATAATTGACACAAAACCTGAAGAGCTAGCACATGCCAAATTGATAAAACACAGGTGGATGGTCTGTACTTGCGCAATGATTTATACAGTTATACATCTTAATCACTGTTCATTTGCTGTCAAACCATTACAGTACAATATTTTCTATATGAAAATACCCAAAAATACTGTAGTAACAGTTGGGTTGGGGGATATCATTATTTCATGTGGATGGGGACTTGTGGGAAAGGAAGGTGGAAAACATTGAGTTGTTCCAAAGACATACCTTTCCTCTATACCCTGACATCAAGTATGTATTGAAGCATAAACATTTACATTCATTCAAGTTGAGCATACACATGAACAATATCACGATGAGTGACTTGAGTTTGACAGATGGGGATGTTCACACATGGGGAGCATGGCAATGGACAGAGAAGGGAATGATGATCATATGTTTGTCCATGTCATCCATCATAATAAGGTTCATAGTGCTTATGATATGTGTTAAAGAATCTGTACAGCACCTGCTATGTGCCGTGTCGTATAATACACGGGTTACTAATATGAATTACTAACATCGATCACTAACAAGGGCGGTGACAGTAGCATTAGGAACTGAAATGGGGTGATTTTGAACCAAACAACAGATATAAGGGTTAGATTTGTCGGCTACAGGCCTTAACATAGTAACATTGCAGCAGGTGCATGAACAAATATGCTGGCTGTGGTGTGGAAAGGGGGCATTGAAGATACATTCTCAATGTTCTGAGCAGAAAAAAGGAAGGAAGGAATATGTTACATTATCGGGAGATGTGCCGAAAACTGCGTAAATGGTTGCTTAGGGGTGGGCTGAAAAATTACATGAGATGGGTGCAGGAAGGGCTGGAAGATTCTTCAAGCATGTGTTATATGTTGAAGTTAGGATTCACACAAGAAGGGAGCTACAGTTTGAAGGAGGCGACAGGTGATATCACCAGCAAAGTGGGTAAAAATGAAGCTAATCCATATGTGATATAGAAGAAAGGGATTGTTCTGGAGAAGGGTTTGTGATGGGCTGCCAGCTAGAAGAAGTTTTTTGGGGGGCTGTTCCTGCTGGGTTTTGATGGAGTTTATGGCTGGTATTTGGCTTGCTGAATCTTTAAAACTGGGACAAGCTTTAACTTATCAAGTGAGAAAACTGAGCTGGCTTGCTTGGTGTGCTTATCTGTGCACAATCGAGAGACCAAGGCTTTTAAGTTGCTGGAGCTGTCTTTGAGATGTCAATATCTGGGTAGCAGGCAACACTACAAAGTTCTGAGCAGCGCAGGGTCCTGGGAGTCTCAGATGGTATGTGGTAGTAGCTGCCGAGTGGAGCCCAGACTGCAGACAGGCCGGAGCGGCAGGGTTCTCTAAACTGTCAAGTCAAGTAGAGTGAGTATTAATATGGACATAGTTAGCTGGGAACCTTTTGCAGATGTAATCTGGCAAGGGGTCAAACTGACCCAAAAGGCATAACTCCCTTTATTTTTAAGGTACCCAGGGATAAAGTTAGTTGCCTGAATCACAGTTGGTTTTTGGATTTGTTCAGCTATGCAGGACAGTCCATGATATCTAATCTTATACTAACCAAACTTTAGTTGAGAACAGGGGGTACATGGGAATTGAAGCCGTATCTGTAGTGCACTTGTCTTCATAGCCAAAGTGCTAGGGTATCTCCTAATCTTCCTAACTTAATAGTAAGCAGGGTGGGGGGACATCTAAGGGTGAACTTGTTTCATGCCGTGTTATACTCATTATTGATGCATGTCAGCAGGGTTTGTTAGAACAAACAGGAGTTTCATGCATTTTGAGATGTGCTTCATTTTTACTATTCACCAGTGTAATTTGTTGACATATGTTGTTTTCTCACCTATAACCAATGCCTGTGGAAGTGTTTATGGTTTTGCTAAAAGATCTAAAAATGGTCATATAAAGTATACAATTGCGAGCCTGTGTAGTGAATTGTTATTGTGTGGCCTGTTCAGTTCATGATTTCCAGTTTTATAATAAAATGGTATGCCTAGTGTAGTATAAAGTCTGCTGGTGTCTAGCCTAGCCTGTGGTAAAATCATGGAAAGAGGAAATTGGCAGGGAATATATCTAACAGCAGGCGGTGTGTCATTTGGTTCCATCTTGGGAAGTAGGTGGTGTGTGAAGCATTGGCTGTAATAGTGGTGGGAGTGAGTTTGCTTGGGTACTTTCTGAGAAATGTTGTTAATGAATGTAGCAGTACATGTCCTTTTGGGTTGCAGGGAGAGAGCCTGAAGGTTGTTATTAACATTCTTTCAGAAAAGGAGCTGCCACCACTGGAAGAGGTCCTCCAGGCCCATCAGTTACAGGAGAAGTTATGACAGTCTCTTGCACAAAGAGCGGATACGAGAACCAAGTCTCAAGTAGAACTATAGGCTTATGCTCCAATCATACGGTATTGTATAACCAGGGTTCATGCAGTAAGAAATATAACTCTACATCAATTGGTCTTTTATCTCATCTTCTTCAGCTGCAACTCTTACTGCTGAAGCACTCAATCACCTAACGTGACCACGTTCCATGCATCAGACCATTGTACCTTATACTCCTATCACCCACACAGTGTGCTCCCATTCACAATACATCAGGAAGTCTAATTGCTTTCAGTTATATGTGTTCCCACACTAACATGCAGGTGGAACCCAAATATACTTAAGAGTCAGTAGTACCCATATTTCAGACGCTTCAGGAATGGCCTCACCTCTATCTAAGCGTGGAGGACAAGCAGATACCGGAAGTTCAATCCCCATAAAATGGAATTTGTTTTACACAGTCACCCATCAAAGCAGAATACGATTCAAGGGTGGCTAATTGACATGCAACTTTATAGCTTGCCACCTCACCTGCCTCCAACTGCTATGTCACTTGGGTTCACTCTCTCCTTCCAACAACATATCAGCAAAAAGGCCCAAACAGCCTTGGGTGATGTACGAGGCAGGGCCAGAGAGGGACACAACACATGTTCATTTGGAAAAAAGGCTGCATTCATTACATGTCTTACATCACCAAAATGCAGCGAAGAGCATACATGAATGACATTCTCCAATAGTTACGTCATTGTTAAGTCATAACAGCACCATCATCACATCATCAATTACCTCATCATTACATACTCTAGCTTGGGGGAGTGACCAAGTCCAACTCCCCCTACACCCTGGGATTTGCCTAAGGGAAATATGTGACCCCCTAAACCACTGACCAGACCTGCTAACCCCATGCACAGACCAATGATGACCATTCTAAGAGCACCTGGCTACCCACCTCAACGTTCCAAACCTAGGACCCTAACGTAAATCAGTAATCAATCTCCCTTCCAATGACCCAAAAAGTTGATCCTCTTGCTCAATTCAATGCAATGTGCTCCAACCCACCACGACAGGGCCAATGGTCTACTTGCCTGGGGCACTCTGCACCACTTTCTGCCTTTACTTATGCTCGTCACATGGGACCAAATACAGCTGGATGTCATCCCCTCCAGCCCCACTGGACCCCAGAAACCCCGCAGAAAAACCACCTATTTCAATGCGGATGTGCCCCGCCCACCACTGGTCAACCCCTGCAGGTGATACCTCACGTTGACGAGCAGCCCTTCAATCATACATAAATATCACAAAAAATGTGTCCAAGGCATGAGCAATCCAGAAATTCTTGAACTCTTTTTTCTGTGTTGGGCCGACCACTGCACTCTTCTCTGGCTGTAGTAAGGCCTGTAGATATATTTACTACCACAAAAACAGAACCCCTATTAACACAGATGGCAATTCCCCAGCCAGCATAGCTGGAATTATTCTCCCCTTCATTGGGTGTTAACTAGAGATACAAAACAGGCCATGTTAGATACATATTAGATTGTAAACCAGCCAATACCAATCTCACTGTAATAAAAACGCAAGTTCAGCGTGGTATGAAGGAATGCACGTATCAGCTGCGAGAGTAGCATTGTAAAAGGGTAGGGGCTCTTTCTCATACCTGTCACATAAAGTTCTTAATAAAATTAATTCATAAATAAAGGAGCATAGGTAAGTATAATCAAACTTGGTGGTCGAATGAAACGTGGTAAATAGGCCCTAAAAGGTTGCTTCTGCTTTAAACATGTGCAGGTATTATTAGTGCAGAGTCTGTGATCCCAGGCCAGCATTAAGTGAAGTACACAATGGTTGTCCCAGGAGGATAGCTCAGTGGCAGCGTGCTCGACTTGTAAACAAGATGACACGATGCAACACAGGTTCGATCCCTGGGTCCGCGCTTAGAAACCTCTGGGTATTAAGCGCGTTATAAATAACCTATCATATATTGTTATTTTTCAAGGTCAACAGATTGGATCTCACAGCTTCCGTCAGCGAATAATGAATACTTGACCATTTTATAATTCAAAATCATTTATGAAATGCGATTTTCTAATGGAGCCGGCAAGAACCACAGCAGTTTCAAATTGCCCCGTAGAACATTTTCCCTCGGAGAAGGGTTAGCGTGTCCCTGATATGCAACATTTGTGCAGTAGTATGTCCGTGGTTCAAGGCTCTGATGGTGACATGGTAAAGGGCCATTCTCATGGGAATCAGGATGAGGCGACCAATGCAGTTGAATAAAGTGTTGCTGGTTGTCTCAAATGTTTCAATTACTTAACTTTGTGTTGTGAGATTTGGGGTACATTGTGATTGCACAAGCTATAACTGAGGGTGGTGTGGGGATGTTGGTTGACCTAATAGTTGATTGCAATGTATGTTTTTCTATAAGGGTCCAAAGTGCGAAGTCCAATCACTTCTATGTGGGGAGATTTTTTCATGTTGCACGTTTGCAAATGCTAATAATTTAGCTTTGTATAAAAGTATTTATATTAAGGATGTGTTATGCTCACCTGGTATCCACAGGGATGCCACCCAGCCGGGTTACTCGCTGGTATGCTTCTCAGCTTTGCCCTGATGTGGTCTGCGGGGAAGGTTCTGCCTTTTGGTAGAATTAGGCGTGCTCTCTGTCCTGCCTTCTTTGCAGGGGCGCGTTGTCTTTCATGGGCGAGTGCAGTCCAGTTACTTCACTGACGCCGGCCCGTTCGATATTGTTCAGGTAGGTCTTATTGCTGTTCTTTAGTTTTGTTGCTATTCTGCATGCCTTTCTTTGTTTAAAATGTCTCTTTTTTCTCCCTTAGGTATGCAGAGCTTCAGCGCGGCAAACTGGCTTGGTTGAGCCCCGCTGGTAAATGATGGTGCATTAAGAGTGCTATGATGCGGTAAGTAAGCGCTATGCGCAGAGCTGCAAAGGCTTGCCTTTGCTAACCTGTGTTTTCCTTCCTTGTAGGTCGCGGTGTTCTTCAGCGCGAGTGGAATGTCCGGAGTGGTGCCAGCCGAGAGGCGACCAGCCAGGTAAGCCTTTTGACCAGTTTGTAATTTGTAAATGTCTCTACTGCTTTCTTTAATGTTGCCTCTATCTTCCTATTTCAGGTTGTTCTGTCCGGGAGGCGTGCAGATTCGAGGAAGCTGTTCTCAGTAGCTGCGAGTGTTTAAAGATGAAGACTGCAGGTAAGAGGCTGCTGCTAATGATGTTCCTTTTGTCTCCTTTCATGTTCTGCTTCTCCGAGGTTCGAGGGAATAGCTGGACATGGTGAGCGTCACGTTGCAATCTGCAAAGTAATGCGAAGAGTGTTGTCTTGCTCGGGAGTGGTTTAAATAGCCCCAACAAAATAGTCCAGGTAAAGTAGTCCCTAGGCTACCACACCCAAAACACTATAACGCATAGCTTGGTTTTTAGGAACCAAGCTATGTGGATGCCTCCATGTTGGCTGACAATACAAAAAAGTAGTTCCCAAGCACATTGTTTTTCATGGTGTATGAGCCTTGCGCCATAGGCGCCAGGACTGGCCCCATGAGGGCTTTTGAAGAGGATGCCAGGCTCTAGAGGCCCGAGTCCTGACTCCACCTGGCCAATGGGTTTGCCAGAGGGGGTTTTCAGCGAGGGTCGTGACAGCACTCGCCCCTAAGGCCCCTCCCATGGTGTTCCTTCTGTCTGGCCCAGGTTTGGTTGGGAAGTTCCGATGGAATTTTCTAATTAGACGTGGTGCGTGGATATTCTCACTGGGCTCCCAGGATCTATCTTGTAGTCCAAATCCTTTCCAATCAATGAGATAATATAGCTTGGGCCTAGAGTATTTAGAGTCCAAGATATCTTTGACTTCGAATTCTGGTTCTCCGTCAACAAGTATGGGCTTATGTGGTGTCCCGATCTGTGTGCCGGGTTGCATTGGTTTCAGGAGGTACACATGGAATACCGGGTGGATGTGTAGATTAGGTGGTAAATCCAGTTTCACGGCTGATGGGTTGATAATTGCCTTAATGGTATAGGGTTCTAAGAATCTGGGAATGAAAGGTCAGGGTTCCCTTGATGGGTACGAATTTAGCGGCTAACCAAACTTTGCCTCCTACTTGATAATCATGGGCCTTTTTCTGGTGTTGGTCGGTGAATCTCTTTTGTTTTTCTTTGGCATGAATAAGGTGTTCCTTTGCCCTTTTGAAAGCCTGAGTAATGGTTGTGTGTAGAGTCTTTACCGCTGGCATTTACAAGCTGGCTGGAAGGTCTAGTTCAGAGGTACGTGGATGTCTGCCATAAAGGGTATAGAAGGACGTTTGTCCCGTGCTTGAATGCAAAGAATTGTTATATGCATATTCGGCTCTCCATAGTAGGTCTTTCCAATTCCTTTGTTCGTGGTGCAGCATGCACCGTAAATATTGCTCAAGTGTCTGATTGGTTCTCTCGGTTTGGCCGTCTATTTGGGGATGGTGACTGTTAGATAGCCGAACATTGATCTGCGCCATTGCACATTTTTCCAGAAGTTTGAAACAAACTGGCTGCCTCGATCAGAGACCAGAACCAAAGGGAAGCCATGTAGCTTAACCACGCCCTCTAGGAACACTTTTGCTAAAGTAGCTGCATCTGGGAGGCCTTTGAGAGGAATAAAATGGGCCATCTTCGAGAATAAGTCCACAACTACAAGGATGGTGTTGAACCCTTGGCTTGGAGGTAGATCAGTGATGAAGTCAAGGGAAAGAGTGTGCCAAGGAACTGGAGCAATGCCCAATGGTTGTAGACCAGATGGTTTTTGTTTCTGTGATTTATTTTGTGCGCAGACACCGCAGGAATGAATATACTGAATGATGTCCTTATGCCAGGTAGGCCACCAAAGGTTCTCTTTCAACTTAGCTAGGGTTTTGGTGATCCCAGGATGCCCTTCGATCAATGAATCGTGATAGTTTGAAATAATATGCTGTTGTATATCCTTTTTGGGTACATATAGGCGATCCCTAAAAAAGGGTAGAGGGTCCTTGATGGTATATTGTTCTCCTTGAGTTTGCCATGCGAGGTAGGCATCAGGATTCTTTGTCCGTTGGATTTCTTTTCGTAATTCTGCTTGTGTTAAGGCTGTCGTGATACCCAAGAGTTTGTCTTCAGGTATAATAGGTACTGGGTCTGGAGTTGTATATACTATTTCATCTATGCCCATGCGAGATAAGGACATCCGCCTTTCAGTTTCTGACTCCTGGTCAAAAAGTGATTACATAATCATATTCGGTGAAGGAAAGGGCCCACCGTAATTGACGTGAGGACTGGGCCTTGGCTGTTCTGAGATATTGCAGGTTTCGGTGGTCTGTGATGACTGTAATTGTGTGTCTGGCCCCCAGAAGGCAGTGCCTCCAGGCTTTAAAGGCGGATTTGATAGCCAGGAGTTCCTTGTCCGTGATGGCATAATTAATCTCTAGAGGTGAGAACATTTTCGACCAGAAGGCCACAGGATGTAGCTGGCCGGTTTCCGTGTCTCTTTGTGAAAGGACAGCTCCCATTGCGAGACTGGACGCATCAGTTTCAAAGATATAAGGGAGGTCTGGACGAGGATGTCGCAGGATTGGAGCGGTGGTAAACCTTCATTTAAGTTCCTGAAAGGCTTCTTCTGCTTCTTCGGTCCAAGCAAATTTTTTATTGTTTTTTCATAATAGTACTGTGATTGGGTCCACAACCTGAGAGAAGTCTGGGATGAACCAGCGGTAGAGGTTCGCAAAGCCCAGCATGCTTTGTACCCCTTTCAGAGACGTCTGTGAAGGCCATTTCAGAATGGCATCTACCTTGTGCACGTCCATTCTGATACCTCCTGGAGTAAGGATAAAACCAAGAAATTCTACTTCGGTGACGTGAAAAAAGCATTTTTCAAGCTTTGCAAACAAGTGATGTTGACAGAGCTTGGTGAGGACTGAATGAACGTGCCTGACATGATCTTGTTCCGAGGCTGAGTATACTAAGATGTCGTCTATGTACACTAAAATGCACACATCAATTAACTCCCTTAAGACGTCATTCATGAAATATTGGAATGCCGCAGGAGCGTTGCATAACCCAAAGGGCATGACTTGATATTCAAACAAGCCGTACTTAGTACGGAAGGCGGTTTTCCATTCATCTTCTTTTCTGACTCGGACCAGGTGGTACGCTCCTCGAAGGTCCAATTCTGTATAAATATGGGCATCTTTAACTTGTTCTAGCATCTCAGGGATAAGTGGCAAGGGGTAGCAGTTCTTCACAGTGATCGGGTTCAATGCGCGGTAGTCAATACAGGTTCTCAAGTCTCCTTCCATTTTCGGTACGAAGAACAAAGGACTGGATGCGGGGGACTTCAAAGGACAGATAAATCCGTTTTCTGGTTCTGTGAGAGCGTAGATCCTGCCGCAAGGGATTTGTGCACCAGGAACAAGGTCGATCTGACAGTCATAGGGCCTGTGCGGCGGCAATGTATTGGCTTGGTCCTTTCGGAAAACATCCTGGAAATCATGGTATTCACTTGGCAAGGTATTAGTTGCTCCCAGGGTTGATACTGTCGCTCCGGGAGTCATGGGGATACAGACATCGGGTTTCTCCTCTTGGTAATAGCAGGCAGGGGAGCAGTCACTGCGGAAGGTTAATTTTCGTGCCCGCCAGTCTATCAAAGGGTTGTGAGCAACCAACCATGGCATCCAGAGTATTAGCCTGAAATGAGGTGCCTTGATGAGATCGAATGAAATAGACTCCCGATGTCCGTCCTGGCACAGCAAGGTTACCCTGGCTGTGCACTGGGTTACTGGTTCGGAAGCGATTTCTGTCCCATCCACGGTGGTTACCTTGTCCATTGTTGGCTTAGGACACAAAGGAAGCCCCATCTCTGCTGCCAGTTCTTGATCAATATAATTTCCAACTGCTCCGCTATCGATGTATGCTTCAACGGCATGCATTCTTGATGACTGTTGGTGGTTAATTAAGATCACTGGTATTGCAAAGTGCGAGGTCAGCAACTCTTTCTTCTCACTCGACAAACTGACCTCTAAGTTTGTCGAGCTTGGTAGTTTTCCGACTCCTTAGCTTCATCCTTTTCTGTGGCCTCAACTGTTCTTCTTGGGGGTTTTACTGGACAGTCCTTCAGGAAATGTCCTGGTTTCCCACAATACAAACAAAGCTGTTGTTGTCTTCTTTTGTGCCGCTATTGTTTTGTTAATGGAGGTCCTATCCCTCAATCTGCATGGGTTCTACAGCATTTTCAGGTACACGGGGTGTGTTTTCCCTTGGTCGAACATACACGGTCCGAGGGCCCGTCTTGGACCGGTCTGCCTTTCGGTCCTGCCACCGGTGGTCTAGCTGCATGACCAGATTTATGAATTCTGCACAGTCTCTGGGTGGATCAACCACCTGGGCTAAGACGTCCTTTAATTCGCCTCGTAAGCCTCGATGGAATAACGTGGTTCTTTTGTTTTCTGGCCACCCAGCTTCGGCAACCAGTCTGTTGAAGGTAGCAATGTATGTTAACAAGTCCTGATTCCCTGTTGGAGGGACAAGAGTTCATAGTCTACTGCTTGTTCCTGGGTAAGGCAAGCAAAAAGTTTTTCCATTTCTCTCTGGAACCCCCCAAAGTTATGCAATAGAGGATCGTCATGGGTTACCAACGGCACCGACCAATCTGTTGCACTACCACTCAGTTATGATAAGACAAAAGCTACCCGAGCTTGGTCGTTTGGAAATGCTCCAGGCCTACAAAGAAAATGAAGGCGGCACTGATTGATGAATGCCGCATACTTCTGTGGGTCGCCTGAGACCCTTTCTGGTGGTGCCAGGGGCACTGTTCCAGGTAACGTGATCTGTACCGGAGTGGGTGGTATGGCGGGGTTTTGCATCGTTGGATTGCTTCCAGGTAGAGGCGTCTGTCCTGCCTGTGATTGCAAGTATTGCCTGCTAATCTCTTCAGTGTGTTCTTTGGTCACTATTAGGTCTATCCGTAGGGCATTAGTCTCTTGTCGGGCAGAATGAACCTCAGCACGAAGCTCTCCTAGTAATTGGGCCAATTGGTCCATTTCTGATGACTCCATGGCCCCCAGTTGGATTTGTTATGGTAGTCTCCTCATTCTGTTATGCTCACCTGGTATCCACAGGGATGCCACCCAGCTGGGTTACTGACTGGTATGCTTCTCAGCTTTGCCCTGATATGGTCAGCGGGGAAGGTTCTGCCTTGTGGTAGAATTAGGCGTGCTCTCCGTCCTGCCTTCTTTGCAGGGGCGCGTTGTCTTTCATGAGTGAGTGCGGTCCAGTTACTTCACTGACGCCGGCCCGTTTGATATTTTTCAGGTAGGTCTTATTGCTGTTCTTTAGTTTTGTTGCTATCCTGCATGCCTTTCTTTGTTTAAAATGTCTCTTTTTCTCCCTTAGGTATGCAGAGCTTCAGCGCGGCGAACTGGCTTGGTTGGGCCCCGCTGGTAAATGATAGCGCATTAAGAGCGCTATGATGCGGTAAGTAAGCGCTATGTGCAGCGCAGCGATGTCTTGCCTTTGCTAACCTGTGTTTTCCTTCCTTGTAGGTCGCGGTGTTCTTCAGCGCAAGTGGAATGTCCGGAATGGTGCCAGCTGAGAGGCGACCAGCCAGGTAAGCTTTTTGAGCAGTTCGTAATTTGTAAATGTCTCTACTGCTTTCTTTAATGTTGCCTGTATCTTCCTATTTCAGGTTGTTCTGTCCGGGAGGCGTGCAGATTCGAGGAAGCTGTTCTCAGTAGTTGCAAGTATTTAAAGATGAAGACTGCAGGTAAGATGCTGCTGCTGATGATGTTCCTTTTGTCTCCTTTCAGGGTCTGCTTCTCCAAGGTTCGAGGGAATAGCTGGACACGGTGAGCGTCACGTTGCAAGCTGCAAAGTAACGCGAAGCGTGTTGTCTTGCTCGGGTGTGGTTTAAATAGCCCCAACAAATTAGTCCAGGTAAAGTAGTCCCTAGGCTACCACACCCAAAACACTAGACCGCATAGCTTGGTTCTTAGGAACCAAGCTATGTGGATACCTCCATGTTGGCTGATAATACAATAAAGTAGTTCCCAAGCACATTGTTTTTCATGGTGTATGAGCCTGGCGCCATTGGCGCCAGGACTGGCCCCATGAGGGCTTTTGAAGAGGATGCCAGGCTCTAGAGTCCCGAGTCCTGACTCCACCTGGCCAATGGGTTTGCCATAGGGGGTTTTAGGCGAGGGTCGTGACAGAGTGTTTCTTTGACAACGCCTTTTCATGTAGACCTGTTTGAATTTGCTGTCCCACCTGCATCTGGGGACCTGAATAAAACTGTGTTACTTCTTGCATCGGCGTACACTCCTTTAGACTACTTTTGTAATTTTTGGTGAGTTTTACGAGATGACCGCCAATACATTTTTGGAGTCTCCAGTGAGATATCTCTGCCATTCGACCGAGGCACAAGAATTCCAGCTGTGCTCCCGGAGGAGTGTGGCACAGCATCCGTTGGCCAGTACAAGGAGCTCGAGCCAACTTCAAAAGGTCAGTCAGGTCCAGCGCTGCCTTCACTCCGACCGAAAGTGGAGGACTTTAAAGGGAGATTCTAAGGCAGAAAGAAGTGAACACTCTCCTAAAAGGATACGTGAATGAGCCCATGCATGAAAAATGCTAGGGGCGGGAGGGACACTTTTATGGTTTATAGGACGCACATTCATTAGTGGTGAAGAAGGCGATTAACCAAAGTAGTATTAGATATTCTGTTGGCCGTTCCGATAGGGAGCAGGTGGCCGGTGGCACATCTGCACTACAGCAGAGGGTTGCAAAGTGGCTGAACTTGTTAGATAAGAGTTGCATGTAGTGCAGGCAATTGGTATAGTTGCGTCATGTTCTTTTTTTGGGGAAGAGTTTATTTGGGGTATATGCACACATGTGTTTGTGACTAGCAGCAGTTTTGTTTCAGTGTCCTGGAGAGTGGTCGTAGTGTTCAATCAATGTGGCTGTGGAAGGAACAGAAGAGCCAGAGCCAAATGAACTTGTAATCAGCACGTAGCCGCGTAGTGTGATTTGCTGAGACAGTTGAGCAAGGAGAGGAGTAACCGCTTTTTCTAACGTACTAATATGGGGCCTTGTTGTTAAAGTGATGTGCCTGCAGAGAAGGCCATTTCTGTACTAATACGATATAACAAGACGAGCCTGTGGAGAAGGCATGGGTTTGAAAGCACTGAGTGCGAGATGTGAAAAGGTGGGGTGTGCAGAGAATGCCGGAGTAAATGAAATTAGGGCGATCGAGCAAAGTGGTATGTGTAAGCGCTGAGTGAGTGGGATTGCTTGAACAGAGAGTGACATTTTAAAAGTTTTGAATTAATAAAGGGAAGGAAGAAGTAGGGAGAGAAGAATATTGTAATAGAAAGGAATACGGCATAGACAATGACAGCCTACTGGATGGATTCTGCGTTTAACCATATGTGTAGGAAACTGCCGCAGTACTGTGATAAAATATCAAAGTACCATTTTGAGTGGGTACATGACACAGTGGACAAGTGTTATAAAGAGTGACCTGGAGAGGGAACCTTCGATAAAGATATTATAGAAAGTATGCACTCGTACTTTGTAGCTACACTCAAAGGGGTGAAGCTTAAAAAGAGACAGGCTATCCTAGGGCTTAGGAAACCGTACAAAGAAAAGGTGAAAGAAACAGAGATTGGGAAAGAGGAGAAGGAGCAGGGAAGTGCACCACCAACCCCCTATATGCAATATCCATTATTAAAACCAGCTGCAGGCTATACAAATCCTAAACGAAAGAGGATAACGAAAAAGGAACATAAAAAGGGAGTCAATGAACAGGGTTTGACAGCAGGACACATACAATTTATAATGGACAAGTGGGGACAGGACGAGGAAAACAGCTTAACTGACACAAACCTAGAAGTGCACACCATATCAGACTGGGAAGACAGTGGTGACAGGGATCAGGGGGGTGACGAAAAAGACACCACCATTTGACAGACAGGAGACAGGAAAGGAGAAGAGATGAGAGAGAAGAGGAGGAAAGAGAAGAAACACTGGGTGACTGGGGAAGCAGGCTTCAAAGCAGGAAATCCAGAATAGCAGTAGCGAAAAGACAACAGTGTAGCAATAAGCACAGAGCATGCACAAAATGACCCTTTTACAGAAAGCGAAGGGTGAGGTTCTTTACATACCATGGCAGACAATGGACAGGGACAATTTTCTTTACCTTTGTTGATGGCCGGGGTGAGCAAGTGGATTGATGTTTTTGAAAAAGTGATAAAATATAGCAACAATCTGGATATGCAGGGGTAAAGTTAAGCTCTAATGTACACACTGAAGCACCCTTCAACAACTATCAAGCACATGTTTGGAAGGCTCTAAGGGAGCTGTATCCAAACATGTCAGACCTGGTTTCTATAATGGCTAGGAAAATGAAGCCCCACGGAATACCTATGATCCATACAAGAAATGTGGATACAGGAAAATAAACCGTCATGGGTTGAGAACATTCCTTTATTTTCCCACATTTCACTGAGGGGGTCCCCGCAGATGTACAGGTCTCTTTGGAAACAATAGTGGGAATAGAGGCTAAGGAGTGGCCTGAGATACAGGGGGCAATTGTACTCTACGCAAAAGAAAGCAGAAGAAGGATAAGGAGACAGTCGATAATGCTAGTAAGGCAGAAAACTAATTGGTTCAGAAAAAACTGGTGAAAATACAGATGGAGGGAGCAGTACTCACAGGGCCAGTCAATGTTCCACAAGCTCAGACAGGGGGGCTTCCAGTGGCCATGGTAGTGCAGCCAGGAGGTTACACTCAGGTGCCACCCGACCAGTAGTAGGGAAAGATACAGATGCAGCAGAAACCCACATTCATGAACATGCAGCAGCCAAGGGTTATGCAGACTGGTGGAAGAAGTGCATACATGAGACAGTACCAGACTGGGAGAGGGTACTATGCATATGGTAGAGGAATGGGATACAGGGGAACGACTCCTCGTTTCAGAGTACAGTGTTTTGCATGTGGGAATTTATGACATTTTGCACGTACATGCCAGCTCATTGCACAGGCAGGGCAGCCATAGAAGACATACATGCAGCAGACTCCTCAACAGGTGCAGGTCATACCACAACATAGACATACATATAGAAATCTCCACAGCAGGTGTAGGTAATGCCGCAGAAACAGCAATTACAGATACAGTCCGCACAGACACAGGTTATTACTACCCATGGACAAGTGCAGGTACAAAATGGGGAAATGACAGGAACTCAAGGTACAGTGAGCATACTTTGGGCACTAGCACAGGAACAGATACCATAAGGGGTAACAATACTGGGACAGAATACCATACCCCAATAAACAGGAGTGACAATAGCAGGCGGTAGCCCATTTGCATCATCCGTGAACACTTTTTAGCAATGGGGGTACCCATGGGGAGTGCAAGCATGCCCTGTTCTAGCAGTAACTGAAGACCCTGAGGAGGAACTGGGGGTAGAGGTTCAATAGGATGGAGTTGATTTTCCTTTCTTATAGATGCTGGACAACTAGATCATGCATCAAGGAAGAAGGATTTCCATTATATATTGAAGGTTTGGACACACAAGGCTTTTTGGGCACAATTTTGAAAATTGCTCTGACAAATGATTTACCCTTGACAATAAGGATGCAGCACATTGTAGCATATTTGCTGTATACAAAGCACACTCCTATCAACATTCTAGGGAGGGACTTACAAAGCAAAGTGAATGCCACAATTTCATTTTTGGAGAAAGGGATGGTGTGCACCACACCCTGGATGTATCCAGCTTGGGTGGCAGTACTGATTCAGGCACTCTATGCACACAGCCCAATGAGAGGGAATACCACACACATAGAGGTGTTTGTGTATGGGGTACACATGTTGTTGGGATGGTTGCCATGGATTGAAGGGAAGGTGTTTCGACTGTCCAACAAGTTTTTGTGTAGGCCTCAGTGTCCCTCCTCAACTCAGGCGCACACACTCTACTTCACTTGGAGGAAGTAGTAGTAGGGAAAGACATGATTATATTGGTTGCAACTGATGAGAATAATATGGAATGGCGATTATTGTTATGTATTGATCCCACACTGACATTGACATGAGTAAGTCACACAGAGTTGTTTGCAACAAAAGACAATGAAGAAGGAGAGGTAGTGTACGAACTGAGCCTACGTTGCCCAGTACACATAACAGAAAGGGCAGTGCCCCAGATGACCCAGATAACGAAACAGAAAGCACAATATTTATAGGAAGATTTGGAGAAGGTGCCCACAGCTTTGAGGACAACAGGACCATGATGTAGGAACACACAAAGGGGCAGGGGCAGTACAAATCAAGTTAAAAGAGGTAGCACTATTGCCATGAGTAAAGCAGTACCCACTTTCATGAGAAGCAGATAAGGGCATATATGAGACACTGCATGCCCTATGGCAACAAGGCATAATACAGGTGAGCTCATCACTTTGCAACACTGCTATCTATCTGATTAAGAAGGCAAAGGGAGGGGCGTGGCATTTTATACAGGATTTAAGCCTTCTGAGTGACATTATTGAGGCATAATCTCCATTGGTTCCCAACCCTGTGACAATGTTTTGTAACATTCCCGCAGAGGCACACTATTTCACTGTAGTTGACTTGAAGAACGGCATTTTCTCCATTGCGCTACATCCAGACTCCAGGTATCTCACCACCTTTACATATCGTGGGACGCAGTTCGAACATACTAGAATGCCTCAGGGGTACTGCGAAGGACTTAGCATTTTCAACAGAGTAATACAAATGGACTTGAGAAATTTGCAGGTTGCTAGCACAGTGATGCAGTACGTTAATGACTTGTTAGTGTGCAGCACGTCAGAAGAGGAGTATAGAAAGGACTCAGTGTCACTACTGACACTGCTAGCAGACAAAGGGTACAAGGTGGACAGGGAGAAATTGCAATAACGTCAAAAAGAGGTGGTGTACTTGGGTCAGATTTGTGATATTTCCACACATAGGAGGAAAGTCACACTTTGTAAGGCAGCAAATTATTATTCCTACCATAAGGAAACAAGAGAATGGAACATAAGGCATCCAGCATAAAAATTGGTTGCAGCTGCACAAACATAGCGTTTTCTCTTACAACTGGAAGATGGTATTCAGATTAATTAAAATCCATGATGCCAGAATGTTCTGGCACTTATATCACAGCCATAAGGAGCTATGTAGAATCAATGAGTCTGTTTGGACCGCCTATGTCAAGGAATTATATTGGGATCCTGAATTGGTTAGGGATGAACCTGACAAGGTTAAACTGACATACAGCTGTGGGGATGTGGATGTTGATGTTACTGACATTCTAAACATTACAGCCAACCTAAATGTCTCTAGGGCTCCCGGCTTAGATGGGCTAGCCTACATAGTACTGAAGATGAACCTGACCCACTGCGCTAAAGTGCTAGCAATTATGTTTACTAAGAATATACATAGCAGTATTATACCAAATTGCTTCCGGTGGTCGACCCTCATTCTGGCTCACAAAAAGGGTATATACGTAGAGCCCAGCAAATGTCCAGCTACTCGCCATGTTGGACTCCAGCAGCAAGATTTTTTGAACAATATTGCTGCGGCTCCTTTGTAGCTGGGCTGAGATTAGGAAACTACTTAAGACACAACAGTTGGGTTTTAGAAGGGGCTGCAGCACTCTTTACTCAATTGGAAATTACAACTTCTGGCTGCTGATGTCCAGCGTGGTGCTGACAGTGGCTTATACCTCTGTTTTATAGACTATTCAGCAGCATTTGATTGTTTATCCTGCCCCCAATCATGAAGTAAATTACAACGTTGGGGTATTAACTCATATTTGTACATTATATCAATTTGCTGTACACTTACATTTTTTTAATTGTTAGGCTCTCACAAGATGGCTCCATCACTGCTCCCACTTCCACAAATAAAGGTCTCAAGCAGGGGTGCATGTTTGTCCCCCTCTTGTTTAACCTTTACATGGCTGAAATGGACTCTGCTCTGAACAAGTGCCACAATTATCCACCTAAAATAGGAGGAATGAGAATCTCCTGGATATCATATGCGGATGACACTGTGTTGTTGGACCAGACCCCTTTTGTGGTTACAGTGCACAATGGAGGCGCTTTTCCAATATGAGACCGAGAATAAACTTATAGTCAATCAGAACAAGACGAAGATCATGAAGATCCATGGAAAAAGGCATTGGGCCTCTTCTTTCTACTGGCACTTGGGCCAGGGGGTAACATTTACTATATTGGATCAATATATATAATTATGATTACCCTTTCTGAGTGATCCTACTGCACTATACTCTAAGACCACCTTATTTCTCAAAGACACTCGTAAGTGGTAGGTGATTAGAAGATTCATCAATAATGTTGGTGGTGGTTCAATGGAAGACTTCTTTCAGGTCTATAAAAAGGCCATTATTCTAAGCATTTTGTAAAGATTAGAGACACTCACTGGGAAGCCTGTCAACTGGTTAAGCAGCATTGAGGGTACATTATTGTGATCTCTTCTTGGTCTTGCCACCACGGCCCCTGTCGAGGATCTCCGACTTGAGTTGGGGCTGCCTTCTTTGCTGGTTATTGGAAGATGGCATGTTGTAAACTTCGGGCTAAAATACTCTTGGCGGGTGACACTGCAGGCTTCATATTAACATTGTTCGCTGAACATCCACGTCACCAGACTAGCAATCTTCCGCATGTGGACCTGGTTAATACAGTGAAAACACATTTGACTGCCAATGGCTTACAAATGAGTGACATGGCGGACACTGGTAATTTTCTCCTTCAACTAAAATGCAAATCCCTAGACTGGGACCACATGTTCTCTAATGACAGCCTATCAGCAAAAATTCAGTACTCACACGGAGTCACACTACGCTATGCATGGATTTTGTCCCATTCAACAATGCAGTTATTTAGTGAAAATGTGCAGTGCCACCTTGAGGTGATCTATATTATACCGGCGCTAGAATCTGCTACCGGTTTTAAAGAATACTGGTGCATGGGCCAAAATCCCCCGTAAGCAAAGATTATGTCATTTTGCATGGGATTTGTAGAGTGCCAGACACATACTGACCAGTTGCACTTGCTTTAATGAATTGTACTCAAAATGATATGGAAACATCTGCTCTACGCTCAAGACCATTAGTACTGACCAATTTTGGGCCGCTATCTTTTTGGCTGAATCACTTGTCATCACAGCAGCTGAACTACATGTTTGGGAGCAGATCTTTCCTAATCCCTAGTATGACACAAGATTTTAACAAGCGCTATTGTTTTTTCGGAGGTATGGTGAATTGCTTTCTTATATCTTCATATACATATTTTATGTGATGACTGAGCAATGATTGTTCATGTATGTATATAATCTTATTCCAGTAATTTGTTTGTAATTTGTGTTTTGAAGTTATGTTTTTTAAATTTAGTTTTTTTTTTCAGTGTTCAAAAGGCTAGATAAATTAGCCATATGCATGTAAATAAAAATAAAGAAATAAAGCCAAACCTTTGCCACTGGAACATTCTCTTTCCTCCTTAAGCACTCTCTTGTGCAGCCCCTTCTAAAGAAGCCCTTGGCTGACCCTTTCTATCCTGCTAACTATTGTCCAATCTCCATCATGCCTATCCTGGGCAAACTCTTGAAAAAGATGGCCATCTCCCACCTTAATATACATTCTGAATCTGCTGGTTGCCTCCATGACCACCAGTCTGGATTCAGAACTGCCAGAAGCATGGAAACTGCTCTCCTGAACACCCATGAAGACTTGCTCTTTAATCTTGACTCTAATCTCCCTTCTGTCCACCTCTCCTTGATCTATCCTCTGCTTTTGACACGGTCAACCATACCATCCTGCTCAATTGTCTCCGGGACAACCTCCGTATTACTGCTCAGGCCGTGGCCTGGTTGACCTCCTTTCTCCCCAACCGGCCCTCTCAGGTCCAACTGGGGTCTTTCCTCTCGTCTATCTCTCTCTCTACTTGTGATGTTCCCCAAAGGTCTAGCCTCTCTGTCCTTTAATTAGAGATGCAGGGATCATCACCCTAGCACCACAGGTGAGAGGGTGATTATCCCACATCTCTAGCGAAATGGGTGCCTGGCATGGGGTCAGCGCCGCATTTACAAGCCAAGGCAACACTTACCTGACATAAATGCTGGCAGTTAGGCCACGGCCCCAGCCAGTCCTTTTGCAAAATCGAGCCAGGGCTTTTATGAGGGCGTGGCTTAACAGGCAGCATTCAGGTCAGGTAAGTGTTGCTTGCATTTAATTGCAGCTCTGACGCCCTGCCAAGCCACGGCCCCCTTTGAACCATGGCTCGAGTTTGCAGGCCAAGGGACTGGTTGCGCTAGTCACAGTATAGAATAACAAGCTGTCGCCTTTTGCCCAGCCAGTTGCACCGTTTCTTGATTACAGTTTGGCTAGAGTGTAGCTGATCGTTCACACACAATGGGCCTCATTACGACCCAGGCGGTAAGGGGTTTACGGCAGCGTAAACAGCGCCGACCCTTACCGCCTGATTCCGAGGTCCCTTAGCGCCATGGCGGATTTAACACCTGCTTTTAGCAGGTGTTAAAATCCATGGCGCTAAGGGACCATGTTGTTAATTACGCCACTGTAATTTACGGTGGCGTAATTAACGCCTTCCCCACTCCCATTATGCCCTATGGGGCAAAAATGGGAATGGGGAAGGGTAAATGGGGATTGGGGACTTACCGCCCAGCCGACCTCGGAATGGGGCGGTAAGTCCGCCAACCGCCATGGCGTAAACGTAGTTTACGCCATTGTGGTAAAGGTACGACCCAGGCGGTAACTTACCGCCTGGGTCGTAATGAGGCCCAATGCCACTATGTAACAATGTTATGTAGGCCAGACCACCCCTGTGCATTATTATGTGTGCTTCTTTAGGCCACGCCCATTAAGTCTTAGAACATGCCCCTCATGCATCCAGCCCCCCAAATGAGGCTACCCTTCAGTTTCTTACCCACTTAAAGCACTGGATACAGATAGCTGAGAAGTCTTAGTGGTGCGGAAACGTATTGTGCATATTAATCTGGGTGTAAAAGGCTGCAACGTCTTTGTATCTGTGTTCAGGGCTGTTGGTTGTGCACTCTTGGTGCCCTTATAGCTGCACTTGGCTGTGCGCTGTTACTTGGGACTGTACGTTTGGTGGGGCCCTCGTCTAGGTGTTCTGAATGAACGGGTGAAAGAGTTCGTGCAACTTGGTCTCCTTTTCTTTGCAACTTTTGTCTTTAACCAACCAGTAGCTGGAACTAGCAACCCTGAATTGCAAAGGAACTTCTAAGCCTGAAATCAACCATCAGAGCCTGAGGTCGATCTTAATAGTCACATTTGCATATCATGCCTGAAGCCCCGGTGTGCAGAAAGGTGGCCATTGAAGGACGCAGTATGCAATTATGTAGGCGTACGCTCTTTGGGGAAATAACCAGATAGTTAGCATTCCCTGCTAAGTGGTTCATTTTAAGCATTGGGGTGGGAGAGGGTCTTGAAGAACGTACATAGTACGCCGCCGCGGGACTCCCAGAAGTCAAAGCATTGGATTGTGCGGCGGGATATTCTGCTGCAAGGAGACCGAGCAGGTCGCAGTTCACATGAGTTCATCCCCTCTAGGAGGTCACTGTGGGCAGAGAGCTCTGCAGAGTCTTGGTTACATCAGGCAGATAGGTCGTGACCTCTACCTGCAATAAAGAGAGATATTGCAGCACAAAGAGGCAACAGAGGACCAGCTACATCATGTGGCGTGTTATGACCTGGGTTGCCTGGGGATGTGGTATAACATAGCGCATTGGCCATGTTATACCACAATGCCTGTCCCCGAGTCCCTGTGTTTGGGGAACGTCGATATGGAACGTTTCCACATGGTGCAGATACACCTATCAGAGTACCTGGTCTACAACCAACATGTGGATACTACAGCTGCAGTACCACAACTGCAGCCTCAGTGTTCAGAAAAATGCAGGATGCAATTTTTTATGAATACGCCTTCAGGGGAAAAAACTGTTGATTAACACCTTCTAGTGCACTGGCTCTTCTGACATACTTCAACAGTACAAACAGACACCCTTTAATACTAACAGGCCCTGTGCAGAACAGAGGACCTGGCCACGTCATGGGACATTGGGTGCAGTGGGCACGTGTGGTGCACGACTATTGTGATATGACAGCAACCCTGTTTGTGTCCCTTATTGTGGAACATGGACACGTGATTAGTTGGGGCGATGGAGAAAATTCACATTTTTGTATTGGCTCTTCTGGTGCGAACCTCTCCTGGCGTGACAACCTCTGAGTCTGCCATATGACTATCCTTAATACTGGTCCACACTTTCCCACTTCTGGACTTTACTTTGGAAATCACTGTGATCAGGCACATAAATCCGATGTATTCAAGCTAACTAAAGTTTATTTTTCCCAGAATGCAACTGTTTGGTTAATACAAGGCAGGACCAAAAAGCGGTGTCTAGGTGACATTGAGTTATATGGTGTGCTTAGTTAATTGAGAACTGTTTCAATGTCCACTGATTTTTAATGGTCACACCCAACATGGGAAGCTGAAAGTTACCACCTTTTCCAGAATCCTCAGCCGCTTGCTGCTGAGCAGCCCAGAGTTGAAGGGCACCATAGAAGGGCCCTCCAAGTCAGCTTTTCCACTTGTCCATAGCACAACAATTGCATTGCCATGGACTCTGAAACAGGGTGATTTAGGCCGCCCCTGGACAAAGTGTAAGGCATCTTTTAAAAGGTGGCTTTCTGCTAAGGTCACTTTTCTTAAGCTGCAGGTATCATTGGAGCAGTTGCATTTTTCACTTTATATAATTCCCTTGGAACACCCCTTTTCAAGACTTATTGTCAATTCAGTGTCAGCGCTGAAGTATATGGGCCTCATTACACGGATGGCGGTAAGGATTTACTGGTAACGGTAAAATACCGGTACCGGTAAATCCTTACCGCCTTACTACGAGGTCCCTTTGCGGGTTGGGGGATTTAACACCTGCTTTTTGCAGGCGTTAAAAACCAACCCGCAAAGGGACCCAGGGAGCTAATTACGGTACCGCAATTTGCGGTACCGTAATTAGCGCCTTCCCCATTCCCATTGAGCCCTATGGGGCAAAAATGGGAATGGGGAAGGGCAATGGTGGAAGGGGGAATTACCGCCCCGCCAACCTTGGAATGGGGCGGTAATTCCCCTTTCCGCCAAGGCGGTGCCGGTAATTTACCGGCATGAACCATGGCCTTAATATCGCCATGGTTCTCCGTCATCCGTGTAATGAGGCCCTAAGCATTAAAAGAATCGGACTCTGCAGATAATAAGCTGGAGTTTTGGCTCAGGGTGAGTTCTTGAATGTGTTCAATGGCCGGAAGTTGGCCTGTATACTGGTGTGTTTGGGAGTGACAAATTTGGGAACATTTGATAGGAACGAAAAGTTGAATGTTGAAATGGCCTGTGGCGTGGAGCAGTTATGGTTAGGTGAGGAACATGACCTTTTTGGAATTGGCATATCTTCACTGATACACTTCACAAGAGCCATGAGATATTGTGTTCGGATAACACAGCTGTGGTTGAGACCATAAACAACCAGGCAGCATCAGGCAATATAAAACATATCCTTATTATTGTAATTCATGCAGCTAATGCCTTGTCTCTTTTAAGATTCAGGAATTTAGGGGCACCACACAAAAACCCGAAAATCAATGATCACAATCACAGACAATTTGTGGAAGTGACATGTCTCCAGCCTTAATTCCTGATTGTTGCCTCGCTTGTAGTAAAATCGAGATTATGAGGGAGCATTTGCTACCTATTTATGTTTTTCCAAAAGAAAGCATTGTGCAACGTTGAATTTGGAATCAGCAGCTGCATTGCTGTCGCAATTAAGAAAGGATGGGTTATCATTGACCTGCCTGTAAACATATAGGTGGACATCTAATTTTTAGTTTGGGCTATTAGGTATAATCTGCGACACCTATAAAAGCCCAACCTATTGTATTCAAATACTGAATCATTTTTACAAAAGCAAAAGGGCACACAAGAATAACATTTGAGGAGGGACACACAGTGTGTGAGGTGTTGTTTGGTTATTGATCCCTCTCATTGCCTGCCCCTAGCCAGGCTAATCCCAATGGCTAATCCCACCTGTTCCTGCCCATCCCGGAACTCGTTGAGCTCTGAGCTCTTCCATGGTGGGGGCCATGTTGGATAAAGTTCACACATGCACACTGCATGGTAACTACTGTGCAGCTCGTTACTGTTACGATATATTATACAGCACAAGCAAGTCAGGGATCTTTTTCCCCTACAATGAATGTGGTGCACAATAAAACTGCTTTTTATTTTTACAATCTAGATTCTTTTTAAGGAGGCCTCCAACCCATCTCGCACCCAACCTCCACAAGCACCCTGTGTCACAGTAGACTAGGAACCAGGGCGGTGTGTTATCAATGAACATTCTATTTATTTATGAATTAATGGGAAAATAGAATAACAGTTACAACTGCCACCAAGATGTGGCAACACAACTTTCAGAGTCCTTTTTGGGTCAAGCGGCACACTGAAACAACTGAAACATGTATAGCACAAGGATTTACTTTTTACTTCTCTCACCACTACCATCAAAACAGTTCAAAACAGCATGACAATGAATGCAACCCACAGGTAAGTGCATGCGCACATAAAGGATTCTTGAGTCCCAGCAACCCCCCCAATTCCCCAATAAGCTTGTCAGATTTGAATGCAAGGCAGTGGCAAGGGATGGGAACATAAGGTTAAAATCGAATTTTGAGTGGGGCTTTCAGAAACAATATGGGGAGCCAGCAATAAATGAGACAATTTGTGGGAAAAATTGTATTTTAACTAGTTAGGACAATTGCTATGGGACAGCACAAAAGGTACTTCCTGCTGCTTATACTTAGAAGACAATTAGAGCTTTAGAACCTACTAGCCAGCACACAAGAGGGAAATCAATTTTAGAATATGCAAAAACTGTGCGAATGGAAAGGGAATGCAATTGGAAATTCGTTCACACAACACAGTAGGGGAAGAGGAACAGACCAGGAAAAACATTTCTTAAAAGGTTAAGCTCAATTTCAACAGAAAAGAAAATGCAAATGAAATTCATTTTTACTACGGCTGCTAATGACAGGCAAGCTCTAGGCAATAGGGAACTCACAATAGGAAAATCAGTTTTTAGTCGAAATGACAGAGGCAAATAACAGGTAGGCTCTGGGCAAAGGGATAGCACACAATAGGAAAATCGGTTTGGGTTTAAAATGATAGATGCAAATAACAGGTAGGCTCCGGGCAAAGGGATAGCTCACTACAGAAAATCAGGTTTTGGGTTTGGATGGCAGAGCCAGGGGAAAATACAGATGTAGACAGGACATTTGTTTGGTAGGACACAATATAGACACATGGACAAATTTGTTTTTCAGCTCACAATGAAATTAATTCTTTTGTAATTTGTCATTTTTAATGGTTGTAATGCGCGCCTGACCCAGGGGTATCAGGGCGCAATAGGCATCCAGAGGGTTGTTCAGCTTAGGTTACATTGCTGTACAGTATCATACTTACTTTGGGGACTACTTTATAACTATAATGACTCACAATGCACTGGGAAGAGATAGTTGGTTTTGATTTCCAACTATCCCAATCCTGTGAAATAACTATGGTAATACATTACTTTACTGAGAAAAATATACTAAGGATCTACACAAGCAACTGGAGATTCTTCAATGGGAAATGGCTGAAATGCACAGGCAAACAAAGGATTTTTCATTTGGAAAATTACTACAATTAATCAACAAGTAAAAGATTTTTCAATAGGAAAATGACTGAATTACACCAATAAATAAGATAGGGAATCTTTCCATGGGGGAATCACTATGGCAATGCTGAGGAGGATAGGGCTTATTTAATCTATGGCTGGGGATGTCTATACTTAGATGGACATCAGGGGGGCATCAGAGCATCACTGCTGGGACAATCAATGGGCCAGTCAGGATTCTCTCTGTCTTCCAAAAGGGTCCCAATCCAGCTACTACAGATCCTGGCTCCAATCCAAGATGTAAGCCTTACTCTGCAAGTATGATTCCAGATTTTGTCAGCTGCACACCTTAAGATTTAGTAGGGAGAGCCCTGATTTGAGGTGGAGCGACTTATTTATAAGGCAAGTGACATCACAGATGTGCCATAGTTCTCACAGAATGGACTGGGCAGTGTTCAGAGGTTCCCTACCATCCATGGGCCGATAGGTCCATAGAAGGTGGGAGTGTTTTGGGAAACCAAAGGAAGAAACCCAATACATCATCTTACTTGGACAGGGGGCTGGGTCTGGTTTTGGCACATTGAAATCTCACTGTATGACAAATGCCCTTTCTCTTCACATTTGGACACATATGACAGCATTTCTGAATCCTATATTTTTCAGTGAATCGCCTAAACTTTGTCAGGTGTCTCTGTGACCTACTGGTGTGAAGATACAGTTTTTTCTCATTTACTCCCAAAATGTATAAATGAAAAATATGGCACTCGGATGGCAGAATATGGATCACATTTTACATATTTACTCAAATTTGAATGGTCACATTCATACAGAGAGTCACATTATGTTTTTCTTTATAAAGTTTGGTGTGTTGTTGTCACCAAAATCGTTTTTAGTTCACCAGAAGCGGCTTGCTGACAGCTTTTCAGAAATCCGAACATGAATAGGGTGGAATAAGTACTGTCAAACTTATCCCATAAACAGCATATCTCCCATTTTCTACAATGGGAGTGAAACCACTCCTTAGCTCTAGTCCCCACCCTTGGGATGGATCTTTTACTGGCTGTGACGTCAAGAGGGGTTCATGTGTGTAGATTAGCCCAAGGCTTCAAGGGCTAATGGCCATCTGAGGCCAGTTTAATGGCGGACTAAGTGGTGTGAGTCATAAATGCAGGTTGGCAGGACAATACTTTATCACGCCCTTGAAAATGCACACAAACCAAAGATATAAACCCTTGAAAAAGTAGTTTCCTGCCCTCAGTGGTTACAGAAGGGCAACATAATTATATATTTAGAGACTTTAGCGCTACATCTGAATGTTTAAAATGTTAATTTTAAAGGCACAATTGCAATGCCACTGGATGAAGTTTCAGCCATGAAACCGTGGTTCTGCTGCAATTCACATATCCTTGTAGATTCTGTGACTCATGGTTTCCTCTGTGATGGGCTCCTGATGGCGAGAACTCCAGTTCATTCATTACAACTCTTGCACACATTTTAAGGAGCATATCTTTAACTGAAAGGGAAAAACTGATTTTACATGCAATAGTTTCTGTCACCGTAAAAGGCTCCATTCTGCTCCACAGGCTTGCACACAATCTTGGCATTGTCATTTAACATTCTAGACACTGCTGTTTCTGACAATATGACTTCAGCTCTCCAAGACTTTTTGTAAATGTTGTCTCATGTCTTTCCCTTATGCAAGGCAATTAACATTTTTAGGCATCTCCATGTTTTGATGCTTAATTCTACTCCTTTTCACTTTGAAATTACAGGGCCTTATTTCCATGTTAATTCAAGGCAGGCCTTTCAATTTGGGGAGCCCTCATCTTGACTCTGGCCTTTACTTATGGCATTCAGGGCTATTTCACCCCACATTACATAGTTATTTGTTTCCAGTATTGGCGATAATAATGAAGATTATCTCACAAGAATTCTGTTATATTAAAAAAATGTGTCCTGAACTTCAGCAGAAAATTGTATTATTTTTATTGACTTACAATGTGCTTGATGTATTTACCTATTCATAGAATTCTTTGCACCAGAGGGAACAATCATTTTCAAAAAGTCATATGTGAAGTTGAAATAATCTTTCTAAAACCCTGTTTTGTGGCAGCTCATAGCAATAACAATGGACACCATTTTGTGAGTATGCTAAGGCCCTTTTTGGCAGCAGTGGTATGAGCCAAGCAGAGAATCAGCTGGAAGCACCTGCCCGCCTGCGCTGTTTAAACTGGCAAAGAACAAGGGCCTGATTCACAGAGTATTTTACTATGGGATTGCATCATTAAAAAACGCTTCTGTGAATCAGGCCCTAGAGGTGTCATGTCCCTCCATCCCCGATCCAAACACAGAAGCTGCTTCTCCCACAACACATGCAATAACCCAAGTGTGACAGTCACTGTGGCGGAAGTGATTGCGGAATGCTAAGGAGAAGCCTCTCCTGCAGCAGAGTGTCTCCTGCACAACCTGTGAACTTCACGAGAGTCTTAGGGCTCAGCGTGCAGCTGAAAATGGTTTCAGGTTTATATGTGTCTCGAGATATATATACTGATAAAATGTACTCCAATAAATGTGACCTTTCATCACTATGAATGTGTGAGCGTTTGCTTCGCTCCGCTCTGCTCTGCTTCATGTCCTGCATTCACTGCTGCGCATCCCCATGTTAAAGCCTTTACTTCTTTTTTTTAAGATCAACATTTTGAGGTTTAATGCAAAGTGTTTACAATGTGACCATTCATCACACTTTCAATGTGTGGGCATCGATTTCACTCCACCTGACGTCCCCACATTCACTATGGAAAATGTGTGGTTCACTACAGTTGCTCCTACTTGTAACAACACCTCACTGCTCCCCACAACAGATGGAGTCTGTGCTTATTACACACTGCTGTGGTGTTTGAAAAAGGCATTGGGTTATTTAAACACACAATAACAAACTCAAAGAAACAGAAAAGACGACAGTGAGCAGTTTGTTATCAGAATCGATGAGAAGCGCTCCTCTTAAATGATAGCACCCTATAAAATGGCAACCCTGCATTAACTGGCACAAGCACATTACTCCACTGCAGGATACATTAAAGGTTCCTTGACTTCAAATCAGGGTATTTAAATGGATCAAAGTGCAGGGGCCTGATTACAAGGTGTTGAACACGAAAAAATAATGCCTGAAGTGATTAACAAGACATGAATGCCCTGTTTTCCCTTCTGGCCTCAAGGTATTAATTACCCAAAGAGCACCGCTTCTGCTGAACCGCATACAGAGTCAGCAGTCACGCAAAGTAATGCACAGCAGCTGCAGTGAATACCCACATAAGCCCACGGGTTCAGATTAAATACATATGAACAAAAATGTGATATTTTATAAGAGCAGACAGAAACATTAGAGTTGACTAAGAGCAGTGGGCCCCATAAACAATGGGTATGTTCTAATTGCTAGACCGGTATGCATTAAAAAGACCATGCGGCCGGAGTCCATTCCAAATTCCCACCTCCATCTCGTATGCAATCTTCCCATCTTTATGTATCTCCTGTAGTACCTGGCTTGAAGCTGCTACTACAAAGTAAGTGGAGAACAAACCAGGGATTTCTCCATTATGGAAAAGCTCAGAACACTGAGAAAATAAGGCTCCCTGGATTTGTCTAAATTTCAGGTGGCTGGCACATAATCACCCAGTTCTGAGTTCGAGCCACAACTATTTGCACAATTTCTGAGGCCTTCTATGGGACATTTAGTGAAATGGTCTGCGGTTCCAAAAATGACAAAGAAGGTAGGATTCAGTTAGTGGGTGTGTTTATTATGAGTGGCTTGCTATGTATCAGAATGTCAAAGTCAAAATTGATCAGGAGGGTATAGGAAATTAGTCCATTGAGGCAGATCTGGGTTGCCCTGCTGTCCAGTTCAGTCTTTTCACAAGTATTTGTCATTCAGGCTGGTGAATGTAGGAGGGCATTGTTTATTCATCCGAATAGTTTCTCTCTCCCACAATTTCAATTTCTCAACATATTTACTGCTACCATGTGGCAGCTGGGTAAATGCAAAAGGATGCTCCTCTCCGTCAATCAGAATAGGGGTGACAACTGCAGCTGTTTGAGGTTTGGACAAGAGGGTTGTCTATGTTTGACACATGCATTCACCTTTTGTGGCACTGCTTGGAGGTGGGGAAGAACGAAATTCGTTTTTGTCTGATCCTACCCAAATAGCTGGTCAGTTTCCAAGGATTGTCATTGATTTGCCCCAAATGATTTTGTGAAGGGTTTGGAGTATGCTGGGAATGGAAAGAGTCCTCAATGCATCCTTCCTGGGTGGGGCTGGTCTGAGCTATAAGGAGATGTGGTACCCTGAGGTCGTTATTATTCCCTATATGTGCAGAGGGGTGTTGTAGCCTAGCACTTAACCTTACTCTAGCGCTTAGGTTTACATCAGGCTAGATGAGCTCTGTGTCTTTGTGTGAGAGTAGTGGAGCTTGGAGTGTTGGTCTGTGACCTGGAACAGAGGGAGCATGTGGGTTCCAGGAATGACAGTTAGGGACTGACAGGGAGACAGCCAGAGGAGCTAGAAGCACATTACCCAATCTCCTGTCTTACCTTCCTACTGTGAACTGCAACATTAAAGAAGCTTACCTTTTCTACATGCCTGGCTCTGGAGTGGTTTCTGTGTGTCCTGCCTAAGTTATTATCACTCCAAGATACATCAAGGGGCAAACAAGGAAAAGTGACATCCACACACTTAGAATTGATGGGATATTTCCTTTCCGGTTTCACAGCATGGTCTGTTGGTATTGGGCACAGCTACCTGGCAGGAGTTACTTTTTTTTAAACAATTTTTAGACTAGTATGTGCTTTAAAAGGTGACATACGTGTTGCAGGGCTTCCCTGTGGGACTCTGGATGGGACGAGCTGTTGCTACCCAGTGACCTATTGTTTTTGCTGTTGAAGGGAGTGTTTGTGGGTGGTTCTTCTTTCCTGGGGGCGTGAGTGTCTACTTTTGATTTTCACCAATGGGACAAATGTGACCTCTTCCCTGTCCACCCTCCACCTGGTGAATATGAGCAAGCAACAGACCTCGACCCTTCCATGGGTGGAAATGGAGCAATTTAAAGCCCATTTTGCAGAAGTCATATGAAAAAATAACTTTACGGATTCATAGGTTGAACTCAACATATAATGTTGCAGCAACGGCCACCTAACATGCTGTGCTATTTTGCAGCTTGCAGCTTTCTACTTATGGTCTGTCACTCAACTTTATAGAAGTCAGCAATGCAGGTTGATCCCTGACACTGTTCAAAGTCAATGCATTGGCAACAGTGCAGTCAGGTACATGGCTTAAAATCCAATAATGTACTGGGGATGTAGGATAGCTCAGGGGCAAACCTGTTTGTCTTGGAAGCAGGACAACCGGCACACAGGTTCGAATGCCGATCCTGTGCTTAGAAGCCACTATAAATGAACAATCAAAGTAAATAAATCTCCTGCAGCATGTCAATGTGTGGAGTCTCATTTGGGAAGTACAAATGGCAGCTGAAGGGGATAAACATCTCTATGGGGACAAAGTGTGTTTCTTCCCCGGTTGTTGCCAATGTAAGGGGCAGTTACGCACTTTCTCCCCCTGTAATTGGTGCCCATGGTCGGGACAGCAAAATTGCTGCATAAACTGAGCAACATGACCAGACTGTAGAGCAGGAACAAGATATGGTGACAATAAAGTCAAATGAAGAGAAGGAGATGATATAAGGCTGGGGTAGACTGATGAAAAAGAGGATTGAAATTGTATTTGGAGTAATATGAGTGCTTCCTTTCATTGAGCAGTTGGAGTTGAAAGGTGGTTTGTTTTACACATGCTTGTGAAGTTGTTTACGAAATATTACTTGAGCGAGGGGGCATTACCAGGCCCGGTCATTCCCCCCTGCTCAGGTAATATTGCTATTAGTACCCCGGCACATTGTACTGGGTTACTAATAGTGTTTTTGAAAGTTGACGTAGCTTTAAAAAACATTTTTTTTAAATGCTCACCATGGATCAGGACAGAAGGCACTATGTAGTCCCTTCTCTCTTTCCACGTGGCAAGTCGAGCATAGGGACGCGCTGGGAACACTAATGTTCCCGTCAATGGCGAGGGACATGGAAGCAGAAGGTAAGTTGTTAAGGATTTCAATCGGGCAACGCACACCTTGGTCTTAGCCTAGGTTGTAGCGTACAATTGGAATGCTTTCTCTTTATTTTATGCAAATCCAATTTGAGATGGCACACAACCCGTCTCACACCCCCTTTTTCGAATACCCCGGGTCACAGTGGACCATGAACCAGGCCGGTTTGTGGGAATGCAATATTTATTTATTTTTAAATTTCAAAGAAAATCATACAAATTTTAATATTGGGCAGCAATCACCAATGGGTTGATAATTACAATGTAGATTGAAGAAATACTCTTGGTTAACCTTTTACAAGAACATATCTAAAAACACAAATGAATAGGAACACTTTTTCTCTTTGGGTAGATAGCACCTGAGTTAAGAATTCCCCCTGCAATGTCCTACCAAACCCCTATGAATCGAATGTGGAATGGACAGAAAGAATAAGCAGGGAGTAAGGGATATTGTGCAGCAAACAGAATCAAAATCCGATCTTCCCTCATAAAATAAAAGGCAAAAAGTCCCTGCAATGGCATTAAATGACTCTTGGAAATTGACAAATAAATAATTAATGTGCGGTTAAATCTATGAGGCAAATATGATTTCTCACAATGGCAGTAACATATAAACACTAGCAATCACAAAGCAAGTTCTCAACAAAAGGCACACAGTCCAAAAATAAGTTAAAAAAGTAAGAACACGATGCAGCCGAATCAGACATTGGAAAGTTTTTTTTTCTCAATTGCCGTTTTAAATGACACAAACGGTTTTTATGAAAAACGGGTGATTTGGAATGCGGTTTCTGGGCTGGGGGATATATGCACATCACAGGGACAATATAAAAGTGAAAGGAGAGTTGTAGCTGAAGATTTGGATGAGATTTGCAAGGTAAAAGGAGGTTAGATTTTAGCAAAATGAAGCCGTGAAAGAGAGAAAATTGGCTGGGAAAGAAAGACAAGTTTTACTTAAGCTAGATAATCAAGGCTAGATAGCGCTGCCCATAAAAAAGGTTAAGTCAGCCACATTAACCTGCTCCACGCTGCGTTTCTCTTAGCGTGGAAATTAATTCAACTATTCAAAATATTGCTAAGGAGTTACAAAATGGGGTGAATGAAAGAATGGCATTAACACTAGGAAATCACAGACAAGATGCACAAACATTTCGGACAGAAGGACAAATTACCAGGGCATGGATAGGATTGCTTAGATAGTGGAATAAAGACAAAAGGGTCAAGGTTAGGTAGGCTATGTGTTCTATGGGATGGGAAATACTCACAGTCCACGCTTGTGTTTGGAATTTTGGATCAGTCAACTAGGTTCTGGTCACTGCACAGCTCGGGTCACAATGGTAGCAAACAGCTGGGCAATTTGGGTCACTGGATAGCAAGTACAGCTGAATGACAGGGGTATGGCGGGCATGCAATTAGTGGGCAACAAGCCGGTCTGGTCTCAGGATGCCCCCCAAAAAGGGTACCACAGTTTTTGCCCTGGTTACTGGGATTTGAGTGGGATTTTCTGAATCTAGGCATTGATGGGATGGGTCAGTTATGCTTGGCATTGCAGTGGAAATTGTAATCTGGCAAGATGAATTTAGAAGATCAGAAACGCAGGCACTGGAAATTCAAGAGAGAGTCTGTCTAGAGTTCTGTCAGCCACCCTTTATATAAAGCATGGTGACATCATAGAGTTATATGGTAGGGCAGGCTTAGGCTGAGTATGCCCCTAATCAACTGGATTGGTCAGGGGTGATTGTTACCGCCTTCCTGTCAATTGATTGGACTTTTAGAAACCTGACATCAGCTTTATGAGGTGGGTTTACAATGCATAGGATCATCCCACAGTTACTTTAGCTAAAATAATTCTTCACATAAATCACACATTTACGCAATTTTGGCATCTTTACAAATTACCTAGGCAGATTACATATTTCACGCTGAGCATGGCAGTCCAACTCTACAGTTTATCAGACTTTGTTTTGCCTCACACTTTTTAGTGAGAAATATATTACTTAAATGTCTGTAATTTTAGGTGTGTGTACATATTATCATAGGGCATATCTCTGTTAAAATGTAGCGTTCCATCCTATGTCATTTCCCTATGATTCACATTTTTCTGGCGTTTGTGTCCCATACATGCTATTGACAGCCAAGATATCTTATTTGAAAGCCACGAAAATCATATTTAAACTGTATAACTTTTACATTTCAGTGTCTGGTTACAGAATTAACAGTCTTAAAAGTTTATTCATCAACTAGTATTTTGAGCCAAATGGTCAGCCTTTGTCCTTCAACTGGGACCATTTTTTTCTTCAGCTACCACCAACTGACAGTTCAGCCCAGATTGGCCATGGGGGTTTCCCAGTTTAATTGAATGTTTATTGCCACTTCCTCACTTCACAGGTTGGTGTCCCGGGTATATCTCAGCCTGGAGCACAGACAAAAGTCTACTGGGCAGGGGATGATTTAGTGTTCTTGGTCCATTCAAAGTTCTCAAGGTGGCAATAGCATGTCTGTGTCCTATAGGATTGTGGTGGCTTCTTTTTGTGGGGGGAAGGCCTCCATTTAGGCAGCAGAAAAACCTGTTCTGGAACTTGCCAAATCCAGCCAATGGACCTCAGTAGGACCCTGTCGGTCCCGTAATGAACGCTGCCAGTACAGGACCGGCACTGTTCATTAAGGGATGCCCTATTATGAGGCCTGCTAGCAGGTCCCGCTTTTCACGTCTGGTCTGACCAGATGTGAAAAGCGGGACCCGCTAGAAGGCCAGGATGCTAACAATGGGCCTGTGATTTTTACCAGGTCCAAGAAAAGGGCAATTACCAGGTCCGCCAATAATAATTACCGGAGGCAGCCGTGCCCTTCATAAGGGCACGGCTACCGCCAGGGTCATAATGAGACCCAATACATTTGAATTCCTTTATTTTCTGATATTTTTAATCAAAAACAAGCCTGTTGAATAAAACATACCATACATGTTCCCCAGCAAAACCCCCTTCATATTCGTAGGCAAGGACAGGTTTCTATTCAACATTATACTTTTAAAAAAGGTCTTTTCTTTTGGTGTGTAACAGGCCATTTTGACACATGGTAAAAACGGCCAGGATTTCCCTTTTTAAATTTGTTTTTTCCATCTGCCTTCACAATATTAATTTGCAGCTATAGTCAGTTCCTTTTATACAGCAATTTGCTTGAAACACAGATGCACTGAAATTGACATAGGCCCAGAGAGCTAGGATTTCTTTGAAGCATTGATCTTTTTGACATTTTCTGACTCAAATATCAAGTGTTTTCTGCAGCTGAAAGTGAAGTTTCTTTTGATTTTTCAGATTTCGCTGGCACAGCCTGTTATGCAGGGATAAAGCTCTCTTCTGCTAGAGCACAATCTGGATATGGATGGGCATGGCAGGGCCTTATAGATAAAAGCAATTTGATGTGGAATGGATGAAAATAGCATCAGGGCAGCATCCTTTTCAGTGTAAAATATTCCCCTTTCAATGGGAACTTTTTGCAAGCAGCAGAGCAGCGCTGCTTTGATTCGCTTCTTCTGGGTGCACCCACGAACACACTGGCACATTTCTGAGTGTGCCCCCTGTACCAACTCGCCCAATGGTGTTTGGCAAGATGGGACAGCCATCCTTTTGTCGCTGCAAAACACAGTTTTGATGCAATGGTGCTCCAAGGAGCCAGCACAGCCATTTTGCTGTTGACTGCAGAAGCGCACCTTGGTTATGAGGATTATGCTGAGTGGGTCAAAGTATCCCACAAAGTGGGGCAGTGGTAGGAGGGGCTAAAGGTGTGGAGAGGGGGAGGGGAGATGAGGACAGGAATGCAGAGGAGCATTTACTGCATTCCTGTCTACTGCAGTAAGGGAATATGGCAGCCTTCTGCACTGAGGAAGCTCAGAGCTGGGGCTTTACTGTGTGTTAAAGCCCCTGTTCTGAGCCTCCTTGTTGGGTGGGAAGCAAAGACCATGCCCCCGCTGGGTACGAATATGTATGAATGTCACTCTAACTATGCAATAACAGCAAACAATGTCTGGGGCAGGACCCATCAGAGCACCTCGGTTTCTTATTCAGTTCATTTCTGAACTGGAGCAGGTAATGCACCAGTAAGGTTGGCTGAATCGATTCTACCAGTTGAGTCAAAGTTTCCAGAGACTAGGCAATATGCCCCACAAGCTCAAGATTAGCGTAACCCAGGATGCCAGTGGTAGCACCAGGACTGCCTCCTGTCTTTACCAAAAAAAGATTAAACAAGCACACCAGCACCCTCCCCAAAAGGTTCATGGCCCCATGCGCCAGACTGCCAATAATGTCACATGTGACGCCAACACCATGGGTATCAGCTTTAGAAAGTCCACTCCCTCTAGACATACTAGGGAAAGGGGGACACTTAAGGAAAACCGGCTGATGGGGTTTTAGGAAGGTTGCTTATACTCTGCTAGACTAGATAGTAATATCACGTGCCAAGTAGAGGCTTGGAGAGGTTTTTCTGTTGGATTTAATATAACAAGTGCAATAGCAATGAGATGGCGAGCCAGGGATAAATTCCTGGAAAGGAATCTAAAGACCAAAAACAAAGGGGTGGGGAGGAGAATCATAATAAAAGAATCAATGACGGATATTATGCTTTAGGAGTGAAGAGTAGTATTATTGGCGATCGACCAGCAGTTGTCTACCGGCGGCTCTCTGATGAATGGATAAGTGAGAATCCTGGAGCAGGGAATTACCGGGCTAGTTTCTCTGCAACCGAGAAGTAACTGCAATTTGCCCCTTCAATAAAGAGACACTCTCCCTCTGAAATACGACTCTGCCCTCCATGTGTTTCCGCCCTTTACTACTGCTAATTTACAGAGTATGTTTTTTTAGGGTCCTTTTGCAGTCGCTGAAGAGTCGGCAGTAAATGATTGAGGATCTTAATGGACCTAGAATGGACTGGCCCACTTTCTTTATTAATAAAACTATCAAACTTTCCTCATAGATTTGTTATATTCTTCATTAAATCTAACTTTGGTCTGTTTGGAAATGTATTTTATGCTGTGCCTGCTCATTTTGACATTCATCTCATTGCATGTTTTACAGAATTAATTTGGGAGTCATTTGATTGCACAGAAATACACTGGAAACATGGGGCCTTTTAGAGCTTGGGTCCACATGGAGTGTAAGGGTAATAGACTGCCCACCTTATTTTAAAATTTAGCATCAGATTATGTTGAAGTGCAAAGCAAGTAGTGCACCATCGTCATTAAGCCAGAGATTTAGAATCAGTATGGAGCCTGACACCATTAAGAACATGCTAATGAATTAATCTTTGAAATAGAATCGCTGTTGTCGGACTTTACTGCCCCTCGGCTTATTGGAACAATTGTGAACCCCTGTAAAAAAAATAGCTGAAGCACAGAGCGATTCTGACATTGAAGTATATGAGTGCCCGCCAATGAAGTCTACTGCTGCAACTCAGTCTGGTGGACTGGGAGCATGTCAAAGGGGGCTGCAAACATGATGGATGAGGGCCATTGAGCCTGTTATGAACATCAGCGAGAGGCACACCAGGAGGATGGGAAGGTGTATTAGATCCCTGTTGAGGCATACACCCATAATTTCCCTGCAATTATATATACCAGTATTGGAGGACTACAGGATTGCACACAACCATGTTGTTGAACAGATTTCATCCATGGCAATTTACCATTAGAAGTCACTGGTGATGAAAAGTTGAATGAACCTGTAAAAATCATTGATGAAAAGATTCACCTAAGTAACAGATTTTTTCTGTTGACTTATAGTAATGATATTTTGGAAATATTAGAGAAGATTGGTCTGTTCCCAACCATACAAAACAGTTATTAAATATAGGGAACCCAATAGAAGGCAAGAGACCCAGTACCTGATCCCCAGAAGAGATACTATCCTCTAAGGAGGCCGACATGAAATCAGATGTAGTTTCCAGTTTATTACTAAATCTACCTCTAAATTCAGACCCCAGTGAACCTGATGAGCTAGAGCTAGCAAATGTGCTAGTAACTGTGACTGCTCTGAAACCAGAGGATGCTGAATTGAGTAGATTGGTGGAATCAATTGTGCAAGAGTGGTCACTGAATAAAAAATCTAACTTAATTTCTTTTAGATGAAAAGCTACTTTTATTCAAGGCAGGTCCGCTTACAATCATTAACATATTAACTTTCTTTACAACAAATCTCCTTCATGTTTATCATCTTTCTCTTCTCCTCCCCCAACTTTCCTCGTACTCTTGTTTCTTTCCTTCTGCTCTTCCTTCTTATTCCCCACTTTTTATCTCTCCTCTCTGCTTTTTTCTTTCTTTCTTATGTTCATACCTTCCTGCTCTAGGACCAAGTATATGTTTTCTATTTTCATTTATTTTTCATCCCCCTTCTGTTCTTTTATTGTAAACCTTAAAACCACTTCAGCTATTCTTAACCTTACCTATTGTTTTCCTGCTCTCGATACTCTGTTCCGGAACCTTGCCTTAGCGCCATCTACCCAACTTTTTAAAAATATATTTATTTTATATAATAAACATGCATTATGAACGCTAACACCATAAATCTCATGTCCAAAAACATTTATCACATATTGAATAACTGTCCCTGCCTAAAATCAAGCCGCCCCTCATCCAAATTCCCCCAGGGTTGGGTGGGCAGGCCATTGCGTCTTTCCCTTTTGAATTCTCTTCAGAAAGGAGTTTTTCATCTGGATGACGTGTGACGCAGTCCCACCCTCCAATCAATGAGGACCGGCGTCGCACGTCATCCTATTCTCCTGTCCCTTGCTCGCACATTGTCCCTGTGGGTGGACTCGTTCCTTCCCGCCCACAGGGCCCTCTTTGTGTGAGAGTGGGTACTGAATAAAAACTCTAACTTCATTATAATTTTCTTTACAACAAATCCCCGTCTTCATTGTTATTATCTTTGTCTTCCCCTGCCCTATTTGTCCTTCTACTTTGTTTCTTTCCTTCTGCTCTTCCTTCTTACTCCCCACTTTTTATCTCTCCTTGCTCTTTCTCTCTTCTTTCTGCTTTTTTCTTTCATTCTCTTGTTTATACCTGCCCGCACTAGGACCAAGTATGTGTTCTCTTTTCTTTTATTTTCCTCCCCTTCTGTTCTCTTATTGTGTCCTTTAAAAACAGTTCAGCTATTATCCTTTCCAATTGTTTTTCTCCTCTCGATACTCTGTTCTGACACTCAATGTGACCCTCCCCAGATGGTGTCCCACTGCCCCCACTTCCCTTTTTTTAGAAACCCATCCACCACATTCATCAAATATATTTCAGATCCTAAAAATGACAAGTGCACCCCATCCTGTCGAAAGTATACTGGCACCACAAACTTAATGTCATCATGTTCTAAAACCACTATTCCTGTAGCTCTGCAAAAACCAGACCCTTTTCTGTTAATTTATTTTCTTGCTTTGTCAATGGCCACAGGTTTCTGAGCACCCCTCCACCCCTCCATACTCTTTGTGGCAACAATTGTGTACATTCCACTTCTGTACCATTCCATAATTTCTTAATAATGCCCAGTTCTTTTTTCAAAATGTTTATTATTTCTAGCCCGGTGCATTGTATTAAGTCATTTCCCTCAAATGAATGATCAACAAATGTGCCATTCTTCTTCTATCCCTTAATTCAAACACCATCAGCATCAACTGTCCCCATCTTATGCCCCCCTCCCTGGACCATACGAGTAACACCTCACTGTAGGCTCTTCCCAGCTGTTTTCTATAAGTCCTTGTCTCTGCTTGTTTCCCGGCCCATTTAACAATGGAGTGCCCACAAATCCACACTTCCTTCAGCATCGTTGGCACTAGATAAACAACAAAAGCGGAGCAGCATCACCATACACCATATTCCACTACATGTTCTTCAGATCCCTTACATACAATCTAAACTTGCGCCACTTCCACCTCCCCAACAATTTGACCTCCTTTTCGCCCAGTCCCAAAGCAACCCCTTCCGATGCAGCTCCAATACGGAGCGAGTGTGTACCAAACTCCTTTGAGTCAACCCCACTCTTTTTAAACCTTTCCTCAGCACTGCTAACACCTGTCCTCCTTTTACCCATTCCCCATTGTCATGTACAAAAAAACACACCCCATTGCCCTGGGCTTTTTTTTTCTCCAAATATCTTCAGCGCACTCACTGGGAAAATTTCATTGCTTCAGACCTCCCCAGTTCCACCACCACCCAAACACTCTTCCACCAGTTCCATCACTTCTTGATCCCTAAGTTCCACTGTTCGGGGGCATCTCTATCAGCCATTCGTCTGCCGCTGCTACCAGCCCACGGAATCTCAACCACTGTGAATGAGATATGCAATATGATTTGTCCTGAAAATTACATTCTGTTTCAAACAGATCTGCACCATCCTTCACAGTAACTTCAGTTCCCATACATCTTTGGTAGACTGCCTATTGATCACTGCCACAATACTCCCGTTATCCACCCTGAACATTGCTCTTTTGTTTTTCAAAAATCTCTGCCACAGTTCCAAAGCCACTATCACTGGAAAAATCTCCAAAAATGCAATTCTGTGCTTCTCTTCTGCCAGCCATACCAACGCACACCACTTCCCTTCTGAGTACAGTCCAAATCCCATTGCCCCAGCCGTGTCAGAAAATATTTCCACATTCCAATATCTCACCAGTCGTCGAGCCGCATTGATATTCCATTTTATACGGATAAAAAACACCTCCACAACTCTAGGTCCTGTCTCATCCGAACGTTCACCCTTACCCTATGATGCAGTCTTTTTGCACCTGCAATTGCCAACGCCACCTGCCTACAAATTTCCCTTCCTGGCGCTACCACCCTGCAAGCAAAATTCAGCTGTCCCAAAAGCTGTTGTATTGTCCTCACCTCACACTTTTCTTTTGACGCCACCTCGTACAATGTCTCTCTCAATTTTCCAATGTTCTCCAAAGGTAGTCTAGATTCCATTCTTTTTGCATCCAATTCAATGCCCAGAAATGTCAGCACTGACACGGGACCTTCAGTTTTTTCTTATGCCAGCGGAATGCTCAGTTACTCTGTTAATCTTTGAAATTCCCTTATTACCCGGTTCATATTCCTCTGTATTTTTTCCCACCATTAAAATTCGTCAGGTAACGCACAATATTATTTGATCCAGATTTGGTTTTGTAAATGCCCATTCTAAAAAAGTGCTGAAACACTCAAATAGTGTGCACGCTGCTCTGCATCCCATAGGCAATGCTTTTTCCACATATATACCACCCTCAAACTGAATACCTAATAGCTGTAAATCCTCTGGGTGTACTGTTAACATCCTGAGTGCTGAATTCACGTCACATTTTGCCATTTGAGCCATAACCCCACATGTCTTATGTCTTAAGTAATGCAATTGAATCATCAAATCTAGCATTAGTCACTGTGCAGTCTAACGGGTTGATGAAAACATTAAAAGACTCCCCCTCTGGCCATGGCAGGTGATGAATCATCCGAAACTCACCTTTTGCTTTTTAAGGAACTATGCCCATAGGCGAAACAATCAAATTTGACAATGGACTATATTCAAATGGACCAGCCATTCTTCCTTCAAGCACTTCTTTCTTTAACTTGTCTGCCACTAAAACTATATGTTCTTTTATAGATTTTAAATTATCTGCCCATCTTCCCACTCTTGGACACTTATACAGTATTCTGAAGCCATTCTCAAATCCCTCTGCTCTTAACTTTGCTGCCTCCCAGTCTGGTAAAATTGTAATCTTTTTACATTAACCAAAGTATGCCCCTTTTCCCAGAACCCCCCTGTAATTCCTGGAGCCCATAGCTCCTCCCTTATTTCCTCTCCCCCAGCATTGTGTGAGGGGATGCCGTCCGGTGCATTTTGTGCATTTGTGCTTCTACTTGCATGCTGCTCTGGAACATGCCCCTCTGTTGTACCCAGCATGCTCCCCCACCACCATATTCCCCTCTCTGATTGCCCAACCCTCTATGGATGAGCTTTCCTTGAAAGGGCAAAAACAGCAGCGGCAACCCACTTGCTGTGTGTGTGCCCACCACTGGCCTTGTGGGAGCCATCCACGGCTCTGCATCAATTTCTCCCCAATCTTTCCTCTGCCGTCTATGACCACCTGAACACCTCATTGGATTTTAACCAAGCAAACCCTCCAAAACGTATCTGCACCTTCCTAACCACATCTATGGGCCTCATTACACGGTAGGTGGTATGGGTTTACCGGTACCGGTAAGGGCACCGCTACCGGTAAACCCTTACCACCTTACTACGAGGTCCCTTTGCGGACCTGACCTTAACGGCTGGTGTAGACCATTGGTGCTAATTACGGTACCGCAATTTGCGGTACCGTAATTAGCCCCTTCCCCATTCCCATTGAGCCCTTTGGGGCAAAAATGGGAATGGGGAAGGGCCATGGAGAAAGGGGGAATTACCGCCCCGCCAACCTTGGAATGGGGTGGTAATTCCCCTTTCCTCCATGGTGGTACCGGTATGGTACCGGTGGCAACCATGGTGCTAATATCACCATGGTTTACCGCATTCCGTGTAATGAGGCCCTATGTATTTTAATAGCTCCACGCTCTGCTCAGGCCACGTTTCAAAGTATATGCTGGCATATATGAAGAAAGCAGGTGTCCAATCCTCAATGTTCGTTGGCACTCTCGGGGTCTCATTACACGGATGGCGGTAAGGGTTTACCGGTACCGGTAAAGGAACCAGTGCCGGTAAACCCTTACTACCTTACTACGAGGTCCCTTTGTGGGACCCTACCTTAACGGCTGGTTTTACCAGCCATTAAGGACGGGACCCGGAAAGGGACCTTGGAGGTAATTACGGTACTGCAATTTGCGGTACTGTAATTACTGCCTTCACCATTCCCATTGAGCCCTATGGGGGCAGAAATGGGAATGGGGAAGGGCCATGGTGAATGGGCAATCACCGCCCCCACACACCTTGGAATAGGGCAGTAATTCCGCCATTCATCATGGTGAACTCCGTAAAATACCGGCAGAAACCATGGCGCTAATAGCACCATGGTTACCGCCGTCCGTGTAATGAGGCCCTAGGTCTCATAGATAATTGCTATTCTTCTTCCTCTGTCCCTTCCTTGCATCTTTTCGCCTGTGGTTGTAGCAATGCAGTTTCATGGAGTCATTTTTGCTAAAACCCCCCCAAATATGTTCAAACATAGGGATTTATGCCAATAAAAGGGGAGAAACAGTGTTTATGGGTAGGTCATTGGCAGTTAAGTAGCGCAGGTCACGCACAGCACTGCCACGTCGATCAGGTAAAGTGATAATGATTTGATGAGGTAGCACGTTATTTCGGTCCCCATGTCACCTAGATGGTGGGTCTCCATGTCGTTCATGGCTGGTGCCTCCGGTAGCTGGAAAGGTACTGCATAGGAGACTATTCTTAAAATGTATAGTTTGCATTGTGGAGCTTTATTAAAATTTTTGGTGTGCCTGCACGGCAAAACATCATGATCCATTGGATATGAGTGACTTGCAGTAGGTAGATTCCGAGTTTCCTGCGGGTTGAGACCAGGGGTATGTAAATGCTGGTGCTTAATTGGTTGTACGCGTCGTCTCGGCATGTGGCCTTGCGTGTTTTGGCTGCTTTGGGTTTGCTGCCAGCTGTACATGGCCTTGTCACTTCGGCAGACAAGCCTGGAATTGGGGGGTGCAGACCGTTTAGGAATTTTGAGTAATACATTGAGTTCATGGGCACAGTGCATGATACGTGGCTCTGGAATAAGGGGATATGACAAGGGAGATATTCCAGCGAGGTGTAGTTGACTAGCACATTGGATTGTCTTACGAAAGGATACTAACTGGAAGCCTTGGCGGCAATTGGACAGCAGAGTATGGTTTGTGGCGGGGGACATAGTATTTGGTATTGGTTTGATGCCAATACAGGGTAAGGTGTTTTGGCAGGGGAGAGGGACAGACTGCCCCTCTCTGTAGGGGGGCGTTTGGTGGGGCCTCAACCCCATAGTCAACGGGGGGGTGGGGTGGGGAAGGATAAGCACAGGGTTGCCTTTGGCCGGTTTGCATTCCGGTAGTGGCTGTGTTCCATTTCAAGAACTAGATTACTTGTCACCCTCCATTCTTGGTGGGCAGCAATGGCAGAACGTTGTCTTAATGTTGCAGTGAGGGTCCTTGTTAGGGAGATGTGGGGGATGTCAGACATTTGGGTACCATTCCCAAGGGATGTAGTAGTAGGCCCGGGAGGGCGGACTTGGGGGGAGTTGCCTCAGGCTAAAGATAGACACTTTTCAGGGCAGATTGCGAGGGGCGGGTGCCGTCGTAGCTCCCCCACTGGCGGCAGTCGGGGGGTCCTGAGCCGGTGAGGGTGGCATGTTGAGGAATCCCACAGATATAGCTTTGCAAGGGACAGAGTGGGTGAGGGGACTATCCCTTCAGTGTGTGGAGGGGCCCACATTGAGCAGTGCTCAGGGACCTCGGGGAGGTCGGGTTGCACGAGGGGGTAAGAGCCATGGATACCTAATGTGGTCCAAAGGTCTGTGGGCACCCCGGGTATCATTAGCAGGGCTGTGTGACGAGTGAGGGGTCTCACTGACGCATTGCCTGGTGCCCTCCCTGAGAGACAGGTTATCTCGGTGCTGGGTTCAGGCAGGCAGGGTCATCCGGGGGGCCAGTGCTTGTCTGGTACTGGGGGCCATATGAGCACCATCTGCAGGCCATGTAGCTTGGGGTTTCTTCAGTGGGGGGTTCATTGTGAAAAGGTGGCGTGGGGGGACCCTGATGGGCAGGGGCCCATTCCAAGTGAGAGGTTTTGAGTTATGGGCCTTGGGGTGGTGCATGTGTTAGCATTTTGGAGGCATGCTCTGTGGCGGCAGTCATGGTGCCATGGAGCCATGTAGCTGAACTTCTGGCTTTAGTGGGCCCCGTGGGATCAGGATCAGGGGGCACTAGCTGCAGGCCAAGGGTCTTTGGCCCTCCCTGGTACTGTATCTCAGGGCCTGGCTCACTGTTGATGGGGCGCAAGGAGGCCATGGTGGCCATGGTATGGCAAGTGAGCTGATGGGAAGCTCTGCGGGTTGTCACTGATGGGGAGGGGATATGTCGGGTGGGGCAGTCCCCATTGGGAGGTGGTGACCTAGGGGACATGCCCCCAAGGTGGTTATGGACCATGGGGGCCACCATGTGGAATGAGAAGGTAGCTCCTGTTGGGGGCTTTGGGCCAGTAAGGTAGAGCATTTACAGCGGCTGGGACTCACGTCTGGGGTGCTGGACACAGACGAGGGGCTGTGGGCTCCCAGGGTATCGTTGCTCAAGGAGTATTAGATGGTTACCCCCTGGCGGCAGTCCTGGTGGCCGGAGCCCTTGTTGATGGTCAGTCAAGCAGGGGGCCGGGTGCTCGAGATCTGAGGTGCTGGACACAGACCGAGGTGCTGCGGGCTCCCTGGGTTTTGTCGCTCAAGGTAGATTAGATGGTTGCCCCTTGGTGGCAGTCCTGGTGGCCGGAGCCCTCATTGGTGGTGAGGCCATCAGGTGGCCATGAGCTCATGATCTGGGGGTGCTGGACACAGACCGAGGGGCTGTGGGCTCCCCGGGCATTTTTGATAAAGAGGTATTAGGTGGTTGCCCCCTGATGTCAGTCCTGGTAACCAGAGTTTTCGTTGGTGGCGGGTCCTACTTCAGGTGGGACTGGAGAGCGTTGAGCATGCAGGGGCTGTGGGGGTGGAAGATCAGGACCAAGGAGCAGGCATCAGAAGCAGGCTGAGGTCCAGTGGTCTCCCCAGGCCTTGCTTCTGAAGGAGTGGGGCGGGTGAGGGGTCTCATCTGTCGGGTGGAAAGTGCCTTTATTGAAGACAAGTGTGTCAGTGGCGGCTGCTGGGGTGGGGGTTGGTCGGTGAGGTGCACTGGCCCCTCGGTGGATGGAAAATTGGGCCTCGAGGGGGGCTTTTGCCCCATTCTCAGTGGAGAATTTTTCAGAGCCGGGGTGTTAGAAGGGACCATCAGAGGGGTGTTTGCTCCTGGTGGTGGGTAGGCCAGTGTGGCAAAACAGCAGGGCTCTTATTCTGGGGGCAGCCCCGTTTGGGTGTCGGACGAGAGTGTGGGTTATGACCTCGGCCTTGGGCCTCCTGGGTACTGGCGGTCAAGTCTGGCCACTGCGGGGTGCACAACAGGTATATCTTGTGATATGTATTAACATTTCCTCTCTCTTTCCTTCAGAGGACACCCTATGATGGCCGAAGCAACTCGACAGGGAGCAGTTAAGAAATTACCCGATGGTGTCGGCCACGGGATCATTGGCTTTCTTTTCAGAAGTTGTGTGTTACTAAATATGTATGATAGGGTACTGAGGGTGAACAAGTGCGCGAGAGGACAAAAGGTCATTGCATATAGCCATAGTGGGTCTCAACAGAGAAGGGAGGGAACCGTTAGGATTTACGGGGGTGAGGGCCCTAACCGGTAGCTCAGAGGCCCCCGTGGCAGTAGGTTGGGGCACATTACATTGAACAGAGTTATGGGCTCAACTTTTTGGATCACAGGAGGGGAGATTGATTGATAATCTATGGTAGGGTCCAAGGTTCAGCGCAGAATGGTGAGGTATCAGGCCAGGGGCTCATTCTGCAGACCTCACTAGGGGGAATCGGGTCTGGGGGTCTGGTCGGTCTTGGGGGTCACATGTTTCCAGCAGGATGATTCCCGGAGCATGGGGAGCGATAGTACTGTGACACCCCCACGCTAGTTGATTAATGACCCAACGATGTTGGAGATGATGGCGTCATGATGATGGAATTGATGATGAAACAGTTGATGATGATATGCATTAATGGATTTGTTGAATTTCTGTGATGTATGAAATATGATAAATTAAGCCTAATGTCTTCCAAAAGAGAATATTTGTGTCTAGTGTCCGTCCCTGTCCCTGCCGTCTGCGCCACTCACAATAGCAGGCTTGGAGCATAGCCAGGAAGCGGATTGAGAGGTCCGGTGGCGGGACAATAAGTGATAGACACCAGATAAAGCAGGGTCTTCTTGGTGCCAGGGGCGGGACAACATCATGGTTGTATGCCGCAACCAGGCGCTGAAGCAGATTGAAGTGGGGTCTTGGGTGGGGGCTATAAAGGAAAGGTGCACTCGGTGCTCTCCCTCTGTTGTGTCTCCTTCCCACCCGTGGACGTGCTGCCGCAGAGGCAGTTCAGGTAGAAGAATGTTCCCACCATCCCACCCTACAGATTAGAGGGTATGTGGAGGTGTTGCTGTAGGTTGGGGCACATTACATTGAATTGATTTAAAGGCTCAACATTTCGGGTCACAGGAGGGGAGATTGATTGCTGATCTATGGTGGCGTCCAAGGTTCGGGCGCGGAACAGTGAGGTGTCAGGGCAGGGGCACATTCTGCAGATCTCACTGGTCCCTCCAAAGGGGGGGGTCTGGTCGGTCTTGGGGGTCACATATTTCCAGCAGGACCATTCCCGGAGAATGAGCGGGGATGGTGCAGTGCCACCCCCCACGCTAGGTAAATAATGACGCAACAATGATGTAGATGATGGAATTGATGATGAAACAGTTGATGAGATATGCACGTATAGATTTGTTGCATTTTTGTGATGTGTGAAGTATAATAAATGTAACCTAATGCCTTCCAAAAGAGAAAATTTGTGTCTGGTGTACCTCACTGGCACTGCCGGCTGCACCGCTCAAGGCCCTTATCTGCCAATCAAAATGGTTCTATAATAGAAATATTTACTGTACAGAAGGAAATCGAGAGGTTTAAATTGGGTATGCCAAGAAAGAAAGTCCAAGTGGAATTTAGATATGGGAGCTGTCCAACACCTCCACCCCCCCAGCATATGGAGGTGCTGGGGGAACAAGAAGTCACAATCAGCCAGGGCTATGGACCCTCCCCAAGTAGGAGCACATCTTTAATTCAGTTTGATCTCAGATTTCAGTAAGTTAATTAAGGTTATTGATCAATGTGCAATACCCACATCACCATTATTGGCAAATATAAGGAGAGTAGAAATATCAGTGGAATGGGTCATAAAAAAAGGGAAATTATAGCTCTCATATTTTGAATCGGAATATGAGAAGGTGGTATCAATAAAGCAATGTTGTGGTTAAAATGAACCTGCAAGGCAAGAGAAAGGTGGACTCATTGCTGAATACACGTGTTCACTGGATTAGGAATGTAAAGGGATGTTTTTTAGTTTATTATTAATAATAATAATAATAATAATAATAATAATAATAATAATTACTTTTTTGTGGTATAAACCAAAATGAGGACTTTACACAAATATAAGCATAAAACACATTAAACATAAAAACATAAAAATGTAAGAACATAAGAGGTAACAGACATAGTAATAAAGTATATCATAAGACAATGTGATGAATAGCCCATGTGACGTAGCGCTGAATGAGTACGAACCAAAATGCCAAACAGGCATACAAACAGCTCAACTCAAGCCTTAGCCATTTAAATCAGGGAGAAGAAGAGACTTACTATATGTCCACAGCCTGTATAGGGCAAGCTGAATGCCAATGATTCAGAGTTCAAACATAAGTCCAAGAAAGGTTCACCAGTTCTAGCCTCATATCTATTAACCCATTTCCCAAAAGAGGTCAAGTAATGTGGTCCTAATTTAGGGCATAAAGTCAAAACATGTCTTGTTAATTCCAGGGCGCCAGGGCCCTCACAAATACGTCAGATCCTATGTTACAATGTCATCCCCTGGCAAGATCCAGTAACAGCTAATACCGGCAGCTGATTTGTCCGCAGCCTTAAGATGAACTGCCTCACTTCCAGGTGAAGGCATAACAGCAAGTAAGATTGTGGCTTCCGATACCTGTGTATAACGTGAGATACTGCCCCATAACCCTTCAAGTTGCAGTTCAAATTCCAATCCCATCTGTTCAATTTATGTTCAAAAGATATTTTTAGGTGGATAAAGGGGATATCTTTCTTTTTGGCATAGGGACAATCAATCTCAGAGAAGAGTAATTCGTTTAGCTGTTTAAAGTTATGTCCTCGGGGATGCTTCTCCGTATCTAAACTGATGATCACCTCAGCCAACAGTTTACATCTCAGCGCCGAGCAGGCTTTTAGATAAAAAGTGCCTCTTGCACGCAGGGCAATGCCTCTAAGGGAAATAAGGCCATAAGTACTGCACAGGACAAGACAGGCCCAGTCCCAAAACAGTGCGCCAGTAATGGCCCTCGAGGATTTTTAACCACCTTAAGTCCTGCATGGCTAGGGCTTCAAGACCATACAGGATGGAGGGAACAAAACACTGTAGATAGAGCTTTAAGATACCTGAGAAGCTAAAACCTGCCGTGCTCTTGGCAAACTTACTAGCCTGAAGGGTGAGCAATTTCTCTCGCCGTTTTATGTGGGTGATTATCGCCTCGTAGTTGGATGATGCATCAAAGTTCAGACCCAAGTAGGGATAGGGTCCTGTAATAGCAATGGAGCCCAAGGCAGTATTGATGCCCGATCGACTTGGCCCCTTTCTAGCAATGGCAATTATCTTTGTTTTATTAAGGTTGATGGTTAAGCCTAACTGGGCTGCGTAAATTGCCAGCTCATTTAGCATGCTTTTAATGCCAGACGTAGTTTGATCGAATAGTATTAGATCATCGGCATAAGCATGCCAATAATAGGCTGATCTCCAAGCTTCGGGGGGCAGTTTGTTTTAGATGTCATGCACGGGAGGAGATCCGCGATGTAGAGGTTGTAGAGCATGGGGGCTGCCACACATCCCTGCTTTAAACCTCTATTTATGCGGATGGGGGCAGACAATCTCCCCTCGTTGTTTAGACAGACCTTGGTGGTGTTTTCACTTTAGTTTAATAAAATGCATTGAATAAAAATTTTACTTTTCTACTTTACGATACGTAATAGCATCAAGTGTCTTGCTCACATGTGTACAACTTCAGCAGTGCACAAATGTGTCCCTTTTACAAATTGTTAAATCCATGGGCTTTGATCAGGCTGTTAATACCGCCACTCATGTTAGAGGTAATACCTTAGATTGGATGCTATCAAAAAACCAGCCACCAACATTAAATCTGGTTGAGAGATGTATCTGGTCTGATAATGTTTTACTCCATTTTAGGTCCCTCTTTCTTTTCGTAATATTCCTAAACTAACAAGATTGCTTGGTTCAATCCATAATTGTAAGAAAGTTACTTTCAAAACATTTGAATCAGCAGTGGTGCCATTACTACCATCATTGGTAGAGAATTTAACCTTAGAAGAATGTACGTATTCTTTTAGATCAGGTACAAACCAAGCTCTTAAAACTGGCCTGACGTAATCTATGTTTCGCCCCAGATGTCTTATTAGCTAGAGGGGTGAACAGTAAAGCAGAACGTTATTGGAGAAGCCACCCGTCAGATACTTCAGTCTCAGATTATAAATATGCTGCTAGACTTCACAAAATCGCAGTATTTGAAGAAAAAAGACATAGTTTTAATGCTAGGATAGAAGGGGCATCATCTAAGTCAAAAGAACTCTTTTCAGTCCTTTAGCAATTAAAAGGGTTGATTGCCGAATCCCCTCCTGCAATGGATGATAACTGACGTCAGTGAATTCTAGATAGGTTTTGTCAGAAGACTTTAAAACAACAGAAACATATCCAGAACCATGTTGAGACTCTTCAATATGTAAATGACTCTACCATACTGTCTCGTGAAGAACATACTCAGGGCACTAGCCTCTTTTCTTTCCAGGAAGTCTCAGAGCGAGAGGTCTTAGAGACTATTCAAAAAATGAAACCTATGTCCTGTAAAGGTGACCTCTTTCCAGCAACACTTTTCAAAGACTTTGTGACTCACGGGATCAATATAGGTGCAAAGTATATTAATCATCCCTCTTTAGAGGCTCATGTACCTGAGAACATTAAGGAGGCATGAATTACTCCTTTATTGACGAAGGAAAATCTTGACCCTTTCATTCCTGGAAATTATCGACCCATTACGAACGTGCCTTTCATCCTGAAAATAATTGATAAGGTAGCATGCTCTCAATACTAGTCCTTCATGGAACTACAAAATATCCTAGCTAATGAGCAGTCAGGTTTCAGGGCTAACCGCGGAATGGAGACTGCACTATTAGATTTTAAAGCCAATATCTCAGAACTTTTGAAGATGGAAATGTAGATCTGTTATTGCTACTAGATCTCTCATCAGCTTTTGACTTGGTTGATCATGGCCTGTTAGCAGATAGGCTGGCACACGTCGGGAAATGCACCCCTTTGGTGGTATCTTGGTTTAAATCCTTTCTAGGCCCAAGAACAGCCTGCGTTGTTGGCAGTGAGGCCCAATTCCAGAGGACACCCTTAGCATGTGGTGTCCCTCGGGGATCATGCCTAACCCCATTGCTTTTTAACATATATGTCAAATGCTTCTATGACATTCTCACATCCTTCGGAGTGAAGTTTGTAAACTACGTGGACGATACCCAGATAGCATTCAAGCTTTCTGGGGTGTACAATGATGATGTAGAATGCAGCCATAGTGAACACGAAACCGGATTATTGTAACAGTCTTCTGTTAGGTACATCTTAAGGCAATATTAAGAAACTTGGGTCTCGGAATCCCACAATAAATTGCGCTGGCTCTCGGTTGAACAGCGAATTCAGTTTAAAGGCACTGTTATGGTGTTCAAATCTTTGGTGGGAGAAGCACCACAATATCTTTCTTCTAGAGTGAAAGGAACCCCTGTTTGATGGGCCTGGTCCTCTAACAACAGGGTAACCTTAGATCAGTCACGTGTAACCTTGAAAATGATCGGCGGAGCAAGCTGTAATGCTTGGGCTCATTCCTTATGGAACTCGCTCCCACTGGATCTTAAAGGCTGTGTTTCTACTCTACTTCTTATAAAACATCTAAAAACATTCCTCTTTGATAAGAAGCTTGTCTAGGCTAACTAGATGACTACAGGTTCGGATGTGGCTCATATCACTTTCCCTGCGTGTGTTCCCTCAACACTCTCTCTGCTTCATGTTTTGTGTCTGTCTTGTGAGTGCCCTGAGGCCTTTGGACAAGTGGCGCAATATACATTTGTTATAAATAGATAGATAGACAAATTAAACATTCTACCATTAACAGTTCCTTAGCAATTCATCGCTGTAAAGTGTCACAGAAAACTATTTAACAAGCAAGGATTTTGACAAGCTTGCAACGACTTTAGTGACAGCTGGAATTCTGACTTTTGTTGGCTCAAGCAGCAGGTAGTGTGAAGTTACAACCGAAGTGTAATAACTGATTACACGGTAGGTCTGGCATCAATTTCTTTACAGGTCAGTTCTGACATCACAACCAGCCTGTAATAAGAACATTATTTCCATGCTTTTATACGAATATTGCAGGCTGCCATGTATTATATATGAAGTAAAGTACCCCTTACAATATGTTATAAGAATATTGCAAGACACCAAGCAGCTTTGTGACCAAATAGAGAGCAAACCCAAAAGCCAAGTTCTTTTATAAGGTCAAAGAACTCCAAGTTGACTTGCAATCTACGTTTTAGGTATGGTAGAAGGTGCACACTGACATCCCCTTTAATGCCTATACTTCCCGCTTAATCTGTTGTAAAAGGTCTTCAAGTTGTTCATACAGTTAATCAGTACGGGATAGGGATGGAATAAAAAAAATAATCTTTACCTAATGTCTTGAAGAAATACAGTCTAAGCCGTTTAATGAAATGCATATTAAAAACTTTTTGAGCTTTAAAATAAGTTCTAATGTGCAGATATATTCTTGCTCCCATGTGTGGAAATCCAGCAGTGCACAAAATAAACATACTACCATAAACAATTCCTTTTCAATTCATGGCTGTAAATTGTCACAAAAGATATTTTGCAATAAAGGAATTTGAAAAGCATGTCACAACTAAATGCTGCTGTGAGAGATGGAATTCTGCTCTGTGTGGACTCAATTGAATAACTGAAGCTTAATAACATTAAAGTGCAGTCGTGATGTCATTTTATTTATTACAGGTCAGTAGTGATGTCAAAGCTAGCCTGTAATAAGATCATTATTAACAGGCTTTTAAATTGGTTTTGTGGGCTTTAATATATTATAACACTATGTCAACCTGATATACCCATAGTAAAGCCTGTAAGTAGTGTCCTTATTTAAACAATAATCGTGCATTCTGTGGGCTCCACTGGCTGGAAATTGCCCACGGCACAATTTACAGGCCCAAGCAAAGCAAGGGCCTTAACACTGGGCCACAGTGCCGTTACCGGGCCGTTGAAGCATGAAGAACATGGGATTATTGCTATTAGCACTGCAAGGAAATCCCTTGAGGTGCTAATAGCAATAGGAAAACAAATTCCTGCACTGCTTTGCACACAGCATTGGTTAAGGAGAGTCAAAGTTGACATGGAAATGGAAGGCAGGGCTTCAACAGGAAGCTGTGCTGCCCAGGCAGAGGAGCCCTTCTGAGGTAAGGAGATTTGCATGGGGGATGAAGTTGGTGGGGTGGAGGGGCTGGATTTGGAGGAGGGAGGCAGGGGAGGAAGGAAAAACAGCATCGCTCTATGTGGCGACCACTCAGATAGCTCCAACAGCAGGCTTGCATCGGTAGATTCAGGCCTGGTTTGTAGCAACCTGATTGGCTGCCACACCCACAAGGCTGCTAATATAGTAGAGCCATCACTATTCACATGTAATTATAAAAATACACCACTACTGTAACAGCTTATTAAAGTTAGGTTGTGCCACCACAATACCTGCTGCTTGTGCCAGTGTTTGTGAATTTCAGCTGCTTCCAGACCTCTTAAATAAAGCCATGAATAGCTTTTCAGATCCCTGTCTTTTAAAACAGCTCTCTATGACACTTTACAGATGTGAATTGATAGGGAACACGTTATGGTAGTATGTTTATTTTGTGCACCAAATTATAAGGAATACAATGCCCAAAACCGTACATTAGAATCCATACTGGAAATGTGCATAATGGTCCTCCAGTCTACCCAGAACCGCATTCGGACAAGACAATTTTTGCAGGAGCACAGCTCTGTCTTGCTCCGGTCCAAATACTTCCCTGGGTAGAACGAATATTGCAATTCTCCTCGGAGTTCCTTGACCTCATCAAGGAACTTGGCTTTGGTCACAAAACTACTCTAACCTGTAATATCATAATAACATATGGGGTGTTGGTTATCCCATGTATTATGACATATTGTATATATGTATAGTATATATACATAGTGTATATTCATTTACATTTGATATTATGACATCTGCTGTTCACAAAAGCGGCCCTGGCATTTTGCCAGGCCAGTGGGATGGAAAGACATGGAGGTGGGCCAACTGGGGGGGGCACCTTTTTTAGGGGAACGCACCTCCCCGGTGCCAGGCGTGAGAGTGACATCACTGGCAGGCAACGCCCGGGGCCAGATGTGTAAAGTACGTGATCTGATACTTCTCACATTATTCCAGCAGAAACATTCCCGGAGCATGAGCGGGATGGCGCAGTGACACCCCCCCACTGCTAGGTAATTAATGATGCAACAATGACGTAGATGATGGAAGTGATGATGAAACAGTTGATGCTGATGTGTTAGAGGTCGCCTCGGGACTCACCAATACAAAATTACAAAAGTAGTCAAAAAGGAGTGCATGCAGGCAAGAAGTAGCAAAGTTTTTTAAGGGCCCAGGTGCAGCAAAGAAGCTATATTCAAACAGATCGTGGAACAGAACTGTGTGAAAAGGTGCTGTCAACGAAACACCCCTAATTCTAAAACTTTTATACCACTCTAACTCATTAACATTAGTAACTTTTGCAACATTAACTAATCCCCCCACACCAAGGTGATTGGTGTTCACACATTGAACCCTTATAGGAAAACATACATTATGCTCTGTAATTGGGTCCACGATCCTTCCCACACTGCTCTTAATTATAATTTGTGACATCACAATAAAACCCCCACTTCCCATATTGTAATGAAAATTCATTGAAAGATTTGAGATGACCAGCTGAACTTTATACATCTGCACCTGTCACCTTATCTATGTTCTCATGAGAAACGTTCTCTACCATGGCACTGTCAGAGCCTTGAACCACGGACATACTGCTGTACACATGTTGCATATTAAGAACTCTGAACCTTCTTCCCAGGCGAAACGTACTAAGGGGCAATTTGAAACTGCTGTGGTTCTTTTAACACCTAAAAATTATGTTTTGAATTATAAAACGGATATGTTCCCATGTGTTTTAATCTGTGACCTCGAAAGAATAACAACTTTAGTTTGCTTCTTACCATGCCAGCCTGGCATCACGATACCTGCAATGTGTTACCAGCTACTGCGGCGTTGTTGCAGGCTGATAAAATGCTAACAAAGGTTTTCTGCAAAAGCATGCTTTAAGCCCTATTTACCACATTTCAGCCGACCCCTAAATGTGGTTATACTTACTTGTGCTGCTGGATTTCTTTTTAAATGTAATTAACTTTTGTTTTGGGCTTGACTGTACATTGATTAAAAGGAGCCCCCCCTTTTACAGTGCTACTCTCGCATTTGATAAGTGTGTACCGTTTTACTGCGCTGAACTGCATTTTTTATCACATTATTCCCCCTTTTATTGATCTAGCCATAATTAACTCTTTTTGTGTCTCCCGTTACCTTTCTGCTACTTCACCTTTGTGAATCAACATTTTTTTCCAACCAGAGTTTCCCCCATCCATCCTTTAGGAGTGAAATTCAAACTTGTTGTTAGTTTTCTAAATCTTCTGGCATATCAACTTGTTTAGGTCCTACGCATGGGGGAGTGTCGTCTGCCTAATGAAGGAAAGGAGAACACCCCTTGCTCTGTTTTGTAGTTTAAAAAGAAAAGGGGGGGAGTGGACCCCCTCCGTCACATTGTTGGCAGCTCCATCAAGAAATAGTCAACACAGAGTAAAGTTCAAGGTGAGTTTATAATTTATGTGCCCTATAGTGAGACACGTGTTTCGGCAAAATCCTTGCCTTTTTCAATCAGGGCTAGTCAAGTTACCAACATATATTAAAACAACAAGTGCAAGAAAAAATCAAAATGGTAAATAAAGTTTAGACAGTTTTTAAACATATATGATCAATGCAAAGTCACAGAGAGAATGGAAGGGGATAAGGGAGGAGATTGTAGGGTAAAACAAAGAAAAGACATAACATCGGGAGAGAAAACAAAAAAATGTCTTGTGAATATATTTCAAAAATGTTATAGTTGATGAATAGTTTAGACAGGATTATTTCGCATAATACTTGTAAAAAAGTGGCGAATTGCTTACCTAATTAATGTACCACAGTCTGATGCTTTTGGAAAGGTTTCTGGTTGCCCTGTCAATAGGTTAAATCCCGCCTGCAAGAGGTAGAGTTTTTCAGTATTTTTGGTCATATTAAATATATTAGATCTAGAAGAGAACTCTAGCGAAGGAGAGGAGCCCGCGGTTTTCCATTTGATGAATCACTAAGTGTTGAGAGATTCTAAAGCATTGCATGTTTTGAAGTGCGAGATTAAATGAAATATATTTAAGATAAGTTTCCTAACCGTGTAGTAGTACCGGAGCATCTGCGATTAAAGTAATCCAAGTATAGCTAGTTAATTGAGTTTACATATTCTGAGCCGGCATTGGAACATTCGGTGTAAAGAAATTTATATGGAAAACAGCATTTATAAATTTACAGCTCATAAAAGTACAATAGTCTGTGTCATTTAAATTCAGCATCCGAGTACACGGATACAAATAGTAGTTTGTCAAGACGATTAAGTGTGAGATGCGCCGCTTGTTACTGTGAGTTGACAGTCAGGTAATGGGGGTAACCTGACTGTCAACTCACTGCGGTGTACACATGTGAGCCGCATTGGGCTTAGGGCTTACCTGGCAAGAGTCTACTCAGGCTCCAAGTGTCGGCAACAATTGCTGAGAGGCCGCACTTCAGTTTTGTTTAGTACTACGGTTACCTAGTTGATCGTAGTCCTTCTTCACTTGTCATGGTCATCAATGCCAGATGGGTGCCATGTTTTGGGCATTGAGATCGCGGGTTAGCGATTTCTAACCAGATTTAAAACCTGTGCAATGTGTATTATCATCTAAACCCGTAAAGGCAAATCTTAAGGATTCAACAGATACCATCAATAGATTAAATCAAATTACATGGCAATCAGATTACATCCTTGCAACATCAGATGTAAAGGCACTCTATACATCTATCAAACATGAGGCAGCAATTCAAACCTTAAAATATACATTCAAGGAAGAATCAGCATTTTACTACCACTATGTGGAAATGCTCAAAGAAATGTTATCATTAACTTTGGAAAATAACATCTTCATGTTCAATGACAATTTCTTCAGACAAAATATTGGGGTGGCAATGGGGGTTAAGTATGCCCCCGCATTGGCAAACCTCTTTATGGGGATGTACGAGGACATATATATCTACCCTGACACTTCATTTGACAAAAATGTGGTTATGTGGACCCGCTACATAGACAATGTTCTTCTAATTTGGCATGGTCCACTTGAAGAATTAGACCAATTCATGCAGGGAGTGAACAATAACAATTTGGGTATTATATTAAACTCAATTAACTAGCTGTACTTGGATTACTTTAATCGCAGACATCTCCAGTACTATTACACGGTTAGGAAACTTATCTTAAATATATTTCATCTAATCTCGCTCTTCAAAACATGCAATGCTTTAGAATCTCTCAACACTTAGTGAATCATCAAATGGAAACCCTGGGCTCCTCTCCTTCACTAGAGTTTTCTTCTAGATCTAATATATTTAATATGACCAAAAATGCTGAAAAACTCTACCTCTTGCATGCGGGATTTAATCTATTGACAGGGCAACCAGAAACCTTTCTAAAAGCATCAGACTGTGACACATTAATTAGGCAAGCAATTCACCACTTTTTTGCAAGTATTATGCAAAATAATCCTGTCTAAACTATTCATTAACTATACAAAAAATAAAATATATTCACAATACATGTTTTTGTTTTCTCTCCTGATTTTATGTCTTTTCTTTGTTTTACCCGACAATCTCCTCCCTTATCCCCCTCCATTCTCTCTGTGATGTTGCATTTACCATATATATTTAAAAACTGTCTAAACCTTATTTACCATTTACATTTTTTCATGCACTTGTTGTTTTACTATATGTTGGTAACTTGACTAGCCCTGATTGAAAAAGGCAAGGATTTTGCCAAAACACGTGTCTCACTATAGGGCACATCAATTATAAACTCACCTTGAAATTTACTCTGTGTTGACTATTTCTTGATGGCGTTGCCTACAATGTGAAGAAGGGGGTCCACTTCCACCCTTTTCTTTTGAACTGTGTAAAGATAGACCCGCACATCAGGATCCACTTCCTCATTTTTCCCAATTACTTTATTACCACCCTTCCTTTCAGTAGCTTTTTTGACAACACTTAATGGTAATATCATATTCCCTTTTTTCTAGTTAGAATGTAATCTAACAATGTTCCTAATGATGCAGAAGGTGACAAGAATGAGCACCAATGCAGGGACATTCACTCGAAACAGTCCGGAAAATCAGTTGGGTACCCATGTGAAAATGCTGTCCAACCAGTTATTTGATTGCACTCTGTAGGATTATTTAGCGTGTTTTTGGAGTGCAGCGCCACTGCATAGGATCAAGGTATTGCTATGATGCAATTGTTTCAAGCTATGTGTTGCCAGTGTAACATATGGACATGTAAATGGAGACAGAATACACAGGTCAAAAACAAACCATTTTCTCATTTAAAACCATCATTTTTTTTCTCTTTTTTCTCGCCTGAAATTCCTCTGTTGCAGGAGACACATTAGATAATTAATGAACTAATACACCTAACAAATACTAATCACTAATAATAATCAAATAACATCATAATGTTTTCTTCAGGGCAAAATGAGGTAGAAAAGACAGGCTCATTTTAAGTGTGCATCCAGATTGTTCTCTATTTTATCTGTGCTTTTCACAGTCCTTGCTCAGGAAACAAAACTCGAATAAGCAGGAAATCAGTTTTGTTACAGTTGCTTACTGTAAAGGTAAGCCATTGTTTAGAGAAGGAGGATATGACATGATAGAATCTTATTGGGTGCACGTCACCCTAGGGGTTGTAACAGAGCTTTCCTGTAGAATCTCGGGGAAGGAGAGAGTTAGTGGACATTTTGCATAGCTTGGGTGAAGATTTGGTTGGATTGGCTGGGGAGTTTCCTGATTGAGAAGCAGGTTCCAGTGCACTGCTGCACAGACTGGAGATTCCAGTCAATAAGCACCGGCTTGAGAGATTGCAGATCAGAACTGCATGTCCTCGCTGGGGTGCTTTAAGAGGAAGCCCTGATCCATTTCAAGAAAGCGACCAGCCCGGAGACTTTGCGTGCTGAACAAGCTACAATTTGCCGGTAATTATCCTGCAGAGTGAGGGGGCGGTGTGTGTGTGTGAGAAATCTATTTTGGCAGAGTAGAAGAGGGAATTCCTGTGTTTAATTAACATGCTGTACTGTTGCAAATTGAATGTTCTCTTTTCGTATTTCTTTTCATTTTGTTACAGATAATGTAAAGTGAATATCTCTGCTGCTGTGCAATTTCCATTTATTTCTGTAAAAGGGGTAAGATGGTGTTGAAATGCAATTGTTTATAATACACAGAAATATATGAAAGCAGACATGTAGTGTGTTTTTGTTTTTCTCTTTTCTTAGTACATCTACCATTATAGCACTGGTAATCTGGGGAAGATTTTTAGGCAGGGCATTTGTCATTTTTCATGTAGATAAAACAACAGAAAGAATAAGGTAGCTAAAAATAAGACTTGGCAGTAAAATAGCTGTGTGCACGGTTCCACTCAGCGTATGTGTGTGTGTGGCTTCTGAATGGGACATAATGAAATAGCCTGCTGGAGGTACATGAGTCAGCAGAGAGAGAGGCCTCTGGAATAGTTCACTAATGTAAATAAACTAGTGATAAAACCACATGTTAGTTCGCTGTTGTAGATAAATCAGTGATAACAGCCCTAGATGGCAATCCATATGAAAATGTGGTGTTTCTGAAATGTAGGCCTGAGGTCTCTCTAGTGATCACACGAACAATCTAAACAAAAATAAGGGGTTCTGGATATTGGGGCCACAAATAAAACAAAGGAATTATGCTCACCAAAAAAAATACCACCAACCAAATGTATACCAGCTAAATATATCTGTGTACTGAAATAATGCATATCCACTATATTACTATAATACCAAACCCAATCTGAATGCAAGGAGTGATTATTTGTGAATTACTTTTATTTTTGGCGGTAAGAAAATACTGCTAGGCCCCAAATCTACACAAAATACCCAACATATTTATGGTGCGTTGGCCGGGAAAGTGATCATAGAGTACCTACTGGACGTGGCAAGTGTGTCTCACACTGCCATCTGTACATTAAAGGGAACCCATTTCATAATAGCAGTGTGTTACTAAAAACGAATTTCAGAATGTCTCAAATGGAAGCCACATTCCCAGAGCTAGTGCAATATTTAGAGGCAAAATTATTTGCACATGGGACGTGGTCATCGAACAATGTCACAGAATGGCACGACCGCATTCATGGTGAAGTGCAGAAAGAAAAACTAGACAATATTTTTACAGAAGGCAGCATATTTCAGGTCTGCCTTCTGAGATTATTAAATGCAGCTGATAAACATGCAGAGAAAGATTGTCTGATAGGGTTATGCGCCAAGATCTGGTTTATTTTGAACAAGTCCCTACGAATTCAAGAAAATGATACCAAGCTGATTAACAGGTTAAAAGCCGACCTAGATGGGGCAAGTAAAAAGGCGGAGATGTTAAGAACAGAATTAGAAGGATGTCAGAAAGACATGCAATTAAAATACAGAGATTTTGATATTCAATTGTCCAAAAGCAAGAAACAGTTTGAGGACAGTGAACAAGAATTGGTACACTTAAAAGCCTTGGTGGACCACATTAGACAAGATAAAGATGAGATTGTTTCAGAAATGCAGATTTTACAAAAAGAACATTGTGAAAAAGAAAGTGATCTCCAAAGCGCAGAACAAGAAATGGTTAAAATGATTCAAGAAAGAGACAAGAGGAACAAAGAATTCAACGAATGCCAAATGCAAATGTGCGACATGCAGGAGGTAATTAATAAAATGGGTGATGAAAACAACTATTTGCAAAACGAAGAAAACAGGCTCCTTAAAAAATGTAAGGACTTAGAACAGCAAATGTGCCTTCCCAGGTCCCAGGATAAATGGCAAGGCACTACATTCAATGGAGTCGAGGTGAATTCTATTTCTACCCAAAAAGCTAGTACCCCAGTGACTGGGCCGGTGACTGAACTTGGTTGCAGCGCCCTTGGGGGATTTGACACACCCAGTGGAGGCCGCCACCAATCCCATATACCTGAAACCAGGATTGAATCACAAAGTGGTGCAATTCCATGCATTGAAATAAGTAGCCCCATAAAGATAATGAAATCCATTAAAGCCTGATCAAACCATTTAAAAAGGGAGGTGAATGCTGCATAGAGGATCACTTAGAAGCGTCTTCATGATGGTCCGTGAACGATGGTGTGGCCATCTTGGGGTACATGTTCCTTTGTTGCATGCTGCTGCCCTGATGTCGGATCAATGTGGTGCTGTGTACTGTGTAGAATCGTATTTGGGTGTGATGGCTGTAGTCTGTGGATCATGGTCATCATCCTGCTCTGATCCATTCTATGGTGATTCCCAACACTCCTATGGGTGTGCCATGCCACCCTCCTATGGGTTGTACCCCTGCTGCCCTCCGTTAATTCCACTCCCAGGGATGGGTCTCCAATGTGGTGCCAAGCTGGGGGATGCCACATTGTGCATGTGCAGTGTGTCTTCCGATATGTGCTGTGGTGCTGGTGTAATGTGATTATCCCTTGTCAGTTGGTGGAGATGTAGTGTGTTGTGAGTGCCTTATTCTAGCAAAGTGGGAATCTGTTCGTATGTGCCATTGCACTGGTTCTGTGGCAGGTTTGTTGTCGGGGTGAACACTGTACGGTGGCTTCATCGTTTCCACCCAGTTGGTTCATGCAGGCACCCACCCCATGGCACCAGTGCACTTGCATGACACAGTCAGACGACTCAACCGCCAGCCAGGCAGGTCATCCTGCATGTTGGACCATATGGCGCGGTAGCGTGTTGAACTGCTGGCCCTTTGAGTCATGTGTAGTTGTTTGGTGTCGGGCCAACCCATGTGTGCGGTTCTTGGTAGCGTTGGATTCCATCTGCACGTAGGGGGAGTGGTATTGTTTGCAGTTGCTGTCCGCCACCAGCATGCCATGCTGGTCCACATATGACCTGTGGGTGCTGTCAGGGGCACCATTGTCATTTGGCATGCCTCCATTTGCATTAGGTCCAGCTTTACTGTTGTGTATCTCATGGGTGGTCCATGTTGGGGATTGGTAGGCCCTTGTGTGCTTGGGGAGGTGTAACGGCACTTGTATATGTGGCCGCCTAATGGACGGTTGTGACATGCCACTGTGTGCTGGCAGGTGCCTGTGGCATGGGTGTGGGGCAGAGGCAACACCGTCACTTGTGTTAGGTTGGCACTGTACATTTGTATGGTGCTCGCTTTTCTTGTGTCTGTGGCGCAATATGGTGGTGACGGTGTCACAGTCTAGGTGGTCAGGGGTGTCTATCTGGTAGGACTTCTCCTTGAGTGGCCGACATGCTGCGTGTGCATGGGGGCTGCTGGGGTGGTAACGGAGGCTGCACTGGTGCTGCATGCAGGGCCTGTTTCCCCCTCCTTCCACCCCTGTGTCTCCTCAGTGGGGGGGTGTGGTGTTGTTGCAGGGGTTTGTGTGGTTGTGGCCTTTCTTGTTCTATTGGTGTCATCTTGGTGTGGGAGGGGGGTGGTGTGTGGGTATGTTCCTTTTCTGCTGTGGCAGACTCCTGGCCTCCATCTGTGTTGCATGTGTGCACCTGTGGCTCTGCGACCCACTGCTCAGGGTTCTTTACTCCTTCTCTGAGATGCCTGTATGTACTCCATGCCGGTAAGGTATTTTATGGGCTTGAGGAGGCCGTAATTTACATGTGCTCCTTACTTGTGATCAGCTCTGGTTTACGCCATGCCGTTAATTTCAGCATGGTGGGTCGCGCGCGCCACCCAAGACCGATAATTACGGCATTGTAGTTTACGGTGCGGTAATTAAAGGTCTGAGGGGTCAGAATAGCATGGAGCGGAAAACCATGCCGGTAAATCATTACCGGCATGGTTTTTACCTTACCTCCATGCTCGGAATGACCCCCATTATATCACAATTGGTCCGTGAATTTGACCATGACAAGTCCCTTGAATGGATTGTACATCAAAACACAAAACTATATGAGGTGCTCTATTGTCAGGGTAGAGAAAGTGATCAAATGAAAGATACTAGACCTAAATCTAAAGAACCCTCAGCAACAGTGATGGAAATCAGGTCAGCCAAAATGTCCCTTGAGTCTGCTCAGAGTCCAGGTAAAAATAATGTGACACCTGAACAAAGGGTTAATCAACAAAGGTCACCACACCCTGCACCAATGTTTCAATCACATGATCCTAGTAATAGGGAGAGTTACATTAGCCCTAGGTACTATGGAGACAAGCCCCGGGCAGGCTATCGGCTTGATATGTCCAATATGAACAATAACCAGAGACCAAATCAAGATCAAAGAAATGATGGTCCCTACCAGACATTGGGGACACAGAGCAGATTCGACCCCAATATCATGATATATGGTAATCAGGATAGATCCCGATATGTGGATCGATTTGCTGATAATGGGAATCAACATAGGGGCAGCCAGTACCCACAACCTGAGAGACAGGACATGAGGCAGAACATGAACTACACTCCACGTCAGTACAATGATTCCCCACCAGGGGTCTATAATCAAAGGATGGGCGCACCCCGCTCCCCTACACGAATGAATCAAGAGTTCAGGAACCATCCCAATAGAAATCATTCACCTGAGAGGTATCAGAATAGATCCAATCAGGGGGAAAACAACCAATATCGATCTAGGCCACAGAAAGAGGATTCTAGAGAGATGGAAAGGTTCCAATGTCTGGAGGCCCAAGTGAAAATGTTAGCTGAGCAAATAGGAAAGCTCTATACAGTGCAAAAACAACCATCCAAAGAGGGGGCTGATGGCCATAGCAATGACCGGGGGGCTTCAGAAAAGTGACTAAGTACTCATGATACCTGCAGTGCCGAAAAGACAGATTGCTCTGATGTAATTTTGCATAACGACTCTGAGATGCCTAATGATTTAAAAGTGAAAGTACCAGTAAATGAACATGTAACAGAAAGTGCAAATACTTCTACAAGAGAGGTACGGTTTAACCTAGAGCTAAATCAAACATTGAAGATTTGTACAAAGGAAAAAGAAACACCTGAAATTCCAAAAGAACAAAGAGACAGATTTAAGAAAAATGACTCATGCATGGGGAATACCAGTGAACAGGGGGTAAGTGGGGATGCTATAATTACTTCCCTGGACAGTCAAAACAATGACCAAACACAGGCAGAAAAAGGAAATACTCAAAAGAAGGGTACAGGTCATTCACCTGAAGAATTCTTTGAGCCACATATTTTTGAAGAGGCTGAAAGGGCTGGTACCACACTAAATGATCACAAATGCACAGAATTAAACAATGACAAATTGCTGAATGATGTTGTTACACATGTTCAGTTGGAAGGTTGTAATGTGGTCCCTGATGATACCTGGATGGATAGGCAAACAGTGGCCACACTCCAAAAAACCTCTGAATATGGAGAAATGAATAAAGTCTCTTGCGCAGAAATGGGCAAAAAGGAGGGAAAAATGTCTTTCCATTTACCAATGTGCTTAGCCAAAAGTGAAAAAGGCCTGAGGAAGGTGAGCCCTGAAATCAGTAAGAATTCACATTTCTTATGTGTGTTAGAGGAAGTTGAAGACAGGTATTATGCTCCCATCACTGTAGAAGAAAAATGCCAAACATTTGCAATAATTGACACTGGCACGCAGGCCACAATCATGTCTAAAGAATTGGTAAAGAGTATCAATGAAGGGAGATCCCCACAAAATCAGATCACAGTGAAGGAAAATCAAGGTCCAGTGCATCATTTTAACAGGGAGGAGGTGCCCATTATAGGTGTCACTGAGGTTGACATAAAAATAGGAAAGCACAGAATGAAACAAGAGGTATTGATCACATCTATTTGTGAAATTCCATTTCTGATGGGGACAGATTACCTGAAAAGATTGTCTCCTCTCATAGATGGGGTAAATGGAGTACTGTGGTCCTTAACCAAAAAACCATTGAGACCCAAGAAACTAAAATCACAAAACAGCAATATAAATGAATGTCACACCGTTGCCAAAACAAATGATGCAGTGGAGGTATATCTCCAGAATAGTTGCATACCTAGTGTCACTGTTATATTAATGTGTCAAGACAAAATGCAGAGCAAAAATGAAAAAGTACCTGTACAAATATACTTGGACCCAAGGAAAAAATGGAAATCCGCCATAGATGAGCACACATTACGTTTTTATTTAAAAGAGAAAACATGCAAACAGAATATTGCTCCTAAAACAGATTCAGAAAAACACATTACCACCCTTGCTGAAATACACATGGAAGAAGAGCAACCATGGGTTCATGTTGGTATAAATTACTGTTTTAAAACAATAAAATCCACTTTAGCGCTTGAACAGGAAAGGAGTTTCATTAATGAGAAATTGTTGCAAAAAATAATGGAGAGGGAGGAGATCCCGAAATTTAGGATTAAAAACCAATATGTCTCTGGTTTGGACAGTCAAGACTTTGAAAATCGAATTGCAAGCAGATGCATGCTGAAAATAAGTATTGGACAAAAAACAATTCACCATAATGTTTGGATTGTGAGTGGGACCCAAAATGACTTTTACATGGGCAATGACATCATGCACAGAATGTGTATGGTGTTAGACTTCCTTAATCAAAAAATATGTTCACGCCTAGGTGGGCCTGCACCCGAATTTGAAGACAAAAGAAGGGCTTATCATTGCGCGCAGCTGGTCCCATATGCAGTTGAATTACAGATGAGGAAGGATACTATTATCCCTGCATTCACCAAACAGGTTGCAATAACACTGAAGTGCAAAAATGGACAGCAGATGAAAGATTCTGATGCATTTGTGTGCCTGAATGAATCCAAAAAACAGCAAGGCCTGGATTATGAATGCATTCCATTGGTGGATATTGGTGAAGGGTCTGTAAAAATTAAGTTGAATAATAAAGGTTGTCTGTAACGCTCACCTGATTCCCACGGAGGCGCAGGTGTGGCTTCGAGTGCTGATGCTTCTTCAATGGCGACGCGCAGGACTCTGAAGATGGACAGGAAGGGCCCCTCTACTCTGGCTTCTCTGGCTCGCAGGAATATTCCCCTGTGCGTGAAAAGGGAGTATTACCTACTGACTGAGTTATGCTCAAGCCTCCCACTCTCTTCCAACCCTCCACGATACCCTTCCACGATTCCCTGTGAAGTCTCACCTTAGGGTCAGGAAGGATGAGCTCTCCATCCTGCTTCAGATGCAGGGGCGCGTTGAAACCCAGTTACTTCACTGGATTGAGGATTGATGGGAGTTCAGGTAAGCTTGACTATTCAGGTAAGGCTCTGTATAAGTTCTGTTGCAAGTTCAAAAGTCCAAGCTTAATAATAATGTTCATTGTCTTTTTCCCCTTAGGGGCTGGGGTTCGGAATGCCGGAGATATGGCGCCGACCCGAAGTGAAACGTGCAGTTCCAGTAAATGACAGGTAAGTTCTGGATGAGCGCTCGGGTAATGTCTTTATTCGCTCATTCAATGTCTTTGTCTTTTTTCCCCATAGGGGCCGGGGTCCGGAAAATGCCTGGAAGTGGCAAGACCCGAAATGAAATGGGAATGACCCAACAGGTAAGTCTTAGCAGGAAACTGAGCTTTTCCTATTCCCTTCCTTCTCTCACCTTGTTCTTGTCTTTTTCTCTCTAGGCTCTGGGAACTGGCTGTGGATCCGGATGATCGCTGCTGAAGATGGAGGCGTCCAGGATAGGTGAGTGAAATGCAGCGCTGCAGCGATCGTAGCGAAATGCTTTTAAAAATGATGTCTTCCTTTTCAGGATCGTCGGTGTGATGTCTCTGTGGTGCTGGTTTAGCAGGTAAGGTCTTTTGTCTCCCTTTGCAGGTGACCCAGGATACTGACAGGCGAGGCTGAGGTCCAGATGCAGGAGCTGATACGGTGAGCGTCAAGCTGCGAGGAGCAGAACAAAGTGAAGCGTGAGTTGCTGATCGGGTGTGGTTTAAATAGCTTTGGAAGAAGTTCCAAGTGTGTATCCTTCCACCGATCAGGTATGTATACTTCCCCGACCACACCTGGGTGGGAAGTAGTCCCACAGGTAAAGTAGTTCCATTCAGGCCTCAAGAGGGCCTGGATGTGGCAGCATGGTCTGCATCAGGTAAGTGCACATTAAAACACTTGAACACATGTCTAGCTTTATGAGCCTGGCGCCTAAGGCGCCAGGACAGAGGTCCAACATGAGCCTGGCGCCTTAGGCACCAGGACTGCGTCCAAAGGGCCCCAGCTTGGGCCTGCTGGCACTCCCCTGGGGGAAATGATGCCTGCCTCTGGGGTTGCTGGGTCGGACCTGGCTCCTTGGAGGTAGGCATCATGACAGTACCCCCCCTCAAGGCCCCTCCCAAGGTTCTTTCCTCCGGGGGTTTTGGCTTGTTCGGAAATCTCCGGTAAAACCTTTGTACTAATCGAGGTGCGTGGACATGGTTACTAGGCTCCCGCGATCTCTCCTGAGGTCCATATCCCTTCCAGTCAACAAGATAGAAGAGTTTCGACTTTACCACCTTGGAGTCTAAAATGTCTTTAACTTCGAATTCTAATTCCCCTTCAATTTGAAGTGGATCTGGAGGCTTGGACAATCGGGTTCCTAGTTGTACTGGCTTCAAAAGTGATGCATGAAAAACTGGATGAATACGCATGTTGGACGGTAGATCCAGTTTAAAGGCCACTGGGTTGATTATAGCCTTGATGGGATAAGGTCCTATGAATCTGGGATTGAAGGTTCGCGGGCCCTTGAGGGGTAAATGTTTAGTTGCTAGCCATACCTGGTCTCCTACTTGGTAAGGAGGAGTTTTACTTCGGTGCAAATCAGCGTTTTCTTTATACTTTTTCTTGGCTTGCTGTAAATGAATTGCAGCTTCTTTGAAGGCTCGGGTTATTGTGGAATGCAGATGATTTACTGCGGCATTTCCAGGGTCAGAGGTGGATCTAGGTCAGAGGTCCGAGGATGGTAACCATACAAAGTATAAAAAGGGGTTTGTCCGGTTCCAGAATGCACTGAGTTGTTGTATGCATATTCTGCGATCCAAAGAATGTCTTTCCAATTCAACTCAGATTGGTGTAACATGCACCGAAGATATTGCTCGAGAGTCTGATTGGTTCTCTCGGTTTGTCCGTCGGTCTGGGGGTGGTGGTTGGTGGATAACCGCACATCTATTTGTGCTAATCGGCAACACTTCTTCCAAAAATGGGAGATAAATTGACTTCCACGATCCGAGACTAATACGGAAGGGAAACCATGTATGCGAACTATATTCTCCAGGAATTCCTTGGCCAAGGGGGAAGCTGAAGGCAAACCTTTTAAAGGGATAAAGTGGGCTATTTTGGAGAATAGGTCCACAATTACAAGGAATGTGTTGTAGGCAGCACAAGGAGGCAGATCGGTTATAAAGTCCATTGACAGGGTGTGCCATGGTGCCGGTGGAATATCCAAGGGTTGAAGTAGGCCGGCTGGCCTTTTCTTTTGAGCCTTGTTTTGGGCGCAAATTCCGCAAGATAGAACAAAAGACTTTATGTCTTTTCTCCAAGAAGGCCACCAGAAGTGGCTTTGATTTTTTCCTCTGTTTTAGCGATACCAGGGTGTCCTTCCATTAAAGATTCATGATGATGGGCAATAACAAGTTCTTGCAATTCTTTACTTGGCAGAAACAACCGCTCCTGGAAGTAGGATAAGTCATCCTTAACAGTGTTAAGGATGACTCCTTCCCCCAGAAGCTCACTGTCTCCCGAGCCCTGGTTTGACGTCTCTAAGAAGTCTCACTACCAACTGCACCTCCTCAGAGGTATTCTTCCCTTCCTCTCCTTCCCCCAGAAGCTCACTGTCTCCCGAGCCCTGGTTCTCTCAAGGCTGGACTACTGTAACAGCCTCTATCTAAATCTGCCTGCCTCCACTCTCCGCCCTCTGCAACTTATCCAGAACAGAACTGCGAGACTTGTCCTTGGCCTCAAGCCCAGGGACCGTATCTCTCCTGGACTGAAATCTCTTCACTGGCTCCCAGTGGCTGCGAGGATTAAGTTCAAAACCCTCTGCATTGTCCACAAGGCCTTCTGGGGCCTGGGGCCTAAATACCTTCAACTCTCTCTTCCTAAATATCTTCCTTCACGAGCCCTTCGCTCATCCGTCTCCAACTCCCTCATGGTCAGCCGCTTCTCGAAGCAACGAGCTGGGGGTAGATCTCTCTCCGCAGCAGGGGCCTCCCTCTGGAACAGCCTTCCTGCCTCCCTGAAACTTGAGGAGAACCATCTCCGGTTCCGGAAGCACCTCAAAACCTTCCTCTTCGCTTCTGCCTTCTCTCTCCCTCTCCCCTGCTAAACCTGCTTAACTCCCCACTGAATTCTGCACTTAACCTGCATCTGGGCCACTCTCAGCGACCTCGGTCCAGGGCCCAGCCACTCTCCTCTTGCACTGCCTCCCCTGGCCCCCCCTGCACCGTGGGACTGTCACTGTATCCCTACAGCCCCCTTCCCAGCACTTGCTCTGCACTTACCTCGCACTTGCCACCAGCTGGCCCTTTTTATTCATTATTTATTTTACGCTACTTACCTTGTACTGCACTTTCCCCCCCACCTCCTCCCCTTGCACTTTCTCCTTTTTCCCCTTACCTCTGCACTTGCGCGATCTGAATGACACCTGGCCTAGTAGGATCGTTTGTCTGTCTTTCCCTTGTTTCCCCCCCCCCGCCTCGTCGCGCCTTGAAACACTTGTGTATAGGCGCGTTACAAATACCATATCATATTATATCGTAATGAGGACCCTTTTGACTCCATTCCAGTAAGGTTGAAGAGTCTAGAAGTTGTTTACTTGCGTTTGGATGTCCTCAATAGTTTGCAATGAAGTTAAGCCTAAGATTCTTTGCTCAGGTATGATGGGCACAGGTTCTAAGCTCGAATTAGGTTCTTCCATGCCAATCCGGGATAAGGCGTCCACTTTTCCATTCTTGCAGCCAGGGCGATAGGTAATTACAAAATCAAATTCCGCAAAGAATAGGGCCCATCAGAGTTGTCGTGAAGATTGAGCTTTGGCCGTCTTTAAATACTGTAAGTTTCTGTGGTCCGTAATTACGGTGATGGTGTGTCTTGCCCCGAGAAGGTAGTGACGCCAAGCCTTGAAAGCAGATTTGATGGCCAGTAACTCTTTATCGGTAATTGCATAGTTGATTTCAGGAGGAGAAAATGTTCTGGACCAAAAGGCCACTGGGTGTAGTTGGCTAGTTTTTGGGTCTCTTTGCGACAGGACAGCTCCCATGGCCGAACTGGATGCGTCGGTTTCCACAATGTACGGGAGATCTGGGTGCGGGTGCTTCAATACAGGTGCCGAGGTGAATTTGGTTTTCAGGTCCTGGAAGGCTTGTTCGGCCTCAAGAGTCCATTCGAAGCGTTTGTTTTTCTTTAGGAGAGCTGTGATGGGTTGGACTGTTCGGGAAAATTCCGGGATGAATCTTCGATAGAAATTGGCAAAGCCGAGCATGCTCTGAACTCCCTTCACCGAGCTAGGAGATGGCCATTTGTGGATGGCGTCCACCTTTCGCGAGTCCATTCGGACTCCTTGAGGTGTCAGGATGAATCCGAGAAACTCAACTTCTGTGGTATGAAAAACACATTTTTCGAGTTTTGCAAATAGTCTGTGCTGGCGCAATTTCTCAAGAACTGCCCTAACATGTTTTCTGTGATCAGATTCTGAAGAAGAGTACACCAGGATGTCGTCAATGTAAACAATGACACAGACATCGATAAGTTCCTGAAGAACATCATTCATAAAGTACTGAAAGGCGGCAGGTGCATTGCACAAACCGAAGGGCATCACCTGATATTCGAAGAGCCCAAATTTGGTGCGGAATGCAGTCTTCCATTCGTCGCCTTCTTTTATACGCACCAGGTGATAAGCTCCTCGGAGATCTAACTTGGTGTACACACAAGCGTCTTTCACCTGGTCGATACGCTCAGGGATCAGGGGCAGAGGATAACGATTCTTAATCGTTATTTGATTTAGGGCGCGATAGTCTTTACACGTTCTAAGGTCGCCCTCTTTTTTCGGCACAAAGAACAGAGCTGAAGAGACAGGAGACTTGGACGGGCGAATAAAACCATTGGCTAGGTACTGATCTAAATACTGACGCAAATGCAGGTTCTCAGTTTTCCGTAAGAGCATAAATCCTACTACAAGGTAGTTGAGCATTGGGTACCAGATCGATTTGGCAATCATAAGACCGATGGGCAGGTAACGAGTTAGCCTGTTCTTTCTGAAAAACGTCTTGGAATTCTTGGTATTCTGACGGCAGCTGTACAGGGGTGGAAGTTGCTGAGGCTAGACCCATAGCTGGATTTCTTGGATAACAAGTTGGTTCACAATCAGGAAAACTTATCTTCTTTGCTCGCCAGTCAATTCTGGGATTATGTGTTTCTAACCAAGGAATTCCAAGAATTACCTGAAATTGTGGGGCCTTGATCACATCAAACACGATTGCTTCCCGATGTCCATCCTGACCCACCAGTGTCACTTCAACAGTGGAATGCGTTACAGGCCCTGAGGCTATTTCGTTTCCATCTACTGTAGTAATGACATCTTGGGTTACTTTCGGGCGGAGAGGAAGCTTAATCCTGGAAGCCAATTCACGGTCTATGTAATTTCCAGTAGCTCCACTGTCGATGTATGCTTTTATAGCATGCAACTGCTGAGGCTGTTTTGGGTCCACGAGCACCATTGGCATGACAAAATGCGAGGTCAAAGAGTTAGTTTTCAAGCTCGGCAAGCGGACCCCTACGCTTGTCGGGCTAGGTCGTTTCCCGAATCAGGTGTCAATAATTTGTTATCAGTAGCTCCAACAACCTTCTTAGGTGGTTTAACTGGACAATTTCGAAGAAAGTGACCGGAAGTCCCGCAATACAGACAAAGTTGCATTTGCCGCCTTCTCTCTCGTTCTTTCTGCGTTAATGGTCCTTTAACACAACCGATTTGCATAGGTTCGGATACGTCGGTACTCTTGGAGTTAGCGTGGGTTTTGATCGGTACTCGGGTTTCGTACTTGAACCGATCTGCTTTTCTATTTTGAAGCCTGTGATCAAGTTGAACCACCAAGTCTATGTAGTCTGCGCAGACCTGGGGTGGGTTTACTCTCTGATCTAGAACATCCTTAAGCTCTCCGCGCAGGTCTCGATGAAACAATGTGATCCTTTTGTTTTCTGGCCATCCAGTTTCCACAACCAGTCTGTTAAAGGTGGCAATGTAGGGCAGAAGATACTGATTACCTTGTCGTAAGGATAGCAGTTCGTTATCAAGGGCCTGTCCTTGAGAGTGTCGAGCGAACAATCTTTCCATGCTAGCCTGGAAGCCCTGAAAATTCTGGAGAATGGGATCATCCTGATTTACCAATGGAATAGACCAATCGGCAGCACTGCCACTGAGGTAAGATAGTATAAAGGCTACCTTGGTCTGGTCGTTAGGGAAGGCTTCGGGTCTGCATAGAAAGTGTAAACGACATTGGTTCATAAAGACGGCATATTTCTTGGGATCCCCCGCAAAACGTTCAGGCTGGGCCAAAGGCATGTGTCCAGGTAGATTAATTTGTACCGGGTTATTCAAACCCATTGATGTGGAAATGTCTCCGGAAGTAGGTAAAGGAGTGTGCCCTGCCTGGGCCTGTAATAACCTTTTGGCTAGGTCATCTGTTCTTTCCTTGGATAGGATCAGTTCTCTTTTGAGAGCGTTAGTCTCCTGGCGGGCTGAGTGCACCTCTGCCCGTAATTCCCCCAAAAGCTGGGCCAGCTGGTCAGTCTCGGAAGTCTCCATAGCACCCGGGTGGGAAATTGTGGGTGGCTTCGCGTTCTGTAAAGCTCACCTGATTCCCACTGAGGCGCAGGTCTGGCTTCGAGTGCTGATGCTTCTTCAATGGCGAAGCGCAGGACTCTGAAGATGGACAGGAAGGGCCCCTCTACTCTGGCTTCTCTGGCTCGCAGGAATATTGCCCTGTGCGTGAAAAGGGAGTATTACCTACTGACTGAGTTATGCTCAAGCCTCCCACTCTCTTCCAACCCTCCACGATACCCTTCCACGATTCCCCGTGCAGTCTCACCTTAGGGTCAGGAAGGATGAGCTCTCCATCCTGCTTCAGATGCAGGGGCGCGTTGAAACCCAGTTACTTCACTGGATTGAGGATTGATGGGAGTTCAGGTAAGCTTGACTATTCAGGTAAGGCTCTGTAAAAGTTCTGTTGCAAGTTCAAAAGTCCAAGCTTAATAATAATGTTCATTGTCTTTTTCCCCTTAGGGGCCGGGGTTCGGAATGCCGGAGATATGGCGCCGACCCGAAGTGAAACGTGCAGTTCCAGTAAATGACAGGTAAGTTCTGGATGAGCGCTCGGGTAATGTCTTTGCATTCGCTCATTCAATGTCTTTGTCTTTTTTCCCCATAGGGGCCGGGATCCGGAAAATGCCTGGAAGCGGAAGGCCCGAAATGAAATGGGAATGACCCAACAGGTAAGTCTTAGCAGGAAACTGAGCTTTTCCTATTCCCTTCCTTCTCTCACCTTGTTCTTGTCTTTTTCTCTCTAGGCTCTGGGAAGTGGCTGTGGATCCGGATGATCGCTGCTGAAGATGGAGGCGTCCAGGATAGGTGAGTGAAACGAAGCGCTGCAGCGATCGGAGCGAAATGCTTTTAAAAATGATGTCTTCCTTTTCAGGATCGTCGGTGTGATGTCTCCGTGGTGCTGGTTTAGCAGGTAAGGTCTTTTCTCTCCCTTTGCAGGTGACCCAGGATACTGACAGGCGAGGCTGAGGTCCAGATGCAGGAGCTGACACAGTGAGCGTCCAGCTGCGAGGAGCAGAACAACGCGAAGCGTGAGTTGCTGATCGGGTGTGGTTTAAATAGCTTTGGAAGAAGTTCCAAGTGTGTATCCTTCCACCGATCAGGTATGTATCCTTCCCCGACCACACCCGGGTGGAAAGTAGTCCCAGAGGTAAAGTAGTTCCATTCAGGCCTCAAGAGGGCCTGGATGTGGCAGCATGGTCTGCATCAGGTAAGTGCACATTAAAACACTTGAACACATGTCTAGCTTTATGAGCCTGGCGCCTAAGGCGCCAGGACAGAGGTCCAACATGAGCCTGGCGCCTAAGGCACCAGGACTGCGTCCAAAGGGCCCCAGCTTGGGCCCGCTGGCACTCCCCTGGGGGAAATGGTGCCTGCCTCTGGGGTTGCTGGGTCGGAACTGGCTCCTTGGAGGTAGGCATCATGACATTGTCAAGATATTCACTTAGAGGAAAACTCCCCATTAAGAATGGTTATACAAAAATCACATTATGCTGCAGATCTAAATAACATGGTGATTGGGAATATACCTGAAAAGTATGTAGATGCCAAGGGTGAGTTGCCAGAATACCTGAATTCTCAGCCCAAAGGAATATTTAAAATTCATTCTGTGTACCCTTATGATTCAAATGAGACAGTGTGCTGCCATCAAGATGATTGCATAATATTTAATTTAAATGAAAATGAAACAGAAAATCAGCCCATTGAAGTAAAAGCTGATATGCCAAAATATTTAAAAGTGGCAGCTTTACAGAGAGACACAGCCACACAGTCAGAGGAAAGCGCCGAGATTCCCCTACCAGAAGATTTTCCAGAATTCTCCGAAATGGTTGAGGAGCAGATTTTATCAGTGGATGCATGTGACAACAATGAGGATAGAAACGAACTGAGGAAGATATTTGTGGAGTTTAAAGATGTATTTGCAAAAGATGCATATGATTGCGGTCTAACTGATTTACATGTGGCCACGCTACCAGAAGGGTGTAGTAGAAGTCCAGTATTTGTACGCCAGTATAGATTACCATTGGCGTGTATAGAGTCATTGGCAGAGATTATAAAAAATGTGGAATCTCTGGGAATCATCAGGCCTATCCATAGCACATCCAACACGTCCAGTTTAGGTGTGTTAAAGCCAAAAGGTCAATGGCGGCTATGTGCAGACTTGAGGGAGTTAAATAAAAGAGTACCAGTATCCAGATGGCCACTGCCATTCATTGATCAGGGCCTAGCTCAGGTACATGGTTCAAAAGTGTTTACCACATTAGATCTCACCTCTGGATATTGGTGCGTGCCATTGGCAGAGAAGATACAGAATTTATTTTCCTTTTCATTTGATAAGACTCAATACGCATGGGTTGGAACTCCATTCGGGTACGTCAATAGTGGGAGGGAATTTGGAATATTTTTGAGGAAGGCCATGCCTGATGCAGCGGAAAGAAAGAGGAACCATAGTTTATGTGGATGATGTCCTTATAAAAAATGAAAGCTTGAAAAACCATTTTGATGAAATAAGACATGTGCTTGGCCAATTGCAGAAAGCAGGCGCCAAAGTATCTTTACAAAAAGCACAATGGTGCAAGAAAAAGGTGAATTTCCTAGGCCATGAAGTGACTAAACATGGGTTAAATCCACAAAAGAAGAAAATAGAGGCCATACAAAAATTAAAGGACCCTAAAAATGTGAAAGGGGTGATAGGTTTATTACGAATGACAGGCTATAACAGAAAGTTCATTGAAAATTATGCTGAAATCACTCAACCATTGACTAAACTGCTAAAACTAAATACGCCCTGGAAATGGGAAAAAGAGCAGTCTGAGGCAGTGGCTAAATTAAAGGAATGTCTTGTAAAGGCACCATGTTTAGCATATCCCATAAAGGACAGGGATTTCTTTATAGAAATAGGTTTCTCTGAACATTGTATGTCAGCAGTGTTATCACAAAAACATGATTTGAATCACAAAACCATTGCCTATGCAAGTAAGGCGTTTTCCCAAGTTGAAATGAAATTCAATGAATGTGAAAAGGCCCTATTAACCACTGTGTGGGCGCTACAACATTTCCGCCCCATTGTTCAGGGAAAAAAGGTGGTTATTGAAACAAATCATCAACCTTTGCAGTTTTTGGAGGGTAAAAGAATTAGGTCAGGTAATCTAGCGCAGTCCAGAATCACTTCATGGACGCTGGCATTACAGGGTTTTCCTGTAGAAGTGAGATATGGACAAAATAAAAAGACCCCAATTGCTCAAGGTTTAGCAGATTTACATGACTGTGCAGCTGAACAAGTATCAAACGAAATGGAAGTGGAACCTAATTTACAGGAATTTGAACAATCAACAAGCAAAGCTTTTGATGAGAAAACATGCAAGGACTTGCCAACTGTATATGTTGATGGTTGTGCTTTTCACATTGAAAATGACAGTAATAAACAATTAGTGTCAAGAATAGGAAATGTCTGGTTGAAATGTGAAGGTGTCCCCAGCATAGGGATGAGGATTGGAGCTAGGAGCAGTCAAGTAGCGGAATTGGCAGCCATTTATAAAGCAATTGCTACTGCAGTTGATAATAAATTCAGTGAAATTGTTCTGGTGACTGATTCTGACTATGCACGAAATAGCTTTTGGGGAATATTTACCTGGCTGGAAAGTGAGAGGCATGATTACATACAACAAAAAGCCACTTAAACATGGAAAAATGATACAAGCCATAGACAATTTGGTGTCAGAGAATGACTTAAGAATATACTGGAGGAAAATGTGTGGGCATTTAAAAACACCAGGAGAGGATAAAGAGGGGAATGATAAGGCAGACCACCTGGCTAAAATTGGGGCTGTGATGGGAGAATTGCTACCTATTGAACATTTACTGGGTGAAATACAAATTGATGTAGTAACACGTTCTAAAGCACCAAAGGAGACAGAGCAACCAGTGGTACAGTGGAGTTATGATACACCAGACCAAGATCTGATTGAGGCACAAAAGAATGATCGAATTTTGGGAATCTATTATAATCATTTGATAAATCCTGAACAAAACCCTTTAACAGAAAATGATTGTATGGGAAAAGAAGAGGTGAGGGTGCTATTAAAGAATAAAAAACAAATTAGACTACAGGATGGACTCATGATTAGAGAGTCCATAACAGAACAGATACAGTGGGTGGTTCCCCTTTCATTCAGAGGGCTAATGCTACACCATGCACATGATGCAATAACTGCAGGCCACAGAGGTTCACAGAAAACATTGGAAATACTGAAAGATTATGCATACTGGCCACATATGTCCCAAGATGTGGAATTATATACTAGAGGATGTCTAGTATGTGCCCAATTTAAACCTGCTTCACCAATGCATAGAGCTCCATTAATGAAAAGAGGCCTAACTCTTCCATGGTGAGATTTGCAAATAGACTATGTCGGGCCTGTAAAGAGGTTGAGCAGGGGGAACCGGTATATTTTAAGTGTGGTATGTTTGATGTCGAAGTGGATTGAGTGTATTCCTGCACCAGATTGTAGTGCGCAAACAGCAGCCACATTGCTGGTGAACCATGTGTTTTCAAGGTTTGGGTATAGAATCAGACAGAGGAAGTCATTTCACAAGTGCTCTAATGAGTAAGGTATGGCAATTCTGGGTGTGAAGAGAAAGCTACATATCGCATATCGGGCGGCTTCTTCAGGTGGAATTGAACGAAGCAATAGGTCTGTTGTGGACATTTTAAAGAAATTCGTGGCAGAAGCAGGTTCCAGCTGGGATTTACGCTTACCTTTGGTTCTGATGGCAATCAGATCAACTCCTGCCAAAGCAACAGGTATTAGCCCCCATGAGATCTTGACAGGTAGGAAAATGGTGTTACCACAACACCTGCTATACAGAACACATGAGCAGACACTTGTTCATGAGTACATTGATGAACTGAGGAAGCATTTACAACATGTATTTGCTTTTGTACAGCGAAATCTAGAAAGAGCTGCTGACAGTGCAAAATCATACTATGATAAAAAGACATCAGTGAAAGAGTATTGTGTGGGGGATCAGGTGTATAAATTTAATTTTGGAAAAAGTCAACAGAAAAATTCCAAATTTCTAGTAGCCTGGCAGGGGCCATTTCAAATTATAGATAAGGTCTCTCCTGTAGTTTATAAAATTTTGAAGACTGAAGGTGAAACAGCAAAGAGCAGTTTGTTCATGTGAATCAGATTAAGTCATGCCACCCCAGACACGAGATCAAACAGCTTGAGCGTGTAGAAACAGATAAAGTCCCTTGAACATAAAAAGGTAAAATAAATGGGTCTAGTCAGGAGGCAGTGGCAGAGAAGTTAAATAAAGATGGTTGATTATTATAGTGGCACATAAACACTGTGATATATGTAAATATATATATTATATATATATATAATATAAAAAAAAATTAAAAAAATTTAAATAAAAAAGTGGAAGCTGAAGTTTATGGAATTGGTGTACAAAATGAAAATGTATTCAATATTGGATGCTGTTTTATGTATGTTGTTTTCTCTTTAACCTGTGCTTAATTTCCGAAGGCAAACAAAATAAAGGCGAAATGTTTTACAAAGCATGTTTTATTTTTGGCAAAAGGGTGAAGTTAGTATTGTGCTGTGTACTTAATTTGTTTTTTTTCTATTTAATTTAGAATATTAACATAATTTAGTCGGAGGTTCCGGGACCGGAAGCCACTGGAGACGATGGAATCCTGGAGCCCACGTGGACGGATTCCGTAGAAGCCCCGGAAGGGGGCGAAGACCACGGCTGCAAAGCAATCAGCATTGAAGATGATGAAAACAATATGGATGATTATGATGTTATTCGGAGGGAACTTCAAAAATTCAGAAGCACAGGTTGTCATTGAACTTGGACCAGCATCTGGTATTGCGGTAGAAGAAGCACCAGGATTCATCATGAGTGATAGAAGGATGATTTTCCAGAACATTTATATACCATTGAATCCTGATATTTTGGTAGAAAAACATTTTAACAATACTGGAATTGAAGCTGAGCAAACTAAAGAGTGGCTGGAAATAAGAAAAGAGGACGCTAAGCAGTCAATAAGAGATATATTGATGCAATTGGAAAAAACATTTGTGAATTCAGCAGACATTAAGAAGAGGAGAGGAAAGAGAGGAGCAGTGATGCTTGCAATCTCATTGGTAATGTCTATAGTTGGAGCCATAATAGGTACCACGATATCAACAGCCAATGCCATTTCAGTAGGGACGCTGAGTACTAAAGCACAACAAGAGAGAAAAAAGATGCATCTCTCCCCGGTGGGGCGCTAGACGAGACGACAACCATACTGCACATGCGCACGGTTTTATCTGAGCATGTGGTGACTGAACCTGATGTGAAAGGCAAACGAACATTTGTACCTGTGCTGGCTGTGGGAGAATAGCGCTGGGAGTTTCCTTAACTCGCACCTCACCGACACCGACACCCACTTCCTGGAGGGGGAGGAGCATCGTGACGCTCACATGACTGCTCACGTGACACTGCCTGCCATTGAAATCAGGGCGAGCGCACCCTTGCGGCGTTAAGCCCGTTAGGAGTGAAGTCTACCGGCTGTTGTGCGGCTGTTGTGCGGCTGTTGTGCGGCTGTTCGGCACTGGCAGAGCCTGGGGGAGACTGCGGAGGAATCACCTCTTTGATCCCCATATGATATCCTGCCAACACTTGTGCTATTGAGTGAAGTTGAGTGTTGCCTGCACATACTGCACTCACCCTCCGAATCCCCAAAACTACCGTCCTCTCAAAACCGAACATCGATTGTGCGTTTTCTGAAAGACGAATGAATGAGCCAGGGCCCTCGGGTCTCTTCCTGACCGAAGCGGGCGCAGTACTACCGGGAGACGATGGAGGAGTGCATCCGCTTACGAGACAGCAACGCCGCTGCTTGGCTGCCGCTGCCTGTGGAAGCACGCCAATGGAACTGAGAGTGGTACCGCCGGTAAGCTGTAGCAGGTCCCGCAAAAGGACCTGTGCTTCTATTCCTTCAACTAACTCTGAAACTTTTTTTGACTGTCGAGCCTGTAGCTCTCCCTTAATTGCTATGGCTATAGCGCCCCCTACTCCCTTCACCCCCTCTACATCTCAGGCTCTCTCAACAATACATACAGCGAGTGACATAACTGATATAACCCACAAGACAAATGACGAGAGAGTAAACAAGAGCCCTGTTATGCCTGAAGTATGCTCAGAGGTTGTTATTGACCTTGCTACTGACGATAATGTAGGAAACAAAGAAATTCTTAGTGACACACAAACTCATCAGACCATGACTGCCCTTAATAAAACTGGAGCCTATGAGACTCTATCTATCACGACTTTCCAGTCAAGGGTACACTTTTTAAGTGACTGTAAAGTCAGATCTGGGGAGAGTGAGAGAGAGAGTGAAAGTGAAGAGAGCCCTAATCGATCGTTTGACGAGGATCCTGATGAGGACACTGAATTAGGCTGTAAAGACTCTATTACATCAACCCACCGTGTCCAAACGCAAAGCGAAAGGTGCATAAATGACAATTTACTTAATCCCAGACATGAACTGTTAGCAGCCGGCACAACTGGCTTGCAAAACAATGTGATGTGGTCTAACCCTGCTTGTCTATCTGACCAACTAGCTTGTATCATTAGAAGCCCGAATCGATGCAGTTCGATCACTGCTGTGGACAAAGTACTAAAAGATCTAATTCAAATAAATACTAGAATGGGAAGTAAGTATACTGCTCAAAACAAAGCGGAAGCAAACTCCACTGAATTACAAAAAGAACAAGAAGTCGAGCCCCAAATGGAGCTCCGAGTGGAAAATACAAAGAATATTGTGAACTTACGATCTGAAATCCAAGAATCCCATGAAAAACAGAACCCGTGGCTTAAACCCATGCCTAAAAGGAAAAGACTTGATTCCTTAGGTGATGACCATAGAGACCAGCTGTTCACATCGCAAAAAAGACATGCCGAGATGTGAGAAGCAGCGGGTCTGGATTGTCCTGGACTTGAGTCATACTTTGTGCCGCTTTCTGCTGATCCCCTTATACAAAATTTCTCCACAAAGAAAAAGAAGCGTCGGAAAGAAATGTCAAAAACAACCAAACTAAGGATGATACGCAACAACAAATCAAACTTCCAAACACAAAATATGGCAGAACGCCTATCGAAAGAAATCTCCAGAGATCTGAATGCACTTATAATGTCCGCACATACCATATCCATGGTGCCGTATATGAAACTATATGAACAACTGAATGAGACCTTAAGAGATCAAACAACACTTTTAGCTATGATGAACACAAAAATTATCAACGTAGAGCAAGATCTGAAAACTACAAAACAAGCACGGCAAGATAACCACTTAAGAGCTGAAACAAATGTGAAAATCATACTGGAACACACCAAAAACAGTGCTCTTGACAAACGACTATTTGCAGAAGTAGCAAGAGAAGCGATCGCCCTGTTAAAACAACAGAAGTTGAATCCCACATCCACCGAGATGGAACTAAATGAGAACAGAGAGCAACTGGACGACAGTGTGAAAATAACATTGATTACTAATTCAACTGATCCTAATATGGAATCCGCAGTCCCGAAGACGGGAAAAGCTGTAAAGACGAACCAACAAGAATTAAGCAATGGAGAAGATCGTATGAACGACAGAACAACTAAATGCAAACAAAAACTGAAACGATTAAATGATCCAACTAGTAACAACAAGGCTGTCCGACCGAGTGAGAAACCTGGTGTAATAAATGGCGCTCTTGCAAGTACTGGAAAGAAAGAAAAGTTGAATTTACCTCGATCACAAGTGATGTATCCTAAAAGTACGGCTGTTCCAACACCGCTGCCACCTGGAAATGGAGGTTCAGTGACTAATCAGAATAAAAGTGCGGAGAGTGAAGCTGCCCTAGATGCTGATCAATTGGAAGCCAATCTGGCTACCAAGTCTAAAGATAATCATAACCTGGAAAACTGTAAAGAGAACGAGGTAGAGGATGTTATGTCAAAGAAAGCAAAAGCGACTTCAAAAGAAGTGTTCTCAATTTTTGACCCTAAGAGAACAGAGCCAGAAAAAAATCTTAAAATAGTGGGATCAAAAGATGAGAAACAAATGAAAACCATGAAGAAAAGGAAAATGCGAACTAGAGCAAGTGTGCGTTCGTTTCTAAGGAACATCAAAAGCTTTAGCTTCACAACTTCATCTAAGCATGCAGCGGGTCCTTTGGTAAAGGCCAATATTGCCACTCAAATAGCTTCTGCAAATGTCAACCAAAGGGATAACATCGAGGCATCAAATGATGAGCCAATGGCCGTTGAGAGCTCTACCGAAGATCTATTAAATTTCTCAACGTATGATGAATGTGAAACAGACAAAAGCAGCCTGACCGAGATCCCTGATTTAGTCCTGAATGAAGAACGAGCACCTACTGATGGCCTAATTAACATCAACCTCACTGCTCCATTAGATGAAGTTATAACATCTGCAAAAGAGACTATGCCAAATATGCCACCAATTGTTTCTGGAAATGGAACTAACTCCAACTTAAGCTGTATCCCGAGCGTGAAACTTATAAATCCGCAAAGAGGTGTAACTATAGATCCATCGAAACATGATGATGATTCGCCACTCTTAGCAGTAGACCCATCTAAAAAATTCATCACACTTGAAGCTAAAAGAATATTACTATTGACCTTGATGAAACGAGATCAATCTGACATGAAGTCCACTACTCGAAATACGAATTTGTGGAAATATGAGCAAGAATTTGGAGCACTTGAGGCAAAAATGGCTTTAATGGATGTTGGCTTAACCAAAGCTCTACCAAAGATGAAGAAAGATGTGGAGCTCTGTACATGAACAAATCTGAATGCCACTATCAGAAGCTGTCTAAAGATCTATTCTCGCAATCAAAGAGACTATGTGACCATCCGCAACCATTGTCAGAGACTAGGCAGAATCACTCAAAAAAGAACTCTGATATCTACAACGACTCTGACCGTCAATATCGTCAAGTGAGAAATAACAAAACAAAAGGGAAATATCTTTTGCGACTTGAGCGAATAGTAAGAGAAAGAGATGGACTCTTACTAAACAGGAAAAATGTGATGAACCTATTACACCACATACCACAATTAAGAACTGTGGTCTCTGAAGACATCCAAGTGGTAGAATTTGAAAAGGAAAAAATTAACAACTGTGTGATATTACACATAGCCTCAAAAATCATTTGTGACTCATTATTAAACGTGGGTACGATCTTGAACTCATTGGGATTTGACATAAATGAAATCTGGAACCAAAAAGAGAAAGAGCGATCGAGAGACTTAGAATCTCCTCCAAAATATGAAACAAGATCTAACTATGGGCCTCGACACCAAGGGGAAAATAGTAGCTTAGAGAGCAAATTTGTCTCCTTCACAAGAACAAACAGTGATGAAACACAAAATCAGATCATCGACTGCAATATAGTAACAGATGTGAACATAAACACTGAAATACAGAAGAATACCAGTTTACAAAACGAAGATCTTGACTGGACCTGGGTCGCTAAAACGATCAACATCACTAAAAACAGCTAATGTCTAAATCCCAAGGATCCTGGCAATACATGAGTAGCCTCATGGAACACGCGAGGGCATACGCATCTATTTGGAAACATACCCAAGGAACTGCGGGACGTAGATTTACTTTGCCTGCAAGAGACCTGGTTAATGGAACCAACCATTGCAGAAGGATTTGAAATTGCGTTTAACCCAGCGATCAAAGGGAATAAAGGACTCCCCATGTCAGGGATGGCAATCCTTGCAAAAATCAAAAGTGGCATACGTATTTTATCATCAACTAATGTATCATCGTATGTACAAGTATGCAAAATCAAATTCCCGGTGAGACATGGCACAGAGGAGAACGTGCTAATACTGGCAAACATATACTGGCAACATGCTGCCATACAAGTGGAAAATTTCATTGAAACAATTTCGGAAATCATCTGCGAAATTAAAAGACATGAAAACGATGTACACATTTTAATATGTGGCGATCTCAACATAAATTGTTTCCAAGATAAAAACCATAATGAGCACGATGAGAAAAAAACCAAAGATGGACATGCGGCAGCACTCTGGATGCTAGAAATGAACGCATGGAATCTACAGATGCTAAACGGACAGACAACAGGAGATATCCCCTCCCAGCCAACATGGCGAAGAAATGAGTCAAGCTCAACAATTGACTATATATTCGTAAATGGAAAGCTAAGAAGTGAAGTAAAATGGCTAAAAATCATTGAAATGAAATCTAGTGATCACAGCCTAGTTAAGCTGTATGTGAAACCACAACAGTGCGGGAGAACAAGCGATGCAGTTAAAACTGCTCTTGAAGTGGGACCAGGCCGCAATAGACTACGACTAAACGCGACCCAAATAATCTCACTGCGGACATCATTAGAAGCAAAACAAGATCCAGATAAAATTGAATACACAACTCTCTTGGAAACTTATCGAGAGAAGAAAATCCACAAAAATAGATCTGATTTTTCACAACGTCATATATGGGATGCTGAGCTTAATCTAAGGAAAAAAAAATTGAACAAAGACCTAAGATTGATAAAGAATAAAACTGATCCAACTATCAAAAGCAAAATAAAACAACTGAAACAAATGTATAAGAACTGGCTAATCAGCCATAAACACATAATGTTGCAAAGAGACGCAGAAAGCATGATGACAACGCTTGCTAATCGAAATATAAGGGACTTTTGGGCATACCTGAATAACATCTCAAGTCCCCAAGGAGCAATTATAAAATCCATAATTTCGGAAGAAATATGGATAAAACATTACACTGAAATTTTCTACAATGACACCGCCAAAGGAATTGTACCATCCACTGCAGAGTCTGAGTGGTCAATCGAAATAAAGAAAGAAGATATATATTGCAACATCAAAAATCTGAGTACATCAAGAGCCCCTGGGCCGGATGGTTTAACAAATCATCTCTTAAAACAACATCCGGAACTCTGGGTAGATTTATGCCACTCATTGTTTAAATCGATCTTACAGAACCGAATGATTCCATCGTCGTGGCGAAGTGCTATTGTCGTACCCATCTTCAAAAAGGGAGATCGCACAGATCCAAAGAATTATCGGCCAATAGCCCTGCTAGATGTGGTGGGGAAAGTTTTTGCCACCCAGCTTCAAAACCAACTGTCAAAGTGGATCCAGGATTCCAAGAGATACGATCCACGCCAATAAGGATTTGTGAAGGGGGTTGGCTGTGGGCTGAATTTAACAATCCTAAATTTCATAAAGATGGAAGCTATTTGCCAAAATAGGAAAATCTACGTGGCTTTTGTCGATTTGTCCAGCGCTTTCGACACCATCGACCGAGAGATGCTCTGGAACAAGTTAATGAAATGGAAATGTCCGGATAACCTACTTCAACCTATAAAAGCGCTCCATACAGACACGGAAATTAAGGTCAGATTAGACGCCTGCGGAACCTTAAGTAAATCAATAAGAACAAATCAAGGCGTGAAACAAGGCTGGCCATTGGCAGCCACGCTATTTGGCCTATTTTTGTCAGATATTGGAGAAGATCTTGAAGCTGTCAACTCTTTACCACCAAAAATCAACGGGATGATTGTAAACTGGATGCTCTATGCGGACGACATCGCATTGTTGGATCCAACCCCCATTGGTCTAACACGAAAACTATCTGCTCTTGAAGGGTATGTAAGAAAAAACAAACTAAAAATCAACCCTGCAAAGTCAGAAATAATAATACTCCAAGATCTATCTCGAACCAACAAGAGAAACATGAAATGTACACCAAAATGGAGATTATCTAACGAAAATCTGAAATGCGTAAGTAAGGCAAAGTACCTAGGTACTTGGATCAACAGTAACATAACGGATGCACCATGGGTCGAAAATGCTAAACAAAAATGTAAACAACTTGCATGTCAAGGAGTAATTATAAACAAAAAATTTGGAAAATTCTCCCTGTTACCTGTGTTAGCCCATTATAATCAAAAAGCGACACCAACATTGATCTATGGCGCTGAAAGTGCCCTAGGAGTGTCAGTAACGTTGTGGCCAGAACTAGAAAACCAGTACTGGAGGCGAGTACTACACCTACAAAAAGGAATCTAGAGTGCTTGGGTACGATATGAACTCAATCTAATATCTATGCAAGCCCGAGTGTTATGGAATATGTTATCCATATACAGGAAAATCATCCTAACAAACTGCACTTCTCAATTTAAGATCTTACAAGATGCACTGCAAGGCAACCAAGAAGCGCTTTTTTGTAAATGGGCTACTGAATGTGACAATCAATTAACACTCCTGGGTACAGATCAAGTCACTTTGAAAAATAACCCAAACTATGTAAAAAAAAAGCTATGGGAGCTCGACTGGTGCACCACGATTGATGATCGGAATCGTCACAAGCTCATGGAAGACGCAGCAATTGAGGCTAAAGATCGTAAGAAACCGCTGCAATACCTGATGAAGTCAGCTAATGGAAAACATCGAGCTATCTATATGAAATTTCGACTAAATCTCTTTAACACCAGGGTGAGTCAAGCAATCAGGGCACGAAAAATGACAGCGACCTTGAGCTGTCGCTTCTGTAACAGACAGCAAGAGACTCTCAAACACTTAACTCTATATTGCGAAGGCTTGAAAGATATGAGATCTGTGCATTTGGGAGACCTGGTGCGACAATATTCTACTCTATGCGGCGACGAACTCTGGCGAAAATTCTACAGTCCGCGCGAAAAAGACATATATGGGCTGACCAACTTTCTACAATCTCTAGAGGCTCTGCTAAAATCCCAATAAGAAAGGAATGGAAATCATACAGAAACTAATACCAATGTGTCGGAGATGAAGAAGTGTGAACTTGTGTCAAAAGCAGTCTTTTGATGCTGAAGCGGTGGAAACAAAGTTAGTTGACTGAACTAGAAGGAATTAACGAGAACCATAAGACAGTTAAGACCCTAGCCGCGGTAAAAACTCTGTCATTATGCACTGTAATACTGCCAAAACTTGCCTCTGCAAGGCCCTCCGACACATTATAGGAGGAGGGATAATGTAACCTTTTCAAAAATTTTGTATAAACTAAATGAAATAAAAAAAAAAATATAAAAAAAAGCACAACAACTGAGTGTTGACCTAGAAATAATACAAAAAACATTAGATGGAATTAGAGGAGGATTGGATGAACAAGTAAGGTTCATAAATGAAACTGCGATCATATTGAATGAACAAGCGGATGTGATGCAACAGGCGACTAAGCTAATAATTAAGCATGACAGAACACTTAGTGAGATTTTGAATATAATGAGTCCTGTGGATAGACTATTAACGAATTATATGAGAGAAGTTCAAACTGCAATTTCACAATTGATTCAAGGACGTATACCATTGTATTTTGTTTCACAGGATATTATTCATCAAATGATAGAAAGGTTGACCAGGAGGGAGATTGATGTGGTACAGGTAAAATTGCATTTGAAATGGGTAATGCAATGCCATTATATGTGGACTTGGAGAGGTTGGAAATTGGGTTTTTACTATGCATCCCATATGTACCTCCTGAACTTATTTATCAAACCAAGTGGGTATACAATGTGGGATTATGGCAAGAGGACACATTTATTAAGATTAAGACTCCAGAAATGGTGGCATTTCAGTCATGGGAGCCTGAGGTTTACTTGATGCCAAACTTGGAAATGTGTGTCAAATTTAAAGAACAAAATGATATGTGCCCAGGTAAACCGTTTGTTCCTGATGCTACAGACGCCATTTGTGGTTTGAAATCTGACCCAAGTATATCAGAAGGATGTGAAGTAATCATTAGCAATATGGGGAGTGAAGAATTGGCACAGGCTAAGATGGTCAAAGGTAAATGGTTGCTCAGCACATGTTTGAAAAACCTGACAGTAGTACACATAAATCATGGAACATATGTCGTAAAACAGGTGAAATATAATGTCTTTTACTTACAGGTTCCAAAGGATACAATTGTGTCAATTAGAGGGTTAACATTATTTCACGTGACAAATGACATTTGGGAAAGCCAAGTAGAAAATATTGAATTTTTTGAAAGGGATACATTTCCAATAGACCCGGACCTAGAATTCTTATTGAATCATAAAGAGAAACATGTAGTGAAAATGAATCTAAGAAAGAACAATATTACGGTTAGTAATCTGGGTATAATAGAAGTGGAAAGATTTAATTGGGGAACCTGGGGGGAACGATCTATAGTGGGTTTGGCTGTCCTGGTGCTAATAATGGGAGGATGGTTGATTGTTTTATCAGTAAAAATGAAGATGTTGCTCATGTTGGTGGATACAAAGGGGAGAGAAAGATATCCCAACACGCATGCATTTTAAGAAAAGGAAGGGAACAAGTTTAATTTCTTCCAATTGTGGCTTGGACAAGGGCCAAAATTCTCAGAAAAAGGAGGGGATATGTAGGATTATTTAGCGTGTTTTTTGAGAGTGCAGCGCCATTGCATGGGATCAAGGTATTGCTATGATGCAATGGCTTCAAGCCATGTGTTGCCAGTGTAACATATGGACATGTAAATGGAGACAGAATACACAGGTCAAAAACAAACCATTTTCTCATTTAAAAGCACAATTTTTTTTTCTCTTTTTTCTCGCCTGAAATGCCTCTGTTGCAGGAGCCACATTAGATAATTAATGAACTAATAAACCTAACAAATACTAATCACTAATAATAATCATATAACATCATAATGTGTTCTTCAGTGCAAAATGAGGTAGAAAAGACAGGCTCATTTTAAGTGTGCATCCAGATTTTTCTCTATTTTCTCTGTGCTTTTCACGGTCCTTGCTCAGGAAACAAAACTCAAATAAGCAGGAAATCAGTTTTGTTACAGTTGCTTACTGTAAAAGTAAGCCATTGTTTAGAGAAGGAGGATATGACATGATAGAATCTTATTGGGTGCACGTTACCTTAGGGGTTGTAACAGAGCTTTCCTGTAGAATCTCGGGGAAGGAGAGAGTTAGTGGACATTTTGCATAGCTTGGGTGAAGACTTGGCTGGATTGGCTGGGGAGTTTCCTGATTGAGAAGCAGGTCCCAGTGCACTGCTGCACAAACTGGAGATTCCAGTCAATAAGCACCGGCTTGAGAGATTGCAGATCAGAACTGCATGTCCTCGCTGGGGTGCCTTAAGAGGGAGCCCTGAGCCATTTCATGAAAGCGACCTGCCCGGAGACTTCGCGTGCTGAACAAGCTACAATTTGCTGGTAATTATCCTGCAGAGTGAGGGGGCGGTGTGTGTGTGTGAGAAATCTATTCCGGCAGAGTAGAAGAGGGAATTCCTGTGTTTAATTAACATGCTGTACTGTTGTAAATTGAATGTTCTCTTGCCGTATTTCTTTTCATTTTGTTACAGACAATGTAAAGTGAATTTCTCTGCTGCTGTGCAATTTCCATTTATTTCTGTAAAAGGGGTAAGATGGTGTTGAAATGCAATTGTTTATAATACACAGAAATATATGAAAGCAGACGTGTAGTGTGTTTTTGTTTTTCTCTTTTCTTAGTACATCTATATTATAGCACTGGTAATCTGGGGAAGATTTTTAGGCAGTGCATTTGTCATTTCTCATGTAGATAAAACAACAGAAAGAATAAGGTAGCTAAAAATAAGACTTGGCAGTAAAATAGCTGTGTGCACGGTTCCACTCAGCGTATATGTGTGTGTGGCTTTTGAATGGGACATGATGAAATAGCCTGCTGGAGGTACCTGAGTCAGCAGAGAGAGAGGCCTCTGGAATAGTTCACTAATGTAAATAAACTAGTGATAAAACCACATGTTAGTTCGCTGTTGTTGATAACAGCCGTAGGTGGCACTCCATATGAAAATGTGGTGTTTCTGAAATGTAGGCCTGAGGTCTCTCTAGTGATCACACGAACAATCTAAACAAAAATAAGGGGTCCTGGATATTGGGGCCACAAATAAAACAAAGGAATTATGCTCACCAAAAAAAATACCACCAACCAAATCTATACCAGCTAAATAAATCTGTGTACTGAAATAATGCATATCCACTATATTACTATAATACCAAACCCAATCTGAATGCAAGGAGTGATTATTGCTGAATTACTTTTATTTTTGGCGGTAAGAAAATATCGCTAGGCCCCAAATCTACACAAAATGCCCAACAACTCCATTAACTTTGCTGGTCATTTTTTCATGTAGTGTCTGTATCTCTGTTATTGCTCTTTTCAATCTTGCATTTGAAACCTCGCCAATGGCTAACATTGTGCAACGGCTGCTCCCAAACTTTGTCTGCTACCCTCCCTCGATAGCCATTAGGAGGTCCAGCACGCACTGCTCTAGAGGGCCACCATGCGTAGCACCCTCATCTCCTCCTTAATTGCAATAAAAACTTTTGCTGTTGAATTTGCCAACTACAGCATCTCATATCGAGTGAGCTGCAGCCACTTTGCATTATTGGTGACCTGGACACCTGGGAGCAGTAGTGAGGTAAAAAATGTTGCAGCCATGGAGAACACTCTGAATTCATCAGGGATCGTGGCCATGTTTTCTGTGATTTTCTCCAGAAAATAAATATTTGCCGGCTTCTTCCTTCTTATTGATTTTCATTCCCACTCTTGCTGTGCCATTTTTCCCTGCAACACAATCTTCATGGTAGTGCTATTTCGAGGCACCGCCAGTGCAGGACTTTGCAAAGTGACAAGAGCACAAACACCACTCCAGTCAGGCGGAAGCTGGACATAAGCCTTCTATCCAGAGGCCCACCATGCGTCCATCACAATAGCAATCCCCTGCATCAGCACTGCATTCCACATCACTTTGGTGCATCCAGAGTTTGTGCCCTGGTAGATAGACCCACTTGACCTGAAACTCAAAGGGAGTCTTGTAAAGCTCTTGATGTCAACTGGTTGATACTTGTCATGTAACCACATTAATACATGTACATATCTTCTCCAAATTGCCCTGCAAATGTCATTCACCATGGCAGCCACGTTTTGTTCAAAACCTACCAATCCCTCAGCACAACATTGCATAATTCCCCCCTCCCATTTGTCCCCATACCCCACTGCTCCTTCTACCCTTATCAATGGCTTTGTATAACACCAGGTTCTGCTTTGCCCTTACTCACGTGTGCACCATTATCTCTTATTTGTAATTCCCCCTTTTTATGACCTTCTGCAACATATTCTACTACCTTATGCCGTGTTTCCTCATATTCAACAATTTTTGTTAATTTTACTAAACTATCTTCATAAATATTTTCCCCTTCATCCACCCACTGAACCGTTACCTTTTTTCCCTGGAATAAAATTCTAGTTTTGCCGAGTGGCTTATGCATCAGGCATCCTGCTTCCTCATACGACACAGCTTGGGGTAGAAAGAGTTTGGCCATTACTATTACGTGCGGAAGGAGAGCAGACGTAGCAAGTGCCATTCACACTCTCTCTACCCACAAGTAACATCTCATTGTACCAAACATTTCCAGTTGTCGAATCTGGGCCTCCTTCAGTGCCATGATAAAAATCTTCCTCATTCATTAAACTCCTTTTTTCCTTATTTATATTTAAATTCAATTGTGTTCCACTTTTCTCTCTTAATACCAAATAGACCAAAAGTATTAACCCTACACTAAAACATATTACTATCATCACACTCCAAAACACTGAACACTTCCTTTATTTCTTCATTAAAATATTTTCTTTAAAGACATCTTCATAATTTTCTTTTGCTGCTTTTCTGTATAGTATAAAGGCTGAGAAAAACTAAAATCACCCATATACTGTCCATCATATTGTCCATGGGGAAGCAGAGCTCTTGTCTTTGTGCACATCTATGATGTGGACCCATCCTCGCCGCCCTTCGATTTTCAATGCTGTGGGTGTTGAATAGATCACAGTATGTGGGCTGGTGAAGAGCTCTTCCTTCAATTTGTGAACGTGATTCTTGACGAATATCTTTAGCCCCGGGTAAGGACGTGCTGCTTGTAGAAATTGTCCTGATTGTACGGTTTGAGTTTGGCCTCGTCTGCAAGGATAAGTATCGAAGGGATTTCGTAAGTTCTTTGAGATATGTAACAAATCCCCTCCCCCACCCGCAAGAAGAAGAGTGTGCATCAGAAATTGTATGCGATGGCAGAATAGGCGCATGTATTCTCTGCCCTGTAACAATCTCATGAGCCAAGTGATGTTCTCCTCCAGGCATATAGGGCAGTGCAAACAAAGCAAGAGGCAAGCAGTGCAACAAGGATTTTCCAGGTTTTTGTGCAAGCTTGAAGTGGGAAAATGGGAGAACACTCTCCACCATTCTCATCCAAACCATGGCCCAGGGGATCACGGCCCAAGCACCCCCCGCGAGAGGTGTTCAACCAATTCCTCCCCACACCAGATGCCCAAGTCCCCTGTGTTCACGGCCAACACGCCCGAGGAGCCTGCCCACTAGCACGTCCTGGTCAAGCCGACGCCTGCCTCATGGACCAGCTCGATTAGACAGCAACCACGAAACCCATCATCGTTAGAGATGCCATGACAACAAAGACAACCGACAAGAACACAAGTGCCACCATGCACACTGGTCACTCACACATCAACCCACACGAAGAACATACTCAGTGCTATGACGTAGCGGACTGGCACACTCACGAACATACAATGTTGTTATTTTTCACTTAGGCCTTTCACAGCACCGCAGAAACGCAAGATGCCTGAAGAGCTTGTGTACAGGTTTGCAGATGCTTTCTCACTACCCTATCTCTAAAGAGATGTCATCATATATATACTGCTTCTTTGACACTCTGTCGTCCCGCGACACCCATATTATGGATTATGTACCGCCACCCAGAAACTAGGCCCAAGTAGGCCGCAAGCAAGAGTCCCCAAGCAGGAGCCTTTCAGACGAAAACCCTCCCAAGACGAAAAAGCAAAGTGCTGACCACGCAGAACGAGCCCCAACGAGAGCCCACAGCCAAGGCTGCGATGTTGCAACCCACATGCCACGCTCCCTGCCCCAAGGTTACACCTGCCACCACCAAGCGCCCCTCAGAGCCGAAATAAAAATCAAATGCTGATAATTCTGCTGCAGCTACGGTCTCTCCACACGTGACCAAGCCGAACTGACAAAATGCCAAACTCATGAGACAGAAGTCGCAGAGGTCCCACCTCTGGGACACAGGTTGCAACAACGAAGCAACAAGTCGGACACCTACAACTATGGGAAAGGCATGATCATCAGCCACTAGCAAGACCTGTCCATTGTCCACCACTAACACATAGTTGCACATTGTTGCCAGCACCAGGTACATCGAGAGCTGGGAACGGCGATGGTCCCAGGCTTAGGGGCTTGCGAGGGAACCAGTCAGAACACAAGGGGCTCCTCACTGACGCCATTTCAGCTAGCCAATCACCAAGTGTCCCCTTGTAACTAATTTGTTGTAGCAAGTGTTAGGGACAGCCCAAGTGTACCACCTGACCCGTCCTAAACCACTAATATTCCCTCCTATAGGTAACTATACTAACCCTACCACTCGGGGAGCCAAACTGAGCTGGTATTAGGTTTTGTGACAATTTTCCCAGGTGATGCAAATAGCGTGTCATACTACGGTAAAAAGGGGCTGTGAGCCCCATGAACAGCGAGAGCGACTCCCCGGATGCATATGGGCCGAGAACAATCCCTGCCGTTACTATAATAAACAGCAGAATTACTTTGCTCTTGTGTGTGCCTAACACTCCTTTATGGGACGCGGGAGGAGTTGGGGCCTCCCCAGCCCCGGAGGTTCGCGGACGGCTCTGCCGGCCCCCGGGAAATCACCCCGACAAGTTGGATGCACTGCTGAAATCTGTTTGAGGTCTACTTAACCTAAGGGAATCACTACGAGGCCTCTTGCAACGAGGTAACCCGGCAGTGCGGCCCCCTCTGCCGTTGCCCCCTTTTGTGGAGTACAGGACCATCGCGGAACTGCGAGAAGACCTGACAGCGCAATCCAGACATTGGCCATCGGGGGCCGACTTGAGAAGTATCCCGCCCGTGGTTGGTGAGTGTCCAGACGTGGTCCACACGAGGGGAGGTGGCGAGCCGCTTTGTTCAGGGTTGCGCACGTGTTTGAGCGGGCCTGGCTGACGAGAACTTGGTGAGTATGGCACACCCAACCAGCAACATCATGTTGTATGGGAGGGGGGGAATTATAATGAGGGAGGCGGGCGGTTGTAGCAGTGTGTGGGAATTGATTTTGACTGATCAGCGGCGATAGAGGTGTGAGGTGTAGCAGGACAGGCATGAGGGCCGTCCCCTACAGCGTCACAGGGTGAATTGTGTGGTGCCCCGGGCACCCACGTATGACTATTAGAGGGCACGGATTGGTTCAAGATCGCAGTCACCTGTATAAGAAGTGGTTGTGGCTTTCCTATGAGTTGACATTGTAGATCAATGAGTAGATGAGGATCCCTACTAATTGAGTGTTGAAGCTCGTTGAGTAGATGACGTTTTCCCGCAGGGGGTAGCCAAATTGTTTACCGAGTGCAGAAGATAATTGGCTGGTTAAGCTCCTCTGGAGTGGGGGCGTGTTACACGCGAGGCGATGCAGCGTGCGCAGTCCGATTATACTAAGTAAATTGATTGTTGATTTCTCCACTCCAGATGAAGTGGGAAGACAGCTGTGGGGTTAAAAGTGTAAAAAGATAGCGCGCGTTAATAAGGTTCTAAAATTGTATGTACTTACAGTATCTTGTAGAGGTTGGTGACGTCACCCATAGGGCTTGTATAGGACACCGCGACCATCTCGCGTCAATACAGGGGTGGTTGAGGACAGGGGGTACGAAAAAGTAGGGGCAAAGGGGGAAAGGCGGCCGTGCACGGAGAACGATGTCCGCGCTCGAAGAGGGAGGAGCCAAGGGGGGTGGGGCGGCCGCGCACGCCGGCTGCACTTGAGAAAGGGGTTGCACAAGAAGAGGAAGCGGGATGAGCAGACAGCAGGTACGGGGATGAGGAGGAACTAAGTTGAAGGTGTGCCAAGTACAGGCGGAACAGGAGAAGGTGAGGCAGCCCAGAGGCATGCCGCATAGGACACACAGCCGCAGGGGGCTTTGTGCACCATGGCCAAAGGGGGCCATAGTTGTAGCATGGGGAAATAACAAAACTAACAAAACTAAGTAATAGTGTAAAATAAAAAAATTGCTTTCCCTTTCAGCGGACAGTCGAAAGTCCCCAGCTTACAGGGCCAGGTAAAAGGTTGACGTTGAGAAAAGTAAAATTGTAACATGGCCACGTACTATGGATCGGGGGCAGAAGCAGAGTGGAGATACATGGGAAGCGCTTCAACTACACCACTCCAGCACATCTGCACGACATTGTCACCACACAAGGAGAAAATAATAAATTATAGTATTGAATGAACACAAGGAACAGACAATAAAATAAGGGTTCCGTGGCGACCCAACGGCAGCTTAGATAGGTTTACTCAACACTATCTGCTAACATATCTTCACAATACATAAAAGGGGAAGAAGTTAGCAAACCACTTAGAAGTTTTTGATCTTTGGATGATGTTCCAGGGAACTAAACCAGGAGACCCAGGTATGTTCACAGTACAGGGGGTAAAGGAGGAGAAGGGGATAGAGGAGGAAAAACAGGTAAAAGAAGAGAAGGAGAAAGGGGGGATTGTGGTAAGACAACCAAGAACTCTCCCAGCACTGAAGAAAGTGAGGAGGAGGCAGAAGGATCATTTGCGGTAGCAGAGGCAAAGGTTAAAAAAGAAGGGGCAGAGGACATGCCGATGGCTAAGGTACTGAAAGAGGAGGAAGGGTGGTTGTATCCAGTAACAGAATTTAGAGAAGCTGCCCGATAACAACTAACAGCTGCTGAGGGATACTCTAACCCCACAAACAGCAGGTACGGTAGATTCAACCACAAAAGCGACAGGAAAGGGGGGTGACAGGCTGCCCTGGGGAATTTTGCAAACGTAGGGCCAGATGAGTGGGTAGCAGCACATGTGCTTCTGAAGCTCTGGGGAACACTAATAGAGGAAGAGGAGGACGCAGTGAGAAAGGTAAATAAGGAACAGATGGATAGCACACAAAGAGGTCACGGGGCAAGTAAAAGGAGAGAAGGGCGACTTTCACAAGAGGAGGGAGAGATATTGGAGGAAAGGCTGGCAGAATTGAGGAACGTGCGAAGCGTGTTGATTAGGCAGTTCGAGAAGGAAACACAGAAGAGACAGGAGGAAAAGAAGGCACATAAGGAAGAGATGGCGAGGATGAAGGAACAGGCGGAAGAAAGGAAGAAGGAAGAAGAGCGCATAAGGGCAATAGCAGAAAGAATGGCACACGCAGAAAACAGAGAGATGAGAAGGAAGGAGGAAGAGAGGGAAGAGAATAATAGGGAAATGGGAATGTGGAAAAAGAAGATTATATCTGAAAGCGCCCGGAAGTATGAAGAAGGGAAGGTTACAGAAAGCATACTAAAGAGGGAAGGGGGAATATGGGGAAGAAAGGAAGATGAGGAAAGGATATTAGCAAAGGTGAGTGCAGAGGTATTGGAAGAACTGTACAGGAAATGTGCAGAAATAGGTGGCGAAGTACTGGAGGGGAAGCAAGAGGAGAGAGGAGATAGGAGAGTGGAACATGGAGCAAAAAAGTACACACGCCAAGACAAGGAGGTGGCATCAACATCAACACAGGGGGCTGCGGTTAAAGGAGGTGAGTACACAGATGTGGACTTAATAGATTTAAGGACAGTGACAGTGGGTGGGAAATGCACAGAGTGGGTCTTGACATTTCCAGATGGATTTTGCAGTGAGGAAGAGGAAGGTTCGAGCACCAGTGGAAGAGATGGCAATAGGGAGAGTTTAGACAAACTATACATAATGCGTACTAACTGCCAGTCACCATGGGCATGAGAGAGACGGGGAGAGCAAAATGCAGGAGAAACAATGGTAAGGGAAGCACGCCCACTGACACCAACCCCCATGCACACCCCATATTTTGGCAGACTTAGGGACCTCCCAGGACGCAGGCAGGAAGAACGAACAAACACGCCAATGATAGGACAAGAAGGTACCAAGAGGGGGAGGAAGGATGTAGGAAGTGAAAGGATAACCTCCTGTAACATTGATAGTATTGAAGAGTTACCAGATATGGAGGAAGATGATGAATATACTAACATAACCACACACGTGGACAAGGGGGAGGAGAGGGAGTACAATCTAATGCCACTATAGAGAGGGGAGGAGCCAGACCACAATATATCCCCTGGAAACATGCCGATAAGGAAAATATAAAATGCAGACTTCCATCCCTAAGTGGAGGAGCTGTGAAGTGGATATATGAGATGGAAAAACAAACTGCGGGGCAAACATTAGCGGTAGGAGACGTGAAGGGGCTCCTAATTTCCATACTGGGGGATGCCGCTGATGACATCTGGAAGAGGGCGGGATTCCCAGGGGTAACAATAAACGACACGTCCCATGATGGAGCACCAATCGCCAACTGCAGACATGCGCTCTGGCAGGCATTGAGAGTCCAATACCCAGACACATCAGACATAGGAGCAATAACATCACGCGAGATGCGTGAGAATGAAGATCCTGTTGATTACATCCAGGAGATTCAGGAGAAGTGGCGCTTGGAAACGCGGGAACTGTGGGACAAACCACTAGCAATTTTCTGCCACATACTAATACAAGGGCTCCCGGAGCAAGTACAAAGACAGTTGAAGAAGCTAGTGGAGATGGAAGCAAAGCATGGCCAGAAATACAACTGACAATAGTGCACTACTGCAGGATGTGGCAGGAAAAGATGAAACAAAAGGTGGAAGATAGAAAGACAGAGGAAGCGAAATTGGTCCAAAAGAAGTTATCAAAATATGCCATGGAGGGAGCACTGATAACAGCACCCACACAGACCACAGTGACACAAGACACAACATAACAACAGGTATTGCCAGTGCAGCAAGCAAAAGTGTTAACACATTAAAATGCCTCCACCCCCACCGTACACAGCACACGCGGGAGGGGGTTATATGCAAATGGGAAACGGGTACTGGAATAACTACAGAGGGAGGGGCGGACAAATGAGAGGGAGAGGATATGGCCGACCCACACAACAAGGGGGAGGGGTCCGGGGTTACAAACAACAAGGACAGCAGGGATACCAAGACAGCATAGGGGGACTTCAATGGCAAGCACGGGAACCTCCGAAATGCTGGATATGTGGGATGGTGGGACACATGTCACGCACATGTAGAATGCGACCAGCACAGGCAGCTTGGGGGGAGCAAGGACAGCAAGGGCCTATGGGGGAACAGCAAGTTTACCAACAGCAAGGAACACAGCAACAAGCACTGCACAACAATCCCAGCTACAAACACAAGTGTACACACAAACACCACAAATGCATTAACCGGCAAAACTACAACAACTACAGACACAAACATACACACCTCAACAACAGATACTACACTCACCACAGCAACAGTCAACAGCAACACAACAACAACAAGCACAAACAATACAACATCTCACACAAATACAGGGCAAGGAAGTGTCAAAATCTGACTCCCTTATACAACAGACTGGGCTGGGGAAGGTAACAATTTTGGGCCCAACCCCTAAACGGGAAGTGGACAGTCACTATACCCACAATAGGACAGCCTCCGATGTCTTTGATGTGTCCCATCCTATCAGTAACACCTAACCCTGCGGAGGAACCACGCATACAGGTGACGATAGGTGACAAATAATTTTCCTTCCTAGTTGACACAGGGGCCACTAGGTCATGCATAAGGGAGGGAAAGTTTAAACTGTCAGGCGAAGCTATGAACACTCAAGGATCCTCTGGGGCTCAAGGGTTGGTTCCCTTCACTGATAACGTCTCCTTATCTGATGGCTCTCACAATTACCACTGCTCAAAGGGTTCACGCTAACATTCTCAAAGAACTTAAGACGGAAGAAACAAAATTTCTAACCGATGAAACTCTAATCAATGCCCGCGAGAAACTTAAAGAAATCGACAAAGAACTAGACACTTTTATGGCATCTACCTTAGAAAAAAAGCGTAAAAAACTTGCCAAAGATATTAAGAACTTGAAGATAGAACACACCTACCCATATCTTGCCGCAGATTACAAAGAAGTTAAGGCTAAAGAACGCATGGCTAAACAAGGCGGGGCCTCAAGGACCAGACGAAGGGGAGTGTCCTTTTCCGACACAGCCAGTTCTGATTCGTCCACCGATGATCAATCATAAGCCAGAGGCCGTCAGGCTAATTTTGGCTCAAATCAACCATTTCTGCAACCCCCGAATATGCCTTCTTTAGGCCAAGGGGCCCCCAAAGGAGGGTACTGGGGCCCACCCCATCTCCCACAATTTCCCCTCTACAACTTCCCACAATGGGGCCAACCGAGCAGACATCGCAGGAACAGGAGGCGTTAACTACAACCCCCATCTTTACCCTTTCCGGTGTTCCGTTGACCAAAGAAGAGACTTCATTATTAGCTAAAGGACTATCATTCGTCCCTACCAATCATACTGATTGGTTCAAACTAAACCTTGAACTCTCCAATGTTTTTCAAACTATAAGGAGAAAGGTCTTTTTTCTTGATAAAGACACACAAACTGGACCGGAGGACACCGGCCTGAGACCAAAATCTGGCTTTTGTCCCAGAGACTCCGAAACTCCTGCTTCGATCATCTCCTTTGAAAAATGCATTCAATAAGAAATTGGGAAGTTACAAGCTATGCCAGACTGACACAGACAGAACCTGTCCGCAGGGGAAAAAAAAGCCCTAACCACCTTGAGCGCCAACAAAACCCTGGTCATCAAACCAGCCGACAAGGGTGGTGGCATCGTGATACAAAATAACACCCAGTACGATGCTATGGTTATGTCCCTCCTCAATGAGGAAGGTAACTACAAGAAATTGAAAAAAGACCCAACTACAGAAATAAAAAAGAAGATCCAAGAAGCCACCAGTTATGCACTGGAGCACAACTGGATCACCGATAAGGACAAAGCCTTCCTCAATACATCTGAAGGAAGAACTCCCCGAATGTATGCCCTGCCAGAAAAATACACAAGACTAGCCAGACTCCACCAGGCAGACCCATCATATCAGGCTGTGGTTCTATTCTTGAACCTATTGGTACATTCATTGAACATTTTCTAAAACCCCTCAGCCAGTTCTGATTCGTCCACCGATGATCAATCATACAGCCAGTTCTGATTCGTCCACCGATGATCAATCATAAGCCAGAGGCCGTCAGGCTAATTTTGGCCCAAATAAACCATTTCTGCAACCCCCGAATATGCCTTTTTTAGGCCAAGGGGCCCCCAAAGGAGGGTACTGGGGCCCACCCCATCTCCCACAATTTCCCCTCTACAACTTCTCACAATGGGGCCAACCGAGCAGACATCGCAGGAACAGGAGGCGTTAACTACAACCCCCATCTTTACCCTTTCCGGAGTTCCGTTGACCAAAGAAGAGACTTCATTATTAGCTAAAGGACTATCATTCGTCCCTACCAATCATACTGATTGCTTCAAACTAAACCTTGAACTCTCCAATGTTTTTCAAACTATAAGGAGAAAGGTCTTTTTTCTTGATAAAGACACACAAACTGGACCGGAGGACACCGGCCTGAGACCAAAATCTGGCTTTTGTCCCAGAGACTCCGAAACTCCTGCTTCGATCATCTCCTTTGAAAAATGCATTCAACAAGAAATTGGGAAATTACAAGCTATGCCAGACTGACACAGACAGAACCTGTCCGCAGGGGAAAAAAAAGCCCTAACCACCTTGAGCGCCAACAAAACCCTGGTCATCAAACCAGCCGACAAGGGTGGTGGCATCGTGATACAAAATAACACCCAGTACGATGCTATGGTTATGTCCCTCCTCAATGAGGAAGGTAACTACAAGAAATTGAAAAAAGACCCAACTACAGAAATAAAAAAGAAGATCCAAGAAGCCACCGGTTATGCACTGGAGCACAACTGGATCACCGATAAGGACAAAGCCTTCCTCAATACATCTGAAGGAAGAACTCCCCGAATGTATGCCCTGCCCAAAATACACAAGACTAGCCAGACTCCACCAGGCAGACCCATCATATCAGGCTGTGGTTCTATTCTTGAACCTATTGGTACATTCATTGAACATTTTCTAAAACCCCTCAGCCAACATAGTCTCACCTACTTGAGAGACTCTATGGACACAATCACCAAATTTGAGAACCAACCATTCAACCCCTCAGAAGATGTCCTGGTATCTTTAGACATCAAGAGCCTGTACACTTCTATCCCGCAACAACAGGCACTGGATTGTATAAGACATCCTCTAACCCAACATATGACACAAAGACGGGTGCCTATAAATTTCATCATCAAATTACTGGAAATAGCCCTTACTAACAATTTCTTCGAGTACAATAACACCTTTTATCTCCAAACCTGTGGGACAGCGATGGGAGCAAGGTTTGCCTAGAGCATGGCCATTATTTTCATGTCCGAATTTGAATTGACATATGTCCCCAACATCGCCAACCCGTACCTTGACTCAGTGACCCTGTGGTCTCGGTACATTGACGACATCATTTTCATCTGGAAAGGGGAAGACAATAACCTTATGCAATTTTTTCAATGGTTGAATCAATGTACTACAGAAATTCAATTCACCATCGTCAAGAGTAACCAAAAAATGGACTTCCTGGATATCACCATTGCACCCAGAAACAATAAACTGCAATGCTCCATTTTAAAAAAAACCCACAAATCGCAATACGGTTCTGCACTATAACAGTCATCACCCTAAGAGCTTGCGAGGCAACCTCCCATACAGGCAACTTTTAAGAATTCGTTGGAACTGCACCGAGCTGGACGATTTTCAAAAACATTCAAATGAACTACAGCAAAAGTTAACATCAAGAATATACCCCAAAAAACTCATTAAGAATACTCACAAAAGAGCAAGATACACACCGAGAGAGGCCCTCCTGACACCCAGAATTCACCCAGCCTCTTCAGAGAACATTTTGACTTGTGTCACCACCTTCTGCCCTACCACTTCCAAACTTAAAGCACTAATCAAAACATTTTGGCCTCTTGTTCAACTAAACCTACCGCGGAACCCAAACCACGCATGGCACTCAAAAGGTCTAAAAATCTGAAAGAACTACTTACCAGTGCCAAAACCAACAAAACCCATGCCCGCTCCACCTTGTGGGACATGAGAGAGATCATCGGACACCACCCATGCGGTCAATGCACAGCATGTAAACAGACAACAAAAGTCAATTCCTTTACCATTGAGGGTAAAGAATGGAAAATCAGGCATTTTTCCAGTTGCAAATCCACCAATGTCATCTATGTGATCCAATGTCCATGCGGCCTACAATATGTAGGACAAACCTCGAGACCAGTCCACAAATGCATCGGTGAACATAGATCAAAGATACGGTGCAAAACCCTCACTGCCCCTTTGGTCCACCATTTCAATGAACATCATCATGATCCAGACTCCTTTGTTTGGTGAGTAGTGGACAAAGTAAAAACCAAAACAAACATCACCAACGCTTTAAACTTCAAAGAAGCATGGTGGATGCAGAAACTTAAATCCACCACAACTGGCCTCAATGAGGCCCAACCAGGTCCTTTGTTTATCTAATCTCTTTACCCATGCTACTGATTTATACCCTCCCTCATCTCCACTATGAATATCCTCTAGTTTCCCCGAGGGGCCTGTGTAGCTTTCCCCACATTAGGTTCCACTTCTAGTTGCTCCTGTGCCATCTAGACCCATGCTACAGTCTCTCACTCCGCTCTATTAGGGGCACGTTCCCACATACCTGCCGGCTCCCAACCCACCAAACACTAAGATTGAATTGTAAATGGCCTATTAATCGTACTGACCGTGCATATACATGTTTACTCGGTTGGATATTCTCTTGCATTGGTTGTCTTTGTTGTACACCTAATGTGTCTCTATCATGTCACCTAACAAGCGTGCTCTGCATATTGTATGCATGCCTGAACTTCTACATTGGTTTTTTTTTCCCTGTATGCTTCCACATCATTTGACAAAACTGATAAATTGGAATGCATCAAGTCTACATTATTTCTAAATGCAATGCACCATTCTGTTTTGTTTGTATGTAAGCCATGGCCTGTATACATATGCACGTATCCCTGTATGTTGTTTTTTTCTTGATGCTCCATCCAGCCCTGCAATGTTTTTCTTGACATGTATCTCTACATTACCTATGTCCATCATTGTAATTAGAAACAATCCATGTCCAGATTGTCTTTTACAAGTGTATTGAACTACACCCCTTGATCTCCATGAATGTGACGATTTAAACTCATGCAAGCGACAGACTGTCCTTTACCCACTCCTGTTGGTTCCCCCACTATACATATAAACATACGCTTACCCACCGGTTTATTTTTTCAGGCCATCAGATTTTCCCACCCATACCAACCACCTTTTCAGTGCTCTACCCCAGGCACTTACACGTTAACTAAATAGCCAAACACACGCCTCCGAACGTACGAACGTTCCCACTGACACACGACGTCCAATGTGTTTCCTAGTCGCATTTTCAGTTCCCTTGGGCTAGTGGAGCCGCTACTCCCTTAAACCACTACTCCTTTGAGCAGACGCCACTACACCCCGGGATATCGGTCTCCCATTATTTACGAGACACTATTACCAAACGCATGCGCGCTATTTCCGAGCACCACTGTGCATATATACAGCTTTGATTCGTTAGAGGCAGCACAAGCGCCATTTCCAGACGCCGTCCCTGCCACAGCCTGCACTGACTTCTGCAGGTATTCTTGATACGTCCTGTTTTCCAGAGGACATGTTATTTCATATTAGTATTTGCCTCCACCTTTTTAAGCCCCCCTCACATGCAATCCCTTGTTTCTTCTTTTTGACCCTTCTGCACAGTGTCCCTGGGTGCTCTTCATGGACTGCATCCATGCAGTCGAGCCTCGACGACTTCCCTGCCAGCTGCCACTGACCCAATTCTCAACGCTGAGCACTACAAAACACCACCAGGTATATTTATAACCTCCTATCAAGTTGCTTCTTCTCCACTTATTTTCCTTAATTCTTTTTTCACCTAATTCTTTCTATATCTAATCACCAAACATCGACACTCATTCATATTTATATTTTCTTTCGTGCACCACAGGCCCGCCTGAATCAGAGCACCATTTGAACCTGGGCCTCATCTCTATATCGTCTGCACCTGCACCCAAATGCCCCAAGCGGCCAGTTCTTCTTCCCATACGGAATAAGGATGACACCTCCCCGGTTCATCCACCTACACTCAAAGCATTCCCAGCGGTGAGTCTTGCTTTGTTTTGGAACTATACAGATTACGCTGATGCTATTAGCTAGACCACTATGACCCTTTCTCACATCTTGCTGCCATTTCTAACTCCACTTTTTTCTTTTCACCTTTACAGTGTTCTCTGACTCTCTTGGTCCCAGAAGAAGGCGTTCACTTATTCTGCCGAAACGTCTGCAGCACACAGACCCAAACTTGTATGGACTGTTCATTACGCTGCACCTATACCCCTAACATCCTACCTAGACGTAGACCATATATGAGGTCAGACTCCAGCCGGGCACCTGAGACCTATGCCTAATGTCTCCCCTAACTGTATTTCTACATTCGTGGTTTGATGCATTGGCACGTTTTATTGAATAACAAACTGCATGTTGAAATTACAAATGGTTTTTGTTTTGCTGTAATCACTCTAAACATTTTCACTAGAAAATATATTTTGCATTAAAATTATGCTGAGAAATTTTACATATGAGTAAGAAATATGTGTTTTTCACCAATAAGGTTATTGTTTCAAACAATGGCTGCCCCAACTATATGGGTACTTTAAAGGGTCTAAAAACCGGTTTGCACTTAAATCATTGATGCAACTTTTTCGAACTATAGAGGGAAGGACAACCCCCTAGTCACAATACTCAAAACAGTCACTAGTAAACATACTAGGTAGAGACATCATGAGTAGATTGAATATGACCATCTCCTTTACTGAAAAGGGAATAATATGCTCCACACCAGGCATCAACATGCTCAAAGGACGTCAAATGCTACAAGCTTATTGCAGCAAAACAGTAGCCAGAGCAGTACCAGTAGATGGCCAACTCTTCCAATATGGGCCAGGCATGGCAATAGCATGGCTACCAGGAATTGAAGGGAAAATTTGGAGGAGGCCAGCAGCTTACCGTTTTAGACCCGAAACACCAGCCAGCGAGAAGGAAGGGACAAGGATATCACTGAGCATTGAGAGTATTGTAGCAACACCAGACTACATTGCAGTACATGCTCAAGAGAGGGAAGGGAGAGCTTGGAGAGCAGTAATAGCACTAGCAGAGGTGTGCCGACTAACCCAGGTATCTGATGAGGAGCTCTTCTTGGACGATAATGGTGAGTGGGAGATGGTGTTTGAGATGAGCGTTCACATCTGGGTGACAGTGACATACAGAGACGTATCACAGAAGATGGCACTGGCGCTAGAGGAACCAGCCAATACAGCTGTACCATTTTACGAGAAGGAACTGGCAGCAGTACCTGCATTTCTATGGACCACCAGTCCATATGACGTGGGCTGCATCAAAAGCATTGGAGGCGTGAAAATAAAGTTGAAAAAAAGAGCAATACTGCCAAGAGTGAAGCAATACCCACTATCAAAAGAGGCAGATTATGGGGTATATGAAACAATAACACCACTAATAGACAGAGGTATACTAGTACCATCAGTGTCTCCATGCAACACTGCTGTGTACCCTGTGCGCAAGGCTAAGGGAGGGTCTTGGCGTTTCATCCAGGATTTAAGACCCCTCAACCACATTGTAGAAGCAGAATACCCTATAGCAGCTAATCCAGCCACTATACTATGTGGAATACCAGCAGAGGCGTCACGATTTACTGATTGACCTCAAAAACAAATTTATTTCAATACCTCTGCACCCAGGCTCACAAGACTTGACAAGTTTCACAGATCGCAACACAAAATGGAAACACACCAGGCTACCCCAAGGGTACTGCGAGTCACCATCCATGTTTAACAGGGTGATACAAATGGATTTGGGTTTCATTGAGATGGAAAGCACGGTGCTGCAATATGTAGATGACATCTTCATCTGTAGCACCACAGAAGAGAAGTGCAGGAGAGACTTCATCAAAATGCTCACAGTGTTAGCAGAAAAAGGGTACATGGTAGACAAGGAAAAGCTGCAGTACTGCCAAGAACAAGTGCTCTACATAGGCCAGCTCACTTCACAAAATGGAAGGAACATTGCACCACAAAGGGCACAGGCCATAACCAACACGCCACTGCCACGGACAGTGAGAGAACTGCAGCAGTTCTTGGGCCTGTGCAACTACTGCAGGGCCTGGGTTTTTGATTACAGCTCCGACATAGGACCACTGCTTGAGGCCCTCAGAGAAGCGTAAAGGGGGGAGAAGAAGTTGAGGTGGACCACAGATTTGACAGAGGCATTTCAGGAACTAAAACATGCCATATCCACAGCAGCAGTACTGGCCACCCCAAATTATGAAGCACAATTGTTCATCTTTTCACATTGTAGCTCAGCAGTAATGAGGGCAGTGCTGATACAAAAAACTAGCATGGGACACAAGCCAGTAGCATTCTACAGTGGACACCTGGACCCTGTAATGTTAGGCAACTTCCCGTGCGAACAGAGCTTGGCCGCAGCAGCTTTTGCGGTACAAAAATCATCCTCAATAGCAATGGGCTGCCCAACCACACTGTACGTGGAACATGCCCTTTTTGCAATACTGAACAAACCAATATCAACTTTGACAACTCAAAGGCCATCAGGGTACGAAGTAATTTTGTCCAGGCCAGAGTTAACAATTTTAAGGTGCAGCAACGTGAACCCAGCGAGGTTTATAGCAGAGGTAGTAGAAGAAGGCAACTACACTCATAATTGCACACAGGCCATTGACACCTACTCTAGCACAAGAAAGGTTGAGGAAAACGCCCTAGAGGGGGAGAAATAATGTACATTGATGGGTCCTCAACAATTAACCAGAGTGATGGGGTACGCAGAACAGGAGCAGCAGTGGTGAGACTGACAGAGGATTGGGCCTATGTCCCAGTGAAATGCATCCAGTTACCACACCTCTGCCAAAGCAACAGAATTAGTGGCCCTAATTTTAGCACTGAAAGAAAGCAATGGCAAAAGAGTAACCATATATTCTGATAGTGCATACGTCACATCAACTGTACATTCTGGATTAATTAAGTGGCAGCAAAGAGGATTCAGAAGAGCAGACGGCACCCCAGTGCAACATGCCCTACTACTTGCTAAACTAATTGAAGTAATTGAAGACCCCAAAGAAATAGCCTTGGTGAAGTGTCAGGCCCATACAAATGGGGATGATCACATTTCCAAAGGTAACGAAACAGCAGACGCACATGCTAAACATGCTGCGTATTTCGGTGAGATCTGGAACCCCACAGAAAAAGAAAAAGATAACGGGAGGGCGGGGGCAAGACAAATGTTGATGAAGGATGGGTACACCCACATCCCTGAAAATCAAATTATGGAATTACAGGCAGCAGCACCCATGGCAGAGAGGAGCTATGGGTCAAAAGAGGATGCACAATGTCCCCCACAGATGCATTATGGCAACAGAACAATACAGGCAATATAGTGATGCGCCTGGCCCTATTGAAAACAGCCCTGGCCCAACTACATCATCCCGCACACACAGGGAAAGAGGTGATTGCAGCACGAATAAAAGAGGGGTGGTTCTGTCCCGAGCTAAATTCACATGTTGCAAACTTCATTAGCAATTGTCTCACTTGTCAACAATTCAGTCGGTCACATGCTGCAAGTGATCAAAGGTATTATACCCCGGCCGGAAGGACCCATCCTGCACCTTTATATTGACTACGTTGACATGATCAATGTATGTCAAGGGTACAGATACATGATTGTGGTAGTGTGCCCATTTTCAAGGTGGATCGAGGCCGGTCCATGCTCCCATGCTGATGCCTTCAGAGCAGCAATGTTCCTGGTGAGGGAGGTGTTCCCGAGATGGGGGGTGTGCGAAGTGTTGCGGTCTGACAATGGCCGACACTTTGCCAATTAAATGTTCCAACACATCACTGCTCTCCTTGGTATCAAGCTCAAATTAACATGTGTGTACCACCCACAGGTGAATGACTTTTGTGAACGCCTCAACGGCCTCCTAAAAGAAGAGATAGCAAAAATACAGCAATCAACTAAGAAAAGCTGGCTCTACTGCCTCCCGTTAGCCCTATTTGTGTTAAGAATCAGGTCAGGGTCGGACCACCACCTCACACCCCATGAAGTGGTGACCGGATGCCAAATGCACCTCCCACTGACACCACCATCAAGCGCTATAACAGATTGTCATGCATCTCAGACTATCTTTGGTGAAGAAATGTATGAATACGTCTCTTCCTTGGTTACTGGTGTCGCCTTTATCTCTCAACAGATCGAGCGAACACGGGGCGGGTCGAAGAACACCGAACAAGAAGAAAGACCAAACGAAGATCAGGAACAAGCAGCACAGTGGCAGTAAGTGAGGGGGACCACGTCCTCCTGCGCAACTTTAACCGCCGGTGGAACAGCCCTCATTTCACCGGGCCCCACCTGGTGGAAAAAACAGCTCCTAGACCCGTGAAGCTCTGAGATGAGAACGTGTGGATGCATTTGCACGACATCAAGCCGTACAAAGATCAGACCCGCCCTTGCGTCGACGACAGAGCCAACGCAGCAGCAACAGCAACCAATGACAACGGCAACACAGCCCCTGACCCCTCCCAAACACCAAACAACCCCAAGGACTCAAGTGAACAATTGCCCATAGCCCACCCCATGGTAACGAGATCCCAAAGTAAGAAACCCCTTTTAAAGAAAAGAAAAATATGTGTGCATTACAACACGTTCTTTTTGATAATAGAACAATCCTTCCCACATCTCCACGAGCACTTACCAGCCCTAAAAGATAGGACGCTAAGGAAAGCGTGGGAACAGCTTTTCGCCTTGGCATTAAACGACCACATGATAGGGAGAGCTTGAATAAAAAAAATTAACAAAATTAATGCTTATTTTTAGAAATTTTCAGGCGGGCATCTATATCATCAAAAATAAAAAGCTGCAGGATCGCAGCAAAGGTAAGAGAAACATGCAAGTGATATTAGCTATTGTAATACAAATTATAGGCCTGTTGTTTATCACTGGTCTACTTGCTGCCACTGTCTGGCAGGCACACTATGCTTCCTATGTCATGGCTGCACCTCCTACTAATGTACCCCCCACCACGGCTGCAACAGGTACGGTGTCAGGTGGTACAAGTAACCCAAGATTATACGGGAAAAGGATTAAAGGGAGTACATCTATTGATAAAAATGGGGTAGACACATACCTTACAGAATCCGCACACGTCTCAAACAACATGTGGTACCAACACATGTCCAAAATTGGTAAGGGGACAACTAAGGACAATTGCTATGTGTGCTCATTTATCCCATACGCCATGAGCGTATCCAGGACATTTGTGGCTACTAAGGTACCGGCAGCATCAGTAGAGTACCTGATATACCTGGCTCTGTACAAAACAAAAGGACGATTCCAAGGGAGACTAGCAATACTGCAGTGGAAGACAAGGAACACATGCCCGTATGATAATAACTTCATCAAAACACTTCCCATGTACAATAACTACTGGCAACATACACAAGGGCTCCAATATGTGACGGATGGACCAGACAAAGGGGAAACAAAGGAAGTAACATTGCATAACCTACTATGTGAATGTCGTGCAAGAGAAATTCCTGGAATACTAGGGTGCTGGGAAAGAACGCTGTTAGTAATATATGGAAAGGTGTACACCAAATAAGGATGGACAGATGGGGTTGTGGGGAGCAATATGGTAACATTGACAAGAGCAACTGTGGCAAAAATGGATGAAGAGAACAATAAGTGTTACAACAGATGGATAAGGAGCGCAGCACTGGTAACATGGCTAGAGAAGGACGAGGATCCAATAACAATACTCCCACTAACTGCACCTACACTTTGTTATCAACACGACAGAGACGTTGATGTTGGAAGGAACAGCAACTGCAAAAGAACAGTAATGATAAATGAGGAGGGTGCCGGTACAGCAGTTCTAATGGACCACTATTGGGCATGTAGAGGAAAGGCATACCACAGCTTACTGCCATCTTGGTACGGAATATGCACTATGGTACACATCAATGTACCATCCCTAGTAGTGCCACAGAAACATGTCAACCTGGGGAACTTCCCTAAGATGGACGAAGGGAATAAAAGGAAGAAAAGATCAGTGGCGACAGGAGGAGGGCAGGAAAAGGACAGCACAGCAACATTGTGAAGAGTAAAAAGACAAGGAGAACCACTGACGGGGAACTATCTGTAGGGAAGATCGGAAACAGCCCTTAGTGACATCCCACCAGGACACAGACTATTTAGCAGAGCGGCAATGTTCTTTTCCTCTATAATACATCCAGGAATGCAGACTTATGCAAATGCGAAGTGGCTCCAAATAACGAGATGGGAGCTGATGATGACAATAAACTCCACCGTCAATGGATTCAACACGATAAAAGAAGAACTAAGGGCAGTACGAATGGTGTCACTCCAGAATAGATATGTGTTGGATCTCCTAACAGTAATGGAAGGAGGAGTTTGTGCAAAAATTGGACGTTTGTGTTGCACGTTTAGCCCTGCCAACGACACTGACAATGGCATGCTTTCTGAGGCAGTATCACAACTTTCCAAGATGCACGCCAATATGGAAGAAGAAACAAAGGGAGTGAAGAGAGATGGCAGCTGGTTTTCTTATCTATGGTCATGGATGCCATCATGGCTGTCAGACGGTCTTAAAATAATAGCTGCATGCATAATATTGGGGATGGCCACCCTGTTAGGGCTGAGATTATGGAAAGCAAGAACAGCACGCACAACTGATGAAATGTTGGAAATGATCGGCATGCACGCCCTAATGCCAGCTGAAGACGACAAACACACAGATATCATAAAAGAACGAGTGAGGTTGCCAAGCAAATATTAGAAGCAGACCTACACCCGCCATCAGTGAAGGTAGAGAACCCAAGGAACCCAAAGAATTATGTTGGAAAGTGGGTATATTGCAAACCCGGTGGTGGTTGCATGTACATGTACTGGTCATTTGAAGACCATGTGAACCAGTATGGACATCTAGCTGGAATAACAAAGGTATGGAGAGTACTCAGAGAGAAGAGAGTGGATAATTTTGTGGTCGACAAGTCGACCAGAGCGGGGTCTGCAGTGCGAAAATGGGAGAACACCCTCCCCCATTCTCATCCAAACCATGGCCCAGGAGATCACAGCCCAAGCACCCCCTGCTAGAGGAGTTCGACCAATTCATCCCCTCATCGGATGCCCAGGTCCCCTGTGTCCATGGCCCACACCCCTGAGGAGCCTGCCCACTAGAACGTCCTGGTCAAGCCGACACCTGCCTCATGGACCAGCTCGATTAAACAGCAACCACGAAACCCATCATCGTTAGAGATGCCATGACGACATAGCCAACTGAGAAGAACACACGTGCCAGCATGCACACTGGTCACTCACACATCAACCCACACGAAGAACATACTTAGTGCTATGACGTAACGACTGGCACACCCACGGACATACATCGTTGTTATTTTTCACATAGGCCTTCCACAGCACTGCAGAAATACAAGATGCCTGAAGAGCTCATGTATACGCTTGCAGATGCTTTCTCACTACCCTATCCCTATAGAGATGTCATCATATATATATACTGCTGCTTGTGACACTCTGTCGTCCCGCGACACCCATATTATGGATTATGCACTGCCACCCAGAAACTAGGCCCAAGTAGGCCACAAGCAAGAGTCCTCAAGCAGGAGCCACTCAGACGAAAATCCTCCCAAGACAAAAAGCAAAGTGCTGACCACGCAGAACGAGCCCCAACGAGAGCCCACAGCCAGGGCCGCGATGTTGAAACCCACATGCCATGCTCCCAGCGCCAAGGTTACAACTGCCTCCGCCATGAGCCCCTCAGAGCCGAAATACAAATCAAACACTCATAATTCTGCTCCAGCTACGGTCTCTCCACACGTGACCAAGCCGAACTGACAAAATGCCAAGCTCATGAGACAGAAGTCGCCGGGGTCCCACGTCTGGGACACAGGTTGCAACAACGAAGTGACAAGTCGGACACCTACAACGATGGGAAAGGCATCATCATCAGACACTAGCAAGACCTGTCCATTGTCCACCACTAACACATAGTTGCACATTGTTGCCAGCAACAGGTACATCGTGAGCTGGGAACGGCGATGGGCCCAGGCTTGGGGGCTCACGAGTGAACCAATCAGAATACGAGGGGCTCCTCACTGATGCCATTTCAGCTAGCCAATCCCCTTGTAACTAATTTGTTGTAGCAAGTGTTAGGGACAGCCCAAGTGTACCACCTGACCCGTCCTCATCCACTAATATTCCCTCCTATAGGTAACTATACTAACCCTACCACTCGGGGAGCCAACCCGAGCTGGCGTTAGGTTTGTGACAATTTTCCCAGGTGACGCGAATAGCACGTCAGACTATGGTAAAAAGGGCCTGAGAGCCCCACGAACAGCGAGAGCGTCTCCCCGGATGCATACGGGGCAAGAACAATCCCTGCTAGTACTATAATAAACAGCAGAATTACTTTGCTCTTGTGTGTGCCTAATACTCCTTTTTGGGACGCGGGAGGAGTTGGGGCCTCCTCAGCCCCAGAGGTCTGCAGACGGCTCTGCCGGCCCTCGGGAAATCACCCCAACAAGTTGGAGGCACTGCTGAGATCTGCTTGAGGTCTACCTAACCTAAGGGCATCACTACCAGGCCTCTTGCAATCAGGCAACCTGGCAGCGTGGCCCGCTCTGCCGTTGCCCCCGTTTGAGGACTACAAGAACATCGCGGAACTGCGAGAAGACGAGACAGAGCAATACAGACATTGGCCATCGGGAGCCGACTTGAGAAGTATCCCACCCGCGGTTGGCGAGTGTCCAGAGGTGGTCCAGACGAGGGGAGGTGGCGAGCTGCTTTGGAGGGGTGCCTGCGGTCGAGCGGCCCCGGCTCAATGAGGTCTTGGTGATTATGGCACACCCAACCAGCAACGTAATATTGTATGGGAGGGGGGAGGAATTGTAAAGAGGGAGGTGGGTGGTTTTTGCAGTGTGTGGAAATTGATCAGCGGCGATAGAGGTGTGAGGTGTAGCGGGACAGGCCCGAGGGCCATCCCCTACAGCGTCACGAGGTGAATTGGGTGGGGCTCCGGGCACCCACATATGACTATTATTGTAACGCTCACCTGGTATCCACGGGGACGTCACACAGCCTGTTCTGACCTCTTATGACCTCGAAACCTTTCCTGGAGGCTATTCGACTGGAGACTGGGCGTGAAACACAGGATTGGTAGAGTTCAACTCCCTATTGTCTCTGTGTGCTTGAACCCCTTCTTCCCCGGGGTCCAACCCTTCCCTTTGATCCACAGCTCACCTTGTTTTCTTGGATAGTGTGCTCTCTATCCTGCTTTCAGTGCAGGGGCGCGTTGATTGATGCAGGCTCGTTGCTGCCTAGTTACTTCACTGGCAAGAGTCCGACAGGTAAGTATAATGAGTCTTTTGAACAGTTCTCTAACTTCGTTCTTTTCCTTCCTTAGATGATGGCTGGCGTCCGGGGATGGTGGCGTGCTGCTGAGATGAGTAGCGATGAAGGTGAGTGAGAGCGCGATGCGCGATGCACCCCTTTCATATTTGTATTGAACTGAGTTCTTTTTCTGTGTCTTTTAGGTGCCACAACGTTTTCAGAGTGGATGCCAGTTATGAAGAACAAAGGCGATAAGTAAGTGCAGTATGCGGCGCCTCTAGATGTTTCCACGCTAACCTGCAGTGTCTTTTCCCTCTTGCAGATGGATGAGAAGTTCCGGAGACAGAGTTCCCACAGAGCAGCTGGGATTCAGGTAAGGGTTTGAAGCTCGTACAGTATTTAAAAATAAGCAAAGATTTGCAGAATGCTTACTAATGCCTTTTTTCTGTTCTTTTCCCTTTTCCTTAGGAAGCGGCGTGCCGGGATGGGAATGACACTGCCGAAGATGCCCGCAGAACAGAAGGAGCGATGAATGATGGGCAGAAGCGCCGCAAGGTAAGGCTGTTCCTAACGGTGTTCTTGTTCTTTCAGGAGCTGAGCGCAGAAGAAAGATGCAGGCCTACTGGAGACCGATCCGAACACAGTGAGTGTCACGCTGCAGGTGCAGAAAACACAAAGCATGTTTCTCAGCCTGGGCGTGGCTTAAATAGTCTCTGGGTATCCCAGGTGTCTCTGGGCTGAACCACACCCAAAAGACTAGACTGTACATGCAGTTCTGGGAACCGAAATATGTGGGGGCATCCATCTTGTCCCCATCAATGCACTACAAGTTCAATCCCCAATGTTATCCTATGGGAGTGAGTGAGTCTGGTGCCACAAGCGCCAAGTCTGACTCCAAGCGGGTCTTTGGAGGGATGGAGAGGCCCTTGAGTGTCATGTAGGTGATCGTGGCCTAGCTCCGGCCTGACATCTTGGAGAGCTGGGGACATGAGGGGCAGGAATCATGACAATTAGAGGGCGCGGATTGGTTCACGATTGCGGACACCTATATAAGAAGGGGGTGTGGCTTTCCTATGAGTTGACGTTGTAGATCAGTGAGTAGATGAGGATCCCTACTAATTGAGTGTTGAAGCTCGTTAAGTAGATGACGTTTTCCCGCAGGGGGTAGCTAGATTGTTTACCGAGTGTGGAAGATAATTGGCTGGTTAAGCTCCTCTGGAGAGGGAGCATGTCACACGCGAGGTGACGCAGTGTGCGCACTCCGATTATACTAAGTAAATTGATTGTTGATTTCTCCACTCCAGACGAAGTGGGAAGACAGCTGTGGGGTTAAAAGTGTAAAAATATAGCGTTCGTTCATAAGGTTCTAAAATTGTACGTACTTACAGTATCTTGTAGAGGTTGGTGACGTCACCCATAGGGCTTGTATAGGACACCGCGACCATCTCGCGTCAATACAGGGGTGATCGGGCCCGGGGGTACGAAAGGGTAGGGGCAAAGGGGGAAAGGTGGCCGTGCACGGAGAACGCCAGCCACGCTTGAAGGGGGAGGAGCCAAGGGGGGAGAGACAACCACGCACGGAGAACACCGGCCACGCTTGACAAGGAGTATGCACAAGAAGAGGAAGCAGGCTGAGCAGACAGCGGGGAGGGGGAGGAGGGGGAAATAAGTTGAAGGTGTGCCAAGTACAGGCTGCACAGGAGAAGGTGAGGCAGCCCAGAAGCACGCCGCACAGGACACAAAGCCGCAGGGGGCTTTGTGCGCCACGGCTGAAGGGGCCATAGTTGTAGCATCGGGAAGAAAGGAATAACAAAACTAAGTAATAGTGTAAAATAAAAATTGCTTTCCCTTTCAGCAGAAAGTCGAATGTCCCCAGCTTAAGAGGCCAGGTAAAAGGTTGACTGACGTTGAGAAAAATAAAATTGTAACATGGCCACGTATTATGGATCGGGGGCAGGAGCAGGGTGGAGATACATGGGAAGCGCTTTAACTACACCACTCCAGCACATCTGCACAACATTGTCACCACACAAGGAGAAAATAATAAAGTATAGTATTGAATGTACACACGGAACGGACAATAAAATAAGGGTACCGTGGCCGCCCAATGGCAGCTTCGATACGTTTACTCAACACTATCTGCTAACATATCTTCACAATACATACAAGGGGAAGAAGTTAGCAAACCAATTAGAAGTTTTTGATCTTTGGAAGATGTTCCAGGGAACTAAACCAGGAGACCCAGGTATGTTCACTGGTAAAAGAAGAGAAGGAGAAAGGAGGGGATGGGGGTAAAACCACCAAGAATTCGCCCAGCACTGAAGAAAGTGAGGAGGAGGACATGCCGATGGCTAAGGTACTGAAAGAGGAGGAAGGGGGTTGTATCCAGTAACAGAACTTAGAGAAGCTGCAAAACAACAAATAACAGCTGCTGAGGGATACTCCAACCCCACCATATGCACCTCAGACGATTGTCAAAAAAGGATGGGGGTGGCAGGTACAGTAGATTCAACCACAACACTGACAGGAAAGGGGGGGTGACAGGAGGGCCCTGGGAAATTTTGCAAACGTAGGGTCAGATGAGTGGGTAGCAGCACAGGTGCTTCTGAAGCTCTGGGAAACACTAACAGAGGAAGAGGAGGACGCAGAAAGAAAGGTAAATAAGGAAGAGATGGATAGCACACAAAGAGGTCACAAGGCAAGTAAAAGGAGAGAAGGGCGACTTTCACAAGAGGAGGAAGAGGTATTGGAGGAAAGGTTGGCGGAATTGAGGAACGTGCGAAGCGCGCTGATTAGGCAGTTCGAGAAGGAAACACGGAAGAGACAGGAGGAAAAGAAGGCACATAAGGAAGAGATGGCGAAAAATGAAGTAACAGGCAGAAGAAAGGAAGAAGGAAGAAGAACGCATAAGGGCAATAGCAGAAAGAATGGCACGTGCAGAAAACAGAGAGATGAGAAGGAAGCAGGAAGAGATGGAAGAGAATGATAGGGAAATGGGACTGTGGAAAAAGAAGATATATCTGAAAGCGCCCGGAAGTATGAAGAAGGGAAAGTTATAGAAAGCATACTAAAGAGGGAAGGGGGAATATGGGGAAGAAAGGAAGATGAGGAGAGGATATTAGCAAAGTTGAGTGCAGAGGTATTGGAAGAACTGTACACGAAACGTGCAGAAATAGGTGACGAAGTATTGGAGGGGAAGCAAGAGGAGAGAGGAGATAGGAGGGTGGAACATGGAGCAAAAAAGTACACACACCAAGACAAGGAGGTGGCATTAACATCAACACAGGCGGCTGCGGTTAAAGGAGGTGAGTACACAGATGTGGACTTAATAGATTTAAGGACAGTGACAGTGTAGGGGGACGCACAGAGTGGGGATTGACATTTCCAGATGGATTTTGCAGTGGGGAAGAGGAAGGTTCAAGCACCAGTGGAAGAGATGGCATAAGGGAGAGTTTAGACAAACTATACATAACGCGTACTAACTGCGAGTCCCCATGGGCATGTGAGAGACGGGGAGAGCAAAATGCAGGAGAAAGAAGGGTAAGGGACGTACGCCCACTTACACCAACCCCCGTGCACACCCCATATGTTGGCAGACTTAGGGACCTCCCAGGATGCAGGCAGGAAGAACGAGCAAACACGCCAACGATAGGACAAGAAGGTAATAAGAGGGGGAGGAAGGATGTAGGAAGTGAAAGGATAACCTCCTGTAACATTAAAAATATTGAAGAGTTACCAGATATGGAGGAAGATGATGAATATACTAACATAACCACACACAGGTGGACAAGGGGGAGGAGAGGGAGTACAATCTAATGCCACTATAGAGAGGGGAGGAGCCAGACCACAATATATCCCCTGGAAACATGCCGATAAGGAAAATATAAAATGCAGACTTCCATCCCTAAGTGGAGGAGCTGTGAAGTGGATATATGAGATGGAAAAACAAACTGTGGGGCAAACATTAGCGGTAGGAGACGTGAAGGGGCTCCTAATTTCCATACTGGGGGATGCCGCTGATGACATCTGGAAGAGGGCGGGATTCCCAGGGGTAACAATAAACGACACGTCCCATGATGGAGCACCATTCACCAACTGCAGACTTGCGCTCTGGCAGGCATTGAGAGTCCAATACCCAGACATCAGATATAAGAGCAATAACATCATGCAAGATGCGTGAGAATGAAGATCCTGTTGATTACATCCAGGAGATTCAGGAGAAGTGGCGCTTTGAAACGCGGGAACCGTGGGACAAAACACTAGCAATTTTCTATCACATACTAATAAAAGGGCTCCCGGAGCAAGTACAAAGACAGTTGAAGAAGCTAGTGGAGATGGAAGCAAAAGCATGTCCAGAAATACAACTGACAATAGTGCACTACTGCAGGATGTGGCAGGAAAAGATGAAACAAAAGGAGGAAGATAGAAAGACAGAGGAAGCGAAATTGGTCCAAAAGAAGTTATCAAAATATGCCATGGAGGGAGCACTGATAACAGCACCCACACCCACACAGACTACAGTGACACAAGACACATCACAACAGCAGGTATTGCCAATGCAGCTAGCACAGGTATTAACACAACAAATGCCTCCACCCCCACCGTACACAGCACACGCGGGAGGGGGTTATAAGCAAATGTGAAACGGGTACTGGAATAACTACAGAGGGAGGGGCGGGCAAATGAGAGGGATAGGATATGGCCCACCCACACAACAATGAGGGGGAGGTTTCCGGGGTTACAATCAACAAGGACAGCAGGGATACCAAGACAGCATGGGGGGACTTCAATGGCAAGCACGGGAACCAACGACATGCTGGATATGTGGGATGGTGGGACACATGTCACGCACATGCAGAATGAGACCAGCACAGGCAGTTTGGGGGGAGCAAGGACAGCAAGGGCCTATGGGGGAACAGCAAGTTTACCAACAGCAAGGAACACAGCAACAAGCACCGCAACAACAACAACAACCCCAGCTACAAACACAAGTGTACACACACCCACCACAAATGCAACAACTGGCAACACTACAACAACGACTACAGACACAAACATACACACCTCAACAACAGATACCACACTCTCCACAGCAACAGGCAACACAACACAACAACCACAACAAGCACAAACAATACAACAGCTCACACAAATACAGGGCAAGAAAGTGTCAACATCTGACTCACCTATACAACAGACACAGCTGGGGAAGGTAACAATGTTGGGCCACAACCCCTACACGGGAAGTGGACAGTCACTATACCCACAATAGGACAGCCCACAGATGTCTTTGATGTGTCCCATCCTATCAGTAACACCTAACCCTGCGGAGGAACCACGCATACAGGTGACAATAGGTGCCAACAAATTTTCCTTCCTAGTTGACACAGGGGCCACTAGGTCATGCTTAAGGGAGGGGAAGTTTAAACTGTCAGGCAAATCTATGAACACCTAAGGATTCTCTGGGCTCAAGGGTTGGTTCCCTTCACTGATAACATCTCCTTATCTGTAGGAGATCACGATATGTCTCTTCCACTGCTATACTCAAAACAGTCACCAGTAAACTTACTAGGTAGAGACATCATGAGTAGATTGAATATGACCATCTCCTTTACTGAAAAGGGAATAATATTCTCCACACCAGGCATCAACATTTGGAGGAGGCCAGCAGCTTACCTTTTTAGACCCAAAACAACAGCCAGCGAGAAGGAAGGGAGAAGGATATTACTGAGCATTGAGAGTATTGTAGCAACATCAGACTACATTGCAGTACATGCCCAAGACTGGGAAGGGAGAGCTTGGAGAGCAGTAATAGCACTAGCAGAGGGGTGCCGACTAACACAGGTATCTGATGCGGAGCTCTTCTCGGACGATAATGATGAGGGGGAGATGGTGTTTGAGATGAGCGTTCACATCTGGGTGACAGTGACATACAGAGACATAGCACAGAAGATGGTACTGGCGCTAGAGGCACCCGCCACTACAGCTGTGCCATTTTACGAGGAGGATCTGGCAGCAGTACCTCCATCTCTATGGACCACCTGTCCATATGACGTCGGCTGCATCAAAAGCATTGGAGGTGTGAAAATAAAGTTGAAAAAAGGAGCAATACTGCCAAGAGTGAAGCAATACCCACTATCAAAAGAGGCAGATGAGGGGATATATGAAACAATAACAGCACTCATAGACAACTGTATACTAGTACCATCAGTGTCTCCATGCAACACTGCTGTGTACCCTGTGCGCAAGGCTAAGGGAGGGACTTGGCGTTTCATCCAGGATTTACGACCCCTCAACCACATTGTAGAAGCAGAATACCCTAAAGCGGCTCATCCAGCCACTATACTGTGTGGAATACCAGCAGAGGTATCACGATTTACTGTGATTGACATGAAACACGCATTTTTCTCAATACCTTTGCACCCAGCCTCACAAGGCTTGACATGTTTCACAGATCACAACACAAAATGGAAACACACCAGGCTGCCCTAAGGGTACTGCGAGTCACCATCCATCTTTAACAGGGTGATACAAATGGATTTGGGTAACATTGAGATGGAAAGCACAGTGTTGCAATATGTAGATGACATCATCATCTGTAGCACCACAGAAGAGAAGTGCAGGAGAGACTCCATCAAAATGCTCGCAGCAGAAAAAGGGTACAAGGTAGACAAGGAAAAGCTGCAGTACTGCCAAGAAAAAGTGCTCTAAATAGGCCAGCTCATTTCACAAAATGGAAGGAACATTGCACCACAAAGGGCCCATGCCATAACCAACACGCCACAGTCACAGACAGTGAGAGAACTGCAGCAGCTCTTGGGTCTGTGCAACTACTGCAGGGCCTGGGTTTTTTATTACAGCTCATTCATAGGACCACTGCTTGAGGCCCTCAGAGAAACACAGTGGCGGGAGAAGAAGTTGAGGTGGACCACAGAAATGACAGAGGCTTTCAGGAACTAAAACATGCCATATCCACAGCAGCAGAACTGGCCACCCCAAATTATGAAGCATAATTTTTCATCTTTTCACATTGTAGCTCAGCAGCAATGAGGGCAGTGCTGACACAAAAAACTAGCATGGACACAAACCAGTAGCATTCTACAGTGGACACCTGGACCCTGTAATGTTAGGCCACTTCCCGTGCAAACAGAGCTTGGCCGCTGCAGCTTTTGTGGTAGAAAAATCGTCCTCAATTAAAATAGGATGCCCAACCACACTGTACGTGGAACATGCCCTTTTTGCAATACTGAACAAACCAAAATCAACTTTGACTACTCAAAGGGCATCAGGGTATGAAGTAAATTTGTCCAGGCCAGAGTTAACAATTGTAAGGTGCAGCAACGTGAACCCAGCGAGGTTTATAGCAGAGGTACTAGAAGAAGGCAACTACACTTATGATTGCACACAGGCCATTGACACCTACTCTAGCACAAGAAAGGTTGAGGAAAATGCCCTAGAGGGGGGAGAAATAATGTACATTGATAGGTCCTCAACAATTGACCAGAGTGATGGGGTACGCAGAACAGGAGAAGCAGTGGTGAGACTGACAGAGGATTGGACCTATGTCCCAGTGAAATGCGTCCAGTTACCACACCACTTCTCTGCCTAAGCAGCAGAATTAGTGCCCCTAATTTTAGTACTGAAAGAAAGCAATGGCAAAAGAGTATCCATATATTCCGATAGTGTATACGTCACATCAACTGTACATTCTGGATTAATTAAGTGGCCGCGAAGAGGATTCATAAGAGCAGACGGCACCCCAGTGCAACATTCCCTACTACTTGCTGAACTAATTGAAGTAATTGAAGACCCCAAAGAAATAGCCTTGGTGAAGTGTCAGGCCCATACAAATGGGGATGATCACATTTCCAAAAGTAATGAAACAGCAGACGCACATACTAAACATGCTGCATATTTCGGTGAGATCTGGACTGCCACAGAAAAAGATAAGGGGAGGGCGGGGGCAAGACAAATGTTGATGAAGGATGTGTTCAACCACATCCCTGAAAATCAAATAATTACAGGCAGCAGCACCCATGGCAGAGAAGGAGCTATGGGTCAAAAGAGGATGAACAATGTCCCCCACAGACGCATTATGGCGACAGAACAATACAGGCAAAATAGTGATGCCTCTGGCCCTATTGAAAACAGCCCTGGCCCAACTACATCATCCCGCACACACAGGGAAAGAGGTGATCGCATCACGAATAAAAGAGGGGTGGTTCTGTCCCGAGGTAAATTCACATGTTGCAAATTCATTAGCAATTGTCTCACTTGTCAACAATTCATGGCCGGTCACACGCTACAAGTGATCCAAGGTATTATACCCCGGCCGGAAGGACCCTTCCTGCACCTTCATATTGACTACGTTCACATGATCAATGTATGTCAAGGGTAAAGATACATGATTGTGGTAGTGTGCCCATTTTCAAGGTGGATCAAGGCTGGTCCATGCTCCCATGCTGACGCCTTCAGAGCGGCAAATTCCTGGTGAGGGAGGTGTTCCCGAGGTGGGGGGTGTGTGAAGTGTTGCGGTCTGACAATGGCCCACACTTTGCCAATGAAATGTTCAAACACATCACTGCTCTCCTTGGTATCAAGCACAGGTTTGCATGCACGTACCCCATGGGCGAATGGCGTTTGTGAACGCCTCAACGGCCTCCTAAAAGAAGAGATAGCAAAAATACAGCAATCAACTAAGAAAAGCTGGCTCAACTGCCTCCCCTTAGCCCTATTTGAGTTAAGAAACAGGCCAGGGTGGGACCACCACCTCACAACCCATGAGGTGGTGACCGGATGACAAATGCACCTCCCCTGACACCACCATCAAGGGCTATAACAGATTGTCATGCATCTCAGACTATCTTTGGTGAAGAATGTGTACGAATACGTCTCTTCCTTGGTTACTAGTGTCGCCTTTATCTCTCAACAGTTCGAGCAAACGCGGGGCGGGTCGAAGAATAACAACAAGAAGAGAGACAAAAGGAAGAGCAGGAACAAGCAGCAGAGTGGACAGTAAGTGAGGGGGACCACATCCTCCTGTGCAACTTTAACCACTGCTGGAACAGCCCTCGTTTCACCGGGCCCCAGCTGGTGGAAAAAACAGCTCCTAGAGCCGTGAAGCTCCGAGGCAAGAACGTGTGGATGCATTTGCATGACATCAAGCCCTACAAAGATCAGACCCACCCTTGCGTCGACGACAGAGCCAACGCAGCAGCAGCAGCAACCAATGATAATGGCAACACAGCCTCTGACCCCTCCCAAACACCAAACAACCCCAAGGACTCAAGTGAACAATTGCCCATAGCCCACCGCATGGTAACGAGATCCTAAAGTAAGAAACCCACCACCCCAATAAGCCCCGACCAGACAAGCCCCGTCCCAGCCACTACCTAAATAAAGAACATTGTCAAAATATCTGCAATTTTACACAACACTGTGTAGACACATGCATGTTCTCTTTCTCTTTTTGTCTCGCACATGCAGGAACCGCGCAGTACTGTTTTACATAGAAGAAGTTGAATAAAGGTACTAGCACATATGTTTTGCCCAGGGGTAAATGCTGCCCACGGATGACAATACCCCAGAAGCACTGTCACACCAATTTGTGTATGCTATAAAACGGCCAAAATACTTAAAGAAACAAAAATATGTGTGTATTACAACACCTTCTTTTTGATAATGGAACAATCCTTCCCACATCTCCACGAGCACTTACCAGCCCTAAGAGAAAGGACGCTAAGGAAAGCGTGGGAGCAGTTTTTTGCCTGGGCATTAAACGACTACATGATAGGGAGTGCTTGAATAAACAAAACTAACAAAATGAATGCTTATTTTTAGAAATTTTCAGGCGGGCATCTATATGATCAAAAATAAAAAGCTGCAGGACTGCAGCAAAGGTAAGAGAAACATGCCAGTGATATTAGCTACTGTAATAAAAATTATAGGCCTGTTGTTTATCACTGGTCTACTTGCTGCCACTGTCTGGCAGGCACACTATGCTTCCTATGTCATGGCTGCACCTCCTGCTAATGTACCCCCCACCACGGCTGCAACAGGTACGGTGTCAGGTGGTACAAGTAACCCAAGAGTATACGGGAAAAGGATTAAACGTAGTACATCTATTGATAATAACGGGGTAGACACATACCTTACCGAATCTGCACACGTCTCAAACAACATGTGGTACCAACACATGTCCAAAATTGGTAAGGGGACAACTAAGGACAATTGCTATGTGTGCTCATTGATCCCATACGCCATGAGCGCATCCAGAACATTTGTGGCTACTGAGGTACGTGCAGCATCAGTATACCTGTCTCTGTTCCAAACAAGAGGATGATTCCAAGGGAGACTAGCAATACTGCAGTGGAAGACAAGGAACACATACCCGTATGAAAATAACTTCATCAAAACACTTCCCATGTACAATAACTACTGGCAACATACACAAGGGCTCCAATATGTGACAGATGGACCAGACAAAGGGGCAACAAAGGAAGTTACATTGAATTACCTACCATGTGAATGGCATGCAAGAGAAGTTCCTGGAATACTAGGGTGCTGGGAAAGACCGCTGATAGTAATATATGGAAAGGTGTACACCAAAGAAGGATGGACAGGGGGGCCATGGGGAGCAATATGGTAACATTGACAAGAGCAACTGTAGCAAAAATGCATGCATAGCGGATGTCATTATGGGCACAGGGACCAACCTCAAGCCAACGTGAGATTGGATGCACTGCTACAAACATGTACTTGTAAGAAGTACATCTCTCTTGCATATCAACATAGTCAATATGCAAGTGCCGGAGGCGCGTCCGGTCACAGCAATGTTCCCTGCACAATTGTCAATGTGTGTCCTGGCAAATACTTCTCACATATCATGCAGACATTCGCAAACTCTGCAACATTCTCATACAAATTTGGTAAAAGCCAGTCTTCACTTATCCCTGAATCTACATGCTCTTTCGATACATGGGCAGGGTAGTGAAGCTGTTCCAATGCCACCCACAAGAATTCCTTTGACATTATCACTTTTCCTCTACTATCCTGCCACCATAACAAATCAGTTGGAGACAAAGAATATCCTCTCCTCTTCCCTAAATCGTTCTCATCATCTGATGCGCTTCCCCGCAACTCAATTATCTGCTTCATTGGAGTTGAATTAAGGTTTTGTGGTAAAGCATCTTTTTCTTTGCTTACTTTCAGCACTGCTAGTATGGGTATTTTTTTCTTTTCGCCAGAGAACAGCACATCTGTTCCTTCAGGTAGATATGCTGCTTCTTTTGCTGCTCTTTCTTCTCTTTCGTTTCCTAATAAAATAAAATCTTGCCCTCCTGTGTGGGCCTTGCACTTTATTAAAGCTAGTTATACTGGGAGTGGTAACATTTCTAATAATGTATTCAGTAAATACTGAACAGGTGTATCATCACTTCTTATGAACCCTCTCCTTTCCCTTCTTGCTAGTCCTAAGTGCACCGTGGAAGTAACGTAAGCCGAATCAGAGAATGTTTTCACTACCTGGCCCTCTGACATGTTCAGTATCTCAATCAAGGCCACCAGTTCTGCCTGTGCAGGGTAGTGGTCTGGTAGTCACGTCTTTGAGTACACTATCAACTCTTCCCCTTTGTCTAATCTATGGCTCTGCCCTTTCACTGCGAAACCTGAATGCCTGTGTCCTGTGGTCTGATCAATACTGAACCTTCCATCAATGAAAATCATGTCCTTCCCTTCAATCACTTCTTCTTTAACCAGGGGTTTACCTTTGCTCCTGTCTATGCACACTATGCAGTCATGTGTGTTATCTCATTCTTCTATTTTTTTCTGCAATCAACTCTGCTGGATTTATAGTTCTGCATCCCGGCACTTCTATTCCTGCGTTTGTCACTATTACCTCATACCGTGAGTTGTCAATGTTTATTTTGTTTCCAGTATTGCAAATAATGCATGCTCCATGTATAAAACTACGGGGCACCCAATAGTTATTGTGGAAGCCTTCTCAATTGCAAATACAGCAAGAGCATGTTCCTGCTCACATGGGAAATGTCCCTGCATCACTACATCTAGAGATCCACTGTAATATTCAAGTTTGTTTGTTTGTTTAGAATTTATTGTGCGCACCGGACCCTGGGGTATAAGGGCGCAGAAAGTAAGAATATGTACAGCTTAGAGCATAAGTTACAGGTTACAGTTACAAGTTACAGACATTACCAGTTACAGACATTACCAGTTACAGGTGCAAGTTTACAATACAAGTTTACAATCGTATGGTGCAGATACTGTGTAGCAAACAGGCGTGAGCATTATCATGGGTTCAATTAGCAGTTGCTGTCGTTAGCCAGTTGATTACAATTTGCCTGAATTTGGAAAAGGAGTGTTCTAGCCTCGCAGTAGTGGGTAATTCGTTCCACAATTGAGCAGCTTTGACTGGGAAGCTAGCTCCGCCTATGGTGGTCAGTTTAAAGCGTGGTACTTGTAAGCGATTGGTGTAAGCAAGTCTGGTTTGTCTTGTGGGGTGTGTTCTGGTGAATCTGTCCTTAAGATATTGGGGGGCTTTGTTGTGTAGGGATTTGTATGTGAGAGATGCAGTTTTGAGTCTGATTTTCTCATGGGTGGAGAGCCATTTGTGTTTCCTTCTTATTACTGTAATGTGTTCTCTCCTGGGGATGTTCAATGCCGCTCGGAGGGCCTTGTTTTGCTGTATCTGGATTTTGTTTATGATAGATTTAGTGGCTCCTATGTACAGTGCGTTACAATAATCTAGTTTAGAGATGATAAGGGCTCTGGCTAATGTTAGACAACTGTGCTGGGAAAGGAATTGTTTTCCTGCTCTAATGAGTTTACATGTGTAGGCTGTCGAGGAAGCTAGGGAGTTTACCTGTTTGGAGAATGATAGGGTAGAATCAAGGTAGATGCCTAATGTTTTAACTTCTTTGGCAACTTGTATGCAGTTCCCATCTATGATGAAGGAAGAGTAGTTTGAGCTTAGTTTTTTGATGAGGGGTGCGGTGCCTAGGATAAGAAGCTCAGTTTTATCATCGTTCAGGCATAGGCCATGGGTTGCCATCCATGCCTGAACGATGCTGTATATTTTGTTCACCATTGCTAGATCTTTTTCGTAAACCCCTGTGAGTGGGAGGAGGATCTGGGTATCGTCAGCCTAGTTGGTATACCTGATACCCAGATGGTCCAGATCATCAAACAGGGGCTTAGTGAATATGTTATATAGCGTTGGTGAAACGCATGATCCCTGTGGCACACCGCAGGTAATAGGGATGGGGTCTGCAGCTGCTATAGGTGAGAAAACCCTCATGGTGCGGTCACTGAGGAAGGATTGTATCCATGCTATAGCCTCAGTGGAGAAGTGTGCTGCTGAATCTAGGTGGTTACATAGGACTTTATGGTCCACTAAATCAAAAGCGGCCGATAGGTCTAGTAGCAGGAGGAGTGCTGGTTTTCCAGAATCTCTTACTTTGTCTATTTGGGCTTTCAGGTCAATCAATGCAGTTTCTGTACCGTGAAGAGGGCGGAAGCCAGATTGTCGGGAGCCTAGTAGTTGGTTTTGTTCCAGGAAGCTCTGGATTTGTATATATGCCACCTTGTCCAGTATCTTCAGAAGGAACGGTACCGTAGTAATAGGTCTATAGTTAGTGGGTATAGTGGGGTCTAGAGTAGCCTTTTTTAAGAGTGGGAGCACCCAGGACTCTTTTAAGTTACTGGGGATAATGCCTGTGGTAAAGGAGGCATTAATTAACTTGGTGATAAATGGTGCTAGATCTCGTGCGGCATCTTTGATGAGTTGTGCTGGACATAAGTCTCCTTTGCAGTTGGACGGTTTTAGACCGAGTATTACTTTCTCTACTTCTAGTATGGAGACTTTGGAGAAGTGGAATTGCGTAGTGGGTTTGGAGTTAGGAAGTGTCTTGATAGGCGGTAATATATTGGGTGCTAGGGTCTCACGTTTTAGTTCTATTTTCTTTTGGAGGTTTCGGACTTTGTTAGAGAGGGCTTGCTGGATTTCGGAGCACCACTTTTTATCTTTAAGACAGTTGTCTTGAGGTGTTATTGGGTTTTCCAGTTCTCTGAGTATGGTGAACAGTTCTTTAGTACTTGATTTGGCTTGTGTGATTCTGTTATTGTAGGTCTCTTGTTTAGCTAAGATGATTTCTTTTTTGTAATGAGAAGAGATTTTAGCTAATTTCAGTTTATTTTCTGGGCTGGGGTTAATTTTCCATGTATTTTCCCATTTCCTTTTTTCTAATCTCAGATTTTTTAAGAGAGGGGTGAACCAGTTGTTCAGGTGGTTCTTTGGCTTGCTGTTTCTGAGCTTGAGTGGTGCGATGTTGTCAAGAGTTTTGTTCATGATATTGTTAAATTCTTCCACTAGGCTGTTAGGGTTAAGGTTGTCAGGTAGAGCGTCCAAAGTGGGCATGATGCCGGGGAGTAGTTTGTCTAGTGTCATGTTTTTTTTGTTTCTGGTAAGTGCAGGAGGTGCACACGGTTGTTGCAGTTTGGGGGTGGCAGTGTCCAAGGAGAATGAGATTAGATGGTGATCTGACCAGATTTGGGGTGAGATGGTGAGAGTGGCTATAATGCAGTTGTGGTCAGCAATCCAATCAAGGGTTCTCCCTTTGATATGGGTGGGCTCAAGCACTCTTTGTGTGTAACCCAGTTCTGTTAGGGTGTTGGAGGCTGCTGTGGCTTGTAAGTCGTTGATATCATTAAAGCCAATATTGAGGTCGCCTAGTAATATTGATTGAGTAGTATCTTTAAGGTTTTCTGATAGGATGGTAGTTAAGTCTTCTATGAAATTCATGATTGGACCTGGAGGTCTGTATATCAAGTGAAGGTTAAGGGTTTGTGAGTTAGCTGTAGGTGTCTTGGTGGACATTATCTCACAAGATTCAATGGTTGGTGAGGGGGTGAGTCTCATCTGGAGTTTAGTTTTGACGATGATGGCTAGTCCTCCACCTCGAGCTCCGCACCTATCCGATCTGAGGATAGTATAATTATTGGGCACGGCTAGGGATAGTGCTGGGCCTGATGCCTCATGCAGCCAAGTTTCTGTAATGGCTAGGAAATCGTAGTCTTCTGTCAGGATAACTTCAGATATTTCTATGGCGTGGGCGACTAAGGATCTAGCGTTTATTAAGGCTCCTTTGAGTTTAGGTGTGCGGTTAAGATGTGTAGTAGTATTTTTTGCAGCATTGGGAGTGGCAAATGTTTCTTTGTTAGTTTGGTAGTTATTGTGCTTAACGTGGTTATGGGTGAATGGTTTGCGAGTAGGTTCTCGAGTGGTGTTAGTTTCGTATTTGATGAGCGGATCAAAGATTCTGGGTAGTCTTGCTCGTAATCTTAGGTTTCTGTCAGCTATGTTATATTGTGTAGTGGATTGTTGTATTGTAGTTGCTATAAGAGGCGACATAGTGAGATGTTCCCATGGGGCGAGTGAGGCAAGTGAGGAGGCCAGGTATACTAGATAGGATAGTATAAGGAGCATTGTGTAATGTGTAAGTGTCCTGTATCTGGATAGGTGGCTAGAGTTTTAGTTATGGTATAGTGCAGGCAGAGTAACTGCTAAGTCTGCTATGTTGTTATCTAGAGAATGAGGTCAGGCACATAGTGTTAAGTTGCAGTAATCATAGGGCTCGTACAGATGGCAGTGTGGTGAATATATGGCCATGGGCAACACAATTGCTATAGTCTATGAGCGACCAAAGGGCACAACACAATTACTGTGGTCAATGAGCGACCAAAGGGCACAACACAATTACTGTGGTCAATGAGCGACCAAAGGGCACAACACAATTACTGTGGTCAATGAGCGACCAAAGGGCACAGCACAATTACTGTGGTCAATGAGCGACCAAAAGGGCATAACACAATTACTGTGGTCAATGAGCGACCAAAAGGGCATAACACAATTACTGTGGTCAATGAGCGACCAAAGGGCACAACACAATTACTGTGGTCAATGAGCGACCAAAGGGCACAACACAATTACTGTGGTCAATGAGCGACCAAAGGGCACAGCACAATTACTGTGGTCAATGAGCGACCAAAAGGGCATAACACAATTACTGTGGTCAATGAGCGACCAAAAGGGCATAACATAATTACTGTGGTCAATGAGCGACCAAAGGGCACAACACAATTACTGTGGTCAATGAGCGACCAAAGGGCACAACACAATTAGTGTGGTCAATGAGCGACCAAAGGGCACAACACAATTACTGTGGTCAATGAGCGACCAAAGGGCACAACACAATTACTGTGGTCAATGAGCGACCAAAAGGGCACAACACAATTACTGTGGTCAATGAGCAACCAAAGGGCACAACACAATTACTGTGGTCAATGAGCGACCAAAAGGGCACAACACAATTACTGTGGTCAATGAGCGACCAAAGGGCACAACGCAATTACTGTGGTCAATGAGCGACCAAAGGGCACAACATGATTGCAGCGACACTAGTAGGCGTGGCGCGATATGTTGCATGAGAATAGTAGCAATAGCCTGATGCACATGATTAACAAATAGTTAGCAAGAGTAAATTCACCAAGTTTGTGTGTATATACTAGCAGTAATCAGTAGACATTCACATGTGGATCGTAGGGTAGACTAAGCAACTAAGGGTGTCATGCTTTACTCACAATGGGTTGAGTCCAGACAGTGCAAGTAGAGAGTACTGCTTCCTCCTCGGCATAGCGGAGGCTGTCCCACGGTTAGAATAGTCTCTTTCTATAGGGTCCGTCAGGAGACCTTCTATCTCCTTCAAGGAACAGTCTAGGCTCTGTACTGGATTCTCCAATGCAGCAGAATCTTTTGGAGGGAATGTAGATTGGGTGTTGCGCTCACATGCGCTAAACAGGGGCAAAACAGGGCCTTGTACTGGCCTTCGAGTGGCCGCCGGCTATTCCGCCTGCCGGCGGAAGTGCGAGTTTAAAACAACTCGTTGCTAGGCGACCGGGGGAAGCCGAGCCTCGCTTTCATGCCGCATCGCGCCCGACATTTTGTTTCAGGAAGGGAATGTCGGCGCGGTGCGGTGCGTGCCCCGATGGGTCACCGGTGCTTGACTTCATGTGGGGGCAGTGTGGGCAGATGGGGGGGCCCTGACAGGGCTGGCCGTTGCACCTCCGAGCCTGGGTGGGAGGGATGGCCCGTTGCGGTCGCGGTAGAGTTGCGGTCGCTGCCTCCAGGAGTTGTAGCGCGTGGGTGGCTGCTGGTGGGGGCTCCTGCCCGCGCCACTTCTGGAGCTCGTGTGGCTCCTACAGGGGCAAAACAGGGCCTTGTACTGGCCTTCGAGGGGCCGCCGGCTATTCCGCCTGCCGGCGGAAGTGCGAGTTTAAAACAACTCGTTGCTAGGCGACCGGGGGAAGCCGAGCCTCGCTTTCATGCCGCATCGCGCCCGACATTTTGTTTCAGGAAGGGAATGTCGGCGCGGTGCGGTGCGTGCCCCGATGGGTCACCGGTGCTTGACTTCATGTGGGGGCAGTGTGGGCAGATGGGGGGGCCCTGACAGGGCTGGCCGTTGCACCTCCGAGCCTGGGTGGGAGGGATGGCCCGTTGCGGTCGCGGTAGAGTTGCGGTCGCTGCCTCCAGGAGTTGGAGCGCGTGGGTGGCTGCTGGTGGGGGCTCCTGCCCGCGCCACTTCTGGAGCTCGTGTGGCTCCTACAGGGGCAAAACAGGGCCTTGTACTGGCCTTCGAGTGGCCGCCGGCTATTCCGCCTGCCGGCGGAAGTGCGAGTTTAAAACAACTCGTTGCTAGGCGACCGGGGGAAGCCGAGCCTCGCTTTCATGCCGCATCGCGCCCGACATTTTGTTTCAGGAAGGGAATGTCGGCGCGGTGCGGTGCGTGCCCCGATGGGTCACCGGTGCTTGACTTCATGTGGGGGCAGTGTGGGCAGATGGGGGGGCCCTGACAGGGCTGGCCGTTGCACCTCCGAGCCTGGGTGGGAGGGATGGCCCGTTGCGGTCGCGGTAGAGTTGCGGTCGCTGCCTCCAGGAGTTGGAGCGCGTGGGTGGCTGCTGGTGGGGGCTCCTGCCCGCGCCACTTCTGGAGCTCGTGTGGCTCCTACAGGGGCAAAACAGGGCCTTGTACTGGCCTTCGAGTGGCCGCCGGCTATTCCGCCTGCCGGCGGAAGTGCGAGTTTAAAACAACTCGTTGCTAGGCGACCGGGGGAAGCCGAGCCTCGCTTTCATGCCGCATCGCGCCCGACATTTTGTTTCAGGAAGGGAATGTCGGCGCGGTGCGGTGCGTGCCCCGATGGGTCACCGGTGCTTGACTTCATGTGGGGGCAGTGTGGGCAGATGGGGGGGCCCTGACAGGGCTGGCCGTTGCACCTCCGAGCCTGGGTGGGAGGGATGGCCCGTTGCGGTCGCGGTAGAGTTGCGGTCGCTGCCTCCAGGAGTTGGAGCACGTGGGTGGCTGCTGGTGGGGGCTCCTGCCCGCGCCACTTCTGGAGCTCGTGTGGCTCCTACAGGGGCAAAACAGGGCCTTGTACTGGCCTTCGAGTGGCCGCCGGCTATTCCGCCTGCCGGCGGAAGTGCGAGTTTAAAACAACTCGTTGCTAGGCGACCGGGGGAAGCCGAGCCTCGCTTTCATGCCGCATCGCGCCCGACATTTTGTTTCAGGAAGGGAATGTCGGCGCAGTGCGGTGCGTGCCCCGATGGGTCACCGGTGCTTGACTTCATGTGGGGGCAGTGTGGGCAGATGGGGGGGCCCTGACAGGGCTGGCCGTTGCACCTCCGAGCCTGGGTGGGAGGGATGGCCCGTTGCGGTCGCGGTAGAGTTGCGGTCGCTGCCTCCAGGAGTTGGAGCGCGTGGGTGGCTGCTGGTGGGGGCTCCTGCCCGCGCCACTTCTGGAGCTCGTGTGGCTCCTACAGGGGCAAAACAGGGCCTTGTACTGGCCTTCGAGTGGCCGCCGGCTATTCCGCCTGCCGGCGGAAGTGCGAGTTTAAAACAACTCGTTGCTAGGCGACCGGGGGAAGCCGAGCCTCGCTTTCATGCCGCATCGCGCCCGACATTTTGTTTCAGGAAGGGAATGTCGGCGCAGTGCGGTGCGTGCCCCGATGGGTCACCAGTGCTTGACTTCATGTGGGGGCAGTGTGGGCAGATGGGGGGGCCCTGACAGGGCTGGCCGTTGCACCTCCGAGCCTGGGTGGGAGGGATGGCCCGTTGCGGTCGCGGTAGAGTTGCGGTCGCTGCCTCCAGGAGTTGGAGCGCGTGGGTGGCTGCTGGTGGGGGCTCCTGCCCGCGCCACTTCTGGAGCTCGTGTGGCTCCTACAGGGGCAAAACAGGGCCTTGTACTGGCCTTCGAGTGGCCGCCGGCTATTCCGCCTGCCGGCGGAAGTGCGAGTTTAAAACAACTCGTTGCTAGGCGACCGGGGGAAGCCGAGCCTCGCTTTCATGCCGCATCGCGCCCGACATTTTGTTTCAGGAAGGGAATGTCGGCGCGGTGCGGTGCGTGCCCCGATGGGTCACCGGTGCTTGACTTCATGTGGGGGCAGTGTGGGCAGATGGGGGGGCCCTGACAGGGCTGGCCGTTGCACCTCCGAGCCTGGGTGGGAGGGATGGCCCGTTGCGGTCGCGGTAGAGTTGCGGTCGCTGCCTCCAGGAGTTGGAGCGCGTGGGTGGCTGCTGGTGGGGGCTCCTGCCCGCGCCACTTCTGAAGTGGTTTGTATCCATGTCCCCTCTTCTGTGTCAGCACAGCTGTCATTACTTATCCATCTGAATGAGAAAACAGGTGAAACTTCTCTATGTAATTGGGTGTAGCCAGTACAGGCGCATTTGTTAACTCATATTTTAGTTCATCAAAGCTCTTACCCATTGTACATTTTATGTTTCTTCCGTGTTTCTGATCCTATTGTAATGCTTGCAAGTGGAGTAATCAAAAACCCATGCTCTGCTGTAGTTGCATAGGCCCAAGAACTGCTGCATCTATTTCACTGTTTTTAGTCACAGAGTTTTATGTATGGCCTCTACTCTTTCTGGTGTTATGTTTCTCCAGTATGCTGACACAATCTGACCCAAGTACAGCACTTCATTCTGACAGTACTGCAATGTCTGTGTGTCCACTTTGCATCCTTTGTCAGCTAGCAAAGTCAGTAGTGTCACTGAGTCATTTCTAGCTTCCTCTTCTGTCGAGCTACAAACCAATAAGTAGTCAACATACTGTATTACTGTGCTTGCAACCTGTAAATTGCTCAGATCCATTTGTAAAACTCTGTTAAAGATGCTAGGTCCTTCACAGTACCCTTGGGCCATTCTAGTGTGTTCAGACCTGGTCCTGTGATATGAAAACGCACTGAGATACCTGGAGTCTGGGTGTATGGAGATGGAGAAAAATACAATCTTCAAATCTACCATGGTAATATAGTGTCCCTCCACTGGAATGCAGCAAAAAATCGTTGCAGCACTTGGGACCAATTTATACTGTGCCTCAACAAATCCTGCCTTTGCTTTCTTGATCAGATAGAAAGCCATGTTGCAAGGTGATGTGCTCTCCTGTATTATGCCTTGCTGCCATAGAGCAGGAAGTGTCTCATAAATGCCTTCATCTGCTTATCGAGAAAGGGGGCACTGCTTTACTCTTGGCAATAGTGCTCCTTCTTTTAATTTGATATGTACTGCCAAACCCCTTTTTGTATCCCTACATCATGAGATCCTGTTGTCCATACGCTTTTAGGCACTTTTTCAAAATCTTCCTGCAAATATTTTCTATTCTTTTTTGTTATATGAGTCATCTAGGGAACTGCCCTCTCTGTTATGTGTACTGGACAAGGTATTCTCAATACAAACACTACCTCTCCTTCTTCATTGTCTTTTGTTGTGAACACCTCTGTGTCACTTACTCCTTTTAATGTCAGTGTGGGCTCAATAAATGACATTGAATGCCATTCCATGTTGTCTTCATTAGTGACAACCAATATGATCATGTCCTTCCATACCAGTACTTCATCTAGGTACAGCAGTGTGTGTGTGCCTTAACTAACAGAAGAGGGACACGGTGGCCTGACAGCTGAAACACCTTTCCTTCAACTCCTGGTAACCATCCCAAAATCACGTGCACCCCTTACAAAAACACCCCCATGTATGTGGGCACCCCTCTCAGCGTGCTGTGTGCGTAGTATGCCTGAATCAATACTGGACCCTAGCTGGAGACATTCTGGGTGTGGTGCAAACCATCCCTTTCTCTGAAAATGAAATTGTGGAATTCAATTTGCTGGTTAAGTCCCTTCCCAGAATGTTGAAGGAAGTATCTTTCAACTACAATAATGGTGCTTCAATATTCTGTGTCCCTATTGTCAAGGGTAAAACATTTGTCAGAGGAACTTTCAAAATTGTCCCCTGCAAGCCTTGATTGCCCAAACTTTGTTAGATAATGGAAATCCTTCTTCCTTTACGCATAATCTGGTTGCTCCAGTATCTATAAGAAAGGAAAATCCCTTCTGTCCAATCTGGACAGCTACCTCTGGTTCCTCCTCTGGGTCCTCAGTTACTGCTAGAATAGGACACACTAGCACTCTGCATGGGAACCACTATTGGGAAAATGAATGGGTGGATGATGTAAATGGATTACCGCCCACCACTGTCACTGCTGTGTATTGGGTGGATATACCCTGTCATTGTGTGGGCTGTATCTGTAGTTGCTGCAGTGGAATCATCTGTATTCGTTGAGGTGTCTGTATACAAGGTTACTGCTGTTGCCCTGCTTGTGATATTAGTGGGCATGTCTATGCAAAGTGACCAAAATGTTCACATGCATAGCACTGTCCCCCAAACCGTGGCCCCATGCCCCTGTAACCCATTCCCCTTCTTCATGTGTAATATCCTTTCCCTGTCTGATACAGTCCCACGTAACTGTTTATTCCTCCTGTCTGCACAAACCCTGGCTGTTGCTGCACATTTATAAATTCAGGTTGTTGCAGCATCTGCACCATTCCCCACTGCTGATTGGCTGGTTCTAGAGTCTACCCCTCTGGTTGCATTACCTTTGTCACTGGGAGTCCCCCTTGTTGCACCTGTGGAACAACGGGCTCTGTGAGCACTGCTCCTTCCATGTTTATTTTAGCTAGTTTTTTTCTGAACTTGTTTGTTTGGGTTTCTGCTCTTGTTGCATTATCAACTGTCTGCATATCCTTCTGCTGCTTTCTTTTTCAATAATGTATGATTGTTGCCTGTATCTCAGCCACCCTTTTGCCTCAATTCCCACTATGTTCTCCAGAGATGTCTGCACATCTGCGGGTAGCCACCTCACTAGGATGTGGTAAAAAGAAAGGTATTTTGTCATCCCAAGACTGTTTATTTTCCTGTGTCCACATATTTTGAATGGACTGTATATATTCTGAGGGGTCTGCATCAGGCTTCATTTTGAGAGCCAACATTGACCCCATATTTGATGTATCTGGATACAGCTCCCTTAGAGCCTTCCAAAAATGTGCTCGATTGTTATTAAAGGGTGCTCCATCATGTATGTTAGAGCTTAATTTTACCCCGGCATATCTGGCCTGTTGCTATATTTTGTCACTTCTCTCCCCAAACAACACTGCCAATAAACTCTTTACATCTCTTATGGCCAATGGGATTCCTGGTGTCTCTTTCTCAAATACATAAATCCATTTGCTCGCCCCCACCAATAATGATGGTAAACTGTAAACCAAACTGTCCCTATCCATTGTCTGCCATGGTATGTAGTGAACCTCATCCCTCACTTTCTGCAAAAGGGTCATTTGTGTGCAAGCTCAGTGTTTGTTACCATGTTATCATGTTGTGGTCTTTTTGTGACTGCTATTCTTGTTTTTCTCCTCTGAAGCCTATTTCCCCAATTTCGCAATGACTCTTCTCTTTCCTTCTCTTCTCTCTCATGTCTTCTCCTTCACCTGCTCATGTCTGTCAAATTGCACATATCTAATTCGTCATCCCCATGATTGCTGTAACCATTGGCCTTCCAATCTGATGCAGTGTGCACACCTTCTGTCATGTCATCTTCACTATAGTCTGAGTCCTGTCCCCAGTTGTTGATTTTAAATTGTAGCATCCTGCTGTCCACACCAGTTTATCAGCTGCCGTTACACGTTATTTTGCTTTTTTTCTCTATCTCCCTTTCCATGGTTTTCTCAGCTTCCCAGAACACAGAGTCAAGTTGCTGCTGGGTGCTCTTTTTAATTTTGATTAAATATTTCTGCCTCCCCTTCTCATCCTTACTAATGGCACTCGCTTCATCCTCATCTTTCCTTTTATGTTTTCCTTCCTTATCTTGAGACACTCGTTTAGGATCTGTATATCTTGCAGCTGGTTTTAGTAATGGGTATATCGTATATGGAAGGGGGCGGTGCACTTCCCTGCTCCTCCTCTTCCTTCCCCTTCTCCATCTCTTTTTCCTTTTCTTCGTACAACCTCCTAAGCCCTAAAATGTCCTGCCCCCCTTTAAGCTTGGCACCTTTTTAAGTAGCCAACAAATATGAATACATACTGTCGATAATAATTGTATCGAACATTTCCTCTCGAGGTCATTCTTCATAACATTTCCCCACTGTGTCATGTACCCACTCAAAATGATACTTCATTATCTTGTCACAATATTGAGGCAATTTCCTACACATGTGATTAAGCGGTACATACATCCAACCAAAGCGGTACATCCATCCAACCACCATAATCCTTATTGTTGCAATAATCATCCCTCTTTTCCTCTTTTGTTTATAATTTAAAACTTTAAACTCTCAAACCATATTCAATCAATCCCACTTACTCAGTTTTATACTTACCACTGACTGGTCCACCCTAATTTCATTCACTCTGGCCTTGTGCACAGGCCCGCCCTTTCAGACCTTGCACTCCACATTTATATACACTGGCCTCATACGGAGGCCTGTCTTGTTATGTTGTATTAGTACACAAATAGCCTTCTCCCGAGGCCCAACACCTTAATAACAATGCCCTATGTTAGTACGTTAAAAGAGCAGTTACTCCTCCCTTCAATAAACTGCACCTTTAACTCATGCTACGCAGCTCTGTAAATATGTACACGTTATTTCGGCTCTGGCCTTTCTGTCAACTTCACAGCCACATTAAACAAATACTACAACCAGATTCTACAACACTAAAAAATAAACTGCTCTACTCACAAAACAAGTGCACGTAGGTCTCCCTAAAAATTCTTTCCCAAAAATAAAATGGTGCAACTATTCTAATTGCCTGCAGTCCGCACATTTCTTGTCTAACAAGGTCCACCACTTACTACGCAACCCTCTGCTCTAACACAGATGTGCCACTGTCCACCTGCTCCCTATCGGACCGGCACCCCTAAAATCTAAGACTACTATGGTCAATCGCCCTCCAAAACTCCTGAGGGTGCTTCTCTATACACCATAAAATAATCCCTCCCACCCCTTGCACTTTCATGCAGGGGTACACTCACGTATCCTTTTAAGAGGTTAGTCACTTCCCTCAACCTCAGAGTCTACCTTTAAAAACCTGTACCCCATCAGAGTGAAGGTAGCGCCGGACCAGGCAGACCTTCAGGAACTCAGTGTCCACAGACCTCTTTGTTGTTTGAGCTCTTAGTACTGGCCAACGGACACTATCCCTGACTCCTCCGGGAGCACGGCTGGAAACCCCACACCTGGTCGGAAGGCTGAGATATCTCGTTGGGGCCTCCAAAAATGTCTTGGTCGTCACCACAGGACTCACCAGTAAAAAATTGCAAAAGTAGTCAAAAAGGATTGTATGCAGGCAAGAAATAACGCAGGTTGATTCAGAGCTCAAACACAGGTAGGAAAACTATATTCAAACAGATCGCGGAACACAACTGTGCGAAAGGGGGCTGTCAATGGAACGCTCCAAAATCTAAAACTTGTATACATCTCTAGCTAATTAACATTAGTAACTTTTGCAAAATTAAAAAATCTCCCCACAAAAAGCTGATTGGTGTTTGCACATTGAACCCTTATAGAAAAACATACATTTTGTTCTTTAATTGGGACCACAATCCTCGACACAACACCCTGATTTGTAATTTGTGATGTCACAATCCAACCCCCACTTCCCACATTGTAATGACCATTTGAGATGACCGGCAGAGCTTTATTCATCTGTCCCGGTCACCTCATCTATGTTCTCATGAGAAGCGCTTTCTACCATGGCACTGTCAGAGCCTTGAACCACGGACATACTGCCTTACAAATGTTGCATAATAAGAACTCTTTGACCTTCTTCCCAGGCAAAGCGTACTGAGGCGAAATTTGAAACCTTTGTTGTTCTTTTGATACCATCTAAAGATCGCGTTTTGCAAATCATTTTGAATTATAAATTGGTTATGCCCTCATTGCCTATCGGTTGGACCCATGTGTTTTAATCTGCGACCTTAAAACAATAATTATTGTTTGCTTCTTACTATACAAGCCTGGGTTTGCGGGACCTGCAATGTGTTACCAGCCACTTTGTTGTAGACCATAAAAAATCTAACACATGTTTTCTGCAAAAGCATGCTTTAAGTCCTATTTACTGTGTTTCAACCTACCCCTAAGTTTGGTTATACTCACATGTGCCCCTGTATTTATTTTTAAATGTAAATTAATTTTATTTTAGGATTGACTGTATATGATTAAAAGGAGCCCCCTTCCCTTTCACAGTGCTACTGTCGCAATTGATAAGTGCGTACCTTTTTACCGTGCTGCACTTGCATTTTTTTTACAATGATATGCATTGCCACCCCCATGCTTGGAAATTAATGATGCAACAGTGACGTAGATGATGGAATTCATGATAATATGCATGTATAGATTTGACGCATTTCTGTAATTTATGAAATATAATAAATGCGACCTAATGCCTTCCAAACAGAACATTTGTGTCTGGAGAACTTCACCGTCACTGCCGGCTGCGCTGCTGAAGGCCCTTATCTGCCAATCACAATGGTACTATAATAGAAATATTTACTGTACAGAAGGAAATCAAGTCCTTAAAGTGTGTTTAAGAGGTTTAAATAGGGTATGCCAAGAAAGAAAGTCCAAGTGGAATTTAGAGATGGGAGCAGTCCAACCCCGCCACTCACCAGCAGGTGGAGTTGCTGGGGGAACAAGAAGTCACAATCAGCCAAGGCCATGGTCCCTGCCCAAGTAGGACCAACTCTTTTGAAGGCGGGTCACCTCTCCTGGTGGAGGGGCTCCAGGATAGGCAGGCGGGAGGTGCCAAGAAGACTGGGTAACAGGGCTGCTGCATTAACCGCTGCCTGAAACTGGCTGAGAGTGTGGTGACACGCCCTCATCCAGAACAATAGAAACCACAACAGGGGCCTTGGCAACAGCGCCATATGGTGCCATTAAAAGGGTCTAGCTAAGTGAGGTAAGAGCAGCAGTTCTTCTTCCGCTGCCCGACGCCTCCTGGACCTTCCTGGAACCTCTGCTGCCAAGGCCATCTGGGAAACCTCCGCTGAACTCCTCTTAGTGTTTTCTGGTCTGCTGTCTTCACCGTGGATCTGCCATGGGGTGTGCTGCTGAGAGAGGGCCTGCCTCATCTGCATCCGGGTTTCCTGCGGGCTGTGGGCAGAGCGGCTGGGTTTACCAAAACTCTGGTTTCTTGGCCTCTGACTCGTTGGACTCTTCTAAGTGCAGGTAAGAAGGAGGGTTTTGTGGGGTGAGTTCTCTCTGAGGTTTTAGTGCATCCATGCTGGGTCGGGGGTGGGGGTGACACAAGCAGGGTCGAACAAAGAGTGGGAGAGGGCTGGCATGGTTTTCCCCAGAGCACAGGAGGGCTTGGGGTGGCAGAGAACGACGAAGGATGCAGTGACTCAAAGGGAACAGGGAATCCTTTGTTTAAAGGGAACGGCCGCCCGGGTGAAATTATGTGTTAAAGGGATGGTCTAGTAAAAATGTTTATTTAAAAAATAGATAGGCCACATTAAAAAAAAATACTAGCATCCTCCGTTTTAAAACTTCCTATGTAAAATTTTGAGCTATTCAAGCTCAAAATTTGAAAAAGCAAGCACAGGGGCGCAGCCATTTTGTGAAATGGAGGCCCTTCTGTCCTGGCTTTTGCTTTTGCGGCACTAATGAAGGAAAAGCCAGCCAGCTGTAGTAAACAAAGGCTACCGCTGGGTGCCTTTCCCTTCATTAATGCTGTAGGCGGAGGACGGGGACCGGAGAACAGAGCAGGAAAGCTGCAGCTGAATCTCGGTAAGTGCTATTTATTTTTTTTACAAAAAATAAGCACTAGCTGCGTTTTTTTTTCTAAGTTTTCCGGGCTGGAGGAGCCCGGAAAACTTAGAAATAAAACCGCAGCTTTAAAAATGGTGTATTTATGTTTGCGGTCGCTTTTGAAGTGACCGCACACATAAATACAAAGTTATTGTGTTGGAAAACGCTGCGGTTTTTCTTTCCAAGTTTCTCAGGCTCCTCCGGCTCGGAGGAGACTGAGAAACTTGGAAAGAAAAACTGCAGCGTTTTCCAACACAACCGCGTGTGTTTCTACCTGCTGTGGCTATCACTTTGGGTCTCTGTTGCTCCCAGGGGAGCACCGGAGACCCAAAGTGAAAGTACAGCAGGCAGAAACACACGCGGTTATGTTTACATGCCGCGTAGTGTTTCTACCTGCAGCTGATTTCCCATTTGGCGCTCTCTGGCTCCCCGTGGGGAGCCCGAGAGCCCCAAATGGGAAATGCTAAATGCTGCGTTGTCCGAGCCGGAGGAGCCTGAGAAACGTGGAAAGAAAAACCGCAGCGTTTTCCAACACAATAACGTTGTATTTATGTTTGCGGTCGCTTCAAAAGTGACCGCAAACATAAATACAATGTTTTTAAAGCTGCGGTTTTATTTCTAAGTTTTCCGGGCTCCTCCAGCCCGGAAAACTTAAAAAAAAAACGCAGCTAGTGCTTATTTTTTGTAAAAATAATAAATAGCACTTACCGAGATTCAGCTGCAGCTTTCCTGCTCTGGTCTCCGGTCCCCGTCCTCTGCCTACAGCACTAATGAAGGGAAAGCCACCCAGCGGTAGCCTTTGTTTACTACAGCTGGCTGGCTTTTCCTTCATTAGTGCCGCAAAAGCAAAAGCCAGCACAGGAGGGCCTCCATTTCACAAAATGGCTGCGCCCCTGTGCTTGCTTTTTCGAATTTTGAGCTTGAATAGCTCAAAATTTTACATAGGAAGTTTTAAAACAGAGGATGCTAGTATTTTTTTTTTATGTGGCCTATCTATTTTTTAAATAAAATGTTTTACTAGATCATCCCTTTAAAGCACGGCAGTAGGGAGCAATAAGCGTGGTGGCGCTGCGCGGTGACGGTTCCACTCCCAACTTTCAGGGATGCAGCAGGAAACAGGGAGTGTATAGCATCTCGGTAGCTGGTTGCCTGAGTGAAAGAACTGGGCTAAATTGAGGTGGAAAAGCAAACGTGGGGAAGGGTAATGCCGGGAATTGGACAACAGATATAAAAGAAAAGCAAGAAACAAGAATGCCTAAAGCCAACAGGCCAGGCAACGAAGGGAAATAGGATTGAAGGCACATAGCTCAGACTGTTGGATGGAAGGGCTGAAGGAGGCAATAGCGATACTCAGGGAAGGAATCAGAATGAAGAAAAGACAGAAGGGACCCTACCAAAGTGGCAGCATTATTTGCTATGTTACAGGATAAAGGGATTGACTCTGTCATGGCACAGCTAAATGGTGGTGATTCTGGAAGCATGATAGTGCAACCTCTTAGAACAGAGGGTCATGATGGGGGGGACAGATCTAGGAGACAGAATGTAGCCCCAAGGGAGGCATTCCCACCAGCAAAGAAAAGCAGAGGCACTAAGTTGACCAGGGAGGAAGAAGTAGCACCTAACAGAGACCAGCTGCAGGCACAGGAGCAAGGGGCATCGGGGGCCTCCATTGGAGGTAGTACAGTCTCAGCATTTGAACACCCCCGTTCCCTTCGTTCGTTTGCTCTCCGGTGGGCATTGTGCCCAAAAAAAGTGAAGGGAAGTTCAGGATCATTAAACAATCTGTCTTTTCCTAAAGGGGGCCTCGGTAAATGATGCAATTGAAAAGAGCATATGTTCACTAAGGTATGCATCATTTGATGATAGGCTGGGCAGCTTAGGGAGCTGGGAAAGAGAGCAATGCTATCCAAATGAGATATTGAGTCAGCATTTAGACTGCTGCTTGTACACCCGGATGACTACCCGCAACTGGGTTTTCAGGTGGAGGGGAAGTTTTACTTCGGCAGATGCATGCCAATGGGATGCTCTAATTCATTCAGCTACTTTGAGGCATTTAGCCCATTCTTAGAATGGAGCATGGAGAGGCAATGGAAGAGGGCGAGGGCAGTGCACTACCTAGACAACTTCCTTTTTCTGGGTCCTCCCCAATCTAGACAATGCACAGCCACATTGCGGGTACCACTGGCGATAGAGAAAACAGAAGGTCCAGTGACCATCATCACATTTTTGGGTAGCGAAATTAATTCAGGACAGGGAACATGTCACCTTCCGGCTGGGAAGGTGGCTAAATTCAGAGGATCAGTATACATATGCCTACAGTCTAAGAAGGTGACCTTGGCACAGTTGCAGTGCCTAGTGTGTCGGCTCAACTTAGTTCTGAGAATTATCCAGATGGGCCGCCGATTCCTGCGTGCCAGAGCTGGAGCAATGCCCGGTCTCACACACTATCTGCTTCTATTAAAGCTGTTTCCTGGGATACAGGTATGGCCAGAAAAAGCACAACCGAACAATGAGATCAAGCTATACAAGAATGCCGCAGGAAGTGTGGGGTTTGGAGCCATATGGGGGGACAAGTGGTGCAGGGAAAGGTGGCTAAAAGAATGGGCCAGCGGGAGGTTGGCAAGGAACATTACTTTTTTGGGACTATTCCCTACCATAGTAGCCTTGACAATTTGGGGTGAGGGCCAGCGGGGGAAACAAGTGGTATTTTGGTCAGACAGTATGTCGGTGGTGATGGCAATCTACAATCAAAGGGCATCATGCCCCATTGTACTGAGACTGTTAAAGCATATGGTGTTGATTTGCTTAAATAAAGGAGTAAATTTTGTTATGTTATGTTAGGAGTATTTATTAAGCGCACGTTCACCCGTGGGTACCATGGTTCTGGTGGAGGAGAGAGGACAGCCTAGCCTAGAGTTAGCTACTAAAAGAAACAAGTTTTCAAGGCCTCTCTAAAACTGAGGTCGTTTTCAAAATGTAAACAAACCTTTGGAAGACCATTCCAAAGCCGGGCTGTGGAAACAAAAAAAGCCTAACGACCAATATGGCAGCGGCAAAAATGAAGTACAACAAGGAGGCCGGCAATGGCCGAGTACAGAGAGGGAAGGTAGCGGGAGAACTTTTCACAAAGATATTCGGCACCTTGAGCATGCAGTGCGCGATAGACCAGGCATAAAGATTTGAAAACAATATGCAGGGCAACCGGCAAGCATTGTAGTGAGCGCAACGCCAGAGATATATGTGCACCATAGGGGAGCCGGTAGCAACCCGAGCAGCCATATTTTGAAGATGTTGAAGCCACTGAATAAGACCCCTAGGCTGAGAGAGATAGAGAGAATTACAGTAGTGGAGCCAGCTAAGCACAAGGGCCGCCACTACTGGGGAGTGCAGATGATGAGGTAACAAAGGCAGCACCTTCCTCAAGATATGAAGATGGAAGTGTCCTGCTTTACAAAAAGCAGCAAACTTAGGGTTCCATCTAGAGAGAGGCCGAGATTATAACCCTCAAATTCCTCACCTTGTCAGCCGGCACAGGAAGGGATCCAAGAGAAGAAGGCCAGAAAGAAGACACCCAAAGTGAAGGATCGGGGAGAAACCACCATCAGCACCTCCGTCTTTTCCCCGTTCAACTTAAGCCAATTGCGGTTCATCCACTCCCCCAAGGCGGCGAGGCACTGCCGCAGGCGCAACGACATCTCAGCCTGATCAAGATCAAGACAAATTAGGATCTGAGTGTCATCGGCATACGATTAGCACCTGACGTAAATATTAAAGAGATTCAGGGACAAGGCAGAGCCCTGGGGAACGCCACATAGAAATGAGAAAATGGAAGAAAAAAACAGAGGTAGTGAAAGAGTCTGAGTTCTCTCTTCCAGGAAAGAGGAGAACCAAGAGTGAACCTGGCACGAAATTCCGACTTGGGCTAAGCAGTCAAGCAGGATGTGGTGGTCCACATTGTCAAAAGCCACAAACAAATCCGTTTTTTTGGCCATATCATCAAGAACCGAGACAGGGACACTCTCAGTCCCACAACCTGGCCTGAAGCCAGATTGGGCAGAGACAAAGACCCACATGGATTCCATATATGATAACAACATAGGAGAGAAGAGAGACTCCAAAGGTTTCATAAGAAAGGGAAGAAGTGAAATAGGATGTTAGTTAGAGAGCACCAGAGGCTCAAGAGAGGTTTTCTTAAACAGAGGGATCACCGTGGCAACTTAAGTTCAGTGGGAATAGTACCAGTTTGGCAAGAATTATTAACTGCAAAGGTAATCTCTGTAAGTAGTTCAGAGGAGATGTCCTTCATGATAGCCAAAGGAATAGGGTCAGAGGGAGAGCCAGACTTAATACGATGGATAGCAAACAGAACATCTGATTCTGAAAACAAAGAAAAAGAAGACAAGCCTTCAGATAGTGTCTGGCTCATAGGAGCACATATTGTAGGCACAATATCTTGGTCAATAGCAGTAGGCATAATGGCCTGTGCTATATTAGTACGTATCGTATTAATCTTGGTGATAAAAGATTGAGCCAAGAGATCACAGAAGTTTTGCGTAGGCGCAGCTACCGGAATTAATGAAGCTGCTGATGACAGGGATCTCACCACAGTGAAAAGTGATTTAAACTGACAGATGGCAGATCCAACTTTCTGAGTGAAAAAAGCTTTTTTGCTGCTAAAATAGCTGCGGAGTAAACAGATGCACAGGATTTATAGTGTACTTTGAGCTAGGGTCATATGACAACCGCCATTTGTGCACAGCTTGCCTCATAGTCAGACAGAGAAGTTTAAGATTCTCTGTGAACCAAGGCTCTGAAGGGAGCCTCCAAGGCTGAATAAGCCATAATGGGGATACTGAATCCGCAGTAGCATGTAACTCATTTGTAAGCCCGGATAGTGTGGATAATGTGGATACAGATGCCTCACCACCTTGACTAATGATAGTAGATATCAGATTTGGGAGATCGACAGAATGCCAGCCCCGTTGCCACCATTTTCAGAGGCGCTATCTTTTGATATATACAGCACCTCTTGATAAGGCAGGACACCAGGTAGTCGACCAGAGTACTGGTTCCACCAAAAGAGTACTAAGAAGTCCTACTTTGGCAAATACCAGATCCAAGGTATTACCGAATTTGTGAGTAGATTCAAGAACAAGTTGGGCAAACTCAGATCAGTCAGCCCATCTAAGACGGAACTAAGTGTGGGGGTTTGGCGTTTAATACATTTAAGATTGAGATCACCTAATACCACAAGATTAGAAAATCATATATGCAATTCAGCCACAGTAACCTGCAGAGGCTCGAGGAGACCAGTAGAGAGACCCGGTGAAAGATAAATGAGCAGAAAATGAAAAACAGATAGGGGAGATAAAACACAGCGAAGGAGAAGAGATTCCATACCCAGTTTGTGGGGAAAATCGAGCTTGGCGACCTTAAGAAATTCGTTGAAAATGACCGCAACCCCACCTCCTATGCGGGGGCCAGTCAGCATGAATAATGGAGTAGCCATCAGGTATAGCTTGAATCAAGACAGGAGTCAAGGATTCCTGTAGCCAAGTTTCAGTTAAAAAGAACAGACCAGGGAGGCGATCAGACAGTACATGGTAAATGTTGTCTGCATGAGCCGGAAGGGAGCATGTATTAATGAGCAGCATTCTAAGATCACCTGTAGCTGGTGACTGCAAGGTAGATAATGAATTGATGGTATTCGGGCTAACATCCAACAGACCAACCCAACCAGCCGGAAAGTGAGTGCTGGGGGTTTTCAATCGAAACACGTATGAGGGGTTCTCAATAACACTGCTGATGCATTATCTCACAGGAATTCTGCAGATGGCTACCACAGGCAGAATTAATGATGACCCCTTTCCACGACAAACTATGGAGTTTTGGTGCCCCAGGTTAGCACCCCTGATCATTTGAATACTGACCAGGAAGACCAAGACAGCATATGAAAAAGCCTTTCAGGAACATTGGGAGTTTTGCTGGGAAAAAAGGAGAGGGGAGATATTCCACAGGGACACCTTGACTGCGTACCTGGGACAGTTACATATGATACAGGTGTCTGCAATGATAGCCAAAGGGAAGGTAGCGGCCATCAGGTTTGTGGTGGGATTGCACGGAGTGGTAAGTCCCACCTATGACTTCACAGTAAAGAAGGCCTTAGCGGGTTGATGGAGGATGGGGGTCAGGTGAATGGACTCAAGCATCCATTGGACCCTCAGAAATTGGAGAGAATTGTGTTGTCACTAGGAGGGATATGCACAGACAGATATGAGGGCGCACTGTTTAGGGCTGCATTCATGTCAGCTTTCTTTGGGGCATTCAGATTTGGGGAACTGGCAGGTGGTTTCAAGACAGACACTTCAGGGGGACTAGCATTCTCTGACATTCAGTTTATGGGACTTTTTGGTATGCAAATATTAGTGAGAAAATCTAAGACAGACCAAGAGGGAAAAGGGGCAGTAGTTGATCTAGCCAGCAATGGTGTAGGATTTCCTGGCCCACTGGCTCTGCCCTGCGACATCACTGTGTGCTGGTGGCACCAGAACCAACAAAATGGCCGCAAAAAGCCCTATGCGCGCTAAACCTCTGAGAATTGCGCAGTGAAACCAGAAAGTTGGCTGTCAATCTACTTTGCCTGTGTCAGTAGTGGAACAGGAGACCACACTGCTTAAACCTGTCATTGGGCTGCCCACAGAGTGAAAAGGGAAACTACATGAAAGGCAGTGCTCCATTGCAAGGAAACCCAGAAGTGCTCTGAAATCCGTTTTTCCTTGGTTGCTGAAATTACAAAATAATGGTTCCCAGACATCAGAAAAGATCCAACATCCTTGCTGGTTGTTACCCTTCACTTTATTTAAAGAATCCACATAAGCACACAATGTCAGGAGAAGCAGATTTCATCACAAGAATATCCACATTAAAAAAGGTGCTTGCCTGGGAAAATCTATCAGATATGGGCGCAGTACCGCTGGCCGCATGTATGAAAGCTGCCATTTAATTACACTGGAAGCTTAAACTTGTAGAGTAAAATCAAATGGTTGAAATGAAGTGACTTGCTATCAAAAGCAATATAGGCTGCCACTATGTAATTTCTATGTTTAAAAAGACTGGAATTGGAGATATGTTTGCCTGTTTTAAAAATTGTAACTTTAATTTCAACAAAGAACAATGTAACAATTTACTTTAAAGTAACCTGATTCAGCAAAACTTCAAAGAAGCTTCCCCGACTGGGAAACACACCACCCTTCTGCTTCCCACCAAAAAGACAGGAGCTCACATTCAGGTGTTGATTGAGAGGGGAGGAGAGTTTGCTATGCTGCTCCCTTGATTGAAAAGATATGCAGATGCAACTGCCAACAGAAACTCCTGCCAAAGGACAGAGGAGGGGATTGCTCTTGACCCACCAAAACTTTGGAGGCGGGACAGACAGTTGTGTGTATTCTTAAAGTACAAGAAAGTATATTTTTGAAAAGGACTCACAGAGGACTGTGCAAAATTGTAAAAAGTTGTAAAAAACAGTATTGTTAATATGAAAATTCGGGTCTCGTTTTAAAACTACTCAGAACTCTGTGCTATGTTCAGGGACATGACTACAGAATGTGTGGTTTTGTATCAATTGTGGTGATGCCAGAAACATGAAACTTCACATGATTATGCCCAGATGTCATGCGCACATATGTGTAAAAAAGTGGACAAATCTGACATTGGGTACAGGACCAAAAGTGTGAAAAATTGCCAAATCTAGACCCAAGCACCGTGATGGGGCTTGGATGAATACTTGCTCCACCAAATCTGTGATATCAATATGCTGTTGCTAGCAAGTTTGTAAAATTGTAAATATGTCTTGTATGAAAAATAGATTTTGTGTGCCGAAACAAAGGGAGGTACTCCCTGGATTACAAAATACAGTGTCATCATGACACCATGTTTTCTTCTCAAATCAGAGGAGAGGAAAGACCCTAACCAATAGAATACCAGGGGGTGTGCCTAGCAGAAGTCAGCATACCCGCCCTTTTAGAAAGTACATAAATAGAGACAGCTTAGGACCTACACAGACACATTCACCCACCATTTGATTGCTGGCAAAGCACTTTGCAAGAGAAGTCCATATTCCAGACTCCAGAGCTTTGAAAGCAGAAAGGTCCATTTCCAAAGCTGAACCCTTCTCAGCTTGGCCTTTTAAAATCCTAAAACCAGATTTTACCCCAGACCTCCAAGGGGAACAACGAAAAGAACAGCCTGGCTGAGCTGTGCTGCTTTCTCGCTAAGAATGCTTGCCAGAATCCAGAGACCCGACCCAGTATAGCAGAGCTGTGACCAGTTAGCAGCAAACCAGAGTCCAGTCTGGTGTGCTAGCAGAATTCCAGTCCAGAAATCTTTGACCAGATCTCTGATGGGTCCATTCCAAACAGTGGTAGTGTGTATCCATAGCATAGGATTGTCTCTAGCATATGTATTATCCATAAGTCATCCCTATCCAAACCCACTCTCATATATCCAGAACTGCATTGTAGAAAATCTTTTGTCTTATCTGAATCTTTCTCTCATCCCTATAGTCCTTTGGAAATATTAGTATTAAAATCATCTTTGTGCTAATATATTTGCTGAAGAAAGACAAGCGTCTCAGCGGCCAAAAACCAGCCAGAGGTGTCGCTGGACTGGTGGCTGTGCTGTTGTGTAGTTTGTGGCTTCATAGTCTCCCTAGTGTAAGAAACCTTGTTTGTAATTTTAAAAAGCGCAACCTTGTTTTACAAATTTTGACTCTTTATGAAAAACCCCGACCTCTACAAAAACCTTCATAGCTTCTTCACCCTTTATGCTAGAAACGAGATTTAAGTGTGCACTTGAAGCTAACATCCTCTGTTTCCAACTCCTTATAGTTATTCCGCAATTGCGCTTACCGCACGGGGATATGTTTGCTGCAAATTTTTTGTTTGGCTCAAATCTATCAGGGGTGAAACAGCTGTACATTGCATCCGACCTCAGAATTAAATTTTCAACCTGCTAGTTACTCAATAATCATTGGCAGTTTTTGTCTGAAACTATACAAAGTGGCTCCCTCTAGTAGCGAATCCATTTTCGTGAATTAAATCCATTTTTAGTGTTCTTACCGTACCATTCAAAGCCACATTCAAAACCATTTTCACAAGTTGCAATCATTCCTGTTTTTCTCTGTGTTTGCTGGGGGAAAATCAGGATTGATACTGTATTTGTTGAGTGTGTATTCCTGAAACCTGTTTTCTCTCCTTCCATCTCTTTATACTGCATATTGGGGTGATTGAGTAGTGTGCAGGGGGAAGGAGTGATCACTTGCATTTTGATTGAACCCACACAAAAGTATTATTCTATGCTGCATTATTTTTCCTACCAATACTCTGTGTGATTAAAGAGCTTTATTGTGAAATCACCCCATTGGTGATCATTGTATAAATATTAAATAGTGTGATCCATATATATATTGTGAAATACATAAAATAAATCCTTTTAACTTTGCAAAACAGCCTGCTTACTGGTTCAGTGTGAATGGGGGTATTCAAAGAGAGGGGCGTGATATAAGGGTATATCATTTAGAAATAAAAGAACTTATAGATATACATAAATAATTAAGGGTTCCAGCTGTGCATCACATGCTAGGCATTGACTTAGGTGGAGTGCAGGGTTGAAATCACTTACAAGATTGGGGGCTTGTCCGGGATTTCTGAATTAGGTATACCACTTGTGACAGTCTAATACAGTGTGCTAACTAACGGGGTACATAATCCCTGTTGGGCTACCACGCTGTGTTACACTGTGAAAAGCGCCCCTCAATAGGAACGCTCTAAGGAATTGGTCTGTTTTGCAAAAATAAAATAAACTCCTGTAGGTCAGACAGGATATCAATATTTCCAGAATGGCGACCTTGGTAGCGATCAATATGGCTAAAGAACATCTACTGCATACATTATTTGTAAGGGGTGAATGGACAGAGCAGGATCAGAATGTGTGGTTGCAGGCAATCATGGAACAGACCACTGCAACAGGATTAGACAAATGGCAAGATCAGGGTCCATTACATGTGGCCCTGAGTAAACTGTATATGGCCCCTAAGGCAAAGGAAGAGCAAAGCAAGATTGCCAAAATAGCGGCATATCTGTACCTCCATATTGGAGCAACACAGGACAAATATGCCGAGGGCCAAGATCTGGCAAACAAGCAACTGCAGGCATTAGAAAAAGCCCGAACTGATCTGGACTCTGTAGAGCTGAGGCTGCAGAGGAGCCATGAATCAGAAAATGAAATTAGGCAGTATCTAACCAAAACAAAAGAAGATATGGGTATCCTGCAGCAGGAGAAGGTAGAACAGGATACCAGAATGCTGGCCTTGCAGAAGGAGTACGAAGAAAGTTTGGACTCTCTACTGCAGAGCCAGACAAAGCTGGAACAGCAAATAAATTTCAACACGGCATGCGCAGAGCAGGTAGTCACCCTGACAAACTGCCTACGCCAAGAAAAAGAAGAGAATAATAAACGAATTCTCAAAGACCTGGACACTTAGACAGAATTTGATGAAGAGCGCCAGATAGCTGGTGCGCTCCGAAGACAGAGGGATGACCTGGCTGCACAGAGGCAGTCTCTTGTTCTGGAAAGAGACACCTTAGGCCAGGAAGTCTGTTATTTAAAAGAGAAGATAGAAGAAAATCACCTGGCCCTTCAGGGACTGGGTGACCTCCAAAAAGACCATGAAAATTTGTTAGACAACACCAGGAGGGTGGAAGATGCTCTAGCAAGGAAGGACCAAGCCATTATGGACAGGACTCAGGAGGTAACCCTCCTGCAGCAAAAACTGGCCCAGCACACTAAAACGACATAGGAAGCGCAGATAGACAATGAGGCTCTCTGTGAGAAAAATGACAGGCTCCATAGACAGGTAGCTATGCAAGAGCAATTGATAGAACCTAGCAAGGCCTTGATAGATGAACAGAAAGCTCAGGTTCTTGCATGGCAACAGGGAAAAGGGGCTGAGAGAGATGAGGTTCGCTGGAAAGGGAAACACCTTAGCATAACCTCAGGAATCCTAGTACCAGAGGCCTTCATATGTCCAATCCCTGGACTCTGCCATCCCCATGTCCACTGGCGCACATGAGCCAAGGGCCACGGGGATGGTAGACTTCAATCCAATGAGGAATATGGGGCTCATAGACCAGCACCTCCCAGGAATGGATGGGCGGTCATCTGGGTATGGGTTCCCAAGTACTGTCAAATTTAGTGGGGAACTCCATGAGAATAGGCCCACTAAGGGCATCCTGAAAACCTCTGCCCAGCTAGGACAGTGGGGGGTACTCATCAAATCCTGGGAGTAAGGAGTAATCAGAAGACTCCTCTGAGTGCCCCAGGACACAGGAAACTAGGGACCCACATTCTGCCAGCCATTCCCAGTCTCGCAGAATCCAGGAGAGCCTAGAAGTCCAGACGGACACCTCTGGTAGCAGTGCCTCTGAGTTAGAGAAGGAGTGGAACAGGGTCACTCGAATAAAAAAGGCCAATAAGGTAAAAAGGGCCTTGCTCATGGATCTCCTAAAGCAAATCAAAGCAATAAGGAGCGTCGTCACGCCCTATCATAAGAATGCAAAGTATTCAGTTTGGGAGCACGTAGAGCTCTTTGAACAGATGATGGAAACTTTCCATTTGAAGGACAGCAAAAGCTGTATTCAGTATGTGAAATGGACCTTCTCTCCAGAGCAATCCAGCTTCTTTGTGGGGCTGGAGGACCAAAATCATTCTAGACGGTCCACCTATAGGGCGGCCATCTTGAAAAACAAATCTGTGCACAGAAATCCTCAGGAGGTGCGCAAGGCAGCCTACAACCTGCAATGTGGGGAAGATCAGGCCCCACAAAAATTTGTTCAGGAATTAAAGCATGCCTTTGCGCAGACCACCAGAAGGGTGCGCAGTGACAGCAAAGTGTTTGTGAATACTTTCTTCCACGCTCTCCCCAAGTACATCATGACCCAGCTAGTGAGACATTTTCATGAGAAAAGATCACTAGACTGGGTCATTGAACAGGCCACATGAATTCATGAGGTGCAAAAGCCCACAGAAAACAAAAATAATCCCAAAAGCCCCAAACCAACCAACACCCCTGCTGCTGCTAAGGTGGCAGAGGTGAAAGTTGCTCCCAATTTAGATTTAGAGATGGGGGGCCTAAAAACCTGCCTGCACAGAATCAAAGCAGCCCCAAGCCCAGAAGGCCCTCGGGTCAATCTCAGTCAGGGAGCCAGGGAGGCAACCCCACAAATGGGACCTCTAACTCCCCTGACTACATCAGCCCCCGCTAGAAGGGGAATAGACCCATCCTGGGTTATGTGTGGACTCCTCCAGCCCAAGGGGGGATCCAACCAAACAGCAGCTAACCCAGGGAACTTCCCTCCTCATTTCCCACAGGAGGGCAGTAATCCCCCAAATACTGGAAGAATTTCTTCCCCAGGTACCCGCAAACCTTTCAACCCCAAAACAATCCATCCTTCTTTCCCCATTTTCCTGAGCCCAGACAATCCAATACGGGAGAGGGGAGGCCAAGGGTGGAGGGGTACCCAAACTTTCCAAACCCGGGGTATTTTGGGAGAAGGGATAGCTACTCTTCCCGGGATCAGCCCAGGGGAGACAACAGAACTCTGTATCAGCCTGAGCGGGTGTCCCAACTAGAGCGCCAGGTCCAAAACATGGCACAGGATCTGGGTCGCATGCTGAGGGCTCAACAGAACCCTCAGATGAGCATGTCGGCACAGAATGCCTCAAACTCCGGACCTGGTTCTCCAGAGCAATTACGGGGGAAGAACCCCGACAACCCAACGGTTCTCAGGGAGGAGGCACAAGGGGAGGAGGGGTGTAAAGCCTTGGAGGAAGCTTCCTTCCCCACTTGTAAAAAGCCTCTGGAAACCCAGGAACCAGAACCCAAATCTCCTGCCCCTGAAAGTCTGCCACCCAAGGAGCAGGGGGGGGGTAAGAGTAAATAAAGAACCCAAAAATCTGAAGGAGAGGGATCCTCAGAGGATCCTGGGAAAAGGATCTGCTCCTTCAGAGATGGGGGAACTCCTCACAAAGAAGAATGGGTCCCAAATGATCCAAATCCAGACTGGGTAGATGTGGGGACTGAGTTAGCACCGCCCTCATCCAAACCCAGAATCATCAGCATGGAAATCCCCTGGTTCAAACCCATCCTGGTGACTACCTCCGAAAAGGGGGGGGCGGCCCAGAACCGGAACCAGGGGAACCCAGAACTTCTCCCATATCTAGTTGCCACCTTTTCTTTTCAGATTCCCAAGACTCCACACAGGATTCTGCCCAAATCACCTCTCTATCCGTATCCAAAACCAAGAAACTAACCCACCAGTTGTCCAAAAATGTACATTATCTGTGCCCCCTTGAGGAGGAGGAGGAGGAGGAAAGATTCTATGCCCCAGTCAAATACAGGGGCAGTGTACAATTTTGGCACTGGTGGACAGTGGATCCCAAGCTAGCCTTCTGTCAAAAAGGGCCTTTGATAAACTTAATTCGGGAAGGGGGGAGAATTACCAAATTCCTCTCACCTCTCTTCCTGGACAACTTCAGAACTTCAACGGGAAGGAAATTCCCGTCGAGGGGACTGCGGATTTGGACATTAAAATTGGGCGACACAAGGTGAAGCATCCCGGTCATAGTTGTCACTCCAAAGGGCACCCTTTGTTTACTAGGGAATTACCTTCTGCGTAGGTTGTCACCCCTCATGGACTGTGTAAACAAGGTCCTCTGGACCCAGACTAGCCGACCAATAAAATTGAAACAGAGTGTCAACCATGTTAGTTTAAACAGCACATCCCACATGGTTGAACAAAAATCTGACCAAGTAGAATTTCACTTCCAGAACAACCAAAACCCAGACGTGACAGTTATAGCAGTAGGACAACAAACTGGTAATGGGGGTCCTCTCTATTTCTGAAAATCAAACTTCCTTTCAGTCTAAGGTGGCATTCCACGCTGGAAGGAAATACTCTGAAATTCTTTACAAATTCACAATCAGAACTTCCCACTCGTATAGTCCAGAAAGATGAGAAATCAGCTCAAAGCCTGGCTGATATTCAGCAAATTGGAGAGCAGTTGTTCATCCCTATTCAGTTAAATGAAGGGAAGGACTCTGTTCTCGCCCGAGTGTGTGTGAACAACGGTTAGACCTTCATCAGCGAAGCCATGTTCCGACAACTCCCAAAACATCCAGCCTTTCCCACATTTAAATGGATAGACAAATGGGAAATGGACCAGGAAACGCCCAATTCCAAACATCTCCTGCCAAGCAGGTTTATGCTCAAAATCTCCATAGGCAACAAGAGCATAGTCCATAATTGTTGGGCCGTGCGAGACATCACTGCCGCCTTTTACTTAGTCAGTGACATTCTCAAACACTTTGCCATTAGTTTGGACCTAATAAACTTCAAAGCTTGGTCCCGATTAGCGGATAATCCCATGGGTTTTGATGACCCAGAGAAAGCATTTAGGTCAGCTCAACTGCTGCCTTATGCAGTTGAAATTCAGATTGGAGAGGAAGTCACCATCCCAGAAAGGACCCGACAATTCTCACTGGAAGCGAAAGTTAAAAGAGGACAAAAATGAAAAACCCTGACGCCTATATTCATCTTAATACTTATTTCCAACAGCAAGGGTTGGAGGTAAACTCAACACCACTAGTTAAAATAGAACATGACACCATTCCAATAGAGGTAGATAACAGCAACTTAAAGAGTATCACTCTAGCCACAGGAACCATTATTGGAATGGCGGTTGATGACCAACATTTTTCCACAGATTTAGGCAATGAACTTGTACGACCAATCTCCAAGGATTGTTTTGACAGTGATAGCGATGACAACACAACACCAGACAGGACCTTTACCCGGCAAGGGGGGAACTTCCTGGTGTACACTTCCTGCCCTTATGGTAAGGAAGATGAGACCTGTGACTTCAGGAGCGATGAGGTGATTTTCCAAGTCCGCGAGGACTGCCCTCCCCACCTGAAGCCATCAGTCCAAATCAGCACTTTGACCAGGGACTTCTCCACCCAGCTGGAGGAGGCCGCTGAGATAGCAAAACCGAATGTCTTTCCAGGCTACAGGCAGATGGTTGAAGAGAGAGTCAACCTAGCTGATGCCTTTGAGACTGTGGAGCAGAAGCAAACATTGAAACAGGTTTTCTTGGATTTTCAAGATCTCTTTGCGGTGGACTCATATGACTGTGGTCGCACCGACATCCACACAACAATTATTCCCATGGACCCTGGCATGACTCCAGTGTTTGGAACACAATATCGCTTGCCTCTCTCATCAATGGAGTCCCTTACTGAGATAATTAAGAACCTTGAGTCCTGTGGGATAATCCGTCCAGTTCACAGCACCTTCAATAATCCGGTGCTGGGGATTTTGAAGCCAAACGGCCAGTGGAGAATCTGTGCCGACCTTAGGGAGCTCAACAAACGGGTCCATACTTCCCGATGGCCTCTTCCTTACATAGACCAAGGGCTGTCCCAGATCCAGGGGTTACAGGTATTCACTGCAATAGACCTCACCAATGGGTACTGGACTGTTCCTGTCAGTAGGGAGGACCAATATAAGCTGGCCTTTAACTTCGGGGGGCAGCAGTACATATGGACCCGGACTCCCTTCGGATACATCAACTCCGACAATGAATTTAACATTTTTCTACATAAGGCCATGCCCGACATGGGTGAAAGGGGCAACCTGGCCTATGTAGATGATGTTTTAGTCAAAAGCTCAACTGTGGAGGAACACATGGCAGAGATCTGTTATGTTCTGACACAGTTGAGGGCTGCAGGAGCAAAACTTTCCTTTCAAAAGGCACAGTGGTGTTGAACCTGTGCCAATTTCTTGTGGCATGAGATTACTCCTCAGGGTCTCTGTCCCCAGGAAATGAAAGTGGAAGCACTCCAGAATTGAAAAGACCCCACACCTCTGCGGGAACTAAGGCGCCTCCTTGGACTAACTAATTACAGTAGAAAGTTCATTGAGGGCTACGTAGAGATCACTTGACCCCTGATTCATCTGTTGAAGGGGGGGGGTCAAGTGGGAGTGGGGCCCAGAACAAGCCGAGGCAATAAGACAACTCAAAAGAAGCCTCTCACAAGCGCCTTGACTAGCTTACCCTGTCAAAAACAAGGAGTTGTTCTTGGAGATAGGGTTCTCAAATACATGCTTGACTGCAGTATTATACCAAAAGAATGACAAAGTCAATAAAGTAATCTCCTATGCGAGTAAAACTTTATCCTCTGTAGAGGAAAAATTCAACGATTGTTAGAAGGCACTCCTGGCAATGGTGTGGGCATTGAAGAATTACCGCCCGTTTATCCAGGGGGAACACATCATAGTGGAGACTCCACACCAGCCTCTGCAATATCTCCAAAGTGACAGAATCCGTGCCGGAAACGTGAGTAATTCCGGAATTACTTCCTGGATTCTGTCAATGTAAGGCTTTCCTGTGGAGGTCAGTTATGGCCAAAACAAGAAGAGTCCCCTTGCTCCGGTCTGGCTCACTTGCATGATTCTGCCAGAGAAAACTGTCTTGAGGATGAAAGTCTAAAAATCAAGGACAACATGGAGGCATACCTTAATTCCCCACACAAAGTCTTTGAAGAAGACAAGTGTGAGGGAATGTCCACTGTCTATGTGGATGGATGCTCCTACCATGTTGACAACAACGGGGAAAAAGAACTTGTAGCTGGAGTAGGGAATGCATGGGTGAACGATGCCCCAGAACCCTCTGCTGGGTACAAGATTGGTCCCTGAAGTAGTCAAGTGGCAGAGTTGATGGCTATGCATCAAGCAATCCTCACTGCTGTCCAACATCAACTCCACGAACTGGTCATAATCACAGATTCGGATTATGTACGGAACGGGTTCGTGGAGCACCTGGTTAACTAGAAAACCGGAGGCATGCTATGTGCTAACAACAAACCATTGAAACATGGGAAATTAATTCAAAACACGGATGATCTTGTCACCACGAATGGGATGACCATCTACTGGAAAAAGATCAAGGGTCATTCTAAGGTAGTGGGAGCAGACAAAACTGGAAATGACCTAGCTGATCAGCTGGCCAAAACCCGCAGCCATCCAAGGGGATCTACTTGAGATCGAGTCCCTGTTGGGGGAAATCCAGGTCACTGCTATCACTAGGTCCCAGACAAATGTTCACAATGAACTCTCAACTGCACAATGGAGTGAGGAGACCCCAGATGCTGATTTGATTACAGCTCAAAAAGGGGATCCAATAATTGGTAAGTTTTATCAACACATTGAGGACCCTGAGAACTTTCCCATGACGGATACTGATTACATAGGGAAAGAGGACCTCAGAGTGTTGATGAAATGTCCAAAAATGTTCAGAATCCAAGACAGTTTGTTGGTAAGGAGATCCCTAGCTGGCCATGATCAGTGGGTGGTCCCTACCTCATTCCGAAGCCTGATGTTAAGTCACGCCCATGATGCAGCCACAGCCGGTCATAGGGGGTTTCATACAACACTTGAAATTTTAAGAGAGGTTGAATACTGGCCACACATGGGGCAGGACCTCTTCCAGTACTTGAAGGGGTTTCTTGTGTGTGCACAATTTCAGCCAACATCCCTCACACACCGTGCACCTCTCCAAAAGAGGGGGATGACACTGCCATGGTCAGATTTGCAAGTCGATTTTATGGGGCCCGTGATTCGCTCCTCTAGGGGGAACAAGTACATGTTGACCGTGACATGCTTGTTCACTAAATGGGCGGAATGTCGCCCGGCCCAAATTGCAAGGCAGAAACAGCAGCGGCCCTGATGATCAACCACATATTCTCGTGTTTTGGACTACCCCAAAAGATCGAGTCAGACCAAGGTAGCCACTTCACTAGCGAAGTAATGACAAATATACTTGGGGTCAAAAGGAAATTACACATTCCTACCGGCAGCCTCCAGTGGTGCAATGGAGAGATACAACAAGACGATTGTGAGCATATTAAAAAAGTTTGTGGCAGATTCTGGGCCAAGTTGGGATATTCAATTACCTCTTGTCCTGATGGCCATCAGATCTACCCCTTCATCTGCACCTAAAATGTCACCATTTGAGCTGATGACTGGAAAAAGGATGGTGGTTACCCAGCATCTGCTCTACAGAACCCAAGAGCAGACATTGATCAATGCCTCCACAACTCATGAGAATGTTGAAAATATGAGAAAACACCTTCAACATGCTTTTGCCTATGCTCAGAGAAATCTAGAGAGATCTACAGACAGCATGAAGACCCACTATGCTTAAAGACTACTACAAAAGAACACCATGTAGGAGACTGGGTCTACTTATACAATTTCCAAAGGAACTAGGCCAAACAGTGCAAATTTTTGCCTAGCTGGAGGGGTCCTTGTGAAATTGTAGACAAAATCTCACCAGTCGCCTACAAAATCTGTATCCCCAAAGGCAGTTTGGCAGAGGGGGAAGATACGTGGGTCCATATCAACCAACTGAAGTGTTGCCATCCTAGGCACACTCTGCAGCAACTAGAGAATTCTTCTGAGACCTCAGAGGGGGTCACTCCAGCTCCCTAGAATTCCAACTATAAAAATATTCCATCTATATAATCAATAAATTGCCAATAGAAAAAAAGTGTCCTGATTTGTAAACATGTATGTGTCCGCCCCACTACATAAATAGTGGTGGGGACATGTCTACAAATATGCTTTTGCTTTGTCATCCTAGAATTGGAAACCATGGAGACTAAAACCAGGGAGGACCACCCAGGGACCAGAAGGAAAGATCAAGGGGCCGGGGTATCGCTCCATACTCTCATCAGGAATTGGCAAGGAGAACCGGTCGATCCACCACTGATGGGAGATGCTGATGAATGTTGACATTTGAACCAGAAAGAAAAGAAACTGATCATCCCAATCTCGCGATTTCCCTTTACGGACGGTCAAAAGCCAAATAGCGAGTGGGAGCTTGTGGGATGTCCTGACCCACTGGCTCTGCCCTGTGACATCACTGTGTGCTGGTGGCACCAGAACCAACAAAATGGCCGCAAAAAGCCCTATGCACGCTAAACCTCTGAGAATTGCGCAGTGAAACCAGAAAGTTGGCTGCCAATCTACTTTGCCTGTGTCAGTAGTGGAACAGGAGACCACACTGCTAAAACCTGTCATTGGGCTGACCACAGAGTGAAAAGGGAAAGTAAATGAAAGGCAGTGCTTCATTGCAAGGAAACCCAGAAGTGCTCTGAAATCCGTTTGTCCTTGGTTGCTGAAATTACAAAATAATGGTTCCCAGACATCAGAAAAGATCCAACATCCTTGCTGGTTGTTACCCGTCACTTTATTTAAAGAATCGACATAAGCACACAATGTCAGGAGAAGCAGATTTCATCACGAGAATATCCACATTAAAAAAGGTGCTTGCCTGGGAAAATCTGTCAGATATGGGCTCCGTACCGCTTGCCGCCTGTATGAAAGCTGTCATTTAATTACACTGGAAGCTTAAACTTGTACAGTAAAATCTAATGGATGAAATGAAGTGACTTGCTATCAAATGCAATATAGGTTGCCACTGTTTAATTTCTATGTTTAAAAAGACTGGAATTGGAGATATGTTTGCCTGCTTTAAAAATTGTAACTTTAATTTCAATAAAAGAACAATGTAATAATTTACTTTAAAGTAACCTGATTCAGTAAAACTTCATAGAAACTTCCCCCACTGGGAAACACACCACCCTTCTGCTTCCCACCAAAAGGACAGGAGCTCACATTCAGGTGTTGATTGAGAGGGGCGGAGATTTTGCTAGGCTGCTCTGGGGAGAGACAAAAGACTCCCTTGACTGAAAAGATATGCAGATGCAACTGTCAACAGAAACTCCTGCCAAAGGACAGAGGAGGGGATTGCTCTTGACCCACCAGAACTTCGGAGGCAGGACAGACAGTTATGTGTATTCTTAAAGCACAAGAAAGTATACTTTTGAAAAGGACTCACAGAGGACTGTGCAAAATTGTAAAAATTTGTAAAAAAACAGTATTGTTAATATGAAAATTCTGGTCACGTTTTAAAACTACTCAGAACTCTGTGCTGGGTTCGGGGACATAACTACAGACTTTGTGGTTTTGTAGCGATTGTGGTGATGCCAGAAACATGTGTTTTCACATGATTATGCCCAGATGTCAGGCGCACATATGTCTAAAAATGTGGACAAATCTGACATTGGGTGCCAGACCAAAAGTGTGAATAATTGCCAAATCTAGACCCAAGCTCTCACCGTGATGGGGCTCAGATCAATACTTGCTCCACCAAATCTGTGATATCAATATGCTGTTGCTAGCAAGTTTGTAAAATTGTAAATATGTCTTGTATGAAAAATAGATTTCATGTGCAGAAACAAAGGGGAGGTACTCCCTGGATTACAAAATACAGCGTCATCATGACACCATGTTTTCTTCTCAAATCAGGGGAGAGGAAAGACCCTAACCAATAGAATACCAGTGGGTGTACCTAGTAGAAGTCAGCATACACACCCTTTTAGAAAATACATAAATAGAGGCTGCTTAGGGCCAACACAGACACATTCACCCAACATTTGATTACTGGTGAAGCACTTTGCAAGAGAAGTCCATATTCCAGACTCCAGAACTTTGAAAGCAGAAAGGCCCATTTTCAAAGCTGAACCATTCTCAGCTTGGCCTTTTAAAATCCTGAAACCAGATTTTACCCCAGACCTCCAAGGGGAACAACAAAAAGAACAATCTGGCTGAGCTGTGCTGCTTTCTCGTTAAGAGTTCTTGCCAGAATCCAGAGATCAGACCCAGTAGAGCAGAGCTGTGACCAGATAGCAGCGAACCAGAACCAACCCGTCAGATCCAGTCCAATTCCGCTGTGCAGTGTCCAGAGTGTCGTGCTGAGTGCAGAACCAGAGCGCCTTGAATCCAGTCCAGTGTGTTAGCAGAATTCCAGTCCAGATATCTTTGACCAGATCCCTGACGTGTCCATTCCAAACAGTGGTAGTGAGTATCCATAGCATAGGATTGTCTCTAGCATATGTATTATCCAAAAGTCATCCCTATCCAAACCCACTCTCTTATATCCAGAACTGCATTGTAGAAAATCTTTTGTCTTACCTGAATCTTTCTCTCATCCCTATAGTCCTTTGGTAATAGTAGTGTTAAAATCATCTTTGCGCTAATATATTTGCTGAAGAAAGACAAGCATCTTGGCGGGAAAAAAACAGCCAGAGGCGTCGCTGGACTGGTGGCTGTGCTGTCGTGTAGTTTTTGGCTTCATAGACTCCCTAGTGTAAGAAACCTTGTTTGTAATTTTAAAAAGCGCAACTTTGTTTTACAAATTTTGACTCTTTCTGAAAAAGCCCGACCTCTACAAAAACCTTCATAACTTCTTAACCGTTTATGCTAGAAACGAAATTGCACTTGAAGCTAACATTCTCAGCTTTCCAACGAACCTAAAACTGCATTCCGCCTCCTTATAATTATTCCGCAATCCCGCTTACCGCACGCGGAAAGATTTGCAGCACATTTTTCGTTTGGCTCAAATCTATCACATGTGAAACAGCTGTACATTACATCCGACCTCAGAATTAAGTTTACAACTTGCTGGTTACTCAATAATCATTGGCAGTGTTTATCTGAAACTATACAAAGCGGCTCCCACTAGTATTGAATCCATTTTCATGAATTAAATCCATTTTTAGTGTTTTTACCGTTCCATTCAAAGCCACATTCAAAACCATTTTGACAAGTTGCAATCATTCCTGTTTTTCTCTGTGTTTGCTGGGGGAAAATTTGGATTGATACTGCATTTGTTGAGTGTGTATTCCTGAAACCTGTTTTCTCTCCTTCAATCTCTTTATACTGCATATTAGGGGGATTGAGTAGTGCGCAAGGGTAAAGAGTGATCACTTGCATTTTGATTGAACCCACACAAAAGTATTATTCTATGCTGCATTATTTTTCCTACCAATACTCTGTGTGATTAAAGAGCTTTATTGTGACATCACCCCATTGGTGATCATTGCATAAATATTAAATAGTGTGATACATATATATTGTGAAATACATAAAACAAATCCTAAGGGTATATCATTCAGAAATAAATGAACTTATAGACATAAATAAATAATTAAGGGTTCCAGCTGTGCATTACACACTAAGCATTGACTTAGGTGGAGTGCCTGGTTGAAATCACTTACAATGGGAACAGAATAATTTGTCCGGTAGCAGGACTGAGGTATTTTATCACATTCAGAGGGGACTCAGAGGACCATAGTTCAGACACCAGGATGGTTCCTGTACCTCAAAATTTTAATTCAGGGTGATCTTTCAGAGGTGCATTGTGGCAGCAGGTTTGGGGGGGGTAGGGTTTACATCTCATTCCTTCCGAATATGAGCAGCCACTACTGCTGCTCTGTATGCAAGAGAGGGATATCATGAAACTAGGAAGATGGACGGGACGTTCGGGCCTACAAGTGATACAAAAGCCACCAGTTGGCCTGCTAGGGGCCAGGCTAGGGCATAGTCAAGGAAGAGATGAAGGGGAACAAGAAGGGAGAATGGGGTTGAGGGGGAAAGGAATCATCAATAACGTGGACAAAAAGACATTTACTGTTGTACCGTGTATAACGTGCCCAACTCTTCTATTATTCATAGAGGATGCCACAGACGCAGGTGGTATGGGTGATCAGCCAAAACTTCATTAGACTGATGGAGAGGAGAGTAAGATATCGGCATAGGGTGCTCAGACCCACAGAGGCAGCAATACACTGGATTGTAAAAGGGGGCATGCAAATAGGCCAGGTGCACAGCCTCATGGTAGAGCACAAGGCGAAACTTTGGCTGCCTGAGCTGGATTTGGTTGTCCTGCACATTGGCGGGAATGACCTAGTGCCTATTGGGTTAAGGACCTAGACTGGCAATGGTCTCCCTGTTCAGATGGTTGGCAACTTTTGCCCTCGGGCGGTGATGCCTGGTCTCAAATCATCCCAAGAACAAGGTGGGGGATTTCCTGGGTCAGCCAGGCCCCTAAACATCTTGGCAAGGAAATTGAACAATGAGATAGCTAGTCTAGCAGGAGGGTGACTATGAATAGTGGCCAACGGATTGGTGAGAGGGACAGAAAATGTACTTCATGATGGAGTGCATTTGTCAGACTAAGGAACAGACTTGCTCTTTGAAAACATTTTGGCTGTGATACGCACAGCCCAAGCGAGGGAGTGTACCCCAGACTGGTTGGTCGAATGGCAGGCGGGGGTGGACAATGTGGTCAGTGATTTGCCACTCCCTGAGGCTGGTTAGGTGCAGTGGCGAGGGAATGGTCTGCCTCTCACTGGGATGGCTTCGGCCTGGCAGGGGGGTCTGGTGGGAAGGTGGACAGATAAATGGGGGGGTGGGGCCAGGAGACAGAAGGTGCCGCACAAGTGAAGAGTACCTCCTGGGATCACCCCCCAACATAGGGTACGGTGGGGAGGTCCGTGACTGCGTAGTGGGGACGTCACCGCTTACAATGCCGAAAGGGGGCAGAGTTGGCGGTTCCACCTGGAACTGCCTGTCACAAGGAGGAACCACTGTAAATATGTGTGTTATGAATTGTTGAAATTGACCTATTATTGTTATGCCGTTTTATGTATTGTTAGCTTAGCTTCTGTTTTGATGCAACCTCCCTATGCCAGGGATGGCTAAGAGTGAAGCAGAAGAGGGTAGGGTGACGAGCAGCGAGGTGATTGTTGCTGTGTTGGTCGGGAGACTAACCCGGTGATCAGGGGAGTGTGGCTTTGCAAGTGATTTAAAATGGGAAGAAATGTATATTTTCAGTGGGAAGCCTTTGACATGGGATTGGCATTGCATGCAATTACAAATGTGAAGGATATTGTTGTTTTTTCCGTCTGGGCACTTTGGGAGAATTTTGATTTTGCTCTAGTTCACCGCTGGCATGAGGGATGATGGGATTGGTGGGGTCGTGTACGGCAGATGCCGACCCTATCCGAGCAGCTTCTTCGGCAGCTGCGTCTTCAAACGTTTTGCTTGACATTGGGTTGTTAGTTGCCTGGAGATTTCCATCTTAGGGCAGTGCTCCCTGGCTGCCTTTCCATTTCCGCTGCATTCTGTCACATTGGGATGCTCCAAGAGGCGTTTTGTAGCTGCAATAGAAGTACTTTATTGTCAACTTAAATGTATATATTGCTTGAGGTTTAAACAGTGATTTTCCCCAGTATTAGTTTACATAACTGCTGTGGCATAGGCTCCAACAAACAGACAAATATACTAACCCATTGTCCCCTTCCTGCTCCTCTGAACTAACTGACTCCTTACCAGACCTTGGACTAGCCACACTAGACATAAGCAAACCGAGAATCAATAAACAGTGGACCCATATGCCGTCAGGAAGGTAACATGTCCTCTGTAGAGCTGAGGCTGCAGAGGAGCCATGAATCAGAAAATGAAATTAGGCAGTATCTAACCAAAACAAAAGAAGATATGGGTATCCTGCAGCAGGAGAAGGTAGAACAGGATACCAGAATGCTGGCCTTGCAGAAGGAGTACGAAGAAAGTTTGGACTCTCTACTGCAGAGCCAGACAAAGCTGGAACAGCAAATAAATTTCAACACGGCATGCGCAGAGCAGGTAGTCACCCTGACAAACTGCCTACGCCAAGAAAAAGAAGAGAATAATAAACGAATTCTCAAAGACCTGGACACTTAGACAGAATTTGATGAAGAGCGCCAGATAGCTGGTGCGCTCCGAAGACAGAGGGATGACCTGGCTGCACAGAGGCAGTCTCTTGTTCTGGAAAGAGACACCTTAGGCCAGGAAGTCTGTTATTTAAAAGAGAAGATAGAAGAAAATCACCTGGCCCTTCAGGGACTGGGTGACCTCCAAAAAGACCATGAAAATTTGTTAGACAACACCAGGAGGGTGGAAGATGCTCTAGCAAGGAAGGACCAAGCCATTATGGACAGGACTCAGGAGGTAACCCTCCTGCAGCAAAAACTGGCCCAGCACACTAAAACGACATAGGAAGCGCAGATAGACAATGAGGCTCTCTGTGAGAAAAATGACAGGCTCCATAGACAGGTAGCTATGCAAGAGCAATTGATAGAACCTAGCAAGGCCTTGATAGATGAACAGAAAGCTCAGGTTCTTGCATGGCAACAGGGAAAAGGGGCTGAGAGAGATGAGGTTCGCTGGAAAGGGAAACACCTTAGCATAACCTCAGGAATCCTAGTACCAGAGGCCTTCATATGTCCAATCCCTGGACTCTGCCATCCCCATGTCCACTGGCGCACATGAGCCAAGGGCCACGGGGATGGTAGACTTCAATCCAATGAGGAATATGGGGCTCATAGACCAGCACCTCCCAGGAATGGATGGGCGGTCATCTGGGTATGGGTTCCCAAGTACTGTCAAATTTAGTGGGGAACTCCATGAGAATAGGCCCACTAAGGGCATCCTGAAAACCTCTGCCCAGCTAGGACAGTGGGGGGTACTCATCAAATCCTGGGAGTAAGGAGTAATCAGAAGACTCCTCTGAGTGCCCCAGGACACAGGAAACTAGGGACCCACATTCTGCCAGCCATTCCCAGTCTCGCAGAATCCAGGAGAGCCTAGAAGTCCAGACGGACACCTCTGGTAGCAGTGCCTCTGAGTTAGAGAAGGAGTGGAACAGGGTCACTCGAATAAAAAAGGCCAATAAGGTAAAAAGGGCCTTGCTCATGGATCTCCTAAAGCAAATCAAAGCAATAAGGAGCGTCGTCACGCCCTATCATAAGAATGCAAAGTATTCAGTTTGGGAGCACGTAGAGCTCTTTGAACAGATGATGGAAACTTTCCATTTGAAGGACAGCAAAAGCTGTATTCAGTATGTGAAATGGACCTTCTCTCCAGAGCAATCCAGCTTCTTTGTGGGGCTGGAGGACCAAAATCATTCTAGACGGTCCACCTATAGGGCGGCCATCTTGAAAAACAAATCTGTGCACAGAAATCCTCAGGAGGTGCGCAAGGCAGCCTACAACCTGCAATGTGGGGAAGATCAGGCCCCACAAAAATTTGTTCAGGAATTAAAGCATGCCTTTGCGCAGACCACCAGAAGGGTGCGCACTGACAGCAAAGTGTTTGTGAATACTTTCTTCCACGCTCTCCCCAAGTACATCATGACCCAGCTAGTGAGACATTTTCATGAGAAAAGATCACTAGACTGGGTCATTGAACAGGCCACATGAATTCATGAGGTGCAAAAGCCCACAGAAAACAAAAATAATCCCAAAAGCCCCAAACCAACCAACACCCCTGCTGCTGCTAAGGTGGCAGAGGTGAAAGTTGCTCCCAATTTAGATTTAGAGATGGGGGGCCTAAAAACCTGCCTGCACAGAATCAAAGCAGCCCCAAGCCCAGAAGGCCCTCGGGTCAATCTCAGTCAGGGAGCCAGGGAGGCAACCCCACAAATGGGACCTCTAACTCCCCTGACTACATCAGCCCCCGCTAGAAGGGGAATAGACCCATCCTGGGTTATGTGTGGACTCCTCCAGCCCAAGGGGGGATCCAACCAAACAGCAGCTAACCCAGGGAACTTCCCTCCTCATTTCCCACAGGAGGGCAGTAATCCCCCAAATACTGGAAGAATTTCTTCCCCAGGTACCCGCAAACCTTTCAACCCCAAAACAATCCATCCTTCTTTCCCCATTTTCCTGAGCCCAGACAATCCAATACGGGAGAGGGGAGGCCAAGGGTGGAGGGGTACCCAAACTTTCCAAACCCGGGGTATTTTGGGAGAAGGGATAGCTACTCTTCCCGGGATCAGCCCAGGGGAGACAACAGAACTCTGTATCAGCCTGAGCGGGTGTCCCAACTAGAGCGCCAGGTCCAAAACATGGCACAGGATCTGGGTCGCATGCTGAGGGCTCAACAGAACCCTCAGATGAGCATGTCGGCACAGAATGCCTCAAACTCCGGACCTGGTTCTCCAGAGCAATTACGGGGGAAGAACCCCGACAACCCAACGGTTCTCAGGGAGGAGGCACAAGGGGAGGAGGGGTGTAAAGCCTTGGAGGAAGCTTCCTTCCCCACTTGTAAAAAGCCTCTGGAAACCCAGGAACCAGAACCCAAATCTCCTGCCCCTGAAAGTCTGCCACCCAAGGAGCAGGGGGGGGGGTAAGAGTAAATAAAGAACCCAAAAATCTGAAGGAGAGGGATCCTCAGAGGATCCTGGGAAAAGGATCTGCTCCTTCAGAGATGGGGGAACTCCTCACAAAGAAGAATGGGTCCCAAATGATCCAAATCCAGACTGGGTAGATGTGGGGACTGAGTTAGCACCGCCCTCATCCAAACCCAGAATCATCAGCATGGAAATCCCCTGGTTCAAACCCATCCTGGTGACTACCTCCGAAAAGGGGGGGGCGGCCCAGAACCGGAACCAGGGGAACCCAGAACTTCTCCCATATCTAGTTGCCACCTTTTCTTTTCAGATTCCCAAGACTCCACACAGGATTCTGCCCAAATCACCTCTCTATCCGTATCCAAAACCAAGAAACTAACCCACCAGTTGTCCAAAAATGTACATTATCTGTGCCCCCTTGAGGAGGAGGAGGAGGAGGAAAGATTCTATGCCCCAGTCAAATACAGGGGCAGTGTACAATTTTGGCACTGGTGGACAGTGGATCCCAAGCTAGCCTTCTGTCAAAAAGGGCCTTTGATAAACTTAATTCGGGAAGGGGGGAGAATTACCAAATTCCTCTCACCTCTCTTCCTGGACAACTTCAGAACTTCAACGGGAAGGAAATTCCCGTCGAGGGGACTGCGGATTTGGACATTAAAATTGGGCGACACAAGGTGAAGCATCCCGGTCATAGTTGTCACTCCAAAGGGCACCCTTTGTTTACTAGGGAATTACCTTCTGCGTAGGTTGTCACCCCTCATGGACTGTGTAAACAAGGTCCTCTGGACCCAGACTAGCCGACCAATAAAATTGAAACAGAGTGTCAACCATGTTAGTTTAAACAGCACATCCCACATGGTTGAACAAAAATCTGACCAAGTAGAATTTCACTTCCAGAACAACCAAAACCCAGACGTGACAGTTATAGCAGTAGGACAACAAACTGGTAATGGGGGTCCTCTCTATTTCTGAAAATCAAACTTCCTTTCAGTCTAAGGTGGCATTCCACACTGGAAGGAAATACTCTGAAATTCTTTACAAATTCACAATCAGAACTTCCCACTCGTATAGTCCAGAAAGATGAGAAATCAGCTCAAAGCCTGGCTGATATTCAGCAAATTGGAGAGCAGTTGTTCATCCCTATTCAGTTAAATGAAGGGAAGGACTCTGTTCTCGCCCGAGTGTGTGTGAACAACGGTTAGACCTTCATCAGCGAAGCCATGTTCCGACAACTCCCAAAACATCCAGCCTTTCCCACATTTAAATGGATAGACAAATGGGAAATGGACCAGGAAACGCCCAATTCCAAACATCTCCTGCCAAGCAGGTTTATGCTCAAAATCTCCATAGGCAACAAGAGCATAGTCCATAATTGTTGGGCCGTGCGAGACATCACTGCCGCCTTTTACTTAGTCAGTGACATTCTCAAACACTTTGCCATTAGTTTGGACCTAATAAACTTCAAAGCTTGGTCCCGATTAGCGGATAATCCCATGGGTTTTGATGACCCAGAGAAAGCATTTAGGTCAGCTCAACTGCTGCCTTATGCAGTTGAAATTCAGATTGGAGAGGAAGTCACCATCCCAGAAAGGACCCGACAATTCTCACTGGAAGTGAAAGTTAAAAGAGGACAAAAATGAAAAACCCTGACGCCTATATTCATCTTAATACTTATTTCCAACAGCAAGGGTTGGAGGTAAACTCAACACCACTAGTTAACATAGAACATGACACCATTCCAATAGAGGTAGATAACAGCAACTTAAAGAGTATCACTCTAGCCACAGGAACCATTATTGGAATGGCGGTTGATGACCAACATTTTTCCACAGATTTAGGCAATGAACTTGTACGACCAATCTCCAAGGATTGTTTTGACAGTGATAGCGATGACAACACAACACCAGACAGGACCTTTACCCGGCAAGGGGGGAACTTCCTGGTGTACACTTCCTGCCCTTATGGTAAGGAAGATGAGACCTGTGACTTCAGGAGGGATGAGGTGATTTTCCAAGTCCGCGAGGACTGCCCTCCCCACCTGAAGCCATCAGTCCAAATCAGCACTTTGACCAGGGACTTCTCCACCCAGCTGGAGGAGGCCGCTGAGATAGCAAAACCGAATGTCTTTCCAGGCTACAGGCAGATGGTTGAAGAGAGAGTCAACCTAGCTGATGCCTTTGAGACTGTGGAGCAGAAGCAAACATTGAAACAGGTTTTCTTGGATTTTCAAGATCTCTTTGCGGTGGACTCATATGACTGTGGTCGCACCGACATCCACACAACAATTATTCCCATGGACCCTGGCATGACTCCAGTGTTTGGAACACAATATCGCTTGCCTCTCTCATCAATGGAGTCCCTTACTGAGATAATTAAGAACCTTGAGTCCTGTGGGATAATCCGTCCAGTTCACAGCACCTTCAATAATCCGGTGCTGGGGATTTTGAAGCCAAACGGCCAGTGGAGAATCTGTGCCGACCTTAGGGAGCTCAACAAACGGGTCCATACTTCCCGATGGCCTCTTCCTTACATAGACCAAGGGCTGTCCCAGATCCAGGGGTTACAGGTATTCACTGCAATAGACCTCACCAATGGGTACTGGACTGTTCCTGTCAGTAGGGAGGACCAATATAAGCTGGCCTTTAACTTCGGGGGGCAGCAGTACATATGGACCCGGACTCCCTTCGGATACATCAACTCCGACAATGAATTTAACATTTTTCTACATAAGGCCATGCCCGACATGGGTGAAAGGGGCAACCTGGCCTATGTAGATGATGTTTTAGTCAAAAGCTCAACTGTGGAGGAACACATGGCAGAGATCTGTTATGTTCTGACACAGTTGAGGGCTGCAGGAGCAAAACTTTCCTTTCAAAAGGCACAGTGGTGTTGAACCTGTGCCAATTTCTTGTGGCATGAGATTACTCCTCAGGGTCTCTGTCCCCAGGAAATGAAAGTGGAAGCACTCCAGAATTGAAAAGACCCCACACCTCTGCGGGAACTAAGGCGCCTCCTTGGACTAACTAATTACAGTAGAAAGTTCATTGAGGGCTACGTAGAGATCACTTGACCCCTGATTCATCTGTTGAAGGGGGGGGTCAAGTGGGAGTGGGGCCCAGAACAAGCCGAGGCAATAAGACAACTCAAAAGAAGCTTCTCACAAGCGCCTTGACTAGCTTACCCTGTCAAAAACAAGGAGTTGTTCTTGGAGATAGGGTTCTCAAATACATGCTTGACTGCAGTATTATACCAAAAGAATGACAAAGTCAATAAAGTAATCTCCTATGCGAGTAAAACTTTATCCTCTGTAGAGGAAAAATTCAACGATTGTTAGAAGGCACTCCTGGCAATGGTGTGGGCATTGAAGAATTACCGCCCGTTTATCCAGGGGGAACACATCATAGTGGAGACTCCACACCAGCCTCTGCAATATCTCCAAAGTGACAGAATCCGTGCCGGAAACGTGAGTAATTCCGGAATTACTTCCTGGATTCTGTCAATGTAAGGCTTTCCTGTGGAGGTCAGTTATGGCCAAAACAAGAAGAGTCCCCTTGCTCCGGTCTGGCTCACTTGCATGATTCTGCCAGAGAAAACTGTCTTGAGGATGAAAGTCTAAAAATCAAGGACAACATGGAGGCATACCTTAATTCCCCACACAAAGTCTTTGAAGAAGACAAGTGTGAGGGAATGTCCACTGTCTATGTGGATGGATGCTCCTACCATGTTGACAACAACGGGGAAAAAGAACTTGTAGCTGGCGTAGGGAATGCATGGGTGAACGATGCCCCAGAACCCTCTGCTGGGTACAAGATTGGTCCCTGAAGTAGTCAAGTGGCAGAGTTGATGGCTATGCATCAAGCAATCCTCACTGCTGTCCAACATCAACTCCACGAACTGGTCATAATCACAGATTCGGATTATGTACGGAACGGGTTCGTGGAGCACCTGGTTAACTAGAAAACCGGAGGCATGCTATGTGCTAACAACAAACCATTGAAACATGGGAAATTAATTCAAAACACGGATGATCTTGTCACCACGAATGGGATGACCATCTACTGGAAAAAGATCAAGGGTCATTCTAAGGTAGTGGGAGCAGACAAAACTGGAAATGACCTAGCTGATCAGCTGGCCAAAACCCGCAGCCATCCAAGGGGATCTACTTGAGATCGAGTCCCTGTTGGGGGAAATCCAGGTCACTGCTATCACTAGGTCCCAGACAAATGTTCACAATGAACTCTCAACTGCACAATGGAGTGAGGAGACCCCAGATGCTGATTTGATTACAGCTCAAAAAGGGGATCCAATAATTGGTAAGTTTTATCAACACATTGAGGACCCTGAGAACTTTCCCATGACGGATACTAATTACATAGGGAAAGAGGACCTCAGAGTGTTGATGAAATGTCCAAAAATGTTCAGAATCCAAGACAGTTTGTTGGTAAGGAGATCCCTAGCTGGCCATGATCAGTGGGTGGTCCCTACCTCATTCCGAAGCCTGATGTTAAGTCACGCCCATGATGCAGCCACAGCCGGTCATAGGGGGTTTCATACAACACTTGAAATCTTAAGAGAGGTTGAATACTGGCCACACATGGGGCAGGACCTCTTCCAGTACTTGAAGGGGTTTCTTGTGTGTGCACAATTTCAGCCAACATCCCTCACACACCGTGCACCTCTCCAAAAGAGGGGGATGACACTGCCATGGTCAGATTTGCAAGTCGATTTTATGGGGCCCGTGATTCGCTCCTCTAGGGGGAACAAGTACATGTTGACCGTGACATGCTTGTTCACTAAATGGGCGGAATGTCGCCCGGCCCAAATTGCAAGGCAGAAACAGCAGCGGCCCTGATGATCAACCACATATTCTCGTGTTTTGGACTACCCCAAAAGATCGAGTCAGACCAAGGTAGCCACTTCACTAGCGAAGTAATGACAAATATACTTGGGGTCAAAAGGAAATTACACATTCCTACCGGCAGCCTCCAGTGGTGCAATGGAGAGATACAACAAGACGATTGTGAGCATATTAAAAAAGTTTGTGGCAGATTCTGGGCCAAGTTGGGATATTCAATTACCTCTTGTCCTGATGGCCATCAGATCTACCCCTTCATCTGCACCTAAAATGTCACCATTTGAGCTGATGACTGGAAAAAGGATGGTGGTTACCCAGCATCTGCTCTACAGAACCCAAGAGCAGACATTGATCAATGCCTCCACAACTCATGAGAATGTTGAAAATATGAGAAAACACCTTCAACATGCTTTTGCCTATGCTCAGAGAAATCTAGAGAGATCTACAGACAGCATGAAGACCCACTATGCTTAAAGACTACTACAAAAGAACACCATGTAGGAGACCGGGTCTACTTATACAATTTCCAAAGGAACTAGGCCAAACAGTGCAAATTTCTGCCTAGCTGGAGGGGTCCTTGTGAAATTGTAGACAAAATCTCACCAGTCGCCTACAAAATCTGTATCCCCAAAGGCAGTTTGGCAGAGGGGGAAGATACGTGGGTCCATATCAACCAACTGAAGTGTTGCCATCCTAGGCACACTCTGCAGCAACTAGAGAATTCTTCTGAGACCTCAGAGGGGGTCACTCCAGCTCCCTAGAATTCCAACTATAAAAATATTCCATCTATATAATCAATAAATTGCCAATAGAAAAAAAGTGTCCTGATTTGTAAACATGTATGTGTCCGCCCCACTACATAAATAGTGGTGGGGACATGTCTACAAATATGCTTTTGCTTTGTCATCCTAGAATTGGAAACCATGGAGACTAAAACCAGGGAGGACCACCCAGGGACCAGAAGGAAAGATCAAGGGGCCGGGGTATCGCTCCATACTCTCATCAGGAATTGGCAAGGAGAACCGGTCGATCCACCACTGATGGGAGATGCTGATGAATGTTGACATTTGAACCAGAAAGAAAAGAAACTGATCATCCCAATCTCGCGATTTCCCTTTACGGACGGTCAAAAGCCAAATAGCGAGTGGGAGCTTGTGGGATGTCCTGACCCACTGGCTCTGCCCTGTGACATCACTGTGTGCTGGTGGCACCAGAACCAACAAAATGGCCGCAAAAAGCCCTATGCACGCTAAACCTCTGAGAATTGCGCAGTGAAACCAGAAAGTTGGCTGCCAATCTACTTTGCCTGTGTCAGTAGTGGAACAGGAGACCACACTGCTAAAACCTGTCATTGGGCTGACCACAGAGTGAAAAGGGAAAGTAAATGAAAGGCAGTGCTTCATTGCAAGGAAACCCAGAAGTGCTCTGAAATCCGTTTGTCCTTGGTTGCTGAAATTACAAAATAATGGTTCCCAGACATCAGAAAAAAAGATCCAACATCCTTGCTGGTTGTTACCCGTCACTTTATTTAAAGAATCGACATAAGCACACAATGTCAGGAGAAGCAGATTTCATCACGAGAATATCCACATTAAAAAAGGTGCTTGCCTGGGAAAATCTGTCAGATATGGGCTCCGTACCGCTTGCCGCCTGTATGAAAGCTGTCATTTAATTACACTGGAAGCTTAAACTTGTACAGTAAAATCTAATGGATGAAATGAAGTGACTTGCTATCAAATGCAATATAGGTTGCCACTGTTTAATTTCTATGTTTAAAAAGACTGGAATTGGAGATATGTTTGCCTGCTTTAAAAATTGTAACTTTAATTTCAATAAAAGAACAATGTAATAATTTACTTTAAAGTAACCTGATTCAGTAAAACTTCATAGAAACTTCCCCCACTGGGAAACACACCACCCTTCTGCTTCCCACCAAAAGGACAGGAGCTCACATTCAGGTGTTGATTGAGAGGGGCGGAGATTTTGCTAGGCTGCTCTGGGGAGAGACAAAAGACTCCCTTGACTGAAAAGATATGCAGATGCAACTGTCAACAGAAACTCCTGCCAAAGGACAGAGGAGGGGATTGCTCTTGACCCACCAAAACTTCGGAGGCAGGACAGACAGTTATGTGTATTCTTAAAGCACAAGAAAGTATACTTTTGAAAAGGACTCACAGAGGACTGTGCAAAATTGTAAAAATTTGTAAAAAAAACAGTATTGTTAATATGAAAATTCTGGTCACGTTTTAAAACTACTCAGAACTCTGTGCTGGGTTCGGGGACATAACTACAGACTTTGTGGTTTTGTAGCGATTGTGGTGATGCCAGAAACATGTGTTTTCACATGATTATGCCCAGATGTCAGGCGCACATATGTCTAAAAATGTGGACAAATCTGACATTGGGTGCCAGACCAAAAGTGTGAATAATTGCCAAATCTAGACCCAAGCTCTCACCGTGATGGGGCTCAGATCAATACTTGCTCCACCAAATCTGTGATATCAATATGCTGTTGCTAGCAAGTTTGTAAAATTGTAAATATGTCTTGTATGAAAAATAGATTTCATGTGCAGAAACAAAGGGGAGGTACTCCCTGGATTACAAAATACAGCGTCATCATGACACCATGTTTTCTTCTCAAATCAGGGGAGAGGAAAGACCCTAACCAATAGAATACCAGTGGGTGTACCTAGTAGAAGTCAGCATACACACCCTTTTAGAAAATACATAAATAGAGGCTGCTTAGGGCCAACACAGACACATTCACCCAACATTTGATTACTGGTGAAGCACTTTGCAAGAGAAGTCCATATTCCAGACTCCAGAACTTTGAAAGCAGAAAGGCCCATTTTCAAAGCTGAACCATTCTCAGCTTGGCCTTTTAAAATCCTGAAACCAGATTTTACCCCAGACCTCCAAGGGGAACAACAAAAAGAACAATCTGGCTGAGCTGTGCTGCTTTCTCGTTAAGAGTTCTTGCCAGAATCCAGAGATCAGACCCAGTAGAGCAGAGCTGTGACCAGATAGCAGCGAACCAGAACCAACCCGTCAGATCCAGTCCAATTCCGCTGTGCAGTGTCCAGAGTGTCGTGCTGAGTGCAGAACCAGAGCGCCTTGAATCCAGTCCAGTGTGTTAGCAGAATTCCAGTCCAGATATCTTTGACCAGATCCCTGACGTGTCCATTCCAAACAGTGGTAGTGAGTATCCATAGCATAGGATTGTCTCTAGCATATGTATTATCCAAAAGTCATCCCTATCCAAACCCACTCTCTTATATCCAGAACTGCATTGTAGAAAATCTTTTGTCTTACCTGAATCTTTCTCTCATCCCTATAGTCCTTTGGTAATAGTAGTGTTAAAATCATCTTTGCGCTAATATATTTGCTGAAGAAAGACAAGCATCTTGGCGGGAAAAAAACAGCCAGAGGCGTCGCTGGACTGGTGGCTGTGCTGTCGTGTAGTTTTTGGCTTCATAGACTCCCTAGTGTAAGAAACCTTGTTTGTAATTTTAAAAAGCGCAACTTTGTTTTACAAATTTTGACTCTTTCTGAAAAAGCCCGACCTCTACAAAAACCTTCATAACTTCTTAACCGTTTATGCTAGAAACGAAATTGCACTTGAAGCTAACATTCTCAGCTTTCCAACGAACCTAAAACTGCATTCCGCCTCCTTATAGTTATTCCGCAATCCCGCTTACCGCACGCGGAAAGATTTGCAGCACATTTTTCGTTTGGCTCAAATCTATCACATGTGAAACAGCTGTACATTACATCCGACCTCAGAATTAAGTTTACAACTTGCTGGTTACTCAATAATCATTGGCAGTGTTTATCTGAAACTATACAAAGCGGCTCCCACTAGTATTGAATCCATTTTCATGAATTAAATCCATTTTTAGTGTTTTTACCGTTCCATTCAAAGCCACATTCAAAACCATTTTGACAAGTTGCAATCATTCCTGTTTTTCTCTGTGTTTGCTGGGGGAAAATTTGGATTGATACTGCATTTGTTGAGTGTGTATTCCTGAAACCTGTTTTCTCTCCTTCAATCTCTTTATACTGCATATTAGGGGGATTGAGTAGTGCGCAAGGGTAAAGAGTGATCACTTGCATTTTGATTGAACCCACACAAAAGTATTATTCTATGCTGCATTATTTTTCCTACCAATACTCTGTGTGATTAAAGAGCTTTATTGTGACATCACCCCATTGGTGATCATTGCATAAATATTAAATAGTGTGATACATATATATTGTGAAATACATAAAACAAATCCTAAGGGTATATCATTCAGAAATAAATGAACTTATAGACATAAATAAATAATTAAGGGTTCCAGCTGTGCATTACACACTAAGCATTGACTTAGGTGGAGTGCCTGGTTGAAATCACTTACAATGGGAACAGAATAATTTGTCCGGTAGCAGGACTGAGGTATTTTATCACATTCAGAGGGGACTCAGAGGACCATAGTTCAGACACCAGGATGGTTCCTGTACCTCAAAATTTTAATTCAGGGTGATCTTTCAGAGGTGCATTGTGGCAGCAGGTTTGGGGGGGGGTAGGGTTTACATCTCATTCCTTCCGAATATGAGCAGCCACTACTGCTGCTCTGTATGCAAGAGAGGGATATCATGAAACTAGGAAGATGGACGGGACGTTCGGGCCTACAAGTGATACAAAAGCCACCAGTTGGCCTGCTAGGGGCCAGGCTAGGGCATAGTCAAGGAAGAGATGAAGGGGAACAAGAAGGGAGAATGGGGTTGAGGGGGAAAGGAATCATCAATAACGTGGACAAAAAGACATTTACTGTTGTACCGTGTATAACGTGCCCAACTCTTCTATTATTCATAGAGGATGCCACAGACGCAGGTGGTATGGGTGATCAGCCAAAACTTCATTAGACTGATGGAGAGGAGAGTAAGATATCGGCATAGGGTGCTCAGACCCACAGAGGCAGCAATACACTGGATTGTAAAAGGGGGCATGCAAATAGGCCAGGTGCACAGCCTCATGGTAGAGCACAAGGCGAAACTTTGGCTGCCTGAGCTGGATTTGGTTGTCCTGCACATTGGCGGGAATGACCTAGTGCCTATTGGGTTAAGGACCTAGACTGGCAATGGTCTCCCTGTTCAGATGGTTGGCAACTTTTGCCCTCGGGCGGTGATGCCTGGTCTCAAATCATCCCAAGAACAAGGTGGGGGATTTCCTGGGTCAGCCAGGCCCCTAAACATCTTGGCAAGGAAATTGAACAATGAGATAGCTAGTCTAGCAGGAGGGTGACTATGAATAGTGGCCAACGGATTGGTGAGAGGGACAGAAAATGTACTTCATGATGGAGTGCATTTGTCAGACTAAGGAACAGACTTGCTCTTTGAAAACATTTTGGCTGTGATACGCACAGCCCAAGCGAGGGAGTGTACCCCAGACTGGTTGGTCGAATGGCAGGCGGGGGTGGACAATGTGGTCAGTGATTTGCCACTCCCTGAGGCTGGTTAGGTGCAGTGGCGAGGGAATGGTCTGCCTCTCACTGGGATGGCTTCGGCCTGGCAGGGGGGTCTGGTGGGAAGGTGGACAGATAAATGGGGGGGTGGGGCCAGGAGACAGAAGGTGCCGCACAAGTGAAGAGTACCTCCTGGGATCACCCCCCAACATAGGGTACGGTGGGGAGGTCCGTGACTGCGTAGTGGGGACGTCACCGCTTACAATGCCGAAAGGGGGCTGAGTTGGCGGTTCCACCTGGAACTGCCTGTCACAAGGAGGAACCACTGTAAATATGTGTGTTATGAATTGTTGAAATTGACCTATTATTGTTATGCCGTTTTATGTATTGTTAGCTTAGCTTCTGTTTTGATGCAACCTCCCTATGCCAGGGATGGCTAAGAGTGAAGCAGAAGAGGGTAGGGTGACGAGCAGCGAGGTGATTGTTGCTGTGTTGGTCGGGAGACTAACCCGGTGATCAGGGGAGTGTGGCTTTGCAAGTGATTTAAAATGGGAAGAAATGTATATTTTCAGTGGGAAGCCTTTGACATGGGATTGGCATTGCATGCAATTACAAATGTGAAGGATATTGTTGTTTTTTCCGTCTGGGCACTTTGGGAGAATTTTGATTTTGCTCTAGTTCACCGCTGGCATGAGGGATGATGGGATTGGTGGGGTCGTGTACGGCAGATGCCGACCCTATCCGAGCAGCTTCTTCGGCAGCTGCGTCTTCAAACGTTTTGCTTGACATTGGGTTGTTAGTTGCCTGGAGATTTCCATCTTAGGGCAGTGCTCCCTGGCTGCCTTTCCATTTCCGCTGCATTCTGTCACATTGGGATGCTCCAAGAGGCGTTTTGTAGCTGCAATAGAAGTACTTTATTGTCAACTTAAATGTATATATTGCTTGAGGTTTAAACAGTGATTTTCCCCAGTATTAGTTTACATAACTGCTGTGGCATAGTCTCCAACAAACAGACAAATATACTAACCCATTGTCCCCTTCCTGCTCCTCTGAACTAACTGACTCCTTACCAGACCTTGGACTAGCCACACTAGACATAAGCAAACCGAGAATCAATAAACAGTGGACCCATATGCCGTCAGGAAGGTAACATGTCCTGGGTGACACTGAGCCCGGTCCCCATGCTTATTCCCTGCCCCCAGGTAGTACGCAAGACATTGGGTTGGTGTTGGCAATAAAAGGCCGTGGGATTTTATTGAACAGTTATGGTCATATCAGAACATAATCATAATTACAGTAACCATAATATGTAGTACTTTTGGGCATCGGGTCCCGAGGTTAACCCCTCTGGCCCATGCCGCCATTCTTGTACCACAACAGTGTGGTCACTGTACGGTCACCTGTCTTCTTTCTCCTTCTTCTCATCCTTTTTCTTGGGGTCGGAGGGGTTCTGGGAAAAAGAAGAAGAGACTCTGAGTGAACAGAGTACTCTTTGGTTTGGGTTCCCATGCAGGGTCCACAAACTGATTTGTCTTTGGCTGCAGCAGCCATTATATAGGACCCAGGGGCTGTCCCTTGGGTTGTTCTGTGTGGTGGGGGCTGTGGTGCCAGCACCCGGTCAGCATCTGCTGACAGATAATTGCACCTTATGGTGCCTGAGCCTAGCTCTCCTGCCCACTTCCTGCCTTTGGTGGGCCCTGATGTTTTGCATCCCTGTGTGGGTAGGGAAGGGTGTTGATTAACACCCTGCCCCTCCCTCTGTGTTTCCTGGTGCAGCGACTGTGATCACCTTTATATTATTATGGGGAAGAGGGGAAGTGCTGGCCCATTTGTTGGGCTGCTGCTCCCCCTCTCCCCTCCCTAGCCAGCCATGGGGCACTGGTTACCCTGCCTCGCTTTGGGAGGCCCTGCAGCATTGCCCATAACCAGTGGACCCATATGCCTTCAGGGAGGTAAGATGTCCTGGGTGACACTGAGCCCAGTCCCCATGCTTATTCCCTGCCCTCCAGGTAGTACGCAAGACATTGTGTAGGTGTTGGCAATAAAAGGCAGTGGGATTTTATTGCACAGTTATGGTCATAACAGAACATAATCATAATTACAGTAACCATAATATGTAGTACTTTTGGGCATCGGGTCCCGATGTTACCCCCTCTGGCCCGTGCCGCCACAACCTGGCTGGGTTACCGGCTGTCCAGGTTTCCCCCAAAAGTTGTTGGTTGTTTTTTCCCAGCTGCATTTTCTGTTCCCATTTAATTCAGGCTATTTTCTTTTGACGCACCTGGCACTGACCCCTGTAGGGGTTTTGGCTTGTGTGGGCCGGCATCGTGTGCTGGCCTCTGGTTTCACTTTGTACGGCTGCTCTAAGTTTGTTTCTCTTTTTAGTGGAACAATCAAGGCTAGGTTCCCCGGTTTTCCAGTGTTAGTTCATAAAATCTAACAGTTTAAATTAATCTGTAGTTTAGCTGCATTCTGGCCCGGGCCCTTGTGGCGTTGGCCTGTTTGTCTATTTTTAACAAACTTTGTAGTTTGAGGCCCTTTGTGGCGTTGGCCTGATTATTAATCTTAGAACATTATTGAGTTATTTATACTTTTTAGAAGCGCAGGCCCTGGCCCTTTGCAGGGTTGGCCTGCTCGTCTGTGCTGTGTGGTGTTTGTCCACCCAGGCACCTCCCCCCCCACTGCTTATTAATATTTGTTGAACCTGTTTCCCGGTTCCGTGCTACATTGTAGCACACTAGCCCCCACACCGGGCGTTTGGCCTGTTGTGCTGTGCAGTGTTTATTTCGCACTGCTTATTAATTGTGTTGAACCTGTTAGCGGGTTCGCTGCTGTTTGTAATATCCTGGCCCCGGCCTTCTGGCGTTGACCTGTTGTGCTGAGCAGTGATCATTCTGCACTGCTTATTAAATATGTTGAACCTGTTTCAGGTTCGGTGCTGTTTGTCGAACCCTGGCCCGACCATCTGGCGTTGGCCTGTTGTACTATGTGATGTTTGTACCCCACTGCATCTTCATTTTGTTGAACCTGTTTTCAGGTTTGGTGCTGTTTGTAGCAACAAGGCCCCGGCCTTCTGGCATTGGCCTGTTGTGCTATGTGGTGTTTGTTCCCCACTGCATCTTAATTTTGTTGAACCTGGTTTCAGGTTTGGTGCTGTTTGTAGCACCCTGGCCCCGGCCTTCTGGCGTTGGCCGGTTGTGTTGTGCTGTGTTTAAACCTCACTGCTTTTTATTTTTGTAGACCCCGTTTTTGGGTTCAGTGCTACTTGCATTTTTCAAGCCCCCGGCTTCGGTTTTTGTTTTTTTGTCTTCTTCTGTTTCTTGCTTGTATTTTCCTCTGCTTATTTCTGCTGCCTAGTAGGCTGTGACCCAGTTCTCAAACATCTTGGTGTACTGTCAACCTGACTTGTCATGTGTTAATGGCCTTTCTTTTACCAAATATACCATATTTTTTTGTATGTCCCGCTACCTCTTTTGATTTCCTTCTCTATTCTGTTCTGGACACCTGTGCATCACATGTTTTATTTTTGTTACTTATGTGGCCCTACAGACCCTCAGGTATATGAGAGCTGCTAATTTTCCGTGGTGTGTGGTGCTGTTTTCTCGACCTGAGAGAAAATTGAAAGGCTGAGTTCGGCCCTGCCGGGGTTCGGCCCTGTTTCAGCAGGCCCAGCCTTGATGTCAGGGTGCACGCTCTGTTTGTTGTGCTATCTGACTCGCTGTACCATGTTGGAAGGTGCGGCTATGTTTTGGGGATATATCTTCTATCTGTTACTTTGGCTGCCCTTAGCCACAAGCCTGGGGTTTTTATTCTGGCCCCTGATTTGTGTTTGTCTGTTCTGTCACCTGTGTTGATGCTGCTCTGTTCCAATCTCGGCCACCTCGAACCACTGGCGAAACTGGTCATCCGCTTGGGTACTACCTGCATGTTGCGGGGGTCTTGTTGGTCTGGAACACTTCTCGCTTGTTGTTGCCATGGTTTCTGGATTTTGACATAATCGTTCGGCTCTCACTATGGCTCTGCATATTTATTATTGCCCCTGAGGTGTGCCGGTGGTTGTGCTAACTGGCCCGGCTCTGCTTTTCTGAGCGGGTTTTTCATGTTAGACCGTACATCTTTTCATGTTTGGGGTCTGTTGGGCTGTGTTTGGTATGAACTGGACTGGACTCTGGGACCACCCTCTATGCGAGTTGTGGCTGCAAGGCGCTCTGCTTGCTGTGATACCTGACTGTTAGGTTGTCTGCCCTGTCCTAGCTGTTTGTTTGAGTTCTTTGAACTGTGTGTGGGGCTGGCTCGACGTTAATTTGCCTGCATGTGTGTGACTTTCGGGGCCCTGGCTGATTGTATCATTGGAAGGTGTGTGGGATCTGTGTTGTATGGTGCCTTGTGTGGGTGCTATATTACTTTCCTTACCGTTTGGCTTTGGTGTCGTAGCCCCTTCTTCATCTGGCATCTCACCGCTGGCCCCTGATGTCCTGGATGCTTCCGTGTTCTTTTGTTGTATTGTCGTTGCCCCCTTCCGTGCCTGTGTTCTGGATCTGTTGCACTACTTCAGTAGTGCTGTTGCAACTGGGTCCCCTGAGTACAGGTTTTCCTTAGTTGTGTGTTGTTGTTGGACCCCGTTTCAGGGTTCTGTGTTTATTCTGCATATACAGAAATATTTGGGCAGCTCCATTTTTTGGATAGCCGTATTTAGTTGGAGATCCCTTTCATCGGGTTCTCTTTCTTGTGGCCTTTGCTTCAGGCTGATCCTGTTTCAGGGTTCTGTGCGTATACAGAAATATTTGGCCAGCTCCATTTTTGGATAACTGTATTTAGCTGGTGATCCCTTTTAACGGGTTCTCCTTCTTGTGGCCTTTGTTTCAAGCTGACCCTGTTTCAGGGTTCCATGTTTATTGTGCGTATACAGAAATATTTGGCCCGCTCCATTTTGGGTAGCTGTTTTTAGTTGGAGGAGAAACTGCTTTGTTTGTTGGTAATCTGGTTTGTTGGGTGCTGTCCTTGGCCTGCCCCTGTTGTTGGGTGGCATGCTCCACGCCTGTTGTGCCCCGTGTCAGGGTACTGTGCTGGAGCTATAACTTGACCCCTGGCTGTTTACCTTGATTTGTAGTGCATGTGCAGGTTTTTGTGGTAATTTGACTTGTTGCGTGGTGTTCGTGGCCTGCCCCTGTTTTGGGTGGCATGTTCCACGCCTTGTTGTACCCCGTATCCGGTTACTGAGTTCTTGCTACCCTTTGTCTCATGACTGGTTACACTGATTTGGCATTTGTATAGCGCTACGAACCATCTGATATCCGAGCGCTGCTTATTATTACCCACAGTGTGTGGGTAGAATTGTTATGTTGTTGCCTGTTTTGGGCAACTGGTTGATGTTGTACCTGGGGAGCTTTGGGGTTTCTGTTCTTTGTGCAGAGTGTTAAAATTGTATTTACATGAGCTTCATCTTTGTTACCCCGTAGCCTGGCAAGGTATGACTGCTTTGTCAATTTTATTTGCCCCTTGTTTCGCTCTGCCTAACGGGAAAAAGAAAATGACCATTCAGTTTGGGCGCCTTGGCTGTACCATATAATCCGGGATTTATATTTTTAATGTTTGCACTGTGTGGTTGTGGTATTTGGAAGCTATTGTTCCTGCATTTGTCTTATTCCCAGCAGGGCTGGACTGCCCCACCGGGACACCGGGACATCCCCCGGTAGGCCTCAGGCACGTAGGGCCTCTTTTTTGAGCGGAAGGACATCGCATGGATTTTGCCTCGGTCCGGCCTGGGTGGTTTGCCTTGAATTGGCTGCCACCACAGTGCGACCGAAGCATGCGCTGCAATTTTTTTTCTTCCCAGCAGCTGGGCTGGGCTGTGCCCGCCCCGCACCTGTGCATGAGGGCCTCCTGTGCTGGGCACGAGAGGAACCGCACGTGCGTGCCCCTGGCCCCCTGCTGCAGCTATCATGAACCAGGAGCAAGGACACACGTCAGCAACAGGGGTGCATCAAACCTACATTTCGGTGGGGGGTGGAGGGGCTAACCCACCAATGTTGGGGCCATCTTACTCCTTTACACATTCTAATGAAAGTGCTCTAGGGCAGCGTCATTGTTAAAAGCAGTTAACTTTCTCCCGGGCTCTACTTGAACAATCACTCACCACGGCATTAGCCAGCTGTGCCACAGTGCCGACCCTTCCTAGGTGTCCGAGTGCCCGTGCAGGGAGGTCGGGCTCCTTGGGCCGTGCAGCGAAGGCGCACAACTCCTCCCCGGAGGACCCAGATTCCCACCGCCCACACACCTCGGAGTATCCCAAAATGCACCTAAACAAGGCCACCCCCTCAAACCACCCAACCCTCCCGGCCCCTCCCCCTTCCCCCGCTGCATTCCGGCAACACCCACAGCCGGCTCCGCACACAACACAAGGCGAAGCATTTAGTGCTGGCATTTTAGCGCCTGCACCCCCGTGCCACGCGTTCCGCATTGACTCCAATACCGACTTGTGCTATACATCAGTACACGTTTAGACCCATTATATATAACCTTGCACTTTTTTAGATCCGACACTTTAAACTAAAATGCATTGTATGTTTAACATGTGTGCGGTTTTACAATGCAATTTTTTTTTGAAAGGCTGTGTCAAGTTCGCTCATTGCACAAATTCCAACACATTTTATCAACATTAAATAACTGTTCCCTCTTGAGCCACACTACGGCCCCCGAACCACCCACCCCCCAAAAGTAATTAATTTCCATTCGCCAATGTGGCTACTTTCCATTGGTGCCCGTGAGAAGCGCTAATCCTTTCAAACAGTGACTGCACACCTGAAAAAGACCCCCGGCAAATATAAATGCTGCCGCGTGACCCCAGGCCCGGTACACCCTCTTTTGGCGCTGCTGTTTCGCCACGGGCCAGTTCGGCGCACCCATTTTGGCGCAGGAGCCTTTCTGGCACAGCTGAATTGGCGCGAGGGACGTTTGGACGTGGCTGACAATGCAGCCACGTCTAAACTCCCTCACGCCAAATTCAAAACCATAATTCTTTTGAAATGTAGCACGTTGACAGGTACTGTGCCTGTTAACGTGCTGCAATTGAAAAGAATTGTGGGTTGCACCTTTTTGTTAAAACTGTTGTAGTGGCGAACCAGGCTGTCACTGTATGATTAATTGGGAACTCTGCCATTGGCTATAACTGTGTTGGACTGTATACCAAATGTTTTCACTGTCACTGTGTGATTAACTGGCTACTTGCCATTAACTATAACTGTGTCCAGAAATGTATACCAGAAGCTTGTACTGTCACTGTGTGATTAACTGGCTAATATGCCATTGGCTATAACTGTGTAAAAAATGCATAGCATAAGGTTGCACTGTCACTGTATCATGCAGTTGCAGTAAGCAATAACTGTATCTAAAATTGCACACATGAAACGTGTACCATTACTGTATTGTACTCTGACATATGTGCCATTCACTATTATTCTGTCACAAACTGTGTAACTGAAGCTTACACAGTTATTGTTATACACTCGAGCTCCAACTAACTGTGTGCCACACCGGTACACTTGAAGCTTACACTAGCACTATGTCAGACACAGGGGTTCATTCCACGAATCACTATTACTGTATCCTCGGATGGGTAGGGTACATGCCATTGGTTGTTTGGGGGCTTGGCAACCCCGAGATGTGCTCGATCAGAGCCAGCAAGCGCGAGGCTCCTGGCATCGTCTGTGCCGAGCCAAGGGATGGACTGCCCCACCGGGACACCCCCCTGTAGGCCTTAGGGCCGTAGGGCCTCTTTTATGAGTGGAAGGATACACTTCATTAAAAACATTGCATTGATTTTGCCTCGGCTCCGCCTGGGTGGTTTGCCTTGAATTGGCTGCCACCACAGTGCGACCGAGGCATGCGCTGCAATTTTTTTTCTTCCCAGCAGCTGTGCTGGGCTGGGCTGGGCCCGCCCCGCACCTGTGCATGAGGGCCTCCTGGGCTGGGCAGCTCAGGCTGCGTCACGTGCACTGTGCACACATTGGCACTGGCAGCGCAGGGGTCAGCAGGGCAGGCTGCAGGGAGCTGGCCCGGGCTGCATGAGGCCTAATAGCAACTTGCAAGACGCAGGTCAAGAATATTGAGTGTCAGGTAAGCTGCAAGACGCTTCAGGCTCCCCTCGTGGCGCCCTGGGTGTGGGCACAAACCAGCCCCCAGTGCCTCACACTGTCACTTTCTCTCTGCACCCTCACCCCCTACCTCTCCCGCTCTCTTTCTCACTCTGGCGCTCGCCCTCCCTCTCTAGGTTCCATCTCTCTTTGACTCGCACTGTCTTGTGCTCTCCTTGTCTCCTAAGATGTCGCCTCCATGATCCCATGCGCCTGAGCTCTGCTGCCAAATGTTTAGTTTAAAACCCGAAGATTGTACTGTTCCTGTCCCTCCCCCACCCCGTGTCCAGAGCTCAAATTTCACACCACCTGCGCTCCCCCACAGCACACCTTCGGCTCTCCCTTAGGCTGTCCACCCCTCCTCTGCCCCTCACACCGGACCACACATTCTCCTGCGCCTGTGGTCGCTCTCGCTCGCTCAATCCCATTCATTATATTTCATATTTTTATAAGAGTGATGCGGGCCAGACACGAAGCCCTGATGGGAACATATGAATCCATAACTGGTAAAGGTGTTAGAAGTATGCCTTAAAAACAAGCATTGTTACAGCCAACTGTTTTGGCTTTTGTGTAGGCATGAGATAGGCATTTGCCAGGTAGTGCCAAAATGGTACTAGCAGGCCCTGTGCAGGCTGTGACACTGCATGAATACAGAGCAACAACAGCAAATGGTTTTACATTGTTACAGGGAATGGAGGGCACGCTCACTTCGGCAAGTTGCCATGTGCTGCCATGGCGCCAGCGCCAGTTGCGCCTGCCACACACTCACGGCTACCACTTGTTATTTATTTATTTTGCAGATATAATGGAGCATACGAATGGTAATGTATCAAAGGTGTGGTAGTGCTTATTTAGTCTGTTGTGCACGTGGTGCCTTAATTTGCGTGGCCTTGAGTTGGCACGAAGGATGTGGCAATGCCAGAGCAAGCACATAGATCGATGTTTTAGTGGGAGATGGTATGATTATACATTGGCCTTTTATAGTAGCAATTTTATACTTATTTATATTATTTAATTTTTGATGATGAGAAAGACATTATAAATGGGTGCACTTTCCTGCTTTGTCACGTTCAAGGAATAGCTCAGTCAGTCATGTTGCCGTTTCAGGGTAAGGTAGCCAGGCCACCTATTCGTCTGGAATTTCTTGGAGTGCATTGCTGGATGACCAATTGGTAATTGGGTGGACTCATTGATTATCGTATATCGGGTTTCTCCTCTGTTTTCTTTATGACTTGTTGATAATACTTGCACTTTATTTATTTTTGGCGTCCTGGTTATTGGTTTTCTTTGTGGCCAATTTATGTATATTTGCAAGGGGCCAGACTTGGGGTTTAAAGGACCGGTTCTTGGGGCGATAAGCGGCAACCTTTCCACACATTCTACAGGAGCAAGGAATTGGGCCACACGTTTCAATTGGCAGAGGGAGGCGGGGAACAAAAGGCAATCGGAAACCTATGGGATGGGATGGAAAGCAAAGCGATTAACAGAGAAGGCGTAGGTACTTTCAACTGCAGTCAAGTGGAAGGACCCTATGCCTGGTGACATTGCGCAATAATCTTGCATGGATGATTTACTTTGAACAGGGAAGAGTCTTCACAGGGAGCGTTGTGTCCTGCGCAGGGAATTACAATTCGGGAGTGTGCAGCATGCAAAGCACCGATTTGTCTGCTGTGTACAATGCAGGCATGAGTCAGTAGGCTGTGGAGATTGATGGAGTGAGTTGTGTAATTACCCACTAGAGTGGACCTAGCATCTGCGCACATCTTTTGTATCTTGAGTTGTCTGACTTAGTAAATAGTTATGTTTGTGCTAGGCCTAACGTTATCAAAGTATTCTTGTAGCTTCTTGACATCACTGTCCTGTCTCGCTGCTGTTGTAGTTGGTGAAATTCCTGCTAAATATAGGTAGAGGCAGAATAGAGTGGACTTGAAGCTAGGACCACAAACCAGGATGTCTTGTGTGACAGTCTGCCAAAGTGACTCAGCTATAAGCGCTTTGGAGTAAAGCGCTATATAAGACTAATAAATACAAATACAATAAACAAACATTTTTTGTAAGGAAAAATGTAGCTATTGTTTGAATGTGGGGTTTGTGGTCGGCAAGCTGTCACATTCTGTGCCATCCACCTGCAGGGAGGTGAGAGCGACCTCGTACTGTACCTTTTGACTCATCACTTTGCTTTGTGCATCTGACCTTTCTACAACCACTCGTTCCACCAGAGGTCGGAGCAGCCTTGCACTTTCCCGCTAGTGACAAAATGACTACTGCCTCGCAGAAGTACAAGGATGAATAGTGTCTAGCCCGCCTACTCAGCCCTCTCACTTCTACAAAACAACAGTGATTCAATCAAAAAGGTGAAACGGGCACCCTTCGCTTGCATGTATGGTGCTGAATGAGGCCCCAAACTCTCCAAACACATTGGCATTGGCGAAGTGGAGCCACCGAAAAGCAAACCACTATGGTTGATGGCACATGTGCCGAACCACTTTGTTGCAGCATTGTGGGCGCTTCATTGGCATAACTCACTGATCTCATACCAAGTCAACCTTTTTGTTAGTTTTGGCTAAAGTGCCACCTATAAGCTGAAACTATTGCATTAGAGTACAGCTAGGAAGAAATAGCATGTGAGGCGGGACACAAAGCTTGTACATATTGTTTGGTTATTTACCCACCCATTGACTGGCCATGGCTTTGCTAATCCCTATGGCCATTTCTACCAGCTTTCTGCCCCTGTTCACCCAAAACACGTCCTCCTATGCTGTATTTGAGCTAGCTTTATCAAGCCTTACCATCAAACTGTGTGCCTAAAGTGCCTGCCAGTGTTTTCTCAAAGCAGTCTTCTGAGAGTTAATGATTTTATTGGAACTGTAAAAGTGCTACTTGTGAAATAAACATGTCGACCGGGTCTGCCTTCAGCCACTCAATTTATAAGTACTATGCGTGTCCTTCACTGAAGTCCTTTTAAAAACAAGCATTGGCAAAGCCAACAGTTTGAGCTTGTGTATCAATATTAGGCATTCACCAGGCTGTGCTATTATATGCCCACGTACTCTCACCACTTTGCAGCTGCTACTATCAATGGACAGTTAATACCATTACGAAAGTGCTTGGCAAATGCCTTTCCCATGCCTACACAAAAGCCAAACCTGATGGCATTGCCAATGCTCGTTTAAGAATGTCTATTATCTGTGTGCACTTACCAGCACGGGAATAGGATGAAATGGATAGGGATGCGTGTTCTCTGGGCACCTTTAATACCAGAATTAGTTTTTCACATCTGCAAAACGTGTAATGTTGCAGGCCCCTCTATCATTGAAGATCTACTTTGAGAGATCATGAACTTATTTAAAACTAACTTTTTAATCCATATATCTTTAAAACATGCTTTAAATGCACTCATTTTGACTAATTTTATTCAACATTTTCTTGGAGGATACTGCCAATACCCTCATAGAAGGGTTGGGCTCACACGCTGTGCTCGCTCGTTCAGCAGAATATGGGGCCACTTTGAAAACATTTTCCAGGGCCACTTTTCATTCCCAGTCCGGCCCTGATTCCCAGGGGGGGGGTGGGTTTGGCCCTGCCGGGATTTGAACCTCCTTCAGCAGGCCCAGCTCCGATGTCCCTGCCGGCGCTCTACTCACTGTGCTGTTAGCCCGGCTGCTGAGCTACCCGCACGGTTCTTAGTCATCTCTAGCTTGTGTAAACTAAATTGTTGGTGCCTGGGCTCATGATACATGGCATTGTGAAAATATGCTGCCCTCTGTTATTTGCTGATTAGTTCTATACCGACACTATTTAAATAAACACCAGTCGTGTCCGTAAAGTATGTGTTCTGATGTAATTGTCGATCCGTTTTGTGGTGGCAGCTTCCAAAATAGACGATGTACCGTTTAGTTCCACTCAATAATAATTTGGCATTTATATAGCAGTATAAACCTTCGGGTATCTGAGCACTGCTTATGATTACCCACAGTGTGTGGTGCTCACTTATCGACCTTGGAAGGATGAAATGCTGAGTTGTTAAAGCGAGCGCTCGACTCACTGTGCCACTTGACAGGCTACATTGACTTTAACTAAACAAGTGCTACTTTCGTCCCTTGTAGCTGGAAAAGCCAGAGCGGGTTCAGCGGCTGCAGAGCTTAATGCTTTTGTGAGGCAGCCCTCGGGATGTTTAAGAAACCTTTCATTTGCCTCGCACGTGCAATGTATTCTGTCGATGCTTCATGTATAGCTTGCCTCTATGTTCTTTGTGCAAATGTTTGTTTATATTGTTTTGACTGTGCTTTTGCATGCTCATTAACTTACAGCACAGTAATTTTAAATGACTTAACAAAGTCTAAAAAGTTAATTTATTTTCTTAAAAATGTTCTCAGCCTCTGATTGCCTGCTTTGCACGTGCACTGAGGTGTTCTTTTTGTGTGGGAGAGTTTGCTTAGGGCATGCTAATATAACATAATTGCGCTTTCGAGCAGGACGAGGGAAACGACTGAAAAACAAGCAGGTAATTTCCATGCGTGCATTTTACTTCGACCGCCTTGCATGAGGAGCGCTCGAACAAAACAGGTCATTTCAATTTAATCATGTATTTTTTCAAAATTGGTTTCAACTGCATGTTAACATAATGTCGATGGATTTTTAAGATTAGCTTTAAGGTGTCTTTTACGAATCCTTAAATCCCCAAGTACACATTTTACGAGTGCTGGAAACTGAAACGCGAGGTTGCTTTTCTGTCGCTCACTCTTTGTTTTGGTCGGCTGCCAATGTGATGTTTATTTAAAACGCACTGGCCTGAAAGCATTTCCCTTTGCCTCGCAGCCCGATGCGGGAGCTCACTCACTTGATAAGGTGAAACAGAAAACGCCGCCTGCGTCGGGGATGCTTTGATTTCTTCTGCTCGTTAAGCCGTACCCCACGGCTGTACATGTGCCCTGAGTTCCTCTGAGACTCTCTTTGTTCGTCAATTTTGCCGTTCTTGTGTCCAGGGACAGATAAATTTTCGAACAGTACAATGCTCAAGGAAAGTTAGCAAAGGTGTCGGAATTGAAACAATATTATGCCTCCTATCGTAACAATTGTATGTGTATTGGCCTATGCCAAGTTGTCTAAACATCATATGCGAACAAACTCCACGGCAAGGTCTTGACCTTAGAGAAAGCAATGTAAGTCGCCATCATGGATTAAGCCGCCATTTTAGGTTCTCTTGTTATATGGAAGTCACCCTGAATATCAAAATGGAGGCCGAATGACATTCTGAGTAAGATTCTGGCCTTTGTGACCTCCGTACACATGAATAATTAATATGCCTGCAGGCCACCTGTCGGGTCGCGAACTGAGACCTTGTCCTACTGTTGACCTATATGTAAATGTACAACTATATCAGTGAAACTAATCGAAATGCATATATTACAGGATTGACCTGGAAAGGAACCCATAGGCCCGGCTCATAGAATGGTTAACCCGCGAGAGGGTTGGCCAAGGGCTGGACAAACTGTATAAAAGGCCCAGGTATTCCAATGTACGGTCTCTCACTAACACATCGAACCCTCGTTGAAGTTCTTTATGTTACTCTGAGAGCCGAATAGCTATCCGTTTGTCAATTGACTTGGTAACTGTTGTAGATTTTTAAATAAAGCACTTGTATGGTCTTTGTAACCTGTGTTGGTGTGTTTCTTTCTGGGCTTCCCGGCCTCATATTATTTTTATGTTTCCACAGTTGGCGCCCGAACAGGGACCCTCAAGGTTGATGCCGGATCATTGAAGGTTGACGCAGACTATCGAACGGGGATCGGACGGTGTGATACTGCGGGCCCGACCGAATGAGACGCGATACCTCGGCAGCGCTGCACGATCCGATCCTTGGACGATAGTCGTGTGGTCTGACACGGCATCTTGACGAGGGTCCATTTTTGAGGCGGGCAGATTTGTCGAAACCACCAAACACAAGGTAATATTCATTAGGTAAGTTCTTTGGTAAACCGTACGGTCCTCCTTAGGGTTGGTCAGGTGCAGTCGTGACCCGACTCTTAATTTAACCCTGACAATTTGAATTTGGCGTATTGTATCTGCAGACACAATTATTGACCAGGTAACACCAATTTTTTGTGAAATGCCTGGGAAATTGTCTAGCTGCCTTAGGGCTCTGTTCCGCAGCGATCGACAATCTTTGGAATTTAGCCACCCGGCACCACAGGAGGGGTCGCCGTCATGTACTATGTACTGTAAGTATGGCATTGGAAGTATAGTATTTAATGATATTTGGCACAGACAAACCAGACATGCCTCCGAATTTCAGTGGCCAATCAATGGTAGTTTCGGGATCCCCCGAATTGAATACCTAGAATCAGTCTTGCTAAAAAAGAAGGCCAGACCTGCAGCATTTGATGTTTTGCAGAATTGGAAAAAAGAAGCGTTGCAGCAGCTTAAAAGTAGGGATAAACATGCACGCCGTCATAAAACAAATGCCGAAAAGGCGTTGTTATATGATAAGGAAAAACATTCGGAGTCAGTCAAAAATATGGATAGGACTTTCTCACTCGGTATCCAGAAAATGTATCCCTCTAAAGATTTTCATGCTTCTGAAGAATTTATTGAAAAATTGTTAAACGAACGCAGGCCTGGTGCCTCTGCACCACCTCCGTATGATCCTCTCCCTGGTGCTCTGCCCATTTCTGTTGTTATTTCTGATGTTATTCCTGTTCCCCCTGTACAACCTACTGTTCCTATTCTCTAGTTGTTGTTCCTCCACCTATCCTACCACCCCTTCCTCTTGCGCCGATAGTTGCACCCTCATTGAATTAGCCCACACCTCCGCTCCCGAGTGGTTCTGTATTGACTGAAGTTGATCGGGGTGCGAGGTCAAAGATTGTCACTCGAAATACTGTTTCTGCAGACAAGAAACAGGAATTATTTGCTAAGCACTGTATAGAGACAGGTGATCAAGTTAACGTTTTTTCCACATTATGAAATATGGGCAATTTTCCCGAGAAAAATGTTTTTATCGAAGGTTTGGGGACTCATTTATGTGTAATGTGGGGTAGATTAGATAATACGGATCTCCCACAAGGGGTGAGGGATCTAAATACTTTAGTACTTTCGAGGGACACAGAGGAGAAAGTACATGGTCATGTTGAGAGATTGTTTGAGTATAGGAGGGACTTTGAAAAATTACGGGATGAGGATGGTGAAGACGACAGTATGTATGTACAGAAACGGTTCCTTCCGTGTCATAGATTGGCATCTGAGGAAGTACGAATTTGTACCAAAGATGCGATTCGATGGATCTCGGATTCATAGATACCACCGGATGAAGTATATGACACGTATAGTCAGCATACAGTAGGAATGCAGAGGAAGGTGATTCAGGTAATGGTACAGTACCTACAGGATGAATGTGCAAGGAAGAAGGTTAGTTGTCCTATAGAGTTATTGGGTATTTGTAAGAGGGCTTTTTCGCCCGACACTTCTTCAGCTGCCTTAGCGCTCGACCTGGCTCTGTTGCTTAGTAAGCGGTCAGAGTTACCTATATATCAGTTGCCTATGAGAGAGGTTCCTCCGACATTTGTCCCAAAGGTTGAGATTCCCGCTAACGTTGGGACTGGTGCACCCGCTGTGGACATCCCTGCACATTATGTATCGCAATTTGTTCACGTCCCGTTTTCACGACAGGAAGTGAACACTATTAGACAATCAATTCCCGATATTAGAAAAAACCCAACAGGATTCTACAAAGAGATAGAGTCCGTTTTGCAGTCCTCTGTGTTCACCTTAAGTGTTATTGACTTGCTATTCCCTGTACTCCTGCCCGTAGATTTATGGAAGCAGGTTCGAACAATAGACGATGTGCCAGGGTTGGGAGATACGTGGGCTAACATGACTAGGTTTGATGGGGAAAGACCAGCTGGTGAGAAACCACCTCAGGTAATACTTACTTTGCCTGATAGAATTGTCGCAAAATTGAAAACCATAATTCCTGAGAAAATAATTATTTGGGACAAGCTTACGGCCTGTGTTCAAGGAAAAACTGAAGGTGCCACCGAGTTCTTTAATAGATTCGAACAGGTATTCTCTGACTTCAGTGGACAGGACTTGGGCACAGAGTCTGGGAAAAGGTTGTTTGTGGACAAATTTGTACGTGGATTGTTGCCCGACATCCAGTCACAGATTATGTCCTCTGAGAGCACTTGGCAGGCGAAATCCCAATCTGAAGTTTTGCACATGGCTCAGTATTATGAGAACCGTGTTAATAATGAAAAAGAAAAAAATAGAGAAGAGGAAAGGAGATTTGAAGACTAAAGTATTGTTACAACAAATTGTTAGAAATCCCAGAGGAGATACTTCACAGACCAGAGGTCAGTATGTCCCAAAAGGAAATGCTCCTTTGGGTCCTGTGAATGTTAATCAATGTGCTTATTGCCGCCAGGAACGTCATTGGCGAGCACAGTGCCCCGTCCTTCGCCAAAGGTCAAACAATGCATTTGGGAGTATTGGTAGACGACCTAGAGGTCGCCCCGGAGCGGGGGGCCCTGATAGAGGTCAGTTCTCGCAAGATCCTCAGCAACCTTTTTCACAGGAAAATCAGACTTCGAGGGTGGACACGAGAAACATATTTGGTCACCCTTCTGCTGCCTACCTTTCTGAAGAGCTTCCTTCCGACGACATTTTATTTCGTTAGGACTGCCCGAAGCAGGGTTTGGAACCTTCACCTATTCCCGTTAATCAGAAAGGTCCCTACGTTGAATTGTTAGTGGGGAATAGGAAACATCCGTTTTTGATAGACACTGGAGCACAGAAGTGCTCCATTGTTCATTCCCGGGTTCCAAACATTCCACTGTCAGGGCAAACAAATGTTTCTGTAGGGTTTTCTGGCATACCAATTGCTTGCCCGGTTTCTTCACCTGTCTGTTTCTCTGGGTCCCTTCACGGACCATTGTCCCTTCCTCCTGACTTCGAACTGTGGAGAGAATTAGCTGGGGTTAAATTTGTTGAAGAAACTGAATGCAGTAATTCATTGTTCCTCTGACGGAGTGCGACTGACGGTCTCACCACAGCAACTTCCCAATTCTCAGTTTCTGACTCGACCATTGCCTCCTGAGTTTAGCGTTGTTCCGGAATGTTTGTGGGCGGTTGACAACAATGATGTCGGGGTGCTACAGATCGAACCCGTTAAAATAGTTTTGAAACATGGAGTTAAACTACCACGCATTCCGCAATATAAAATATCAGTTGAGGGCGAGCGTGCTTTGAAGTGCATTGTCTCCGATTTTGTGCATCGAGGAGTGATTGAAGAGATTGCAGGTAGTTTATGTAACAGCCCGATTTTGCCTGTATACAAGAAAGGCGACAATGCAATCCCATACCGTTTCATAATTGATCTTCGTGCTATTAACAAAGTTGTCGCCCCACAATTTCCAATTGTGCCTGATGTAACAATGATACTAACAATGATCCCTGCTACAGCTACGCACTTTAGTGTTGTGGATCTAAAGAATGCTTTCTTTAGTATTCCTATACACAAGGAGAGTAGATATTTGTTCGCGTTCACCTTGGGAGGACGTTCGTTCACATTTACTCATGCACCTCAAGGGTATACTGAAAGTCCAAGCATTTATAGTAGGGCTTTGAAAGAGCAGCTTGATACCCTTGAATTGCCACTTACTTGTACATTGCTTCAGTATGTCGATGACTTACTTTTAGCTGTAGATTCTGAAAGTGCTTGTAAAGAAGGCACTGTATTGTTGCTTATTCATCTGGCTGAAAACGGTCATAAAGCTTCGCTCAAAAAATTTCAATATTGTTGTCAGGAGGTCGCCTATTTAGGCTACCTCCTGTCAAAGAAGGGGAGAAGATTGACACCTGAAAGAATAAAACACATTTCTGGCATGTCTGTTCCAAATACACAGAAGGAAGTCAGAGCCTTAAAAGGTATGGCTTCTTACTGTAGGTTGTGGATCCCGAACTTTTCACTAGTGATAAAACCGATGTTGGCTTTGACAAAGAAGAGCATTTCTTTGCCGCTGCCATGGAAATCGGAACGTCAACGATCATTTGAGCTTCTCAAAACCGCGGTATGCTCTGCACCGGTTCTGGGTACTCCAAATTCTGACAAGGCTTTTGTGTTGTTTGTGCATGAATGTGATGGATGTGCTTTGGCTGTGTTAACACAGGAACACGGAGGGAAGAATAGGCTGTGCGGCTACGACTCTTCCACCCTTGATCCTGTCGCATGCGCTTTGCCAAGATGTTTGCGAGCTGTCGCTGCTGCTGCCGCGTCTGTAAAGCAGAGTGAGGGAATGGTCCTAGGCCATGATTTAATTTTGATGGTACCTCACTCTGTAGATGTCCTATTGAATAAAACCCAAACGCAACACCTCACCTCTGCACGGCTGACAAGGTATGAATTAATTCTGTTTGCCCCTCCCATTCAAATTAAGAGGTGTTGTGTTCTTAATCCGGCTGAACTCCTACCTCTCCCGCAAAATACTGTTTGCAGTGACGAAGAATTACATGACTGCCTGTATACTACTGAACAGGAAACGAAGGGCAGGATAGACCTTATAGATACTCCTTTGGGCAATGCGGAAGGGGAGCTGTTTTGTGATGGCTCCTGCTTCAAACTCCCAGATGGTACATCTACAGCTGCCTACGCAGTTACTATGTTGAGTACGGTTGTTGAAACTAAGAGAATTCCGCATAACTCCGCGCAGGCCGCAGAGATTATAGCGTTGACCCGAGCTTGTGAACTCTCTGAAGGGCATACAGTAAACATATATACTGATAGCCAGTACACCTTTGGGGTGGCTCACAGCTTTGGGAGGCTCTGGTCGGAAAGAGGGTTCCTAACCTCACATGGGACCAAGATTCAGCATGGTCCCCTGATAGTGCAATTGCTCTCGGCACTCTCACTCCCTAGGCAGCAGCACATCGTAAGGTTGTAGATGATGTTGGAAAAGGGAACGCTTTTGCTGACCAGATAGCCAGGCAAACGGCCACAGACCTTAGCGCAGACATGTATGCTCTAAGGGAAACAAAAGATGCCTATGTAAAGGATGAGGGTATTGGGTCTGTGCGAGATATCCAAACTGATGCCACAATAGAAGAATCTAAAAGGTGGGCCGAAGGGATGGGGAAACTGGATGACAATGGGGTGGATACATCTGAAGGGAAATGGTTGCTCCCTGATTCATATGTGCTGGCAATGGTTACGATGGCACACGGTCCTACGCATGTGTGTGCTCAACAGATCACGAAAATGTTAGAACAAGTCTGGGTGAATGATAACATTTTGAAGATTGCGCAGCGACATGTTCAGAATTGTATGATTTGCTTACAGCACAATGTGGGGAAGGGGACAGTAACCCCAAGGGGTAGCTTTGGCCCCCTTCTGTTCCCTTCGAGGTCATCCACTTTGATTTTATTGAGATTCAACGGTGTAACAATCTAAAATATGTTCTTGTGATTATTTGTGCCTTTAGTAAATGGGTTGAGGCTTTCCCCGTTAAGGATGCTACTGCCATGACCACTGCAAAGACTATGGTAAAGGAATTCTTTCCACGATTTGGGCTACCTAGGGTAATTTGGTCGGACAACGGTCCCCATGTTGTTGCAGCATTAATTTTGCAGATATGCACAGCGTTAGACATTGAAAAGCGATTTCACTTGGCTAGACATCCTCAAAGTGCTGGGTTGGTAGAGAGACATAATGGTATCCTAAAGAATAAGCTTGCAAAAACATGTGCCGGCACCAAACTGAAATGGCCAGATGCCTTACCTATTGTATTGTTAGCCATGCGTACCACACCTCAAACTAAGACTGGGCTCTCTCCATTTGAGGTAGTGATGGGGAGACCTGCTAACATTTGGGGCCTTCCGAAGCCCAAAACTCTGAGGGAGGTCGAAAATGTATTGCTTGTAGACTACTGTAACCAGTTGACTAAAAATCTGTATCTCGTTTATCATCAGGTCCAATCAGCTTTACCTGTATGGTTTACGGGCCCAGGACACAACATTCAGCCTGGAAGTTGGGTCCTAGTGAAGGCCTACGAAAGGTCTTCCTGTCTTGCGCCTCGCTGGCGGGAACCCTACCAGGTGCTGTTGGTCACCCAGACAGCAGTGCGGGTGGTTGGAAAGAAGCATTGGATCCACGTGACGCATGTCAAGAAACTTCCTCACCCGACGCCACACGTTACAGAAGAAGCAGAACCCCTCGCTGATGCTACAATCTCTGATCCTGGAGTAGCAAACAGAGCTGTGAGTGAGTCGGAGAATTTCTCTGAGCCCGTGGAGCTTGGGGAACAGTCCATTTCGTCTCTGCACTCTTTGAAAAGGTCACTTCCGGAAAACACTGTTTCAAGTTCTGCGACTTCCGTGGCCTCCGATACGTTGCTTCCCTCAGGAAGTGACATTACCCTATTTCCGGATCAAACAGTACTGGGTACCACCAGGTACGACCTTCAACGAAGAAAATAGAATTACGGCACGGGTTTTGCCTGTGCATCTGGAAAGAAAAAGTTATTGAGAGTTTTTTCTCTTGCAAAAGGAAGTTTTTTGAAAAAAAGGAAAAAAGGGATTCTGCTGGCTAGGGTTGGGGAAAGACTAAGAAGTCGCGCGACAGTAGTGTTGCCAGCAACGAACATTGGGGTCGTCGATTGAGAAACTACGATGTCTGCCACCTCCACCACTGCTGCTCGCATTGGACTTGTAAATAAGGGGTGACCAACTCGGACAACGAACAATGTGCCTGGGCCCCGAAAACGTATTGCTGTGTTGTGTTAATAATAATTGGAATTTGTATAGTTACTGCTGTGGGACTTTGGTACTTCGAAGAAATTTACTCTCTAAAACCTCTACTGCCAATTGAGATTGTACCTACTGCTTTGACTCCCTCTGTACACCTTCACACTTTGTCACCTAGAGACTCCCAGCATAGACGAAAGTACCATAATAACACTTTAATAATAATAATGAATTCAAGGCATGCCATTTTTAATAAGAGTAATTGCTGGATTTGCACCATTTACCGCAACATGGGAACAAGGGGCTAGGATGGTATATTCACCCTTTACCTTTAACGACTTCTTGCTATGCCTCTCTTAGAGCACTATTCTTTGGTCGTTGGAATGATAGTATCTCAGGGAACGTTGATGGAACTAATTTAAATGATTTTGAGAAACGTGAATTGACTCCCCTGGGATGCTCGCTTTTTGCAAATAGAAGTAAACCTAATGTTGCTTCTATTAGGCCATCTGATAAACTATCTCTTCCTTTTCAAACTCTAATTTCCTTTAAAATGGCTCCGATAGGCAATAAGGACGCTGTGCCTCCTTCCTACTCTATTAATCATAGCCCCGATTCAGTCCCCTTTTGTGTACAAAGAAATGGCACTCGGTCAATGGGAGATTTTGAAGGTTGTGTGAACATTGTAAATTTGACCGGGGAGAACAGGCCTCTGTATGTAGGGGGGCCTGTCTATTTCGTTTGTGGTCGTTCAGCATTTCCCTGGTTGCCCAAGGATTGGCAGGGAACCTGTTATTTAGGAATCCTGTTACCTGGGGTATTAATAGCTAGTACATTGGAAGTTTCTAAGGCTCACCCATGGCGGGACGAGAACGGAGATACCCCTGTGCAAGTATTGGGAGATATAGCAAAATCAGTTGTGCCATTTTGGGGACAGATACCAAATTCTGAAAATATTAGGGGGCTAGCAAGGGTACTGGAGAGAACCATCAACCGGACCATGGATATACTCTACAATATGACACTAGAACAGAAAGCAATAAGATTGGTAGCACTCCAAAATCAGATGGCATTAGATGTCATCCTGGCAGAACGTGGTGGAGTATGCAAATTAGTGGGGTCCGCTTGCTGTGTTTTTGTACCAGATTCCTCACCAACAATTTTCAAAGCAATTCAGAACTTGCACATCCTTAGTTCAGAAGTGCATGTTCCTGTGGGAGATTGGAGTATTAGTGCTTGGTTCTGGGATTCTCTACGATCCTGGGGTTGGAAGGTGCTTTCTGTTATACTGGTTATTTTGGGAATCCTGCTATTCCTTTGTTGCTGTTTCCAATGTCTACCTAGTATATGTGCAATGCTAGGGGGATGTTGTGCTCAGGCAGTGAGCACAGTAGGGCACAAAATGTATGCCCCAGATACAGCATCTAAAGAGTTTGTGTTACAAGAGGTTCTGATGAACGACCTAATGGCTATAGATATTACGGATAATGATTCAGGATGTATGGACGACAATGCATGGAGTTATTTACAAAGATATTAGAAATGATATTAGCACTTGGCATAGGCCAAAAGGAGGGTTTGTCGGAATTGAAACAATATTATGCTTCCTATCGTAACAATTGTATATGTATTGGCCTACGCCAAGTTGTCTAAACATCATATGCGAACAAACTCCACAGCAAGGTCTTGACCTTAGAGAAAGCAATGTAAGTCGCCATCCTGGATTAAGCCGCCATTTTAGGTTCTCTTGTTATATGGAAGTCACCCTGAATATCAAAATGGAGGCCGAATGACATTCTGAGTAAGATTCTGGCCGTTGTGACCTCCGTACATATGAATAATTAATATGCCTGCAGGCCACCTGTCGGGGTCGCGAGCTGAGACCTTGTCCTACCGTTGACCTATATGTAAATGTACAACTATATCAGTGAAACTAATCGAAATGCATATATTACAGGATTGACCTGGCAAGGAACCCATAGGCCCGGCTCATAGAATGGTTATCCCCCGAGAGGGTTGGCCAAGGGCTGGACAAACTGTATAAAAGGCCCAGGTATTCCAATGTACGGTCTCTCACTAACACATCGAACCCTTGTTGAAGTTCTTTATGTTACTCTGAGAGCCGAATAGCTATCCGTTTGTCAATTGACTTGGTAACTGTTGTAGCTTTTAAATAAAGCACTTGTATGTCCTTTGTAACCTGTGTTGGTGTGTTTCTTTCTGGGCTTCCCGGCCTCATATTATTTTTCTGTTTCCACAAAGGCTCTGCTGCGGTTGCAGTGGACTTTGGTTTCAGAGTAAAGCAGAAGAAGAAGAGTGGAGGACGCTGAGTGGACAGCAAGCCTCCTGACCAATAAAAAAGAAGAAGAGACTCTGAGTGAACCGAGTACTCTTTGGTTTGGGTCCCCGTGCAGGGTCCACAAACTGATTTGTCTTTGGCTGCAGCAGCCATTATATAGGACCCAGGGGCTGTCCCTTGGGTCATTCTGTGTGGTGGGGGCTGTGGTGCCAGCCCCAGCCAGCATCTGCTGACAGCTAATTACACCTTATGGTGCCTGAGCCTAGCTCCCCTGCCCACTTCATGCCTTTGGTGGGCCCTGATGTTTTGCATCCCTGTGTGGGTAGGGCAGGGTGTTGATTAACACCCTGCCCTTCCCTCTGTGTTTCCTGGTGCAGCGACTGTGCTCGCCTTTGTAGTATTATGGTAGAGAGGGGGAAGTGCTGGCCCATTTGTTGGGCTGCTGCTCCCCCTCTCCCCTGCCTAGCCAGCCATGGGACACTGGTTACCCTGCCTCGCTTTCGGAGGCCCTGCAGTATTGCCCATTCTATGTTCACACGCAGCATCTATAGGTGCTGAAACACACCTAGAGTGATTCACCCATATAGTCCATAAAACCATCAACAACACAATTACTCACAAAGACACAGTATAATCATACAGCCACGACCACCCGTGACTCTGTATCCCTTATGGACACTATCTAACCAGTGCGCACAACCAAATCCATCACAACCCCACTCAACACACCAACACCAACACAAAACACTATCACACAGCCGAGGCACTGAATTTTGCCCATACCGTTACAACACACGTGGCCTCCGCACAAACTCTCACATGCAAAACAAGACTTACAGACGCCAGTTTCTCCTGGTTCTGAACCTAGCCTCTAACCATTTTTTCACTAACCTCCACACACCCCTCTTGCAGAGCCATGCGAGTGCCTGGAGACTGCCCTTGAGTGGTAGCAGCATGCGCTATAAATCAGCATAACATAATGTCTATGAGAAGAAAAGGGTCCCAAACATAGTTTTGTTCTGTTTTAGGGTAGATATGTTCGGTTTAGCAGTTAAAGAGTGTAGAAGCTGAGGTATCACTACATATTATCCCCACCAAAAATATCGCCGTATATATGGTCGTCTGGAATGGCCATAGGTGATATTTTTGGGGTATTTGGAAGTGGGTGTTGTGGGGGTGTCCTCCGCTCCTTCAAAAATAATTCAGGGGTGTCCTCTGCAGGTTCCATACCTTAATATCACTGCAAACATATGGAGATATTTTTGTATGGTGATATTTTTGTGGGGATATTAACACATGGAAGCGAAGCTGACTATCAATTGGCCGTGCATTTCAGTTAAGGCTGGAGTCGGACATGGAATGGGCTATTATAACAAGGCAGGGCTCTCTCTCCGCCTTTCAAGTACAATGGGTTAGTCAGATGCCCAACTAACCAGCAGGTCATTTGAAATCAAATTTGGATAGTTTAAGGCATTCACCCTCCAAAATAATTCCTTTTACGAACGACCTACGGTTTGTTTTGTGTACTGGGACGAAGAAGTATGACATTGGTGCGTGCTCATGTGCACAGGATGTAGCGTGACTGTTTATGGCCCTGGGCTTCTCTAGCGATGGCACAAAGAGGTGCAGCGAGAGGAAGTGCTGGCTTGTCAACATGGTACTCCAGGAAGACTGTGCAGGTGGTCGATGTGATTATTCTGCACCCGCTAGATTGCGCCCTCCCTCTCTTTTATCCGCCAGGGACCGGTGTGCTGCTTAGGCAGTATTTTTCTTTTCCCACATACCATTTTGATCAGCAGGTAGTGAATGTGTTGCAGTAGGTTGGAGCACATTGCATTGGATTGAGCAGGGGCTCAACGTTTTGGGTCATTGGAAGGGAGATGTCTTGATGATTTATGTTAGGGTCCTTGGTTCATGGCGGAACAGTGAGGTGTCAGGCCAGGGGCTTTTAGAGCAATCCTCAATGGTCCCTGCAAGCGGAGAGTGGGTCTAGGGGTCTGGTCGATGTAAGGGCTCCCATATTTCATTAAGGCCCATCCTGGAGCGTGGGGGGCGATGGCCACAGACATTCCCCCACTCTCTGTTATGTAATGATAACGTAATTGATGATGTAATGATGATGCAATTGATGACATACCTGTCTGATGATGCAATTTATGAATGGCCTTGTCGCATTTTGGTAATGTAAGATATATTATAAATGTGACCTATGCCTTCCAACAATGAACATTGTGTCACTCACTGGCCCTGTTGCCTAAATCGCCCAAGAGCCACTCAGTTGGTGCTGTCTACTGTTTAAATAGTGTTTAGTGTTATTGTAATATTCACATCTACACATATTGTTCTGATTTTGAACCTCCATGAGTGTTCTAATTTCAAGATTTGAAAATCCGACAATGCCTAAGCAAACGATGAAAACTTCACAGAAGTGTGTTCTTTACAGGTACGTGCAGACAAGGGTGCTCCCTTCTGCCATATGAACAAGGCCTCCTGCTGCCGCCTAGAAGGCACATTACTGTTCCTGCATAAACAAGGTTAGTGCGTTCGACCTCCTGACCATTGAGCCCTCTGCCGCCAACGGCACCCCCTGCTGCCTCGTAGACGTAATGCTTGCATCATTTGCTCCCTTGAGCGAGACTTTCCAGCTGACGAGAGCCCTGACCCAAAATACTAATTGGTGTCGCTTTCGGCCGGAATCTCCACTCTGACATCTTTCAGCCGTCGGCACTTCTCGTTGTAGTCGTGACTTTCTGTCTCTTTGTTTGGGTGGACGGTCACTGGACAGAATGGGCCCACCCTCTTCCCTCCGAAAATATAAAGGGGCGAGCGAACTCAATGCATTAACAAAACACACACATCTTTCAACCATGGAGCTGGGGACGGGACTCGTGGCCTTCGCCTGCCTGCTGGGCTGTGCCTTGGCCATTCCGCTATCGGTGAGTGTCTGGGCTGCTTAACCGTTTCACCTTTCTTCTGACAATGTTATCCCGCCTGCGGCCTTCTTGCCAACACTTGCGCCGTCTCTCGGGTCTGGAGCGGGACGAAGATGAATGATATAATATGATGAAGCATTTATAAAGAGCGCCTGGGCACAAGTGTTTCTAGGCGCGACAAGACAAGGAGGGGAAAACAGGGGAGGACAAAATAACGATCTTTCTAACTAGGCCTTGTGTTATTCATATCGCGCAAGTGCGGGAAATGGGGACCTGCAGTTAAGTACGCAATGCAAGCGTGTGGGGGAGGGGGTGTTTTCTTCCGGTGTGCCACCTTCATATCTCTCTGTAAGGTTTAGAAATAACACCGGCTGTTCTGTGTTTCTTTTACAGGTCACCGAGACAGCCAGCAACACAACAGGTTTGTGCGACGTTTTTGTTATTATACACGGCTATCGTTAGGTTGCGGCCATGCTGGATTTGCCTGCATCATGACTCCAAGTACGAATTTCTGCATGTATGTGCTCATGTGATTCTTTCGGATACTCAGGTGTGTGCAGCTGGCTTTAGCTTTTGCAAGTGGCACCTGTGGTTGCGGGCAGCTGAAGCCACCTTTAGCTAATGGGACTTGGGGAGCGCAATGCAAAGCTTCGCTGCTCCCATTGTATAATATGTCTCACTCACGCCCCATCACGCACATCCTCACACGCGCACCACCCCTGCCTGTCTCCATCTCTCTTCTTCTCATTCCCCCACTCAGCATCTTTTTCTCTTCATTTGCCTAGCATTTCTTTCCTTCTTTCCTTGTTTATTTCTTTCCCCGCCCTTACCCCTCTTCAGTTACTCTCCCTTCCTAGTCCTATTTTTTCACTTTTCTTTCTTTGCTCTCTCATGTACTCTTTCTGCTACTGTCCCTCTCTCTCCCCTTCCTTCCTGTTCCTGTTTCTGTCTTATTTTTTATTTTCATAATTCTTTCCCCAACGCTTACAATCGGCGCATACACTGTACAATTATCACTATGAAGCACTAGTGGCGTACCTATATGTTGACATTAAGTATGCTCATAGTAGGGTTAAAATAGTAAAAGTGTTGCATCAAGTTAGCATACATCCTAAAAGTTAACTCATGTTTAACAGTTGCAAAAACTTACAATTCACTCAGCGAGAAACTCCACTCTTTAAGTCAAGCAGACATTGCTCCAGCACAGCTCCGCTTTAAATAATAGCCAGTCAAAAAGAGCAATTTTAACACAAGAGATATCACTCATATCCAGGTTTTAAATGATAGTAAACAACAGTCTCTTTAACAGATGAAATATCATTTACAGTCTCCTACTAAAGGGGGAAAGGAGCAGGGCCGGCCTTAGGGCAGGGCGGGCCGGGCGCCCACCCCGGCACCGTTAGCCCCCCCGCCACCAGCTTAGGGGAGTCTTTCAAGTGCTCTCCAAAACTGGTGTGGTGGGAGAAGGCAAAAGCATCAGCACCCTATTGAGATGATTACCTCCCCAATCCGACGAGGGAGCAAGGCCGTTTCCATTAGAATAGGGCGCTCATGCGTTAGCATGGGAGCCCTATTCCAGTGATTAACTCCCTGCTGAGGCTCAGGAGCAGGGAGTTTTAAAGAAATGAGACCCCTCTCCCCTTCATTGAACAGGGGAGCACGGGGTAGGCAGACACATTTTTCTTAAACCACCAAGGGTGCTGCCGCCGCTAAGGCCGACCCTGGAAAGGAGGCAACTGCTCCCTTTCTTCTTTAGCAATGGTTGCCGGAATCTCATATTGCTCTTTAGAATTGTTTACAGTTTTCAGTTTCTGGCTATACATCCCAGTGGCAGCGGGTACATTTTTTGATTGGAGTGGTGTAAATATTTCCCCCAAAAATGCCAGAGCGACTAAGTGAAGCGATGAAGTGAAAACCATTCAAGAGGTGTTGAGTGGGATTCCTCCCCCACACCTGAGAATTTTTTTATATAATGGCTTCAAATTGTGCATTTTAGAGCACATTTTTTTAAATGAAAAACTGGCTAAAAAGCCAAACAGTTTGCAATTTGTTTTGTAGGGTAACTCATTCAAAAATCCAATAGATGCAAGTCACTGACAGTGCACAGGAACATTTCCCCAACACATTTTCATGATGTCTTTGCCCACAATATATGCCAGTATAAAAACATTTTCAACCTGGCTGTTCCCATACATTTCCATGCTGGCTGCACCAATATATGTCAGTATTCCCATATAAGAACATACTCCTATTTGCTTTGCACATAATGCCAGTAATGATAGTATAAGAAAACATGCCCATGCTTGTTCTGCCAGTATATGCTGTATCCCACATAAGAACATAATCCAGTTGGTTTTACTGTTAAGAATTCCATGCCACAGTATAAAACCATGTGCAAACTGGCTGCATCAACACGCCAGTCTAGCCACTTAATAACACATATCATGCTTGCTTTATCAAAGTTGCCCAATACAAATGATCATGTCACAGTAAGAAATGGCTAGACTGCTTGCACCAAAATGCCAGTCTAGCCAAGTAATAATACTCATGCTTTTTTTTTATCAAAGATGCCCAATACAAAATGCCATGCTACAGTTAGAAATTGATAGACTGGCTGCATGAAAATGTCAGTTTAGCTACAAAATAAAACTTATCATGCATGCTTTTTTATAGATGCCCAGTAGAAAATGACATGCCACCCCGTAGCCCCTCAGCACCTCGCACACACACAATCAATGTGAATCATGGTATATTCTACTGGATCATCTATGCCCAGTAGAAACATGCTGTGCCTGCCACCTGATGCCCACAGTGCCTCAAAAGAGGAGCTGACTGGCCAGTGGAGAGGGATGTTGTGGAACAATGGCATTTGCATATTTGCATAACCCCCCGACCCTGCACCTGTCATAAACAGCTGAAGCCCACCACAAACACATTCACACAACATAGACTTGCTCATGTAGAGACACACCCATCATCATCCAGTTACTCATTGTAATGGGTTATTTATAACTCGCTTACAACCCAGAGGTTGCTAAGCGTGGACCCGGGGATTGAGCCTGTGTTGCCCCTCATCGTCTTGCTTTCAAGACGAGTACATTGCCACTGAGCTATCCACCCGAGACTGATTCCACACAACACAAGCATGCACGCATGCACAAACATTTAAATTAATGTACCTTCTGACCCAGTCCTGAAGATTCCTCCCAGGGCTCTAGCTCCCATGTAGGACGAACAGGAAAGCAAAGCAAAGAGTGCTTCCTGGTTGCTGCACATGAGCAAGGGCCAGAGCGCTGATGATGAAGAGCCCCACTCCGTTTGTATGTGCGGCGAGGTGCAGGAGCACCCCCTCACACATGGAAACATGCAGTTCCACAGCCAGCATTAGGGTGACCCACCTTTGTTTGAAGCATAAACCATACTTGGAGCCCCGCCTACACTTTTAGAAGCCACGTTCCCTTTGCAGGCCCCTTTTATAGATTTGAAATCTATAGTGCAATCGCAATGGGAGTGAAAGAAACATGCTTGTATTTTTTTAACATACTAAATTAGTTTTTAAAAGCAATCTACATTATTGAAATAAAAATGAATTAAGTAAGGCTGAAAATTACATTTCACTAAATTATATAAATTATATTACATATATTTTGACGGTAAGACAGTTAGGCAGGTTCATTGTTCTCTGATCTCTGCTGCCATCTTTGTGTGATCTGTAGGTGGCAGGTACAAAACCCGGCAAGGCCAGCCCAGACTTTCATGAGATCGATAAATGAGTACCAACTTCAGGGGCCAGATTACAGAAACATTGCACTGGTGCAAGTGCAAAGTTGCAGAGTAGTAGTAGCACTAGGGAAAATTTTGTCCGGGTGCAAAAATGCAGTGAAAATGCATCTTTTTTGCACAAGGACAATTTTAGCCCTGGTGTTTTTAATAAGCCAAACTTTACTTGTGGTGCAATGGTTTTCTAATGTTTCCCTGTGTTTTTAAAAATAGGTCAAACGTTGCCCTAGTGCTAATTCTGGCAACTTTGCGCTTGCACCAGTGCACAGTTTCTGTAATCTGGCCCCAGATGGATGATATTGTATGTGCATGTTCTATGAAAAGTGCTTTAGTGAAAGCGCAATAATACATAACCCATTTCCTAGCTAGCAACTTATAAACTGTGAATAATAATGGTGCAACTCTCAGTTGCTGTTGATTAGCTTTATAGATCTGCAGAGAAGAGACTACATTCCAAGAAAGCCTAAAGCATTGAGAAGTGGTCCCATAACGTGGCTGACATCTCTCACCACGCACTGGCTGTTCATTTAACTTCGGTTTGCATTCTGGGACTTGTAGATTAGCTTTTCGTAAATGTTTGTACCACAAATCAAATTCATATTGATATTGGACTAAAAGCAAACCCTGTCCACTTGTCGGCTTCTTTCCCTTCACTGCCTCCTTTACATGGTGGTTGTGAAGCAGAAATGTATTTTAATGAGCGTTGTTTGCTTTTTGCATTATTGAAAAAAGGCATCCACCACATTGTCTTGCATATCTGTAAATACAATGTGCAGCTCTGAAGAAGAAAAACACAGTGGTTTTGCTTTCCAACAAGCAGACATCTTTGTAAATTGCTTTACATATAAAGCGGGCCTTTTATTTCACAAATGAATCAAATAGCTTGGGAGACCTGGTGTCTGCATATGGGCTGTGAAACATAACAGCCCCAACGTTACTGCTTTGCATGAAGAGTTGGAGCTTTGCGCATGAAAAGGTCACTTAAGGTAAACTTCCCAAATTACCAAATTTTACATTAGTTAATGTCTACTGGGCGGCCTTTATCTAACAGAGCTGTAAATCATAGCTCGAAGGAACACTGCAGAAAGCCCTTTCAGCTCTGGCTGACACACCTTAAAACCCCAGTCGCTTGCACAGGCTTATGTGCCTTCAAACTCTGAATGCCATCTCAGGACACAGATAAAATCCAGGCGTATTGTCTGTTAACCGGATAACCAGACAAAGCTCTCAAAATATGGGGTGTCTGAAATGAACCCGAGAAGGTGGCAACCCTAACCAGCATCCCCAAAGGGCCATTCAAGGTTGTAGAAAAAAAATGCCCCCGTCTTTGCATGGCCTATTGGACATGTGTGATTGGGGACCAGAACTGTCGGAAACCGGGTTTCCCTTTGACAGTTGAAGCGAGCCCATGAGTGCTCCTTCAGCTGCAAAAAATAGCTGAGGGAGCACTCATTGTTTTCACTGGCTGGCTCCTTGGCTCCTCCATAATGGGCGAGGGTGCCTGTGGGTCAGCGCATACTCACCCATTATGGACAAGCAGCCACTGGCATATCCTCAATTAATGCATGCCCAAGGTCAGTTTGGCTGGAGATGAAGTACTGTTGACTATGAAGTCATTTACATGAACAGCACTGTTGGTAATGCAGTGATTTTGAGTACATTAAGGGATCCAGAGACACGCCTTACTGTGGAAGGCTACAGGGGTAGATCAGTAGGTTGAGGACCTGTTGCTGAGATACATTATATATTTAAAAGTGTCTGTGAATCTTATGACTTTTTGCAATTCCGTATAAACAAACAAGTACTATGAAGTGTCCAAGGGATGGGTTGGTTTGGTTGCTTGCTTATATTTACTGCCCGGGTGGGTGTATACTGCCCCAGTAGTGAAAATCAAATGCTGGCACCCATGAGCACACAGTGTAGTTTCCTAATAACTGCTGTCAGCACAATAGAAGCATTTATTTGTGATTAAGCAGTTTGAAAAGCATAGAACATATTTTGCAATGTAACGCGATAAAACACAAAGGAAGGGAAACAAACATCACAGGATATTTGCGTTATAGTCAAACAAAAAAACAAAGCACAGTTTAAAGAAAACTAGTGGATGTAAGTTTCAGATGCAAGTTTCAGTTTGGAAATGTCTTTTTAGTTTTTTCTGTGAAAGTATAAGCTGCACATTTGGAAAACAATGGCGTGCCCAGCATGTACGACGCCTACTCCTAGCAGTGATGGCCCCCACCCCAGTGATATTCCTAGCCTATTGATTCCAGAAAGAATGTGGGCGAAGCAAAGCGCCGGCAAACGCGCGAATGACAGCTGTGCAAATGAGCACCTTTATGACTATTGAAAAGAGTTCTCTGCCAGAGAGGAGGGGGGCACATGTCAACAATTAGGGGGGCAATGCAGCCGCCCTCTCGTCGGGTGCCTCTGTCAAGCACACACAGACATAGTGCCCTGCACATGGGACAAAAATAGTCCCTGGCACATAAAAAAAGAGGTCCTCAGTGCAGAAAAGTGACTCTCAAACCTCATCCATGAATTGCACCAATTCAGGACTTTACAGAAAATGCTACATATGGAGGGATAACGGTGTTTGTTGCATGCAATGTTTTGTGAAAAACACTTGAGAAAACCAGTGATGGCAACACACATGTCTAGCCTTAGTACCATGCTACCCTTTCCAGGGCTGCAATAAAAGTGAGGGGCTGCTACCTGCAGCTTTGGACCATTCCTGCCAATCACTTATGTATTTTCCTCTATAGAAAGTACTCAGTGTGCTTCCCCCATTGTGTGACATGTACTGAAATGTCACCTGCAAATGTGGATGGAACAGGGCTTTTAAAACAATGTAAGTCAAGAAATGGAGCCAGGGGACGAATCAGAATGGCATTATGGAATGTTGCCATCTCTCAGTGTAACATAAAGAAGAAAAGAAACTCCTAAAGCATGAGCTCGGCATTCAAATGAAAGCAAACGATTAAGATGAAATACTCACCTAATCTTTTGGCTTTACAATATTAATAAATGGAGACCCTCAGATCACAATGTATTCATATTGTAAAGCCAACATAACATAATTCCTCCTTTCCACCCAGGACGTCAAAAGAAAATGGCCATGTATTCTCTCTAATGGAGATCGTTACGCCTGGATTTGCATGTTAACCCGTACACGTGTTTAAAAGAGAAAGACAACAAGCGCACCATGAGTGCAGTGTGACTGCCAGAGCCAGGGGGGCACCCTCACAGCAGCCAATAGTCAGAGAGGGGGAGGCAGGGTCAGATAAAGAAAGGCAACGTTAAGAGGCGGGTGGATAATTATAGGAACACGAAGTATGACAGAGCTGGGTAGTTTTAATGTAGGGCCTGATAAAGGGGCAAGTAAGTGCTGGTGGCCTTTCTGTGATGTTTGGGCTAGCTGCAGAGTGCAGACGTGTTCAGTACCAGGAAGAAAAACCGAGCCTCCTCACACTTCCTTTTTTATGTACCCACAGCCAGAATGTAAAACAACGCCATGCAATCATTACGCTCAGATCTTTCCCAAATAATGCTGAGGGCCCGATGACACATCTCATTGAAAAATGCTTTGTAAATCCTGCTCCTGACCCGTGTTTTCTTCATGCTGCAATGCCGTCACATTCATGCAGCATTTTCAAACCACATGAACAAATGTCATTGCAGTGAAACACATGAAAAGTGTCCTGTATTCAAAGTGCAATTTGAGTCTTTCAGACACTCATCAAAATGAGGCACAACGTTTTAATATTCAACACACAGTGACAGAGAAGCAACTTTCAGAATGCTATTACCCAGGCCGAGCATGCACTCAGAGTGAGCCGATCGTGCTGCTCCATGTTGAGATTGTAAAATGGCGAAAGGGCCGACACTCAGAGCTTGGGTGACTGGGCTTCGGCTCACAAAAACAAAACCTGAAACTTATGTTATTTGGCAGCTCTCCACAAGCTAGCCCAGTCGGTTGAGTGCCTGCTGTTTAGATATATGTGCAGCCTGACATTTTCAGGCACACATCCCAACGCAACTTCTTGTCTTTTCTCTATTGACAATAAAATGAGCGTGCCGAGTAAAGTCAATGATGACACCTGTTACCTAGTATGTATCAAAGGTGCATTCCTGTGTTCAAAATGAGCTATTTAAAACACGTGTTATTGTAATGCACACTCGGTGATGCTGTCAACAGTGGCATGGTGAGGTGCAGTGCTGCTTGATGTCCTGCAGTGCACAATCTTCGTTCATGCACATTACAGCAAGGTCGAGTAGTGTACATTTGCTCGCGGGGGGAGGGGGGGGCGCTGGCCACGAACACGAACGCGTCTGAAATCGTTACGTATCTTTTCCAGAGGAAGGAGAAGGTCGGGACTTTGGAGAAACACGTACACAACGCAGGGGTAAGAAACGGAAGGGTAAACATGTCACCAGTAATCAGTAACCAGCTCTAATCATAAATTATAGATAATCTGTAAGGTACCTGGTGAGTTTCTTTTTCTGGTAGTTAACAGAGAGCGGCAAGGGACTCGGGAACAGGAATTAGTTTAGCACAACGTAACGCTATGCGTATAACTCAGGGTGTTACTCAGCACTGCAAACACATATAGTACCCAACCAGATTACCATCAGGGAGCAGCCAGGCCGTAGGTATAGCAGAGCCTCGGCCACTTGTAAAATTAAGTCGGGTGGAACATGACATGATATGGCATTTATAAAGCGCCTATATACAAGTGTTTCAAGGCGCAAAACACTGCATGTATCCCTGGCCTGACAATTTCCTGTTCCTGAAACAAGGCACTAACTGCGTTGCAGTCAAGGCTCCAAATTCCTTAGAAAGGGGAAGAGGAACACAGGCAGCAGAGCGGCTACAAACAATGGGCTGCCACTGGCTACATCATTCGTTTGTTCCTTGTACTTGCTTTCTCTGTTCAACTTCCTATGTTCTCCTTCATTGATTCCCATGTCTCGTTCTTACATAGTCACGCTGTTTTCTGCTCTACTCCTTAATTTCCTTCTTCACGGCTCCCCTTGCCTCAGTTTCTGGGCGCCTTCAATTCCCATTTTCCTGCATATCATCTTGTCCGCCTTTTCCCGCCATGGTGTCCCATACCTCTCCCTCTTTGATTGCTCCTGCCTGTCAGCCTTCTATGGATGAATACGTCCTACTTCATCCTTTCATTCCCCAATGTTCTCCATCCTCTTGTGTAACCACGCTAGTTACACCTCCTCTTTGTTCTGTTGCATTGTGTTGTTCATTTTTTCAACCCTTCTTTACCTTCTATAGCCCTTCCGATGGGTCACTCTGTCTCTCGCTCTTCTCTCTTTTACCCCTTTCTCTGTCACCTCCTCTGCCCCTCAACTGTTTGCTGTAAGAATATAATCATGCATGGCCTTTAAACTGGAGCATGTGCGAGGTAGGGCATGCAATAGAAGCAGTTGGACATCCTGGTGAATTGATACCCATATTTAATAAAGTTACAGGTGTCAAATGGTTCTTGAATCAAGGACCCTGTCTGAATATATTTGCTCAGTGGGCCTGCACTAATCATACGGAAAAATCATGCAGCTGTGTGTGAACAAAACATAAACCTATGCCTTTCAGCGCAGTGACACTAGGGATCAAATCCTTGACAGAGTAAAAATTTCCTTCAACATGAGGCCCATACCCAATAGACCATCATGTTTGTGGCAACCGTCAGCATAACTGCATATGCCTACGGATTGCATACTCTCATCAAGGACCTATAGTGTTCTCTTGCAGATACAGTGTTACTCGGAATCTCACGAGTCACACCAATTGCACATCCTTGCCATCAGCCCCCTTTTCCATGTCCACTGCTTCTTTGCCAGGATGTCAGTCTGGGGCCAGCTCGTCCCGGCTAGCTCATGCCATCTATTTTGAGCCTGCCAGTACGGCCTGTCACAACTAGGACACTTCCAGAATGGCCTCCCTGGGCCGAGACCCATATCAAACAAAATAGCAACAACAGACGTCACAATTCAATTCGAAGAGAATATGTGACCGATGCTTTCCGGTCACTCAGTCTGGGTCCTTTGCTGGCGCTGCCAGTCTGCAACCACTTGCCCCCCAGACCACACCCCACACAACTCCCTTCTCAGTTCCCTGTTCTCGATAATGTACCAGGGGTCCTCCGAACCTCCTAATAAATAATTACCACAGGTAGTCCAAAAAGGAGCACACACCGGGCAAGACGTAACACTGTTTATTACAGCTGGATGAGCACAAATCAAACAGAAGAGTTGACCAGAATGGAAGGATGACAGCGTACAAACTGCCATATAGTGAACATCATTTTTATTCACGAAATACAATGTTTATACTGTTTGGAACTGTTGCACCTCAAGTTTGTGTTTTACAGTTCCCACGAACACTATTGGCTGAGTTATGTCATTCCCTTATAACTAAACATATGTTAGTGAAATATGATTGGAGCAAATAGTTCTGCCCCCGCTTGGTTCATTTCCTCTCACATTGCTTTCACACTATTCCCACAAAGCAAACCGTTTGCAATAAGTAAGAAACATTTATGCTCACCTCTGGTTCTTGATTTACCTGCCATTGGTCAGCATCAAAGCGAATGGAACACAAGACACCCTGAACTAGTGGGAAGTGAGACCATTCACACTCCACCTGCAAGATAGCAACCTTTATAAACATTGTAATTTACTCTGTGAGGGCTAGTTACTTCGCAGGGACATCCAAACTTACTGTCTGATTGGTTATTCGAGGCATACAGCTCCAGTCCACCTCCCCGTTCCCATGCCCACTAGCTAATGGGCAATTAAGACAGTGGTGGTGTTGTGTGTATGAATCATGCCAGCTTCCCCAGCTTGGGTTAGCAACCATGAGAATGGTTTGCCGGCCTTTATCACGTCACCCAGTTCTATCTCAGTGACTCTGGTCTGCTGTAAATGAGCAGATTGGGTCCAGCTTCCCCATCCCTTGGCTGCAGTTCACAGGACATACGTATGATTCAGGCCTTCAGGACAAAACCCAACCGTGAGTCCTCTGCAGTGTGTGTTTACCTGTTGTTTCCCTTCCCTCATGACGGTATCTGCAAGGGCCCTCATGTCATTGCTATAAAAAGAGGATCCCTCTCTAGGTTGAATGCAGAGAGAGAGGGAGAGTGTGAGTGAGTGTAAAAGGGAGAGTGAGAGAGACAGATAATTACGGATCTGCGTGATTTTACCATCGCGGAATGGTCCGCGTCGGAAATGTCCGCATGGGAAATGCACGCAACACAGAAATGTTCGTACATTTCCCATGCAGACATCCATTAAAATCACACAGATTCAAACTCACACACACACACTCCCCCACTCACACCCCCAACACACCCCCACCACACCCCCACCCCCTTACTTACCTTCCCTTCAGACACACTGTGTCTCTGCAGTGCCCGTTCCCTTTCACTTCCGTGATCGGAAACTGGCACCGCAGGGTCCTTTTCTTTTCATTTTTTTCTTCTTTTTTTAAAAACTTTGGGTGAGCTGCAGGGGTGTCGCCCGCAACACCCCACTCACTATACTATACAATATAGTGGGTGGGGGATCCGGGGGACACCCCCCGCAGCCCCTGGCTTTTTTTTTGTACTGGCCCCACCGAAACACCTAAACACATACCACGAGAAGTTTGAACTTTTGGTAGGTAGAACTTTTGGTGGTGTGTGTTTTAGGTCTTTTGGTGGGGTCTGTAATTTTTATTCTGACTTTTCGTCCGAAACCGATAATTACAGCCCCCAGAGTTCTGTCGTTTTCTCCACACTAGGAGGTGTCTCTGCTTGCCCCCTTTACTCCCTCAGTTGGTAGGTGTGCCCCCCTGTCTGGAGCTGAATCAGCACCTTCATTACATTCCCCCCTTCATTCGATCTTTTGATCAATACTTCCTTCCCCATCATTTCCCAACATTGTTCCTTGGGCATCCATAACCTAGTTACTCTGCTCATATGCTTCCTTCCTGTTTGTATCCTTCGAGTGTGTCTCCAATTATCGAACAATCCTGCCCATCTGAGGAGCAGGCTACCCAAAAAACACCATAATCTTCTATATTTGGTGGGGGTGCTATGAAAACCACATGTACTCCGTCCTCTACCGCACTCATCCTGGGATGCTGTTCTTTAAGTTCATTACTTTCCTCGACACTGGCCAACCCAGACCACAACAAGCATCACGGCGAGCACTGAGACAATTATTTTGAAAACAGTGCCCAGCCATCCCGGTACCAAGGCAAAAAGTGAGTCGAGCCAATTGCTTGGTGTGGTGTCATGCGTTTCTTTCACCATCTTTTCATGTGGGGTATGTATCTCTCCGATGCTCTCCGGTCACTCAGTCTGGGTCCTTTGCTGGCACTGCCAGTCTGCAACCACTTGCCCCCAGACCACACCCCACACAACTTCCTTCTCAGTTCCCTGTTCTCGATAATGTACCAGGGGTCCTCCGAACCTCCTAATAAATAATTACCACAGGTAGTCCAAAAAGGAGCACACACCGGGCAAGACGTAATACTGTTTATTACAGCTGGATGAGCACAAATCAAACAGAAGAGTTGACCAGAATGGAAGGATGACGGCGTACAAACTGCCATATAATGAACATCATTTTTATTCACGAAATACAATGTTTATACTGTTAGGAACTGTTGCACTTCAAGCTTTGTGTTTTACAGTTCCCAAGAACACTATTGGCTGAGTTACGTCATTCCCTTATAACTAAACATATGTTAGTGAAATATGATTGGAGCAAATAGTTCTGCCCTCGCTTGGTTCATTTCCTCCCACATTGCTTTCACACTATTCCCGCAAAGCAAACCGTTTGCAATAAGTAAGAAACATTTATGCTCACCTCTGGTTCTTGATTTACCTGCCATTGGTCAGCATCACAGTGAATGGAACACAAGACACCCTAAACTAGTGGGAAGGGAGACATTCACACTCCACCTGCAAGATAGCAACCTTTATAAACATTGTAATTTACTCTGTGAGGGCTAGTTACTTCACAGGGACATCCAAACTTACTGTCTGATTGGTTATTCGAGGCATACAGCTCCAGTCCACCTCCCCGTTCCCATGCCCACTAGCTAATGGGCAATTAAGACAGTGGTGGTGTTGTGTGTATGAATCACGCCAGCTTCCCCAGCTTGGGTTAGCAACCGTGAGAATGGTTTGCCGGACTTTATCACGTCCCCCAGTTCTATCTCAGTGACTCTGGTCTGCTGTAAATGAGTAGATTGGGTCCAGCTTCCCCCATCCCTTGGCTGCAGTTCACAGGACATATGTATGATTCAGGCCTTCAGGACAATACCCAACGGTGAGTCCTCTGCAGTGTGTGTTTACCTGTTGTTTCCCTTCCCTCATGCTGGTATCTACAAGGGCCCTCATGTCATTGCTATAAAAAGAGGAACCCTCTCTAGGCTGAATGCAGAGAGAGAGGGAGAGTGTGAGTGAGTGTAAAAGGGAAAGTGAGAGAGACAGATAATTACGGATCTGCGTGATTTTACCGTCCCGGAATGGTCCGCGTCGGAAATGTCCGCATGGGAAATGCACGCAACACAGAAATGTTTGTACATTTCCCACGCAGACATCCATTAAAATCACACAGATTCAAACTCACCCCCACACACTCCCCCACTCACACCCCCAACACACCCCACCACACCCCCACCCCCCTACTTACCTTCCCTTCAGACACACTGTGTCTCTGCAGTGCCCGTTCCCTTTCACTTCCGTGATCGGAAACCAGCACCGCAGGGTCCTTTTCTTTTCATTTTTTTTCTTCTTTTTTTAAAAACTTTGGGTGAGCTGCAGGGGTGTCGCCCGCAACACCCCACTCACTATACTATACAGTATTGTGGTTGGGAGATCCGGGGGACACCCCCCGCAGCCCCTGGCTTTTTTTTGTACTGGCCCCACCGAAACACATACCACGAGAAGTTTGAACTTTTGGTAGGTAGAACTTTTGGTGGTGTGTGTTTTAAGTCTTTTGGTGGGGTCCGTAATTTTTATTCGGACTTTTCGTCCGAAACCAATAATTACAGCCCCCAGAGTTCTGACGTTTTCTCCACCAGGTGTCTCTGCTTGCCCCCTTTATTCCCTCAGTTGGTAGGTGTGCCCCCCTGTCTGGAATTGAATCAGCACTTTCATTACATTCCCCCCTTCATTCGATCTTTTGATCGATACTTCCTTTCCCATCATTTCCCAACATTGTTCCTTGGGCATCCATAACCTAGTTACTCTGCTCATATGCTTCCTTCCTGTTTGTATCCTTCGAGTGTGTCTCCAATTATCGAACAATCCTGCCCATCTGAGGAGCAGGCTACCCAAAAAACACCATAATCTTCTATATTTGGTGGGGGTGCTATGAAAACCACATGTACTCCGTCCTCTCCCTCACTCATCCTGGGATGCTGTTCTTTAAGGTCATTACTTTCCTCGACACTGGCCAACCCAGACCACAACAAGCATCACAGCGAGCACTGAGACAGTTATTTTGAAAACAGTGCCCAGCCATCCCGGTACCAAGGCAAAAAGTGAGTCGAGCCAATTGTTTGGTGTGGTGTCATGCGTTTCTTTCACCATCTTTTCATGTAGGGTATGTATCTTCTCGACAGCTTCTTTGAGTGTTCCATTGACGGTATTGCTAGCAGGAATTGTGGTAAATCAGCTACTTTATATCTTGGGCAAACGCCATCTTCCATCGCAGTCATGAGGTCTAAAATAAATCGATTTTGCAGGGTCATTGGGCGCAGTGCTTGGAGCTCTTCTCGCACTGTGTTCAGTCCCTTTTCAGTTGCGTTACCCAACTGGAGCACTTCACACTGCGTGATCTGAATCCATTTGGTGTTGGTGGCCATTTTCACCCCAGGATGCAAAGGATACAAATACTTTACTGAAAAGTCGTAAATGCTGCAGGATTGTATTCAAGCTTTGTGTAAATTCATATGAGATGTAATTGATTTCTCTACTCCTCCTTATTATTTGCTTCGGCTGGTCTTTTTCCTCTGTCTGCTTCCTTTGCGTATTCTTCTCTCTCTGGGTTGAAAGTTCATTGAAAGGCAGAAAATCAGCCTGCGACATGACCAAGGCAGGACTATGGAGGGCCACGAGTGTGCAAATACCTCCCCAGTCTGGTGGCAACTGGGCAAATGCTTGGGACCCGCAGGCCCACCAGATACCCATTACCGCGGCTGTCCCTTTCTGCAAAGCCGAGATGCTCATCGTCTACTCGCAGCCAGCGTTCACCCCCAGCACAATTGTCCCTGTTGCTCTGAAACACAAAGGATGCTGTGTGAGTGGTTTTCTATATATTGGGCAGTGACTTTCATCTATCCATGTCAACACATGTATATTACCATCCCAAATCCCTTTGCATTCACTATTTATTTTCTTCACTACCCTCTCTTCATATCCCACAAGCCCTTCTGTGCAGCACTGCATCAGGGATCTGGTGTGGCATCACAGTATATTGTGTCCTGTTGAATTTTTATACTTTATCCTCTTGTGGGTGGTAGCCAACTGTTTTGCCCTCTCAGTACTCTTGGTGTGATATTCCAGTATCATATGCTTAGTAGCTTCTCCCTGGGTCATGCTTTCGAGCTGAATATAGTTATACATATAAACCTCTTCCCCTTGGTCTGTCCATTGCACTTCCACCGTGTGCCTCTGAAACAATCCTCTAGTTCTACACAGAGATAAGTACATCAGGGTTACATGTGAATATAACAAATTAAATTACAGAGAATGCTTTAATAACAAAAACCTTATAACAAAAATGTTTAATTTTTATTATTTCTTTTTTATTTTGGTGTCCCCCCAAACCCTCTGTTTCTCTATGCTTTTAAACCCACCCCATCCTCTCCCCACCCGTTTTAACAACTACCCCACCCCATTTACATTGTAAACAAACATTTGATCTTTTTCATTATTATTGTTTCTTTAAAAGTTATTTTCTGTTACCCAAAGACTTTTGATGCCAGAGTGGAATGACTGCTAACAGCTCAAAATTACTTTGGCAGTGTTGTGGATCAGTCAGACTCGGGAAAACAAAATTGGCTTTGCATTTAAAAAATGAAAACCAGAAAATTGAAAACAAACTACAATAAAATATTGCTCCTCTGACAATTTGCCTACCTAGGCCTGGGCCTAGTCGTCTTTGTTGTAAATACGTCTCTGGTTCGTTAACTAAAACTGCTGGTGCCTCAAAAAAGTGTTTGCCTTTTACCGCAGCCCCTTTACATCTGTAAACCTTCAACTGCACCAGATCAATGCATTTTTGTTGTTAACTTATGCGAGCCAGGCAGTTTTTTCTAGCCATAGACAAGAGGATTCCAAACATCGCTTTGAAGTGGGCCCTCGTGCAACTTCTGACAGCTCTACTTGTCTGTCACATTAAAATAAAGTTTGGCAGGTAGTTACTAGTCTTCAATTAGCGATATTGTGTCAAGATCCTGTAATCAATCATTCACTGATACCACTTACAAGTGTGATTGGGGCTAGGGAAGTTGGAAACTGAGGTGTCTTTCTGGGAGGGCTGAACCTGTGTACATTCAAACTGGAAATACTGGCTTGTGGGAGTGGGAAGAGGGAGAGGAGAAAATCTAAGCGGGAGAAACCAAAGCAGGAGGGTACTATGGTCCGGCTTTGTGCAAAGAAACCTGTAAAAATGCTAGGAGGTCAATTCAGATGCATTCCGGTGCATCCACGGGTATTTTAGAACTAGTACTTACATGCCACATGCACAAGATCACACATTGTACCGGTCGAGGCTACAGCATGGTTGTTTGATTAACTACATGCACATGGGTGTGACTGGAGCTTTGGGAGATCAATAAATATACACTTTGGCCAATCGTATCCTCATGCATATTTACAAATAAGGTGCAGTATTTGTCTCAGAATTGATCAGACACAAAGACACACACACACTCACATATGTCACATATGTCACAGAAAGACACACTTCTCAAGTATTAGTTGTTCATCCTATCACCAAAGACGTGCGTTTCACACTCCATCACTCCCAGCACAAGAAGTCTCGATGGGTATGCGGGACCGAACCAAACAGATTGACAACACAGATAGAAATAAATTGGAGTTGTGAGTGCCCAGAGTGCAAGGGCAAATGCGGCAGGAGATGCTGCAACATGGTATTCAGAGCTGGGAAGTCTTTTCATTGTTTCTACTAAGCTGGAGGCATGGCTCACCTTAAAAACTGTTAGACGCTTGGAGGGCAGCTGTGGCAGTTGGAAAAGAGTGCTCTGTGTGAGTAGTCGAACAATTATATACAGGTTTAATCATGCCGGCAACTCGTAAATTGTACCAATTGAGAAGCGCAGCAGTACTGGAAAGAAACACGTCACAGATATGAGCAGAAACTTTAAAAAACGTGTTCCTAGTAAACTGCATGCTAACTCATCTACTCAAGGAATAGTGACAGTGTTTGAGGAAAAACATGTGCAGAACAACTTACCGAATGGAACACAGTGAAATAGCAACATTTCTCAAACCAACGTTCTATCGACTCCAACAAACCTGGCTATTGATACATATGTTACGGTGCAATCGGTGGAGCAGTTTGCACCAATAACTGAGGACTCATTGATTTTGGCACCAGTAACCAGTTCATAATAATTTTAATCTAAACATGGGTCTAAGTTTGCAGCGTAATTCACTAAATGATTTTGTTCAGGTAAATAACCCTCGAAACATCAATGATGACCATACCTTGGGCAATATAATTAGTATTGCAGCCATGAGCGGGATGAATATGTCGAAATCTCTGGATCTCGAGCAAATAGGGGAAATCTTACATGCCTCCTCGCCTGCTTTTGATGACTCCTGCAGTTAATCAGTATCTTTAGAGGAAAATATACAATCCGATTTGGAGACACTAACTATTCTGAAAGCGCAATTCACTTTGTGCAACAACCTATACAAAGATCATCAGGTTCTAAAAATGGGCATAATCAAATAGGTAGTTGTAGTTCTGTCTGCACATACTGAGCATCAAGGTTTGCTTAATAATCGGCAGACATCAATGGGAGAGGATCCCAAAGTAGAACCAGGTGATCAGAGTAATGAGTTCATAGACATGATGAACACTCCCCCACAGATTGTTGATTTAGAGACTGAAATTAATGATGTTGGTGAAATTGCAGTAGCAGCTACCATACGATTGACTAAAGCCCATCGTCCAAACCATGGAGTTTACTTAAATAATGGCCAATCAAAACAATCTTGACTTAAGATGCACAGAGCATTAACTAGGAAAGAAAAAGCTTGTGCTTATGCGTCGGAATCTAACAGTATTCAGATGAGTTTAAAATACCAATTATTGCTGACGAATGGTGTGATTAAATCTAATTTGGTCAGTTTAGAAACTACTCATTGATTGGACTCATCAATATCTAAACCTATAAGCAATGTCCCGACAAAAAAGAATCAACCGGGAACACACGACAATTGGGTTAAACACACTAACTTGGAAGCTCCACTATTAAATGAACCTGCCCAGGAAAACCGGGTGGAGAGGGAGCAGGACATTGTGAAATTGACTTCCACATCTTTACCAGTCTATCATGGGAAATCAAAAACAAAGGGCTTGAAAGCTTAACTCAAAAATCAAGAAATTTGAAGATAGATAAAAGTTTAGTTTGTGACAAAATTAGACATATAGAACTGTATCCTACTGTGATGCTGGAAATGCCTAATGGGGGGATATGGCCTCCCGTCCTTGTCCTACCACTCCTCTGTGTGTGTTTCTCTATGATTTCCGCCACTGAGGTACAGCCTGGACCTCTGGCAGTGCAGCTCTTCCTTTTATCTTTTGGTGAACAACACCCATGGGATACCCTTATGGCAACCATGGGTGGCCATACACCCTCATACCTCCTATGTATGTGTTTTGGGCACCTGTGTGTTGCCTATAGAGCAGGGTATGGGCTGGTGGCAGCTACATGATGACTTGCCGATGGCTCTGAGTATCCTCCATTTTGGGACACCCAGGCCCTGCCATAGGAATCAATAGATTCCTACGCAAAGGCAAGATGGCTACTGTAGCCTCTTGGTTTCTATTGCCTGTTACCTTGTTTCCTAAAGTCTTAGGAAGCCCTGACACGGTCCCTTCCACCTGAATGGCTGTTGGGTTGAAACACCATATATGTTTCTGTTTATTTTCCTCCTAATTGGCTGTTGGGTGGAAATCCCATATATGGCTCTGGGGTGACTCCTGTCAGTCTGACTGGAGCATTCCCAGGAGCTTTGTGTTGTGGGTACACCCTAGTGTTGGGACCTGAATGAATGAAGTCTGAAGTGAACTCACATTCTCTGTTCTGGGTGTCTGGTTTCTGTGTGTGTGACACAATGAACGAGACAGCCCTGACTGAAACGGACATGAATACGGTGTAGTGTGCTGAAAGACTGGCTACTTGTCCCAATCCATATTCTTTGTTATGGGTGTCTGGGTGGAGTGAATGGCCTGAATGCCTATGAGCCTGATTGGCTGCCTGCCTGAATGCCTTTCTGCATGATTGGATGACTGAACTTGACTCCGCCTGTGTGAACGGGGAACATATGTGTATATCTGGGACCTCTCACTTACCAATTTGTTCAGAAGCTGATCTTGAAGTTTTTCAGAAGCTGAAGTCAAAGCTGAAGCAAGAAACAGCTGTTCCTTGAAGCCCAGCTGGATGAGAAGTCAGCTGATGCATTTTCTTCACGTAATCCAAAAGCTGCTGTGTTCTTCCAAGGACTGATCTAGAGAGGACTTGCAAAGGAGACCTTTCACCGAGCTACGAGGGACCATCTTGCACCTGCTACTCTTCATCAGAAGTACCCTGACAGCCAGTCCTGTGTGTCTTTTGTCTGGAGAAGGGGTCTTTGTGCGTGCTGAAGATGAGTGACCGGACAACTCGGGTCAAAGAAGTCCATTGGTGTCACCCAGGGTCCGGAGGTGCGTTTATGACTACTGAAAGCTGATTCTGTCTACCGCCCAGAAGATGGGGTACTCTGGCATACTGCTGCTGGTTTACCTGGAGCTGTGAAAGTTCCAAACTGCCTAAGAACATTTCAAGGGACATCCTTTACATCAATACTGCCCATATTTTCCCACCGGTGAGTGTCTAGAGTGGCTGAATAAAGAGGAAGGTCTCTCAGTGGGTTTCTCACCACCATAAGCTTAACAAATATGTCCAGAGGATCTTGGTGAGGGTCTGTGGTCCACTACAGTGGTCAAGTCCAGGTTTCCAGAAGCCGTCCACAGGTCCATGCTGCGGCTGCAGCACCAAAGAACTGAAAGTCGAAAAACCATGATATTCCAAAACCTGACACCAAAAGTGACCTAAAGGTCCCAGGGTTCTTACTCTAATCTGCCAAGCCTTTAAGGCGCCCACAGCAAGTTCATCTTCACAGGACAAAAATTCTACAGTCGGAGAAATCGTCGACCAAAGGAGATCACCGCAAAGAGTAAAACGGCTGCACTTCAGAAAGACTTTGGTTCAATTTTTCTTCTTGGACTCAGCTTCCTAGTGGCTCCTTCTTCCAAGGGGGGTCCATCCTCGGAGTGAATCATTGAGTGACACCGGGAAACTCTGCAACTTTGCCTGCCAAGGCACCAAAGGTACTGTGACGTGGAAGAGCATCTTCTAGCCTCAGGAGTAGTCCAGGGGTCCCAGATTCATCTTGGATCCTGTTCTCCTGTGGCCTCTTAGGTACCTTGGGGAGGTAGAACCTTTTAAAGAAAGCAGAAAGTCATTGAGCATTATTGGACGTGGCTGTAAATGACAAGCTAAGTTACTCCCTAACTTTTCCATTACAGGTTGCCCAGGTGGGGGCGGGGGTTCTTCACACAGAATTATATATCTCATGTGTATCTCATTGAAAGAAAGCATTCTGCCACTGTTCACAACTAATCTGACTTTCTTCCCTATTCTATGCTGATACACCTCACTTAAGAATTCACATGAATATTTCAAACTGTCTGCAGTTAGTGCATCTATTACTGAATGCATGTATTGTGTGGTACCACATAGAATGTATATTTTCCATTCATTGAATAAGTATTTCCAAGTACAAAGTGTTATCTAAATAAATATATATATATATATATATATATATATATATATATATATATATATATATATATATATACATATATATACATATATAATATTTTTTATAAGAAGCTGTGTTATCACCTAACATAGTGTGTGGACATTCCTTTGTGGGGGCTTTGGGGATTCACTGTAATTAAGAAATAGCCTGCATCACCTCCTGAAAGCCTTAGCTTGGCTTCTCGTCCATTGCTTCCAAATTGAGAGCACTGGCAGGGGTGTTCTGTGCCTTTAACCTACCATATAGAAAGCAGAAATACAGATTCCCCCTCCCATCTTTACACCTGCTGACACTAGTCTTTTTATTAATCGCAAGAGAATATTAGAAATACTGCACTGTATACCACTGTATACCACAATTGCATCTTATTTTGTCAAAGGATTTCGAACTTGACTTACTTCAGGGTTTATCTGAGGAACATTGGTGGATTGTCCAATTTGCCTCACCCTTAGTATTAGACCTTGTATACTTAGATAATTGTGAATTCCTGAGACAGGTATTAGGTAAACAAGAACATAATATCTTTCAGGCAAATAAGGCTCCCAAGGGTGCACAGGACAATCACGCCTTAAAAGAATTTAAAACCATTATTGGCAATTGGCAACGGCACTGGGAAAATACATTGACCCTGGCCGCAAAGTAATGAAATCAGCCGGAGGGCAAAGAGAATTACATGGACTGACCAGTAAATGATGGTGCAGTGAGGTTATCTATAGTCATGTGAAATTCTAGGGGATTTCATTAATTTATTAATAACCCTATTGCCCTCAGAATATTGATAGAGGCCAATGTATTTGTAATGCAAGAAAACTGGCTCACCATTAAATATAGTCTGGCTGTCTATCAGGTTGTCCTGAGATTGGCGAGATATAGAGTGGTTGGTAGACCTTCGGGAGGATTATTTAAAGAAGCTAGCTCTTCATTAGGCATGGTGGAATATGTGCCAAATGATGCCATTTGTAACAGACTGGCCACAATCTTAACAATCCAATTGGGAGGCAGGTCACAAGAACTGCTCATAATTACAATCTATGACCCACCTCCCACCCCAGAGGCCTAGAAACTGTTCCTGCTGTTCAATATGTGGAATTTCTGACTAATCAATGACTACTGTGTAATCCCTTATGGCTATATATCGTCATGGGGGATTTAAACTTCCAAAGATATCCACCCAGACTGGTGAATATGGACAACGATGACTGCCTTAAAATTCGAAAAAAATTGCTATTGTGTTAATGCATTAGAGTTTGAAGCAGAAGGTAACACAGGAATTGTTAAGTTGAATGATTGGGAGGCTATTATATCCAGCCAGGATCTTATGTAATTGTATCCAGAAGTTAAGATTGATCACCCTCTCCCTTTTACTTGAACAAATAGTATCCTTGAATCCTTGATAGATTATATATTAATTCCGAGCCAGCTATTTAATAATATTGGAAAATCTGAGCTTGACCATAACACATGTACTGACCATGGCACTATCACACTTATGATTCAATCCACCAACAATAGGGTGGGGGGTTATTTGGCAGGGAACTTTTCAGTCAATGCCGCTACTAACAGGTTAACTTGGATGGAGAAAAAGGTGCTAATGATAAATGAGGCTGCCATGATTACATTTGTAAATATTGAAAGTAATGATGATTTTATTCTTGGAGTATATTATGAACAGATGGATATTATACTTGACACTATGGCTAAGAATGCTACTAAAAATATGTTGATGCTCCGAGCACTGGAAGAATATTGATGTAGTCATAGCACATATGAAGAGACAATTTAGATCTAATGTATGAAATATTTCCCCAAATAGAGATTGATAAAGAAACACAAGCAATTATTTAATTAAGAACCGCCTACAAAAATAAACTCCAGCAACAGGAAAACTCTATAACCACCGCCCAATGGCAAATGATATATAATGCTATGCACTGCTTCAATGTAACAATGATTTTGGTCTATGTATAAGCAACATACCTCTCAGTTAATTGTTAAAAAAGAAATTGAGCCTCTTTCAGCAGATTGTTGGTTGAAATATACCAAAATGATGTATGCAAGAGATTGTTTGAATAGATAAATGGTGCTGAAAGTATAATGGGGAGGGATTCAACATTTCCATTGAAGATATCGTGGAAGTAATTCTAAAATTAAGATATTTGAGAGCTGCTGCATCCTACAAAATTGCTGATATAGTACTCAAAAGAAATCCTCTAGCATGGGCTGTAATTATTGAAACCTTTTTTAAACAGATAATTAAAACAGGTGAAATTCCTCATAGCTGCTGGAGATTGATTCTGGTTCCAATACATAAAAAAGGCCCATGTGAACTTCCAGATAACTATAGGTTGCCCGCCATGATTGATTCACTGGCTAAAATATTTTGCCATTTCTTATTAAATAGAATTATCAATTGGTTAAAAGGAAACAAAAAAGGAAACAGGATCCAGAAAAAACAAAAACAGGATTCAGGTACACATTGGCTAATTTATGTTGTTTAAGCTATTTAATATGCTCCACCTAATACCACAAGATGGAAGCTTTATATATTTGCTCAATGATTACTCCAAATCTGTTTATATTGTGAATAGGCAAAGGTTGTGGAGTAAGTTACACTGATGGGGGTTACATTCAGTCACTTTGCACTTTATCAAGGCACTGTATCTTCCCAAGCGAGAATGACTATGGAAGGTGAGTTGAGTGAACTCATTCATACTAATTACAGCTTGAAGCAGGGGTGCACTGTGGCCTCTGTACTGTTTAGCATATATATAGCAGACTTAGAAGATGCTTTGAGTAACTGCAAGAATAATCCTCCAAAGATGAGGTGGAAAACTATAGGATGGCTATCCTATGCCGACAATAAGGTCATTTCTGACCATACACTGATTGGGTTCAAATATAGTTTGACCTCCCCTTATCAGTATTCCAGAAGTACTGATCTTTGTCTGAATCTGGAAAAAACAAAGATTGTGGTGCTCAATGGCAAAAAGAATAAATACAAAAAGTATACATGGAAACTAGAAGACAAGACTATTGAAATAGTTAAGAATTACACGTATTTGAGGATTTCCGATTTTTGACACCTTAGATATGAAACTTTTAGCTAATGGTGTTAAAAATAAGGTAAACAGGAAGTTTAATGCCATTCCAGCTTTTATATCAGACAGTGGTGGGTATTCAATGGAAGGGTTGATTAAAATCTATAATGCTGCAATAATCCTGTGCACCCTAAGTGGGCTAGAAATATTGACAGATAGGGAAATTAACTGGTTAAAGATTGAAGAAAAAATATTGGGAGGTATATTGGGATTGTCACCATCTACCCCTATTGAAGCTATATGTCTCGAGCTGGGCTTTACCACCGTTATCACTCGATGGAAAACTCGCTGCAGCCTCTGTTATTTCAGATGATGGATCAAAGTAAGTGCCATGGATCAATTTATTACAAATTAGACCTGATTCTTTCCCTGGAGAATAGTAATAAAGTAATGTCTTGCTGGATGCAAGATATTAGGACATTTCATTCTGATATCGGACTTATTGCTCCAACAAGGTTTTACTTTTAGAGTTTTGTTTAAATATTTTATATCACATTCGGAATATATACCTAACAAAAAAAAGAAAAAAGAAAAGAAAAAAGTTGGACTCTGGACTTGGCTGGGATGAGGGAAAGGGAGGGGAAAGTGGCGGGGCTAAGGGCAGTTCGGCTACACAAATATTACCTCCATATGCCAAGTGCATCCTCAAATGCCCCAGTAGGTCCATGGAGACTGCGCCTGGGTGGTAACAGTGCGCGGTGCAAATCAACATAACATAACATATGGCTGGTATAATCACCAAGCATATATGTGCCCTCCTGTGCACGTGCTGTTATAATATGACATGTGTAGCCTCAAACAAAAAAAAAACAACAATGCCATCATTTGCACTTTCAAAATGTTTAAATAATTATGATGCTTCTGCACGGGGAGAAGTTCTAGACAGAGATTAAGCCATTTTAAAACATTTTTTGAAGGACCTTCCATGCCCCTTTACACATTGTTATTTTTCTATATTTAACGGGGCTGTGACAACGCATAAAGCAAAATGAAACAAGCATTGGAAAGCCAACAGTTTGGGATTATGGTGCAGGTATGGAAACTGCATTTCTTAGGCACTAAGATAATGGTACTACCTGGTCATTAGATCGTAACAGCTGGAAAAGTGAGTGATTACCTGGGCGTATGATTGCATTACTTGGCAAATGTCTAATTCATCAAGCAAAAATGATTGCATTTGTGGTTGCCTGTTTTTAACACGACTTCAGTGCATGGATGAGAATGAAATCAAGTGGCTAAAAGCGCACTTAGAATAAAGGCATTTCTAGTGCACCAGTAGCCACCTACAGCTGCAATTAAGCAATTAACTCTCAACAGACTGTTTACAAATAACGGTGACATGCTAATGTGTGTTGTTACTGCTTGATAAAGCAAACTCAAAGAGATTGCAGGGGATGTGTTTTGGGAGGGGCTCATAGTGGGGGGAATGGCTATAGGGATTTGCATGACCATGGGTAGTCATAGGTGGTTAAATGTCCAAACAACAGCAACAAGCTGTGTGTCCCTCCTAATATGCCATCTCTACCTTACCGTTACCCCAATGCATTAGTGTCAGATTGTAGGTGACGCATGAGTGCCTCATAATATACTGTTTCCTCATTCTCATAGAAATAGCCGAATAACTGTTGCTACTAATATGAGCAAAATATGTAATAAATGCTATGAAGGCCCTTGCAGGTTTAAGACATCGTTTTTACATTTTTTTGAAAGACCTTTCCTTTTCCTTTATGCAACAAGAACTTAGAAAAAAAAGTCACAAAAAACACTTGTTCCTTTATTTGTACTTGCACAAACAGCATTTCAAATACATGTTTATTATCACTCAAATAATTATTCTGAAAAAATTGGATCTAGTGACTGTGCTATTGCTCATATTTTAACAGCATGTAAATTAACCAGCTTTGTCCTTCTTGGCAGATGAATACATTACAATGATCATTTAATTTCTAAAAATGTTATTAGTTTTAAAAACAGCTGTAAAAACCTTGCTAGAAGCTTTATTTTAATCTTTGAATGCTATTGAATCATTGGAAGTGGGTTAAGAACTTGCAGCACAAATCTAGCTGCAGGTTTCACATAAATCACTGCAACTGGCACATTAACCCACCAAGCAGACATTCCAAAATGAAGTCACATGGCTAAAATGTCTCTGACAGTTTTATAAAGCGCACACCAATAATTTGCCATTTTTAGAGGTATAGCCAGTTACACTGACTTATGACTGATTTTTCCAGTTCCTTCTAGCCTTTTGTAGAAACTGGCCTGTTATTAAATATCCTCATTTTATCTTTGTTATGGAACTTGTTAGGCATATGATAGAGCAATATTATCAACATCTCACTCCCTTACACAACAGTGAAGATTAAAGTTTCCCAATGAAATGCATATTCACAAGTAGCAGACTTGAAGTTGGATGCAGGCATTGAAACCATGAATGCTGGTAAAATAGCTCAGCAGGTTCAGTGCTCAATGCTGCGATCTGTGTGTGAACTGCAGGTTTGAAGCCCTGAAAGGCCAACCCAGCCTTTCATGATTCTGAGATCGATACGAGTACCAACTTCAGATGGACGATATTGTATGTGAATATGTTCTGTGTAAAGCGCTTTGGTGAAAGCAGAATAATAAATAACCCACTTCCTAGCTAGCAACTTATAAACTGTAAAGTATAATGGTGTAACTCTCACTTGATTAGCTTTATAGATCTGCAGAGAGGGGACTACATTCCAAGAAAGCCTAAAGCATTGAGAAGTGTTCCCATGACGTGGCAGACACCTATTACCGGCTGTTCATTAAACTTCATTTTGCATTCCGGGACTTGTAGATTCGCTTTTCGTAAATGTTTGTACCACAAATCAAATGCAACTTGGTATTGGACTGAAAGCAAACACTGTCCACTTGTCAGCTTCTTTCCCTACACTGCCTCCTTAATCTATATGGTACTTGTGAAGCAGAAATGTATGGGTCAGTGGGCTTTGTGTAGGGTCGTCGCGATAGGGTTAACAGTTACTCATTCCCGTGCCAATGATTACCAAGCTCGGCGTCCCCCAGGTGCGCTAAACCCATCTCTCCGGAGTAACTGTGTCATCAATTTAACCCCGTGTTTACTCTTTCAGGCGCTTGGAATGAAACCGAGGACTTCTTTGCTGCAACTGCAGCAGTGGACACAGGTGAGGAGGGTGGTCAAAACTCCAGTGCCATCCAGAGAAGACGTTATTTTCTGTGATGTCATTACATATGGAAATTGGGGGGACACCCTTCTTTTGACGGCCTGGCCCTGAAAGGCTGTGAAGAAAACGAAGCTGCAACCAGCGATATTTCGTCAAGGTCCTGTGATCAATCATTCACTGATACCACCTAAAAGTCCTGTGATCAGAGACACAGGGCGGGAAGCAGAGGGGGGCTTTCTGACAGTGCTTCCCAAAAATAAAGAGGGCACCAGGTCTGTTATATATTATGCTGTGGACCTGATTTATGAAGTCTTTCTCAATGGGATTTCAGGTTTGCAAATCAGCCCTTGGTGTCACTTTATGTGAGCATTTGTAATGAGCAAACCTAACCAATAGGCAAATAGATTATTAGGAGATCAGTTACATGCATTCAAAGTAGCTGGTGTTTGGTCAGGTTCTAAGACCGATGTTGATGAGGAAAGGGAGAGGGGTGAAAGTGTAAGCTGTAAAGAGGGGGAAACCAAGACGGGAGGGGACACTGCTCTTATTATGTGCAAAGAAAATTGTACAAATGCTGGACTCAGGGTTCTGTGGTGTTTTTCCGATCTATTGCCCTTACTTTGGCTCCCGAGTTCCAACACCTTTTGAATGTGGCATGTGCGACTCCTAAAGTGCAGGATGATAGACAGTGCTTTAAGTGGGATAAGAAATTGAGGGGGGGGGGCTCAATTGAGGGCGTGGCTTTCATTGTGGGTGTGGCCTAAAAGTGCACAACTCATAGTAAGGTGCGCAAACAGACATATAAATGTATGTGAGCATTTATATGTTTGTATGTGTACTACTATGGTTTGTGTACTTTTCAAGCCATCGTTTATAAACGTAGCAATGTTACATATTTTTATGTTTATAAAGGGTGGCTTGAAAAGTGCACAAACCATAAAAAGTTACACACACTTGGGTGCTTACCTTACTATGTTTTGTGTACTTTTCAAGCCACCTTTTATAAACAGACATTTGTAACATAATTATATGTTTCTAAAAGATGGCTTGACACGTAAACAATTCAAGGCATCTGTTATAAAGCGTTGATGAAGGACAAAACTCAAGGTGGCTTTGTCCATCGACAAAGCTTTATAAAATATGCCTTGAATTGTGTACGTTTCAAGCCGTCTTTTATAAACATAGAAATATTTCTACGTTTATAAAAGATGGCTTGAAACGTACATAATTCAAGGCATCTTTTATAAAGCTTTGCCAGCGGAGATAGTGGGCTCGGGCTCTGTGATCTATCTGCTCTGAGCAGAGATCACTGAGCCCGAGGCGCCTTTCACCCTCTGCGAACCCGCGGGCTTAGTGATCTAATCTGCATATTAGATCACAGAGCCCTCGGGGGTCAGTGACCTGGGAAGGGCAAATAAAGGGACAGTAACTTCCTCTGATGACCCTGATGAGGGGTCATCAGAGGATGTTACACTGACTGACAGAAGTGCCAGCCAGCCTCAGCGTTGCTGTGGCTGTCTGGAACTTCTGTCAGCTTGCCTGACATAATGGCATGTAAGAGGATTCAATTCAACACTACAGCTAAGTCAATGCCTAGTCTGGGATACTGAATGGAAACCCTTATTGATATATCTTTATGTCCAGTTCATGCGTTCTGGATGACTACCCCTATATAACACCCCTCTCTTGGAATCCCCCTGACCCCACTGAGCCAAGAAGTAGTTCTGTTTTGCAAGTTAAAAGTTTTATTTGATAATTTAAACAATATATATATATATATATATATCACGCTTTATAATAAATTAATAATTGGATATCACACTTAATCTGATATGATAAAGATTAACAACGGAGAATCTGGCACTAGCACACCTCTTTATAATCACTAAGGAGTTGACATGAAATGGATAAGGTAGCAACAATACTTTTATGGTTTCAAATGGATGCAATGTGGAATGAAATGCAGTACGGAAAATAACTTGATAGGATTTTAGCAAAAGACAATGTAATCACTTTCTTGGACAATTCACCCCCCCCCCTTTTATGCAATGCAAGGATATGGAAGGAAGGCACACCGTTCTCAGAAATGCAATCAAATGTGATTCAGTTCACCCCAGCAAGCTTAGACTACAGATCGGAGTTTTAAACACAGGCCCAAAATGCTTTTATGTGTGCTGGCAACGAAGTGAAAAATATGCTAAATTGCCTTTAATTCCCTCTAGAGGTTCTAGGTGAGTGAAATATACTTGGGATGAGTTCAGGCTCACTTTAGCAAGGATCTAGGAGTAACTAGCAGGTTAAACGAATTTTTGGCAAATGAAAGCAAGAAAACTGCTGTTTTCACACGTTGAGAAATTTGCAAATCGCGGCAAATTCGTGAGTGCGTTTTTCGCGATTGCGGCAAAACTATAGGGACAGCCTAGGTTCTCAGCTTCCAGATGAAAGTTACTGCAAGTCTCTAGCACAAACGGTCACGGAGATATGAGCGATTAAATAAAGGTCGTTTTTCAGATTTGAAATTTTAAAGTTCAAAAAGACAAGTGCAGCTTGCAACTAGAAAATGACAGGTGACAGCTTTACAAATGACAGGTGACAGTTAGGAGGCAGTTCTACTTAGATTAAATAGATTGAATTATATTATTTTAACTAAGAGATTGGTTCTGCACAGTTTGCTAGGTACTCACACTATATTCTTGAATTAAATGGGCCTCGCCACGGATCTGGTCAGGTTTTAGACTGGACTCTGGTCTCTGCACTTCACAGTGATCTGGGTCAGCTCTCTCTGGTTCTGCTAACAGCGGTCTGGTCTGGGTCTGCTCTCTCTCTGGTTCTGGATATTGATAGATTTGAAGTCTCTATGTTGGCACTCTGAAGGTTGATGGAGGTAAAGTATGGATTTTCCCGGCAGAGCTTCCAGCTGCAAATGGATTTGAAGGTCCCTATCTGTCCTGTCTGTCTGCTTTTATCTGTTTTTAAAATGGGTGTGTGTGCAGCATCACTAGCCCCTACCCCTCTCCACTTGTCATTGGCCACTTCATCCGCTTCCACTTGATTGGGGGAATGAAATGAAGTGTCATCATGATGAGGTCTGTTTATGATACAGAGAACCCACCCCTGTCAACTTTACACACAATCTATATTTGCTCAAAAAACATATTTGCACAGGTACACATTTGTTTAAAATTACATGCACCCTTCACATATCACAGGAGGCATACCCTGTCCAAATCTGCTCTTCCTGGGGGCTTGCATTCAGAAATGGCAATATTTGCACTTTTTAACTGATTTTGCAATATCGGACATTACCCCAAATTTACACACATATGCGCAAGGAGTATGGACATTAGTTGATGAAGTGTCAGATTTTTCACATGCACACATTTTGAGTAATATCCTCTTTTCCGCTAAAACCCCCCTGAACATACCACCGGGTCCTAACACGTCTTAAAATGTGGGCAGAAAAATCACAAGAATTATGGTGTCATTTAAATAATTTTCACAAGTCCGTACTATGAGTTATTCATCTTTTTAGAGTTATGTTCCGGCCCCAAAGGGGTGTGGTTTCCCCCCAGCACAAGGTTGAATTTCTGGTTTTTCCAGTTCTGCCAAGCCAGCTTGCTCTCACAGGCAGTGCCCCTCCCCTGTCCTTCCAGGAGGAAGCTCCATTTACGACTCCCGCCAATAAAACATTTGCCTGAGTCAGGACAGGGCTTTGTTCAGAGCTCCTGTATTCTGTGGGGGCTCCCCTTAATTCAATTATCAGAGAGATGGCATATCCTTAGTGTGGCCAGCAAAAGGCAGATAGGCCTGGGAACACAGCTGTGACTCAAGTTTCACTCCTGATGGGGGGTAGTTGCCAGGCAAAATTGGAATCTCTTTAAGCTAGTTTTTAGCTACATGTCATTTCTGTTCCCCAGTTTTCTGCATTCAAATAAAACTAAACATTTTTACATATGCAGCTAGAATGCTGATTCTAAGTTTAAAACTATGACATTTAAACAATTGAAACCTATGTGACACTCAAAAGTAGGTCACTCAGTCAATTTAAACACTTAGATTTTTAGTGTCTTTCAGTCCAAATTTACTTGGGATTTAAGAAAATGAATTCCCAACAGTTATGGGTTTGCTTTTGGCAATCAGCATTGCCATTCCCAATGGTTTCAGACTACTGTGTGGGTAGTACAATGGTGGTTTTAGGCAGTGTCCATCTGTGCCCATAACATCGGCAAAAATGAGTGGCAGCCTATTCTTCATGCATTTCCCTGTGCATTTTCTGGGAAGCTCTGGCCATCATGATGTTTTCCATGTCAGTACTGCACAGTTTTGAGGTAGGGCTTGGATGCGTGGATAAAAACATCCCACAAGCCCCCCTCTTGCGATGGCCATTCTATTTCACTAATGGGACTCGCAAGACCTGGGATGTTTCCTCATCTTCTTCCAATAGATGGGACAGTTCAGCATCTTTTTCTCCATCCGGTTGGATCGATCGGTTCTCCTCGCCGGTCCTGATGGGAAGATTGGGCGGTACCCCGGGCCCGTTGCATCTCTGCTCCCGGTCTCCGGATCGTCCTCCTTGGCCCGTCTCCCGGTTTTCTTTCTCCTAGGACGACAAAGGAAGAGCGGCAATACCTATTCATAGACATTTTTCCACCACTGTTGAGATAGTGGGGCAGCATATGCATTTCATCATAACGAAACATTACATTCTTATTTTGAAAAAAAAACAGTATAACTAAGAGACAGTTTCATGGAAATCACAATATTTTAGAGACTAGATGTGGTATGTTTTATGGTTGGAACTGAATTAGTCTGAGACAGTACCCGCTAGGATTCCAGAGGATTCCTCCAGTCGTTGCAGAGTGTGCCTGGGATGGCAACATTTCAACTGGTTTATGTGGACCCACTTGTCTTCCCCCGCTGCCAAAGGACTTTGGGGATGTGGATTTTGTAGGCCACAGGGGAGATTTTGTCTATAATCTCAAAGGGTCCCTTCCATGTAGGCAAAATTTTTCGCTGTTTTGCCTGGTTTCTTTGGAAGTTGTATAGATAGACCCGGTCCCCCACCTGATATTCCTTCCTGGAAGTCTTCAGGTCATAGTGGGTCTTCATGCTATCAGCCGATCTTTCTAGATTCCGCTGAGCGTAAGCAAAAGCATGTTGGAGGTGTTTCCTTAAATTCTCCACATACTCATGAGTAGTGGAGGCATTTATCAGTGTCTGCTCTTGGGTCCTATAGAGTAAATGCTGCGGAAGCACCATCTTGCGCCCAGTCATCAACTCAAATGGTGACATTTTGGTTGCAGATGAAGGGGTAGATCTGATGGCCATTAGGACCAGAGGTAATCGGATATCCCAACTTGGCCCAGAATCTGCCACAAACTTTTTTAGTATGCTCACAATGGTTCGGTTATATCTCTCTACTGCCCCAGAAGAAGCTGGCCTGTAAGCAATATGCAACTTCCTTTTGACCCCCAGTATCTCCCACATCTTTGTCATTACTTCACTGGTGAAGTGGCTACCTCTGTCTGACTCAATCCTTTGAGGTAGACCGAAACGGGAAAAGATGTGGTTAATCATCAGGGCAGCTGCAGTTTCTGCCTTGCAATTTGGGGCTGGGAGACATTCCACCCACTTGGTAAACAAGCATATCACAGTCAACATGTACTTATTCCCCCTAGCCGAGCGAATCACGGGGCCTACGAAGTCGATTTGTAAATCTGACCATGGCAGGGTCATCCCCCTCTTTTGGAGAGGCGCACGGTGCGGGAGGGATGATGGCTGAAATTGCGCACACACAAGACACCCCTTCAAGTATTGGTCGAGGTCCTGCCCCATGTGTGGCCAGTATGCAACCTCTCTTAAGATTTCCAATGTTGTGTGAAACCCCCTATGACCGGCGGTGGCCGCATCATGGGCGTGACTTAACATCAGGCTTCGGAATGAGGTAGGAACCACCCATTGATCGTGGCCAGCTTTGGATTTCCTTACCAACAAACCGTCTTGGATCCGGAACATTTTTGGACATTTCATCAACACTCTTAGGTCCTCTTTCCCAATGTAATCGGTACCCGTCAGGGGAAAGTTCTCAGGGTCCTCAAGGTGTTGGTAAAATTTACCAATTATTGGATCCCCCTTCTGAGCGGTAATCAAATCAGCATCAGGGGTCTCCTTACTCCATTGGGCAATTGAAAGGTCGTTGTGAGCATTTGTCTGGGACCTAGTGATAGCAGTGACCTGGATTTCCCCCAATAGGGACTCAATCTCAATTAGATCCCCTTGGATGGCCCTGGTTTTGGCCAGCTGATTAGCTAAGTCATTTCCAGTTTTGTCTGGTCCCTCTACTTTGGAATGACCCTTGATCTTTTTCCAATAGATGGTCATCTCATTCGAGGTGACCAGATCATCAATGTTTTGGATCAACTTCCCATGTTTCAAGGGTTTGTTGTTAGCACATAACATGCCTCTGGTTTTCCAATTAACCAGGTGCTCCACGAACCCGTTCCGTACATAATCCGAATCTGTGATTATGACCAGTTCGTGGAGTTGATGCTGGACAGCAGTGAGGATGGCCTGATGCACAGCCATCAATTCTGCCACCTGACTACTTCGGGGACCAATTTTGTATCCAGCGGAGGGTTCTGGGGACTCATTCACCCATGCATTCCCTACGCCGGCCACCAGTTCTTTCTCCCCGTTGTTGTCAACATGGTAAGAGCATCCATCCACATACACAGTGGGCATTCCCTCACACTTGTCTTCTTCAAAGACTTTGTGTGGGGAATTAAGGTATGCCTCCGTGTTGTCCTTGATTTTTAGACTTTCGTCCTCGAGACAGTTTTCTCTGGCACAATCATGCAAGTCAGCCAGACCTTGCGCGAGGGGACTCTTCTTGTTTTGGCCATATCTGACCTCCACAGGAAAGCCTTGCATTGACAGAATCCAGGAAGTAATTCGGGAATTACTCACATTTCCGGTCCGGATTCTGTCACTTTGGAGATATTGCAGAGGCTGGTGTGGAGTCTCCACTATGATGTGTTCCCCCTGGATAAACGGGTGGTAATTCTTCAATGCCCACACCGTTGCCAGGAGTGCCTTCTCACAATCATTGAATTTTTCCTCCACAGAGGATAAAGTTTTGCTCGCATAGGAGATTACTTTATTGACCTTGTCATGCTTTTGGTATAATACTGCCGTCAAGCACGTATTAGAGAACCCCGTCTCCAGGAAGAACTCCTTGTTTCTGACAGGGTAAGCTAGGCAAGGCGCTTGTGAGAGGCTTCTTTTGAGTTGTCTTACTGCCTCGGCTTGTTCTGGACCCCATTCCCACTTGACCCCCCCCTTCAGGAGATGAATCAGGGGTCTGGTGATCTCTGCGTAGCCCTCAATGAATTTTCTGCTGTAATTAGTCAGTCCAAGGAGGCTCCTTAGTTCCCGCAGAGTTGTGGGGTCTTTCAGTTTCTGAAGTGCTTCCACTTTCTTTTCCTGGGGACAGAGACCCTGAGGAGTAATCTCATGCCCCAAGAAATTAACACGGGTTCTATACCACTGTGCTTTCTGAAAGGAAAGTTTTGCTCCGGCGGCCCTCAACTGGGTCAGAACATAACGGATCTCCGCTATGTGTTCCTCCACAGATGAACTTTTGATGAGGACATCATCTACATAGGCCAGGTTACCCCTCGCACCCAGGTCGGGCATGGCCTTATGTAGGAAAATGTTAAATTCATTGCCGGAGTTGAGGTATCCGAAGGGAGTCCGGGTCCATGTATACTGCTGGCCCCCAGAGGTAAAAGCCAGCTTGTATTGGTCCTCCCTACTGACCGGCACGGTCCAGTATCCATTGGTAAGGTCTATTGCAGTGAATACCTGTGACCCCTGAATCTGGGCCAGCCCTTGGTCAATGTAGGGAAGAGGCCATCGGGAAGTATGGACCCGTTTGTTGAGCTCCCTGAGGTCGGCGCAGAGTCTCCACTGGCCGTTTGGCTTCAATATTCCCAGCACCGGATTATTGAAGGTGCTGTGGACTGGACGGATTATTCCCCGGGACTCAAGGTTCTTAATTATTTCAGTAAGGGTCTCCATTGATGCGAGAGGCAAGCGATATTGCTTCACAAACACTGGAGTCATGCCAGGGTCCGTGGGGATTGTTGTTGTGTGGATGTCAGTGCGACCGCAGTCATATGAGTCTACCGCAAAGAGATCTTGGAAATCCAAGAAAACTTGTTTCAACTTTTGCTTTTGTTCCAGAGTCACACAGGCATCAGCTAGGTTGACTCTCTCTTCCACCATCTGCCTGAAGCCTGGAAAGACTTCTGGTTTGGCTATTTCTGCGACCTCCTCCAGCTGGGTGGAGAAGTCCCTGTTCAGAGTGCTGATTTGGACTGGAGGCTTCAGGTGGGAAAGGCAGCCCTCATGGACCTGGAAAATCACCTCATCCCTCCTGAAGTCACAAGTCACATCTTCCTTACCATAAGGGCAAGAAGTGTACACCAGGAAGTTCCCCCCATGGTGGGTAAAAATCCTGTCTGGTGTTGGATTTTCATCACTGTCACTGTCAAAGCAGTCCTTGGGGATTGGCCCTAACAGTTCATTACCTAAATCTATGGAAAAATGTCGTTCATCAACCGCCATTCCAATAATGGTGCCTGCGGCTAGAATAATACTCTTTAAGTCGCTGTTATCCACCTCTATTGGAATGGTGTCATGTTCTATGTTGACTAATGGAGTTGGGTTTACCCCCAACCCTTGCTGTTGGAGAAAAGCGTTTAGATGTATGTAAGCATCAGGGTTTTTCAAATATTGTCCTCTTTTAACTTTCACTTCCAGGGAGAATTGTCGGGTCCTTTCTGGGATGGTGACTTCCTCTTTGATCTGGATTTCAACTGCATAAGGTAGCAATTGAGCTGACCTAAATGCTTTTTCTGGAACATCAAAGCCCATGGGATTATCCGCTAATCGGGACCAAGCTTTGAAGTTTATTAGGTCCAAACTAATGGCAAAGCGATTGAGAATGTCACTGCCTAAGTAAAAGGCGGCAGTGATGTCTCGCACGACCCAACAATTATGGACTATGCTCTTGTTGCCAATGGAGATTTTGAGCATAACCCTGCTTGGCAGGAGATGTTTGGAATTGGGTGCTTCCCGGTCCATTTCCCATTTGTCTATCAGTTTGAATGTGGGAATGGCTGGATCTTTTGGGAGTTGGCGAAACATGGCTTCGCTGATGAAGCTCTTACCATTGTTCACGCACACTCGAGCGAGAACAGAGTCCTTCCCATCATTTAACTGAACAGGGATGAACAACTGCTCTCCAATTTGCTGAATATCAACCAGGCTCTGAGCTGATTTCACATCTTTCTGGACTATAGGAGTCAGAGTTTCTGATTGTGGATTAGTGTAGAGTCTCAGAGTGTTTCCTTCCAGCGTGGAGTACCACTTTAGACTGGAAGGAAGGTTGATTTTCAGAAATAGAGAGGACCCTCCATCACCAGTCTGTTGTCCTACTGCTATTACTGTCACGTCTGGAATTTGGCTATTCTGGAAGTGAAATTCTACTTGGTCAGGTTTTTGTTCAACCATGTGGCAGGTGTCGTTTAAACTAACATGGTTGACACTCTCTTTTAATTTTATTGGTCGGCTAGTCTGGGTCCAGAGGACCTTGTTTACACAATCTATTAGGGGTGACAACCTTCTCAGGAGGTCATTCCCCAGTAAACAAGGGGTGCCCTCTGGAGTCACTACTATGACCGGGTGTTTCAACTTGTGTCGCCCGATCTTAATGTCCAAGTCTGCCGTCCCCTCGACGGGAATTTCCTTCCCGTCAAAGTTCTGGAGTTGTCCAGGAAGTGAGGTGAGAGGAATTTGGTAATTCCCTCCCCTTCCTGCATTCAGTTCATCAAAGGCCCTTCTGGACAGAAGGGTAGCTTGAGATCCAGTGTCCACCAGTGCCAAAATTGTACCCTGCCCCTGTACTTGTACCGGGGCATAATATCTTTCCTCCTTCTCATCAAGGCGGCACAGATAATGCACATTTTTGGACAACTGGCGGGCTAACTTTCTGGTTTTGGACATTTCAAGAGAAGAAATTTGGGCAGACTTCTGTGGAGAGCCTTGGGAATCTGAAAGAAAAATTTGGCAACTGGAGATCAGAGCCATTGTGGGTTCCCCTGGCTCCGGTTCCGGGCCGCCCCGCCTTTTTGGAGGCAGTCACCAGGATGGGTTTGAACCAGGGGATTTTCTTGCTGTTGGTTCTGGGATGAGATGGTGGGCGGCGGTAGCTCAGTCTCCACATCTCCCCAGTCTGGATTTGCATCCCTAGGGACCCATTTTTCTTTGGGAGGAGTTCCCCCCTCTCTGAAGGAGAAGATCCTTTTCCCAGGATCCTCTGAGGATCCCTCTCCCTCAAATTGGAAGATCTGCACCTCCTCCTCAAACTGAGTCTGTTTGGGTCTTTTGTTTCTCCTACCCCCCCTCTGCTCCTTAGGAGGCAGACTTTCAGGGGCAAGAGATTTTGTTTCCGGTTCCTGGGTTTCCAGGGGCTGTTTACAAGTGAGGAAGGAAGCTTCCTCCAAGGCTTTACACCCCCCTTCCCTTTGTGCCTCCTCCCTGGGAACCGGTGAGCTATCGGGGTGCTGCCCCCGTCATTGTTCTGGAGCACCAGGTCCAGAGTTGGGTGCGTTCTGCGCTGGCATGCCGATCTGAGGGTTCTGCTGAGCCCTCAGTATGTGACCCAGATCCCGCGCCATGTTTTGAACCTGGCGCTCTAACTGGGAGACCCGCTCAGGCTGATACGGGGCCCTGTTTTCTCCCCTGGGCTGATCCCGGGAAGGGTAGCTATCCCTTCTTTGGTAGTACCCCTGGTTGGGAAGATGTGGATACCCCTCCACCCTTGGCCTCCCCTCTCCCGGATTCGGTTGTCTGGGCTCAGGGAATTGGGGAAAGAAGGGTGGAGGATTTTGGGGCTGGAAATTGGGTGGATACCTGGGGAAAAAGTTCTGCCCAGGATTTGGAGAATTTCTGCCCTCCTGTGGGAAGTTAGGCGGGAAGTTCCCTGGGTTAGGTGCTTGGCTGGATCCCCCCCTTGGGCTGGAGGAGTCCACACATAACCCAGGATGGGTCTGTTTCCCTTGTAACGGGGGCTTACATAATCAGGAGAGCGAGGGACCCCATTTGTGGGGCTGCCTCCCTGGCTCCCTGTCTGTGACTGGCCCGAGGACCTTCTGGGCCTAGCATTATTAGGTGCAGGTAGGTTTTTAAGCCCCCCCATCTCCAACTCTAAAACAGGGGTGACCTTTACCTCTGCCACCTTGGCAGCAGCAGGGGTGCTGTTAGTTTTGGGGTTTTTGGGCTGGTTTTTGTTTTCCACCGGTTTCTGCACCTCGTAGATGCGGGTGGCTTGTTCAATGACCCATTCTAAAGATCTTTTCTCATGAAAATCTCTCACGAGCTGGGTCATTATATATTTGGGCAAGGCATGGAAAAACGTATTAATAAATTCTCTGCTGTCTGTGCGCACCCTTCTGGTGGTCTGCGCAAAGGCACGTTTCAGTTCTTGCACAAACTCTTGTGGGGCCTGATTCTCCCCACACTGCAAATTGTAGGCTGCCTTGCGAGCCTCTTGAGGATTTCGGTGCACAGAGAAATGTTTCAAGATGGCCGTTTTATAGGTGGACCATCTTAAATGATTTTGGTCCTCCAGCCCCGCAAAGAAACTGGAGTATTCTGGGGAGAATGTCCATTTGGCGTACTGGATGCAGCTACTGCTGTCCTTCAAATGGAAAGTCTCCATCATTTGCTCATAGAGCTCCAAGTGTTCCCAAACAGAGTACTTGGCGTTCTTATGATAAGGCGTGATGACACTCCTGATTGCCTTAATATGCTTCAATGGGTCCTTAAGCAAGGCCCTTTTTGCCTTATTGGCCTTTTTGGTCCGGGTAACCCTGGTCCATTCATCCTCTGACTCAGAGGCACTGCTCCCCGAGGTTCCTGTCTGATCTTCCAGGTTTTCCCAGATTCTGCGAGCCTGGGAATGGCTGGCAGAATGTGGGGACCTGGTCTCCTGTGTCCTGCACCGCTCAGAGGAGTCTTCAGATCCCTCCTTGCTGCCAGGATTTGATGGGTACCCTCCCCACTGACCTAACTGGGCAGAGGTTTTCAGGATGCCCTTAATGGGCCTACTCTCCTGGGGTTCCCCATCAAATTGCACTGTGCTTGGGTGCCCATACCCGGATGCCCGCCCCTCCATTCCTGGGTGGTACTGGCCTATGAGCCCCATGCTTCTGGCTGAATAGTAATCTGCCATCCCTGTGGCCCGGTGCTCATGTGCGCCAGGGGACATGGGGGTGGCAGAGTCCAGGGACTGAGAGAGATAAAGGCCTCTGGTGCTAGGGCTCCTGAGGTTATGCTCAGGAGTTTCCCTTTCCCAGCGAACTTGGTCTCTATCCGCCCCTGCTCCCTGTTGCAATGCAAGAGCCTGCGCCTTCAGTTCCTCAGTTAAGGCCTTACTAGACTCTATCAGTCTCTCCATCGCTACCTGTTGTTGGAGCCTATCATTGTGCTGGCAGAGAGCCTCATTCTCTCTCTGCGTTTCCTGATTGGTCCTGGAGCACTGGGCCAGTCTTTGCTGCAGGAGGGTTACCTCCTGAGCTGTTTCCCTATTGGCCTGCTCCTGTCTTGCCAGAGCATCCTCCACCCTCCTGGTGTGCTCTAGCAAGTCCTGGTGTTCTTTTTGGAGGTCACCCAGTCCCTGGTGGGCCAGGTGATTTTCTTCCAATTTCCTTTTTAAGTGGCAGAGTTCCTGGCCTAAGGTATCCCTTTCCTGACTAAGAGCCTGCATCTGTGCCGCCAGGTCGTCCCTTTGCCTTTGGAAGGCACCAGCTTTCTGGCGCTCCTGGTCAAACTCTGCCTGGGAATCCAGGTCTTTCAAAATCAGTTTATTGCTCTCTGCCTTCTCCCTATCTAGGTGGCTTTGCAGGGTGACTACCTGCTCAGCACATGCCTATTGAAGTCTAACTGTTGCTCCAGCTTTTTCTGGCTCTGCAGTAGGGAGTCCAAACCTTCTTGGTATTCCTTCTGAAAGGCCTGAAATCTGGTATCCTGGTCAGCCTTTTCCTGTTGCAGGATGTCCATATCCCTCTTTATTTTAATGATGTGCTGTCTACTCTCATTTTCTGACTCCTGGCTCCCCTGCAGCCTCTGCTCAGAAGAGACCAGGTCAGATTGGACCTTCTCTAACGCCATCTGTCGCTTATTCGCCAGATCTTGGCTTTCAGTACATTTATCCTGCATGTCTCCCATATATAGGTACAGGTATGCCGCTATCCTAACCATCTTGTCTTGTTCATCCTTAGCTTTAGGAGCCATGTATAGTTCACTCAGGGCCACATGTAGGGGACCCTGATCTCCCCATATATCTGGCCCTGTTTCAGTGACCTGTTGCGTGATGGCCTGCAACCAGACCATGCGGTCCTGGTGAGTCCACTCACCTCTCACAAATAACTTATGTAAGAAGTGCTCTCTGGCTATTTTCATGTCTACTAAGGTCGTCATTCTAGAGATTGGTCTCTGTCCTGACTAAATTAGTATTTTATTTTTGCAAAACAGACCTTTTTCTTAGAGCGTTCCTTTGAGGAGTGCTTTACAGCGTAACACAGCGTGGTGATCTGACCGGATATGTGTATCTGGTCAGCTGGCATGCTGTATTAGTCTGCACAAGTGATAGATCTAATCCAAACGTCCGGCACGAGCCCCCAATTTGTAAGAGGATTCAATTCAACACTACAGCTAAGTCAATGCCTAGTCTGGGATACTGAATGGAAACCCTTATTGATATATCTTTATGTCCAGTTCATGCGTTCTGGATGACTACCCCTATATAACACCCCTCTCTTGGAATCCCCCTGACCCCACTGAGCCAAGAAGTAGTTCTGTTTTGCAAGTTAAAAGGTTTATTTGATAATTTAAACTATATATATATATATATATATATATATATATATATATATCACGCTTTATAATAAATTAATAATTGGATATCACACTTAATCTGATATGATAAAGATTAACAACGGAGAATCTGGCACTAGCACACCTCTTTATAATCACTAAGGAGTTGACATGAAATGGATAAGGTAGCAACAATACTTTTATGGTCTCAAATGGATGCAATGTGGAATGAAATGCAGTACGGAAAATAACTTGATAGGATTTCAGCAAAAGACAATGTAATCACTTTCTTGGACAATTCACCCCCCCCTTTTATGAAATGCAAGGATATGGAAGGAAGGCACACAGTTCTCAGAAATGCAATCAAATGTGATTCAGTTCACCCCAGCAAGCTTAGACTACAGATCAGAGTTTTAAACACAGGCCCAAAATGCTTTTATGTGTGCTGGCAATGAAGTGAAAAATATGCTAAATTGCCTTTAATTCCTCTAGAGGTTCTAGGTGAGTGAAATATACTTGGGATGAGTTCAGGCTCACTTTAGCAAGGATCTAGGAGTAACTAGCAGGTTAAACGAATTTTTGGCAAATGAAAGCAAGAAAACTGCTGTTTTCACACGTTGAGAAATTTGCAAATCGCGGCAAATTCGCGAGTGCGTTCTTCGCGATTGCGGCAAAACTATACGGACTAGCACGATCGTTTTGGGGTCCTAGGACAGCCTAGGATCCCAGCTTCCAGATGAAAGTTACTGCAAGTCTCTAGCACAAACGGTCACGGAGATATGAGCAATTAAATAAAGGTAGTTTTTCAGATTTTAAATTTTAACGTTCAAAAAGACAAGTGCAGCTTGCAACTAGAAAATGACAGGTGACAGCTTTACAAATGACAGGTGACAGTTAGGAGGCAGTTCTACTTAGATTAAATAGATTGAATTATATTATTTTAACTAAGAGATTGGTTCTGCACAGTTTGCTAGGTACTCACACTATATTCTTGAATTAAATGGGCCTCGCCACGGATCTGGTCAGGTTTTAGACTGGACTCTGGTCTCTGCACTTCACAGTGATCTGGGTCAGCTCTCTCTGGTTCTGCTAACAGCGTTCTGGTCTGGGTCTGCTCTCTCTCTGGTTCTGGATATTGATAGATTTGAAGTCTCTATGTTGGCTCTCTGAAGGTTGATGGAGGTAAAGTATGGATTTTCCCGGCAGAGCTTCCAGCTGCAAATGGATTTGAAGGTCCCTATCTGTCCTGTCTGTCTGCTTTTATCTGTTTTTAAAATGGGTGTGTGTGCAGCATCACTAGCCCCTACCCCTCTCCACTTGTCATTGGCCACTTCATCCGCTTCCACTTGATTGGGGGAATGAAATGAAGTGTCATCATGATGAGGTCTGTTTATGATACAGAGAACCCACCCCTGTCAACTTTACACACAATCTATATTTGCTCAAAAAACATATTTGCACAGGTACACATTTGTTTAAAATTACATGCACCCCTCACATATCACAGGAGGTATACCCTGTCCAAATCTACTCTTCCTGGGGGCTTGCATTCAGAAATGGCAATATTTGCACTTTTTAACTGATTTTGCAATATCGGACATTACCCCAAATTTACACACATGTGCGCAAGGAGTATGGACATTAGTTGATGAAGTGTCAGATTTTTCACATGCACACATTTTGAGTAATATCCTCTTTTCCGCTAAAACCCCCCTGAACATACCACCGGATCCTAACACGTCTTAAAATGTGGGCAGAAAAATCACAAGAATTATGGTGTCATTTAAATAATTTTCACAAGTCCGTACTATGAGTTATTCATCTTTTTAGAGTTATGTTCCGGCCCCAAAGGGATGTGGTTTCCCCCCAGCACAAGGTTGAATTTCTGGTTTTTCCAGTTCTGCCAAGCGAGCTTGCTCTCACAGGCAGTGCCCCTCCCCTGTCCTTCCAGGAGGAAGCTCCATTTACGACTCCCGCCAATAAAACATTTGCCTGAGTCAGGACAGGGCTTTGTTCAGAGCTCCTGTATTCTGTGGGGGCTCCCCTTAATTCAATTATCAGAGAGATGGCATATCCTTAGTGTGGCCAGCAAAAGGCAGATAGGCCTGGGAACACAGCTCTGACTCAAGTTTCACTCCTGATGGGGGGTAGTTGCCAGGCAAAATTGGAATCTCTTTAAGCCAGTTTTTAGCTACATGTCATTTCTGTTCCCCAGTTTTCTGCATTCAAATAAAACTAAACATTTTTACATATGCAGCTAGAATGCTGATTCTAAGTTTAAAACTATGACATTTAAACAATTGAAACCTATGTGACACTCAAAAGTAGGTCACTCAGTCAATTTAAACACTTAGATTTTTAGTGTCTTTCAGTCCAAATTTACTTAAACTGCTGAAATCCACAGCTCAGCCAGTCTTGTTATAAACCTTCAAGTCACTTCAGAATATAACTTTACATTGGATCCACCGCTCAGTAAGTCTTTCTTTGGCTTGCCTTGGGTTCATTTATTCAGTTTTACACAAAATCTGGTGGTTTTAAAACGCCGGCTTTCTGATAGTGGTGAGTACTGGTACTGCACCCCTTTTTGGGATTTAAGAAAATGAATTCCCAACAGTTATGGGTTTGCTTTTGGCAATCAGCATTGCCATTCCCAATGGTTTCAGACTACTGTGTGGGTAGTCCAATGGTGGTTTTAGGCAGTGTCCTTCTGTGCCCATAACATCGGCAAAAATGAGTGGCAGCCTATTCTTCATGCATTTCCCTGTGCATTTTCTGGGAAGCTCTGGCCATCATGATGTTTTCCATGTCAGTACTGCACAGTTTTGAGGTAGGGCTTGGATGCGTGGATAAAAACATCCCACAGGCAGGTGCATCTCCTGTGGCGGAATAATGTGTCCCGCCAATGTTGTGTGGGACTGGGGGGGCCCCGGCAGGGCACCGGCTCAGCCCCACTTTCTGAAGACTTAAAGCACTGATGGTAGAGCTGGAGACCAGGCAGGATCTGGATTAATGGGCCTTGTGTGTGGTCGTGGTATGGAGTTGTGATTACTCGTTCCCATACTTGTAATTGCAATTCTTGGCTGTTGTCTTCAAGGCGCACTGAACTGAACTCTCCAGAGTACATTTCCCAGGAAGGTAATCTTATGGCAGGGCCGGAGGGCGACTTCCCAGGCGTCCTGCCATTAACCCCGGCCACACCAGGTCGGCAGAATATTTCACGGGCTACCCCTAGCTGGCACAGTGGGACAGGAACGGGAGGCGCCCTATTGAAATTAAATGTGCTCCGCTCTCAGGGCAGGTGGGGGAAGGTAGGGGTGCCACGTTTTTGTTTTGCTGCCCGTGGCTCTGGGACTTCTAAGGCCAGCCCTGAATGTAACCATTTGTTTTCTCTTTCAGGAGCTGGGAATGAAACCGAGGACTTCCTCACTGCAACTGTAGCAGTAGACACAGGTGAGGAGGGTGTGCTGCAGACCCCAGTACCTGCTAGAGAGGAATGTGGCAATTGGGGTGAATTCTGGGGCTGCTTATTACCTTTCATTTTTCCAGTGAGCGTGACTTTTGAGTAGCCACATATCAAAAAAGAGGCCCTGGAAATAACTTTCAAAGTGACCCCATATTACACATTTTCAGCAAGCCCAATCCCTTTCCTGTTGGAACATTTGGAAGTAAAACAGGTTACTACACAAGAGGCCCAGAGTGCAGAGGCCTCCCGGGAAATATCTAGCGTTCCCTATAGGCCAATACACTGCTGCCCATTAAAGGCACTAATGAATGTGACGTAAAGACAGGTGCCCATGTCCCCTCCTGCCCCTCCCATGAGCGCCGCCCAGTTTTCTGCATTCAAATAAAACTAAACATTTTTACATATGCAGCTAGAATGCTGATTCTAAGTTTAAAACTATGACATTTAAACAATTGAAACCTATGTGACACTCAAAAGTAGGTCACTCAGTCAATTTAAACACTTAGATTTTTAGTGTCTTTCAGTCCAAATTTACTTAAACTGCTGAAATCCACAGCTCAGCCAGTCTTGTTATAAACCTTCAAGTCACTTCAGAATATAACTTTACATTGGATCCACCTCTCAGTAAGTCTTTATTTGGCTTGCCTTGGGTTCATTTATTCAGTTTTACACAAAATCTGGTGGTTTTAAAACGCCGGCTTTCTGATAGTGGTGAGTACTGGTACTGCACCCCTTTTTGGGATTTAAGAAAATGAATTCCCAACAGTTATGGGTTTGCTTTTGGCAATCAGCATTGCCATTCCCAATGGTTTCAGACTACTGGGGGGTTGTCCAATGGTGGTTTTAGGCAGTGTCCTTCTGTGCCCATAACATCGGCAAAAATGAGTGGCAGCCTAAACTTCATGCATTTCCCTGTGCATTTTCTGGGAAGCTCTGGCCATCATGATGTTTTCCATGTCAGTACTGCACAGTTTTGAGGTAGGGCTTGGATGCGTGGATAAAAACATCCCACAAGCCCCCCTCTTGCGATGGCCATTCTATTTCACTAATGGGACTCGCAAGACCTGGGATGTTTCCTCATCTTCTTCCAATAGATGGGACAGTTCAGCATCTTTTTCTGCATCCGGTCGGATCGATCGGTTCTCCTCGCCGGTCCTGATGGGAAGATTGGGCGGTACCCCGGGCCCGTTGCGTCTCTGCTCCCGGTCTCCGGATCGTCCTCCTTGGCCCGTCTCCCGGTTTTCTTTCTCCTAGGACGACAAAGGAAGAGCGGCAATACCTATTCATAGACATTTTTCCACCACTGTTGAGATACTGGGGCAGCATATGCATTTCATCATAACGAAACATTACATTCTTATTTTGAAAAAAAAAACAGTATAACTAAGAGACAGTTTCATGCAAATCACAATATTTTAGAGACTAGATGTGGTATGTTTTATGGTTGGAACTGAATTAGTCTGAGACAGTACCCGCTAGGATTCCAGAGGATTCCTCTAGTCGTTGCAGAGTGTGCCTGGGATGGCAACATTTCAACTGGTTTATGTGGACCCACTTGTCTTCCCCCGCTGCCAAAGGACCTTTGGGGATGTGGATTTTGTAGGCCACAGGGGAGATTTTGTCTATAATCTCAAAGGGTCCCTTCCATGTAGGCAAAAATTTTCGCTGTTTTGCCTGGTTTCTTTGGAAGTTGTATAGATAGACCCGGTCCCCCACCTGATATTCCTTCCTGGAAGTCTTCAGGTCATAGTGGGTCTTCATGCTATCAGCCGATCTTTCTAGATTCCGCTGAGCATAAGCAAAAGCATGTTGGAGGTGTTTCCTTAAATTCTCCACATACTCATGAGTAGTGGAGGCATTTATCAGTGTCTGCTCTTGGGTCCTATAGAGCAAATGCTGCGGAAGCACCATCTTGCGCCCAGTCATCAACTCAAATGGTGACATTTTGGTTGCAGATGAAGGGGTAGATCTGATGGCCATTAGGACCAGAGGTAATCGGATATCCCAACTTGGCCCAGAATCTGCCACAAACTTTTTTAGTATGCTCACAATGGTTCGGTTATATCTCTCTACTGCCCCAGAAGAAGCTGGCCTGTAAGCAATATGCAACTTCCTTTTGACCCCCAGTATCTCCCACATCTTTGTCATTACTTCACTGGTGAAGTGGCTACCTCTGTCTGACTCAATCCTTTGAGGTAGACCGAAACGGGAAAAGATGTGGTTAATCATCAGGGCAGCTGCAGTTTCTGCCTTGCAATTTGGGGCTGGGAGACATTCCACCCACTTGGTAAACAAGCATGTCACAGTCAACATGTACTTATTCCCCCTAGCCGAGCGAATCACGGGGCCTACAAAGTCGATTTGTAAATCTGACCATGGCAGGGTCATCCCCCTCTTTTGGAGAGGCGCACGGTGCGTGAGGGATGATGGCTGAAATTGCGCACACACAAGACACCCCTTCAAGTATTGGTCGAGGTCCTGCCCCATGTGTGGCCAGTATGCAACCTCTCTTAAGATTTCCAATGTTGTGTGAAACCCCCTATGACCGGCGGTGGCCGCATCATGGGCGTGACTTAACATCAGGCTTCGGAATGAGGTAGGAACCACCCATTGATCGTGGCCAGCTTTGGATTTCCTTACCAACAAACCGTCTTGGATCCGGAACATTTCTGGACATTTCATCAACACTCTTAGGTCCTCTTTCCCAATGTAATCGGTACCCGTCAGGGGAAAGTTCTCAGGGTCCTCAAGGTGTTGGTAAAATTTACCAATTATTGGATCCCCCTTCTGATCAAATCAGCATCAGGGGTCTCCTTGCTCCATTGGGCAATTGAAAGGTCGTTGTGAGCATTTGTCTGGGACCTAGTGATAGCAGTGACCTGGATTTCCCCCAATAGGGACTCAATCTCAATTAGATCCCCTTGGATGGCCCCGGTTTTGGCCAGCTGATCAGCTAAGTCATTTCCAGTTTTGTCTGGTCCCTCTACTTTGGAATGACCCTTGATCTTTTTCCAATAGATGGTCATCTCATTCGAGGTGACCAGATCATCAATGTTTTGGATCAACTTCCCATGTTTCAAGGGTTTGTTGTTAGAACATAACATGCCTCTGGTTTTCCAATTAACCAGGTGCTCCACGAACCCGTTCCGTACATAATCCGAATCTGTGATTATGACCAGTTTGTGGAGTTGATGCTGGACAGCAGTGAGGATGGCCTGATGCACAGCCATCAATTCTGCCACCTGACTACTTCGGGGACCAATTTTGTATCCAGCGGAGGGTTCTGGGGACTCATTCACCCATGCATTCCCTACGCCGGCCACCAGTTCTTTCTCCCCGTTGTTGTCAACATGGTAAGAGCATCCATCCACATACACAGTGGGCATTCCCTCACACTTGTCTTCTTCAAAGACTTTGTGTGGGGAATTAAGGTATGCCTCCGTGTTGTCCTTGATTTTTAGACTTTCGTCCTCGAGACAGTTTTCTCTGGCACAATCATGCAAGTCAGCCAGACCTTGCGCGAGGGGACTCTTCTTGTTTTGGCCATATCTGACCTCCACAGGAAAGCCTTGCATTGACAGAATCCAGGAAGTAATTCGGGAATTACTCACATTTCCGGTCCGGATTCTGTCACTTTGGAGATATTGCAGAGGCTGGTGTGGAGTCTCCACTATGATGTGTTCCCCCTGGATAAACGGGCGGTAATTCTTCAATGCCCACACCGTTGCCAGGAGTGCCTTCTCACAATCATTGAATTTTTCCTCCACAGAGGATAAAGTTTTGCTCGCATAGGAGATTACTTTATTGACCTTGTCATGCTTTTGGTATAATACTGCCGTCAAGCACGTATTAGAGAACCCCGTCTCCAGGAAGAACTCCTTGTTTCTGACAGGGTAAGCTAGGCAAGGCGCTTGTGAGAGGCTTCTTTTGAGTTGTCTTACTGCCTCGGCTTGTTCTGGACCCCATTCCCACTTGACCCCCCCCTTCAGGAGATGAATCAGGGGTCTGGTGATCTCTGCGTAGCCCTCAATGAATTTTCTGCTGTAATTAGTCAGTCCAAGGAGGCACCTTAGTTCCCGCAGAGTTGTGGGGTCTTTCAGTTTCTGAAGTGCTTCCACTTTCTTTTCCTGGGGACAGAGACCCTGAGGAGTAATCTCATGCCCCAAGAAATTAACACGGGTTCTACACCACTGTGCTTTCTGAAAGGAAAGTTTTGCTCCGGCGGCCCTCAACTGGGTCAGAACATAACGGATCTCCGCTATGTGTTCCTCCACAGATGAACTTTTGATGAGGACATCATCTACATAAGCCAGGTTACCCCTCGCACCCAGGTCGGGCATGGCCTTATGTAGGAAAATGTTAAATTCATTGCCGGAGTTGAGGTATCCGAAGGGAGTCCGGGTCCATGTATACTGCTGGCCCCCAAAGGTAAAAGCCAGCTTGTATTGGTCCTCCCTACTGACCGGCATGGTCCAGTATCCATTGGTCAGGTCTATTGCAGTGAATACCTGTGACCCCTGAATCTGGGCCAGCCCTTGGTCAATGTAGGGAAGAGGCCATCGGGAAGTATGGACCCGTTTGTTGAGCTCCCTGAGGTCGGCGCAGAGTCTCCACTGGCCGTTTGGCTTCAATATTCCCAGCACCGGATTATTGAAGGTGCTCTGGACTGGACGGATTATTCCCCGGGACTCAAGGTTCTTAATTATTTCAGTAAGGGACTCCATTGATGCGAGGGGCAAGCGATATTGCTTCACAAACACTGGAGTCATGCCAGGGTCCGTGGGGATTGTTGTTGTGTGGATGTCAGTGCGACCGCAGTCATATGAGTCTACCGCAAAGAGATCTTGGAAATCCAAGAAAACTTGTTTCAACTTTTGCTTTTGTTCCAGAGTCACACAGGCATCAGCTAGGTTGACTCTCTCTTCCACCATCTGCCTGAAGCCTGGAAAGACTTCTGGTTTGGCTATTTCTGCGACCTCCTCCAGCTGGGTGGAGAAGTCCCTGTTCAGAGTGCTGATTTGGACTGGAGGCTTCAGGTGGGAAAGGCAGCCCTCATGGACCTGGAAAATCACCTCATCCCTCCTGAAGTCACAAGTCACATCTTCCTTACCATAAGGGCAAGAAGTGTACACCAGGAAGTTCCCCCCATGGCGGGTAAAAATCCTGTCTGGTGTTGGATTGTCATCACTGTCACTGTCAAAGCAGTCCTTGGGGATTGGCCCTAACAGTTCATTACCTAAATCTATGGAAAAATGTCGGTCATCAACCGCCATTCCAATAATGGTGCCTGCGGCTAGAATAATACTCTTTAAGTCGCTGTTATCCACCTCTATTGGAATGGTGTCATGTTCTATGTTGACTAATGGAGTTGGGTTTACCCCCAACCCTTGCTGTTGGAGAAAAGCGTTTAGATGTATGTAAGCATCAGGGTTTTTCAAATATTGTCCTCTTTTAACTTTCACTTCCAGGGAGAATTGTCGGGTCCTTTCTGGGATGGTGACTTCCTCTTTGATCTGGATTTCAACTGCATAAGTAGCAATTGAGCTGACCTAAATGCTTTTTCTGGAACATCAAAGCCCATGGGATTATCCACTAATCGGGACCAAGCTTTGAAGTTTATTAGGTCCAAACTAATGGCAAAGCGATTGAGAATGTCACTGCCTAAGTAAAAGGCGGCAGTGATGTCTCGCACGACCCAACAATTATGGACTATGCTCTTGTTGCCAATGGAGATTTTGAGCATACACCTGCTTGGCAGGAGATGTTTGGAATTGGGTGCTTCCAGGTCCATTTCCCATTTGTCTATCAGTTTGAATGTGGGAATGGCTGGATCTTTTGGGAGTTGGCGAAACATGGCTTCGCTGATGAAGCTCTTACCATTGTTCACGCACACTCGAGCGAGAACAGAGTCCTTCCCATCATTTAACTGAACAGGGATGAACAACTGCTCTCCAATTTGCTGAATATCAGCCAGGCTCTGAGCTGATTTCACATCTTTCTGGACTATAGGAGTGGGAGTTTCTGCTTGTGGATTAGTATAGAGTCTCAGAGTGTTTCCTTCCAGCGTGGAGTACCACTTTAGACTGGAAAGAAGGTTGATTTTCAGAAATAGAGAGGACCCTCCATCACCAGTCTGTTGTCCTACTGCTATTACTGTCACGTCTGGAATTTGGCTATTCTGGAAGTGAAATTCTACTTGGTCAGGTTTTTGTTCAACCATGTGGAAGGTGCCGTTTAAACTAACATGGTTGACACTCTCTTTTAATTTTATTGGTCGGCTAGTCTGGGTCCAGAGGACCTTGTTTACACAATCTATTAGGGGTGACAACCTTCTCAGGAGGTCATTCCCCAGTAAACAAGGGGTGCCCTCTGGAGTCACTACTATGACCGGGTGTTTCAACTTGTGTCGCCCGATCTTAATGTCCAAGTCTGCCGTCCCCTCGACGGGAATTTCCTTCCCGTCAAAGTTCTGGAGTTGTCCAGGAAGTGAGGTGAGAGGAATTTGGTAATTCCCTCCCCTTCCTGCATTCAGTTCATCAAAGGCCCTTCTGGACAGAAGGGTAGCTTGAGATCCAGTGTCCACCAGTGCCAAAATTGTACCCTGCCCCTGTACTTGTACCGGGGCATAATATCTTTCCTTCTTCTCCTCAAGGAGGCACAGATAATGCACATTTTTGGACAACTGGCGGGCTAACATTCTGGTTTTGGACATTTCAAGAGAAGAAATTTGGGCAGACTTCTGTGGAGAGCCTTGGGAATCTGAAAGAAAAATTTGGCAACTGGAGATCAGAGCCATTGTGGGTTCCCCTGGCTCCGGTTCCGGGCCGCCCCCCCTTTTTGGAGGCAGTCACCAGGATGGGTTTGAACCAGGGGATTTTCTTGCTGTTGGTTCTGGGATGAGATGGTGGGCGGCGGTAGCTCAGTCTCCACATCTCCCCAGTCTGGATTTGCATCCCTAGGGACCCATTTTTCTTTGGGAGGAGTTCCCCCCTCTCTGAAGGAGAAGATCCTTTTCCCAGGATCCTCTGAGGATCCCTCTCCCTCAAATTGGAAGATCTGTACCTCCTCCTCAAACTGAGTCTGTTTGGGTCTTTTGTTTCTCCTACCCCCCCTCTGCTCCTTAGGAGGCAGACTTTCAGGGGCAAGAGATTTTGTTTCCGGTTCCTGGGTTTCCAGGGGCTGTTTACAAGTGAGGAAGGAAGCTTCCTCCAAGGCTTTACACCCCCCTTCCCTTTGTGCCTCCTCCCTGGGAACCGGTGAGCTATCGGGGTGCTGCCCCCGTCATTGTTCTGGAGCACCAGGTCCAGAGTTGGGTGCGTTCTGCGCCGGCATGCCGATCTGAGGGTTCTGCTGAGCCCTCAGTATGTGACCCAGATCCCGCGCCATGTTTTGAACCTGGCGCTCTAACTGGGAGACCCGCTCAGGCTGATACGGGGCCCTGTTTTCTCCCCTGGGCTGATCCCGGGAAGGGTAGCTATCCCTTCTTTGGTAGTACCCCTGGTTGGGAAGATTTGGATACCCCTCCACCCTTGGCCTCCCCTCTCCCGGATTCGGTTGTCTGGGCTCAGGGAATTGGGGAAAGAAGGGTGGAGGATTTTGGGGCTGGAAATTGGGTGGATACCTGGGGAAAAAGTTCTGCCCAGGATTTGGAGAATTTCTGCCCTCCTGTGGGAAGTTAGGAGGGAAGTTCCCTGGGTTAGGTGCTTGGCTGGATCCCCCCCCTTGGGCTGGAGGAGTCCACACATAACCCAGGATGGGTCTGTTTCCCTTGTAACGGGGGCTTACATAATCAGGAGAGCGAGGGACCCCATTTGTGGGGCTGCCTCCTGGCTCCCTGTCTGTGACTGGCCCGAGGACCTTCTGGGCCTAGCATTATTAGGTGCAGGTAGGTTTTTAGGCCCCCCCATCTCCAACTCTAAAACGGGGTGACCTTTACCTCTGCCACCTTGGCAGCAGCAGGGGTGCTGTTAGTTTTGGGTTTTTTGGGCTGGTTTTTGTTTTCCACCGGTTTCTGCACCTCGTAGATGCGGGTGGCTTGTTCAATGACCCATTCTAAAGATCTTTTCTCATGAAAATCTCTCACGAGCTGGGTCATTATATATTTGGGCAAGGCATGGAAAAACGTATTAATAATTTCTCTGCTGTCTGTGCGCACCCTTCTGGTGGTCTGCGCAAAGGCACGTTTCAGTTCTTGCACAAACTCTTGTGGGGCCTGATCCTCCCCACACTGCAAATTGTAGGCTGCCTTGCGAGCCTCTTGAGGATTTCGGTGCACAGAGAAATGTTTCAAGATGGCCGCCTTATAGGTGGACCATCTTAAATGATTTTGGTCCTCCAGCCCCGCAAAGAAACTGAAGTATTCTGGGGAGAATATCCATTTGGCGTACTGGATGCAGCTACTGCTGTCCTTCAAATGGAAAGTCTCCATCATTTGCTCATAGAGCTCCAAGTGTTCCCAAACAGAGTACTTGGCGTTCTTATGATAAGGCGTGATGACACTCCTGATTGCCTTAATCTGCTTCAATGGGTCCTTAAGCAAGGCCCTTTTTGCCTTATTGGCCTTTTTGGTCCGGGTAACCCTGGTCCATTCATCCTCTGACTCAGAGGCACTGCTCCCCGAGGTTCCTGTCTGATCTTCCAGGTTTTCCCGGATTCTGCGAGCCTGGGAATGGCTGGCAGAATGTGGGGACCTGGTCTCCTGTGTCCTGCACCGCTCAGAGGAGTCTTCAGATCCCTCCTTGCTGCCAGGATTTGATGGGTACCCCCCCCACTGACCTAACTGGGCAGAGGTTTTCAGGATGCCTTTAATGGGCCTACTCTCCTGGGGTTCCCCATCAAATTGCACTGTGCTTGGGTGCCCATACCCGGATGCCCGCCCCTCCATTCCTGGGTGGTACTGGCCTATGAGCCCCATGCTTCTGGCTGAATAGTAATCTGCCATCCCTGTGGCCCGGTGCTCATGTGCGCCAGGGGACATGGGGGTGGTAGAGTCCAGGGACTGAGAGAGATAAAGGCCTCTGGTGCTAGGGCTCCTGAGGTTATGCTCAGGAGTTTCCCTTTCCCAGCGAACTTGGTCTCTATCCGCCCCTGCTCCGTGTTGCAATGCAAGAGCCTGCGCCTTCAGTTCCTCAGTTAAGGCCTTACTAGACTCTATCAGTCTCTCCTGCATCGCTACCTGTTGTTGGAGCCTATCATTGTGCTGGCAGAGGGCCTCATTCTCTCTCTGCGTTTCCTGATTGGTCCTGGAGCACTGGGCCAGTCTTTGCTGCAGGAGGGTTACCTCCTGAGCTGTGTCCCTATTGGCCTGCTCCTGTCTTGCCAGAGCATCCTCCACCCTCCTGGTGTGCTCTAGCAAGTCCTGGTGTTCTTTTTGGAGGTCACCCAGTCCCTGGTGGGCCAGGTGATTTTCTTCCAATTTCCTTTTTAAGTGGCAGTGACTAAGAGCCTGCATCTGTGCCGCCAGGTCGTCCCTTTGCCTTTGGAAGGCACCAGCTTTCTGGCGCTCCTGGTCAAACTCTGCCTGGGTATCCAGGTCTTTCAAAATCAGTTTATTGCTCTCTGCCTTCTCCCTATCTAGGTGGCTTTGCAGGGTGACTACCTGCTCAGCACATGCCCTATTGAAGTCTAACTGTTGCTCCAGCTTTTTCTGGCTCTGCAGTAGGGAGTCCAAACCTTCTTGGTATTCCTTCTGCAAGGCCTGAAATCTGGTATCCTGGTCAGCCTTTTCCTGTTGCAGGATGTCCATATCCCTCTTTATTTTAATGATGTGCTGTCTACTCTCATTTTCTGACTCCTGGCTCCCCTGCAGCCTCTGCTCAGAAGAGACAAGGTCAGATTAGACCTTCTCTAACGCCATCTGTCGCTTATTCGCCAGATCTTGGCTTTCAGTACATTTATCCTGCATGTCTCCCATATATAGGTACAGGTATGCCGCTATCCTAACCATCTTGTCTTGTTCATCCTTAGCTTTAGGAGCCATGTATAGTTCACTCAGGGCCACATGTAGGGGACCCTGATCTCCCCATATATCTGACCCTGTTTCAGTGACCTGTTGCGTGATGGCCTGCAACCAGACCATGCGGTCCTGGTGAGTCCACTCACCTCTCACAAATAACTTATGTAAGAAGTGCTCTCTGGCTATTTTCATGTCTACTAAGGTTGTCATTCTAGAGATTGGTCTCTGTCCTGACTAAATTAGTATTTTATTTTTGCAAAACAGACCTTTTTCTTAGAGCGTTCCTTTGAGGAGTGCTTTACAGCGTAACACAGCGTGGTGATCTGACCGGATATGTGTATCTGGTCAGATGGCACGCTGTATTAGTCTGCACAAGTGATAGATCTAATCCAAACGTCCGGCACGAGCCCCCAATTTGTAAGAGGATTCAATTCAACACTACAGCTAAATCAATGCCTAGTCTGGGATACTGAATGGAAACCCTTATTGATATATCTTTATGTCCAGTTCATGCGTTCTGGATGACTACCCCTATATAACACCCCTCTCTTGGAATCCCCCTGACCCCACTGAGCCAAGAAGTAGTTCTGTTTTGCAGGTTAAAAGGTTTATTTGATAATTTAAACAATATATATATATATATATATATATATATATATATATATATATATATATATATATATATATCACGCTTTATAATAAATTAATAATTGGATATCACACTTAATCTGATATGATAAAGATTAACAACGGAGAATCTGGCACTAGCACACCTCTTTATAATGACTAAGGAGTTGACATGAAATGGATAAGGTAGCAACAATACTTTTATGGTCTCAAATGGATGCAATGTGGAATGAAATGCAGTACGGAAAATAACTTGATAGGATTTCAGCAAAAGACAATGTAATCACTTTCTTGGACAATTCACCCCCCCTTTTTTGCAATGTAAGGATATGGAAGGAAGGCACACAGTTCTCAGAAATGCAATCAAATGTGATTCAGTTCACCCCAGCAAGCTTAGACTACAGATCGGAGTTTTAAACACAGGCCCAAAATGCTTTTATGTGTGCTGGCAATGAAGTGAAAAATATGCTAAATTGCCTTTAATTCCCTCTAGAGGTTCTAGGTGAGTGAAATATACTTGGGATGAGTTCAGGCTCACTTTAGCAAGGATCTAGGAGTAACTAGCAGGTTAAACGAATGTTTGGCAAATGAATGCAAGAAAACTGCTGTTTTCACACGTTGAGAAATTTGCAAATCGTGGCAAATTCGTGAGTGCGTTTTTCGCGATTGCGGCAAAACTATAGGGACTAGCACTATCGTTTTGGGGTCCTAGGACAGCCTAGGATCTCAGCTTCCAGATGAAAGTTACTGCAAGTCTCTAGCACAAACGGTCACAGAGATATGAGTGATTAAATAAAGGTCGTTTTTCAGATTTGAAATTTTAAAGTTCAAAAAGACAAGTGCAGCTTGCAACTAGAAAATGACAGGTGACAGCTTTACAAATGACAGGTGACAGTTAGGAGGCAGTTCTACTTAGATTAAATAGATTGAATTATATTACTTTAACTAAGAGATTGGTTCTGCACAGTTTGCTAGGTACTCACACTATATTCTTGAATTAAATGGGCCTCGCCACGGATCTGGTCAGGTTTTAGACTGGACTCTGGTCTCTGCACTTCACAGTGATCTGGGTCAGCTCTCTCTGGTTCTGCTAACAGCGGTCTGGTCTGGGTCTGCTCTCTCTCTGGTTCTGGATATTGATAGATTTGAAGTCTCTATGTTGGCTCTCTGAAGGTTGATGGAGGTAAAGTATGGATCTTCCCGGCAGAGCTTCCAGCTGCAAATGGATTTGAAGGTCCCTATCTGTCCTGTCTGTCTGCTTTTATCTGTTTTTAAAATGGGTGTGTGTGCAGCATCACTAGCCCCTACCCCTCTCCACTTGTCATTGGCCACTTCATCCGCTTCCACTTGATTGGGGGAATGAAATGAAGTGTCATCATGATGAGGTCTGTTTATGATACAGAGAACCCACCCCTGTCAACTTTACACACAATCTATATTTGCTCAAAAAACATATTTGCACAGGTACACATTTGTTTAAAATTACATGCACCCTTCACATATCACAGGAGGTATACCCTGTCCAAATCTGCTCTTCCTGGGGGCTTGCATTCAGAAATGGCAATATTTGCACTTTTTAACTGATTTTGCAATATCGGACATTACCCCAAATTTACACACATGTGCGCAAGGAGTATGGACATTAGTTGATGAAGTGTCAGATTTTTCACATGCACACATTTTGAGTAATATCCTCTTTTCCGCTAAAACCCCCCTGAACATACCACCGGGTCCTAACACGTCTTAAAATGTGGGCAGAAAAATCACAAGAATTATGGTGTCATTTAAATAATTTTCACAAGTCCGTACTATGAGTTATTCATCTTTTTAGAGTTATGTTCCGGCCCCAAAGGGATGTGGTTTCCCCCCAGCACAAGGTTGAATTTCTGGTTTTTCCAGTTCTGCCAAGCGAGCTTGCTCTCACAGGCAGTGCCCCTCCCCTGTCCTTCCAGGAGGAAGCTCCATTTACGACTCCCGCCAATAAAACATTTGCCTGAGTCAGGACAGGGCTTTGTTCAGAGCTCCTGTATTCTGTGGGGGCTCCCTTTAATTCAATTATCAGAGAGATGGCATATCCTTAGTGTGGCCAGCAAAAGGCAGATAGGCCTGGGAACACAGCTGTAACTCAAGTTTCACTCCTGATGGGGGGTAGTTGCCAGGCAAAATTGGAATCTCTTTAAGCCATTTTTTAGCTACATGTCATTTCTGTTCCCCAGTTTTCTGCATTCAAATAAAACGAAACATTTTTACATATGCAGCTAGAATGCTGATTCTAAGTTTAAAACTATGACATTTAAACAATTGAAACCTATGTGACACTCAAAAGTAGGTCACTCAGTCAATTTAAACACTTAGATTTTTAGTGTCTTTCAGTCCAAATTTACTTAAACTGCTGAAATCCACAGCTCAGCCAGTCTTGTTATAAACCTTCAAGTCACTTCAGAATATAACTTTACATTGGATCCACCTCTCAGTAAGTCTTTCTTTGGCTTGCCTTGGGTTCATTTATTCAGTTTTACACAAAATCTGGTGGTTTTAAAACGCCGGCTTTCTGATAGTGGTGAGTACTGGTACTGCACCCCTTTTTGGGATTTAAGAAAATGAATTCCCAACAGTTATGGGTTTGCTTTTGGCAATCAGCATTGCCATTCCCAATGGTTTCAGACTACTGTGTGGGTAGTCCAATGGTGGTTTTAGGCAGTGTCCTTCTGTGCCCATAACATCGGCAAAAATGAGTGGCAGCCTATTCTTCATGCATTTCCCTGTGCATTGTCTGGGAAGCTCTGGCCATCATGATGTTTTCCATGTCAGTACTGCACAGTTTTGAGGTAGGGCTTGGATGCGTGGATAAAAACATCCCACAGGCAGGTGCATCTCCTGTGGCGGAATAATGTGTCCCGCCAATGTTGTGTGGGACTGGGGGGGCCCCGGCAGGGCACCGGCTCAGCCCCACTTTCTGAAGACTTAAAGCACTGATGGTAGAGCTGGAGACCAGGCAGGATCTGGATTAATGGGCCTTGTGTGTGGTCGTGGTATGGAGTTGTGATTACACGTTCCCATACTTGTAATTGCAATTCTTGGCTGTTGTCTTCAAGGCGCACTGAACTGAACTCTCCAGAGTACATTTCCCAGGAAGGTAATCTTATGGCTGGGCCGGAGGGCGACTTCCCAGGCGTCCTGCCATTAACCCCGGCCACACCAGGTCGGCGGAATATTTCACGGGCTACTCCTAGCTGGCACAGTGGGACAGGAACGGGAGGCGCCCTATTGAAATTAAATGTGCTCCGCTCTCAGGGCAGGTGGGGGAAGGTAGGGGTGCCACGTTTTTGTTTTGCTGCCCGTGGCTCTGGGACTTCTAAGGCCAGCCCTGAATGTAACCATTTGTTTTCTCTTTCAGGAGCTGGGAATGAAACCGAGGACTTCCTCACTGCAACTGTAGCAGTGGACACAGGTGAGGAGGGTGTGCTGCAGACCCCAGTACCTGCTAGAGAGGAATGTGGCATTTGGGGTGAATACTGGGGCTGCTTATTACCTTTCATTTTTCCAGTGAGCGTGACTTTTGAGTAGCCACATATCAAAAAAGAGGCCCTGGAAATAACTTTCAAAGTGACCCCATATTACACATTTTCAGCAAGCCCAACCCCTTTCCTGTTGGAACATTTGGAAGTAAAACAGGTTACTACACAAGAGGCACAGAGTGCAGAGGCCTCCCGGGAAATATCTAGCGTTCCCTATAGGCCAATACACTGCTGCCCATTAAAGGCACTAATGAATGTGACGTAAAGACAGGTGCCCATGTCCCCTCCTGCCCCTCCCATGAGCGCCGCCCATGCTCCCATTACAGGAGCACTGTGCGAGTGCCCCCATTAACTATTAACCCCCTGCAAATAAGGCCTAATAATGTGCACATATTCCCCAGGGAGGAACCTGTCTTCTCAAATTAAAGTTGTGTTACTTAAACGTGGCGGTTATGCTGGCCTCAAGGTGCTAACCTATCCCAGACATCTTCAGCCGGCCCTGAAATATCCAAGGGGCACCTGTGAGAAAGGGGAGAAGAATAAGTATCGCCAACGTAAACTACTTGGTCCTTTGCATAAAATCCAAGAACATTTTGGGAACATAAGGAGCACAGATATATTTATATATGACAAATCAGTGACAGTGATTCAAGCCTTCACCCTTTCTGAGCACATAACAAACACAGGCCTTTCTGCTTATTTAAATTATTATAACACTCTACCAGTAAAGGGACAGCAAACTACGGATCATGGATACACATTTGGAGAGAGTTGTACTTGACAGTCAGGTGCCAGATTTTCTGCTTTAGCAGCCAGGCGGGTACCCTGAACATCCTTCTTTTCTAGGGTGGCCTCCCTACCATACACTCAGTTGCACAGTGTGTGGGGGACTTATTCAGAGAACATCATGCTGGGTAATATGCATGGCAGAGCGAAGGAAACCCAGCTCAAGGGCAGTTTTTTAAGAATGTCAGGGCTCACCCCTGATTAGCCCCGGCCCACACAAAGCCCTGCGTATTCCCATACTTGTAAGTGCCAAGCCTGGCTGCTTTCTTCAAGGGGGGCTAAGCCCATCTCTGCAACGTAAATGTGTCAGGAATGTAACCCTTTGTTTTCTCTTTCAGGAGCTGGACATGAAACTGAGGACGTCCTCGCTAGGATTATAGCAGCAAATAGAGGTGAGGAAGTTGTGGTTAAGACCCCAATACAAACCAGAAACACATGTGGGAAGGAGTGGGATACTAGGACTGTGTATTACATTTCATCCAGCGAGTGTGACTTGTGCAGTAGGCTCATCATGATCCCTGCAAAAGGTACTAAGGAGAGTGATTCAGAACCAGGTGTACATGTCGTCATACCTGCGCCTCCTGTGAGTGAAGCCTCTGCCCCAATCATGGAGCACAGGGCATATGACGACATTACCGGCTGATGTGCTCATGGCTGGGATACTATGAACTGAGACCTCCATGTTGCAAGGAGACCTGGCACCCACAAAAGCAATTTGCAGGCCCAGTATTAGGGTCCTTAATTTTTTCAGTTAAAATAGACTCGTGCTACTTGGGGCAGGGGGGCTTTGTGACTCTGAAAAAGAAAGCTCAGTAACTTTTAAGTAGCAATTTGGGGTTTTGGCTCCACCCACAACCCCCTTCGCTGACTTCCTTTATTTTGCTGTGCAGAGACCCACACGCCTGCCCGTGATAATCTGCAGCTATTAACAACCTACACCACTGCCACTTTAGCTGGACTTTTACCACAGAAAGAAACCATAAAGGGGGCGGGGGGGCTTTGGTGGGCACATATTCCTGTCAGTCTCACAAAGTAAGGGCTGTGTCATTTTAAGCGTGCATTTGCTGGTCAAAGACCGACCTCTCCAAAAATGTTGTTAGCAAGGAAATGATTTACTCTCCTTCTGCTTTTTGCTGTGGGGATGAGAATCATTTTAGAGATTAATGAAGTGCTAGGTGTAGATCATGTTATGCCACTTCGATGCACGGCCCACACGGCTGCTTCCCCAAACTGAACTCATGTACCTAGGTTACACTGAATGCAGTCTCCCCATTTCTTGTAGTATATTACGCTTTGATCAGATATGTGCTCCGGACTAAGCCTGCCGATGCTTAAAAAAATATTGACCATTTTCCGCAGCCCCTTTACATGTGGAAACCTTCAGCTGCACCAGATCAGTGCATTTTTGTTGTTAATTTATGCAGGACAGGCAGGTTTTTCTAGCCATAGACGAGAGGATTCCAAACACCACGTTGAAGTGGACCCTCGTGCATCTTCGGCCCCCTCTGCTTGTCTGACACATTAAAATAGAGTTTGGCAGGAAGTCACGAATCTTCAATTAGCGATATTGTGTCATCGTCCTGTAATCAATCATCCACTGATGCCATTTAAAAGTCCTGTAATACGGGTGGGGGGGGGGCGCAGATTCGTCTTTGCGGCAGGGCTGAACTGGTGTAAACATTCCAAATTAAAACTGCGTGTGAGCAATATTTTCAACTGGTAGTGGGTGAGGGAAGAGGGAGAGATGTAAGGGGAGAAACCTTAGCAGAAGGGGGATATGGTCCGGCTATGTGCAAAGACACCTGTAAAAATGCTAGGTCAATCCAGGTGCATTTCGGCGCATCTAAGGATATTCTAAAACTAGTAGAGTCTCACGTGCCACATGCATAAGATCACACATTGTGCCAGTGGAGGCTGTGGCATGGTTGTTTGGGTAACTACATGAGAATGGGTGTGGATGCGGCTTTGGGAGATCAATAAATATACACTTTGGCCAGTCGTATCCTCATGCATATTTACAAATAAGGTGCAGTATTTCCCTCAGAATTGATCAGACACAAAGACACACACTCTCACATATGTCACGGAAAGACACACTTCTCTAGAATGATCACAAAGACATGCGTTGCACTCTCCATCACTCCCAGCACCGGAAGTCTGGATGGGTATGCCGGACCGAACCGAACGGATCGACCTCACAGATAGAAACAAGTTGGACTCAATATACCAAGTGCACCCTCAAATGCCCCAATAATCCATCATATTGCTGGTATAATCACCAACACTGTATGTGCCCTCCTGTGCAGGTGCTGTTATAATACGACAGGTGTTGCCTCAAATGCCTAAATGATGCCATCACCTGCACTTTTAATAATACCCGCCCATATTACAGGACTTTTAAATGGCATCAGTGGATGATTGATTACAGGACGATGACACAATATCGCTAATTGAAGATTCGTGACTTCCTGCCAAACTGCTATTTTAATGCTATTTTAAGTAATTAGGATGCTTCTGCACAGGAAGAAGTTCTAGACAGTGATTGAGGCAATGTAAAACATTTATTCAAGGACATTCCATGCCCCGTTGCACATTGTTATGTTTTCTATATTTAACGGGACTGTGACAGTTCATAAAGAAAATGAAACAAGCATTGGCAAAGTCAACAGTTTGGGCTTTTGGCAAAGGTATGAAACATGCATTTGCCAGGCACCAGGATGAGGGCACTACCTAGCCATTAGATCGTACCAGCTGAAAAATGGAGTGATTACGTGGGTATATCATGGCAGTATCGTGCAAATGCCTAATGGATCACGCCAAACCTGTTGGCTTTGTGGCTGCTTGTTTTTAACAGGACTTCAGTGCATGGAAGAGAAATAAATCAAGTGACTAAACGCGCACTTGGAATAAAGGCATTTCTAGTGCACCAGTAGCCATCTACAGCTGCAATTAAGCAATTAACTCTCAACAGACTGCTTAGAAATAATGCTGGAAGGCTAACGTTTGCTGTTACTGCTTGAAAGAGCAAGCTCAAAGAGATCGCAGGGGGATGTGTTTTGGGCAGTGGGGGGCTCATAGTGGGTCGAAATGACCATAGCGATTTGCATGACCATGGGCAGTCAATGGGTGGGTAAATAACCAAACACCAACCAGCTGTATCCCTCCTAATATGCCATCTCCATCTTACCATCACCCCAGTGCATTAGTGTCAGATTGTAGGTGACGCATAAGCGCCTCGTAATAGCACAGCCCGAAAATGCCTAGTGCCCACGAGGTCCTTCTTTCATGCACAAGCCACAAAATAACCTCAGAAGCGCTGATAACAGGTATTTGACTGTTTGGTCGTTCTCATAGAAATAGCAAAAAACACTGTTGCTACTTGTATGAGCAGAATATGCAATAAATGCTTATCAGCATTCGAAAAATTACTGTGCAGTGCATAGGCTTAAGACATGTATGGTTTTTACATTTCTTGAAAGACCTTCCCTGTCCCTTTATGCAACAAGAACTTAGAAAAAGGATGGAAAACACTATTTCCCTTAATTGTACTACCGCAAGCAATATTTAAAATAAATGTTTATTAGCACCTAAATAATTCTGTTGAAACTCCAGAACGGAATGTTAAGCACCACACAGAACTCCAAGCATTTTTTCATTTTTTAAAGCAACTCCCCAGTCCCATTCGACAGAGGGTCGGATTCTCCAAACTATTTTCGGTGCAAATAGAGAGAGCACTTGCTGCAAGAGAATCTCTAGTGCATCTTATCACACGCGCCAACAAAAGATGTGCCACACATTCAAATGCCATGTTCACCTCCTTTGTGCAATTGCCCCAATAAGTGAGCATTTTTCAGGGCATTTCAATGCACAATTTAAATTCATAAATGGGATTCACATTGAAATGTGCAGAAAACAAACACAGTCCCATGTGCCTGTTGGGAACACGGACAAGAGTGCAACACATGACAGGGACATTTGTGACTCTCTCATGGTTGTGGCTGGTTTTTGTGAGACAGCAGTGGTTTGACATGCTGCTGTCACACTTGCATTAACATCCCAAAAACAAGGATTGAGATGATTTTATTTGTTTAACTACATTTCACAATTGCAGGCTTTTTAAGGGCTTGCCACTGTGGAATGTGGTGTGCTGGGACCCTGTTATACGTTAGTGTTTGTAATGTGCTTCCGACTCTAATGTATGCCTGGAGCTGGACAGTTTTGCACTGTCATACAGCCCCCAAGAAATGCACATGTCACCTTTGTGAATAAAGTGGTCTGCACATTTCCTAAATTGACGCAAGTTTAAAAAAATGCACACCCATTGTGGGGTGGGGGGTGGTTAAAAGGCACAAACTGTTGTAAAAAAAAAAATGGTTGTTGGGAAAGAGATCAAACTGCCCCCTTGTGTAGCTTCCCTACCTGCCCGTTGTGTGCTTCCATGGTGGTTGGGTTAAACTTGAAAGGTTTGGAATTCGTGACTTTGATTAACCTTCAATCTCCTCTGCGTTATATCTCATCTCACTATTGTGTTCTTGCTCCCTGGGACTCACTGACCGGAGGGAGTGGATAAGGAGATGGTTCTTAGATGAGAACTACGGTGGAGCGACTCCAGTGTCCCTCAATGCTGATGGAGTTCCGCTGGCAGTCTAATGGAATGCTCCACGTTGCTTCATGGCAAAATACTGGAGGGTCTCTCTGCAGCCAGCGATGCTATGGATCTCCCCTCACTTTTGGGGAAATCCCTGTGTCCCTTTTTTTCCTCCCCCACACTCATTCTGCAGACCTTTGCACTTGCTACCAGACTCTGGGATTTGTTGCACTTTGGATCGCATAGCACCTTGTTGCTGAACCCATTTCGAATAAGAGGGGGAGGTCGTTTCTTTGAACATTTCCCTCAGAACCACACTGGCCCTTCACTCATGTTACACCCTAACCACTGACCGACCATCCTGCCATTTTATTCTGGCAGGTGATTCGGGTAAGACTTTGTCGGTTTTAGAAGAAAACTGGTTGGTTGGAGTGCAAGGTGGTTTGGTGATGCTAACGATGGGTACTCATTTGTCAGTCGAGGCAGTTGGATGTGGTGGACAAAATAAGAGTGGGGTATGGAGAGAATGGAGGGATGTGAGAGTGTCGCCCACATTGTTTGAGGTTATTATATGGCCTGCCACCATTTTGGATTCTAGAGCTACCCATGAGCATTTCTTAATTTGGGGCAGGTGCCTATTGCATTTGGTTGATACGTTTTTGTTAGTATCACCATTTCAGAGCTATGTGCCATGATTTCTTCTTTGAGTTACGTAGGCTCATTGAAATGTCATGTCATACAAGGACCAGATTCTTATGAATAGTGAGTTCCACTACTTAGTCACCATAATAGTAGAGGTGCCTTATTTATGTTTTTTCGATATGGGTCTTGAATCGCACTTTAGATGCACCCTTGATGTCAAAGGATTGTATTGGAGTACAGATAGGAGGGACGTAGGATCTGAGGATGGACACGTAGCCTGTTGGTGTTGTTTGGCTATGTACCCACACACTAACCGCACATGGCCATGCTAATCCCTACATTTACCCTCCATTACCTGCTCCTCCCCTAGGTTCTAGCTCTATCATGCAATACAATCAAAAGGTGTGCTGTATATTTCTGCCAGTGGTACTTCAAAGAAGTCTTCTGAGAGTTAGCCCCTGATTCATGGATTATTTGCTCCAAAAAAAACGGGATTTGTGCGCCATTATGCCCGCAAATCCCCATTAGTAAAACAGGGATTTGCAGGCAGAATGGCACACGAATCCCATTTTTTGGCCAAATAATCCAAGAATCAGGCCCAATATGTCTTAATTGCTGCTATAACTGAGCGCCTACTGGATTACAAATGTCTTAACCTGGTGTGCCTTCAACCACTTTATATATAGATAATATGTGTCTACTCCCAGTTAAATCCTGTTAAAACATGCATTGCTAAAGTCTACAGTGTTGTCTTGTGTTTTGGTATAAGATAAACATTTACCAAGGGCTGCCATCATATGTCCAGATACTCGCACCATTTTCCAGCTGTTGCCATCTCATATCATTATGGCAGTACTAAGCAAATGCCTATCCCATGCCTATGCAAAAGCCACAACTGTTGGCTTTATCAGTGCTTAATTTCCATTGTGTTTCATGCAAAGGTGGTTAAAAGAACTGTACCAAAAATCATCTCAATATTTCAGATAAAAGACTAATCACCCTTTTTAATCTCTTTAGGTGCCAGGGTCCCACTGATGGATGTGGATATTCTTCTCATAAATCCCCGCAATGCCATTGCCTGTCCAAATAACAACTGCCTGTGGCCCAAATCCAGTGGTGGTCAAGTTCTGGTTCCCTACGTCCTCTCTCCTGATTTTGGTAAGTGCAATACTTTTATCAAGACTATAATACATGTTCTCTCCTCTTCTGGGGATAACTTGCCAGGAATGATGGTCTTTTCACTTACAAATGAGCTCCTCGATCCATACCGGAAGTGTCCCCTGAAGCGATGTTGGCTGCCGTGTCCTGCTGTTTTCATGGAGTTTCCTCTCTGGCTTCCATCAAAGGGGCTTGGGCATGCAGGGTGGTGAAGAAGAAGAAGGGACCAGTTGTGGTCTGACAAAAATCCCATGATCCTGGGCTGGTTCACAAGATGGGTGGCAATGTAGCTCTTTGGCAATGGTTACCACTAGGTGGGGCACAAACAGAGCTCCTCAGTCTTCATTACCATGCTGCCCCTGGGATTACAGCCACCCCAAAGCTCCTGTTTGTTTAGTGGGGCCTTGTTTTCTAATTGTAAACAAGTAGACTCAGAATAATTGAAACAGAGGAACCCCTCAGTGTGGGACTGCCTTGTATTTCGGGTCATAGATTGTTATTGAGTTTATCCTGCGGGGATGTTGCCATCACACTATGGACATGACTTCCCATATCTTTATATCTTTATATTTCACAAACATGTCTGTGATAAAAGACTTGCGTGCTTGGATCACTAAATGTATAATGCAGGCTGGGCTTCGTTCCCATTAAAACATTTTTTACAACGCTCGCACGGATATGAAAGTGTTATCATGAACCGTATGTAATCATTTGGACAGTCTCCAATTCAGATGCCAAGATATAACGGCTGCAACGTCTGTCACTCTAGTGAGGGACAACTGCCGTGTTTTTCCGGGAACTGGGGTTCACCTCCCCAAAAGTGGGAGAATTGCAAAGTGTTCGAAGAGGTGGGGCTGAGAGGGGAAGCTGGTTCTCCAGGTAAGGATGTCTGTGCAGATGTCCAGTCTCAATGAACAGACATTAGTAAGAGGACATTTAGTTAAGGGTTGTGCTCTATATAATTCAATGCTTCACTCCATAGAGAATTATACACAGACGATTTGTTCTCACATCATTTTAACTAAATTTGTGTACACAAATATCTCAGAATTATTTTGTAACGGTTCACTAAACTCCAAGTAGTTTATCATTTGTATTGACTGGTCATTTCTGGGGCAATTTGGGAGCGAAAGGTTGAATCTACAGGTGTTATCAAAAAGCTGCTTCAAATGAAAGTCTTAACTTCCTTTCTCCCCCAGGTGACTACAATTTTTTATTCTCTGCTGCAATGGAGGAGTTTAAAACAATGACCTGTGTGAATTTTGTACCCCGCACACGCGAAACCGACTACGTGAACATCGCCTTAGGGAGTGGGTAGGTCTCACATATCATTTTCATTACAAAGGCACTGTTCTTTTTTTGGAAATACAACGGATAAAATACCTCTGAACTGAATGCAATCACTACTGAAATCGATAAACAGTGCACATCATGCATGTGTTTACAACACTTGTATCATTTTTGTGATGGTGGTTCCCAGACCTTCCCTGCATTTTTCCCTCATTTGATTTCTAGATTTGTTTCCCAGACTCTCTGTATGTGCTTATCAGTTTCTGCCTGATTGCGATTTACATTTTCCTACTGTATGCTTTCCAGTCTGCGTTATGTGTGTCACAATTTGTATGTGTATGTGCTTCCCGGTTACTCTCTATTAGTGGTGTACCGAACTTTGGGTTCGAGTAAGTATTCGGCCGAATTCCGGCTGAAAAAAACCTATTCGGCTACGGCCGAATAGTTTCTTGCTATTCGGCTCTTGCCGAATACTTTGACATTCTCATTTGAATACAATGCAACATGAACTCAGAAAGGCAAATATATATTTCAGTTTGCAAAACTAAATAGAATTAGACCAGACAAATTGCTATCACACAACTGAAAAATATCTTATATTGTTATCTGCTCTTTAGGGCATGTTTTGTTACAGATTCTTAGACATAAAAAGTGCTCATCTTTTATACGTAGCCTGCAACAATACAGGAAAATCATTTCTTTTGGCAAATGTTCATATGCAATGTGCACTTTTTTTCAGTTGGAAAAGTCAAACTGAAAGAAATGTGTATAGATACTTTCAGTTCCTGTCATGTCATTTCCCATTGCGTACAACATAGTCCCCCTATTGTTTTTTAAGGACTTGAGTCCTGATTTTAACATTATCTGATAATGTATCAGGAATGATAAGTTGCATATGTTTGTGTATTGGCAAGAAGGAGTGGCTAAGATAAGTGAAAAGTGAGCAGCATTTGTTTGGGTGGGGTGAATAGTTGTGAGGAGGAGATCACGCATTTCAGATTTCCACTTGACTTGTGTCCTGCACGAGCCGACATGAACCATTTTATACATTTATATGTGAGCTGCAAAGAAGTTTCGAAACTCGACCGCATCGACTTTGCAACTGGATAGAGAATGCAATGCATCTGATTCACAAAGGCAGTCCTTTTGCATTTGTGAAACCTCCTACCTTAACTGGCACTGAATATGCAACAATCATCTGTACATTTGGTCACTTCATTTCAGTTAAATCTTCTTTATTTCTGGCTTTTATGCTTTAAATAAAGATGCTACATTAATTACAATGAAGAGAAATAAAAGTATGGAATGCATTTAAAATGTTGCTTTATTTGTTTATTTAACAAGTGTGTTTTTTGAAGTTTGTAACATGATTTATTAAATAAAGGTACTATTTGGCTTCATATTCGGCTTTGGCCGAATAGATGAAAAACTATTCAGTATTCGGCTGAATACTAAATATGCTATTCGGTACAGCCCTACTCTCTATATGTGTTCCCAGTGTTTTACAGTCTTTCTCTCTCCACGTGTGCCCCAGTATCAGTCTGTATGTGTTTTACAGTCCCTCTATATGTCTCTTAGTTCGATCTGTAGGTGTTTCCCAATTACTCTCAGGATGTGTTTTCTTTTTCTCGGAGTCTGTGTATGTTTTCTCTGTTTGCATGTGTTTTACAGTCCCTGTGTGTTTCTCATTCTCTATCTGTACGCGTCTCCCCGCCAGCTTCTGTCTGCATGTGGTTTGCAGTAACTGTGCATGTACCTTCATTCTCTATATGCAGGTGTTACATAATCTCTGTTTGCATGTGTGTCTCAGTCTCTCGCTACTTATGTCTCCCAGCTTCTCTCTGCATGTTTTCTATGTTTGTATGTGTTTTAGTCTCTGTCTGTTTTTTGCAGACTCTCCCTATATGTGTCTTTTAGCTTCTCTCTGCATGTCCTCTCTTTTTGTTTTGCAGTCTCTGTGTGTCAGTATTTCTCAGTCTCTCAGCACCTATCTGCATGTACTATCTGTCTGCATGTGTTTTACAGTCTCTGTACGTGTTTCTAAGGCTCTAGCTATATGTATATCCCCATTTCTTTCTGTATGTGTTCTCTGTCTGTATGTGTTACAGTCTCTGTACGTGTTTCTCAGTCTCTCGCTATATTCATCTCCCAGCGTCTCTCGCTATGTGCTCTATGTCTGCATGTGTTTTAAAGTCATGGTATGGATCCCCTTCTCTATCTGCATTTGTCTCTGAGCTTCTGTCTGTATGTGGATTGCAGTAACTGTGCATGTGCCGGCATCCTCTATATGCACGTGTTGCACAATCTCTGTTTGCATGTGTCTCAGTTTCTCGCTATATGTGTTTCCCAGTTTCTCTCTGCAAGTGCTCGCTATCTGTACATGTTGTACAGTCTCTATTTGTCTGTTTTTCTGAGTCTCTCTCTGTATGTCTCCCAGCACCTATCTGTTTGTGTTATCTGTCTGTATGTGTTTCTCACTCTCCAGCTATACTTATCGTCCGCTTCTCATTGCATGTGTTCTCTTTCTTTGTGTGTTTTAGTCTCTGTAAGCATTTCTTATTCTCTAGCTATGTGTCTCGCTGCTTCTCCCCATATATGTTCTCTGTCTGCATGTTTCACAGTATCTCACTATTTGGGTCTCCCAGCTTCACTCTACATATGTTCTGTCTATTTGTATTTTACAGTCTCTGTCAGTATTCCTCAGTCTCTCGCTGTATGTCTCCCAGCACCTATCTGTATGTGTTATCTGTCTGCATGTGCTTTACAGTCACTGTATGTGTTTCTCAGTCTCTCTCTATGTATCTCCCAGCTTCTCTCTGTATGTCGTTTCCAGTAACTCTGAACGTGGCTCCAGTCTTTTTATGCATGTGTTGTACAGTTTCCATTTGCATTTGTTTCTCACTCTCTCCATGTCCGTGTCTCACGTTTTCTGTCCATATGTGTTGCCTACAATATTACATGTGTCCTATTCTCTATCTGCATATGGTGTATCATTTCTTTTTATATATGTTTCTCAGCCTCTTTTGTGTCTTCCTGTTTCTCTCTGTGTGTGCTTCTCAGTAACTCACTGTCCATGTTACCAATCTCTGTTTGCATATACCCCTCTCTCACTATCTCTGAATGTGATGTTCTGGCAAAAGCTGATGTCTTCTTTAAAATAAAATGTCAGCAGCTTTTGACCAATCAAATGCAAAGTTTACATTTTCTAACAAAATAGTTTCATTTTCTCCAACTCACACATGCTCACTACCCATGTCTCTTTTGGAATAGTTTCTCTAAAGCCACAGCACGGAGTAGGTTCTGGGTGCTCGCCAAATAAGGAAAACGTCCTTTGGGCTGTTTCATAGTTATGCACTTGAAATTCAGTCCCATGGAGGTTTAGGTGGGCGAAAAATGAAAAATCAATACTTTTGTGAAACAGGACTTTAGTGCTAATTCACCATGGACGAAAACTGAAATCTCCAGGAACTACTTTAACAACCAACGTTATGAAATGTTCAGAAGAATCAGACCAACGAGGGGCATGAATGAAAACTAGAGTCTGAATGATTAATCAGCAGTGATAACTACACCTTCTTAGAGCCACAGTCAGATTCAGTGTTACCGTTCAGCTGTGGGAGATAGACAGCCTGCACCCCGATCCCCCGCCTAAGCAGCAGAGCCAGAATTCCATTGCCAGTTGCAGCAGAATCTTAGATGCCAAATCCAAAATGATTAATGTGCTGCAATGTGGGCATTCTTTCTAAATGCAGGAGCATGCAGCAACACATTCAGTGCCATATCAACCTTTTAATTAACAAGTAATCCGCCGGAAGTTCCAATCAACACAGCATCATTAGCTTCTCTGATGACCGCTTGCACCCAGCAGATAGAGCCCACATGTGGCTCCCCATCTGCACCTGCTTGTGTCACACTCTATGACGAGATAGGGAGCATTTGCAAAGTAGCTGTCCCCTTTTAAGCTGACATATGGCTTGACCGTCTCTGTTCTTATGTCCTTGCATCTGACATAAGGGCCAACACACCGAGGTGGCTCATCTTCATTCTTTAACTGCATGACGTGAAAAAGAAGACAAAGGTTTGACCAGTCTCACTGTCTTCCATACAAAGATACAACTGTTTCCCATGACTTCACAGAACACCCTTCTGATCAGGTAACCTTTCTGGATTTCAAACATTAGAAATGCATAAACTGTGCCCCGATTAAATTCTAGAAATTGCATGGGATGAACTGGAGACAGCACTGGATTCTCTCATTTCACCAGAAATGTTGGATCTTGGAGCAAGTCTATTGCTTTTGAAACACTTCTCCAGGTGAATAATCCTCCCCACACCCTGAGTAGAGCTGCATATACTGGCATCTGGATTTTGTTGAACGGAGCAAACACAACTGCAGAGGGAAGAATTGCAAATTCACCTACTTTGCACACTGAAATTGCGAAAACCTGCAATTTATTTATTTATTTCCATTTGTAAAGCGCACATCGGCCCTTAGGCCGTTTTCTGTTTGTTGCAGAAAACATACTTAGTTGCAGAGGTAATACAGAGAAATGACAATGCAGACATTTGAGTGCAGGGTACAATACAAAGTATAGGTCAGTTTCAGGAAGCGAGGTATACAGTACGTCCCTTGGTTACATTGGAACAGAAACCAGGTTTATGAAATTCTTATGCAAATTAATTCAACAGTTTGGTTTTAAGAACATATGCGAAAGATGGTGTAAGATGCTTCATTTCTGAGAGTTGTGGATCTATAATGCATTGCAGCCTAATAACAACAACCGCTAACAGCAAAATACATATGGCAAGTGCCAGCATTCCTCTCCAATCCCCACCACACCTCACACTCTCTCTCATAAGACAATCCCTGTCTGATCTCCCCTTTCATCAAACCAAAAGCTCTGTGTGAGTGTATGTCCTAATTCCCCATTTGCACGTGTCTTATCAGTTAGGCCTCAAACTCCCCATTTGCAACAACTGTAGGCAGCCCCCACCGATCTGCATCTGCTGGTCACTCTGCCAGATTGATCTTGACTCTTCTCTCCCCTCTGCTTCCCAGAATGCTTCTGATCTCCTAAGCTGGTCTGCCAAACTGCATCCGAAACGCTTCTCCAAAAGCTTCTCTCTACTGCTCATTTCAGGCTCCCAGTTATAGTTTCAAATCACGTCATATATCTCGATGGTAACATCAAGTATTCACTCTTTCTGTCAAACCAGCATTTCTAAAAGCGGACAGTGCCTAAAGGTCTGTTAACATCAGTCTTGTACTCCCTAGTTCAGTGTGTTCTCGTCATCGTGACATTTCAGAGCATATCTTGTACATGTCCTATGACCTTCTCCTCTGTGTTACAAAACCATGCTCCCATCCATTGTCAGCTCTTTGCAAGCTAAAAATCCCTTTCTCTCTCCACAACGCTCTATGTCTGTGTGCCCACTCACTGCCTCCCACCTTTCTGTCTGTCTGCGAGCAGGCCCAGGGCCTGATAAGCCAGGCCCTCTCACTCCCTTCTACTTGGGAAAAGTTACGACCTTCCTGCCAAGAAACTGTTTACATTTCATGTACCAGTGTAACTCAAAACAATGTCTCCGCAGAACAAACAGCTTCTGAATGGCTCCAGAGCCAGCTACATGCATTCTCTATAGTGCTTAACAACATTCACTCACTCAAACCAAGCGCTACATAATGGACCCAATGTGTAGTAAGTGCACATTCATGCGTGTGTCTAAATGCATACATAATAACATATGTGTAAACATGTCTAAACAAGGTCCTTCATATAACAAGGCCTATTTCTCTAGCAAAATGCATAGTCAAAGTGGCAGAATAATATGGATAATGGATAACTAATGTCACTAATAGGAATTAAATGAATTACTAATGATAACATAACAGGCAACCATAATATCTGGTTTTACACCCTCACCCTTCTTAAAACCTTTACTCATGTCCCAAAGTGCAAGTAAGTGTTACCATTGCCCAGCCTATTGGACGTGTTCCTGGTTCCCATCCCATTTGACTTCAAATATTAAGATCTTCCAAGATGAACCCTTACTTTGCTTCTATGAAATTCAGGCACTCAGTTTAAAATCCATGTTACCAGAGGTGAATGTCAATACCAGTTTGCCTGAGGTATCTTGAATGAAAGGGTATCTTACCTCTGTTTCTATATAATACCTGGGGTTGGGGTAGTGAAAGGATCTGTGACTAATATTGATGCGTAATGTTCCCCTTTCACTTCGGCTCTCATGTCCCTACTCTGGCTCATGTGTCCAGTCGTCTAGAGGGGGTGTTCTATCGCCCCAAACATCTGCTTTATGTGATCTCTGTCAGGCCAGTTTTGCAGGCTGGTAGGCATAATTGAACACCTCCTTGGAATTCAGCCTTTTGCACATTGCCTTTAGGACCTCTGACATTCTTGAGGGCATTGTGATGTACTTTAAGGATTTTAAGATCCGTGGTTTAAAGGTAGATGATGGATTAACATCCTGGTATTCATCGCCATTGCCCTTCTCAGGTCTTGGCCGCTCACATCACACATGGTGCCTAATGCCAGACACAGAGAACCTGGGAATATGTGCAGGGTGCTCTACTGCTACCAAAAACAGTCCATACAAGAACTCCAAGCATGTTCAGCCAACCATGCTACCATGCACTAATGACGCTTTGAGCAAATAGGACTATATAAATCCTGTCAGAGATTGTTAAATTCACCAAGGTCTCTAAATCTCATGTTGACTCACAGTGCATCAGCAAATTTGGGTTCTCGTTTACGATACTTCCAACGTTTGAACACAGGAAGAACGCACTAAACAAACACAGATCAGATGGATCTACTAATAAACAAAAGTCAAAAATTCAAACATATCACAAGCAGGTTTTAAAAAAAACGCATGATGCTTGCCTAAGGTTTTGCAGTAGACTCAATCAACGTTGGTCATTCAGTAAAGAGACTCAACCCCTGATCATTGGCTAACAAGATGCAAGTGTCCTGTGCTTTTAGTTGCCATTGTTGGTTGAAAATTGCCAACAGCAGCTTTCAAGTAAACTTTCAGAAAACTAGTAACACGTGAGAAATGATGCAATCTAGATGGGACTAAAGGCAACATTTTAATGAACTTTGGAAGGAGAAATATTTTTGAGGCATGTTGTTAATATCACTGTATAGAATTAAGTTGACCAAATAAAAATACCAACTTTTGTTAAAATCACAAATTGTGAATTGTAAAAACCAAATAAACATGCACATAATTGTTAGATCTAAAGTCATTTAAACTGTTGTAAAGCCATTGTCAATTCTCTTCACCAGTGGTCTCAGTATATTTTAGAGCTTATTTCTTTATGATTCCTCTATTTCTAGATGTTATTCAACGGTAGGAAGAGGCGGTGGAAGTCAGATATTGTCCTTGTCTAAGAACGGCTGTCTTTCTATTGGCGTCATTGAGCACGAACTAATGCACAACCTGGGCCTGTACCATGAGCATAGCCGCAAAGATCGTGACAACTATATCGACATTAGGTGGCAGTACATCAACCGAGGTAAAACCCCAGGGGTTAACAGTCTACTCTGGGAAGGCTCATATTATCGGTAGGTGACCACAGATAAAAGTTGTATCTGAAGCGGGAAAACATGGGGTTTTATGTTGAGGATGCATTCCTCAACTCCCAGCGACATCCAAGCCCAGTTCTTTGCCCCCACCTCAATGGTCTACCCAATTAAGTAAAGTCAGGATGAAATGAGCGATTGGAAGCAGGGAGTATGGGGATTAGACACAATAGAATAATGTATATCAGCATAATTGTAGAATGAATGAGACCATCTTACTCTGGTGAATAAAAACAGAGATTGGAAAGTGCTTGCCGGACACCCCACTTGTATACTTAGATATTCACATATAGTTCCCTTTACATGGCTTTCCTGCAGATTCTCCGCTGTTTGGGGATCGTTATTGATTTTGTCCACTGAAAACCAATCAATAAGAGTCAACTGTTACTATACATAACTGTTTCAGTCTGGATTAATTTTATCAAGAGGTTTCTGGACAGAGATTTAATTTCTTCTATATTGGGTAGATTCATTTTCCTCAATTAAAAATTATGGACACCTTTTCAATTTGTTATGGTAGGTTTGGTAACAGAAAAAGTACAAAAGGGTACATTTTAGTTAACCTATTCCTAGAAATGAGTAGAATTTGGCAACATGGATGCCTGTGTTATGTCAGATGACCTATATCAATAGTTGGGCCTGTTTTCACGAAAGTCTGTAAGAAAGTCTGCACAATGCTACTGTATTTCGCAAGATGCGTTGTACATTTGTCTTTTTTAATTGGCCACCTTCACCCACTTTGACGCCTACTATCATGGCTCCTCTATCTCCTCTATTTCTGTTCAGCCTTTCTCTCTCTCTTTGTTTACTAATGCTGAGCCAGTTCTACTGTCAATCCCGCTGATCCTCTAAACTCCACTTGCATTCCCAGTATGTATCCCCTGCTCCACCCTCCTCTCGTTCTTCTGTTCAGTCTTTTCATCCAAGATGAAACATCAGGGCAATTCAAAAGTAAGAATAGGCATTTTTCATTCCATAACCGTTATATCAACAGTGTTGTATCACAATACAAATGATTCTTTAGGAGAAATAATAATACAGGCTAATATCTTAAAGCAATGGTTGGGACGAATGCAGGTAAGGGAAACCAACACTGTGTTACTATCTAATCCTGTTGGAAGAACACCCTGTCCCTACACAGGGGTGCCTATCCCTAGGCAGTGTATGGTGCAACACCAATCTAATAGGGATAGGCTGGGAGAGAAGCTGTCCCTCAATCCACCAAATGTATGGAGGCCTCAACCTTCATTGGTGCTTATTTAACAAAAATGAACAACTTTTTCTAAAATAGAGCAACCAACAACAACAGCATACAACTCCTATGTTTCCTGGTGCGACAGGGCCGGTTATTAGATCACTGTCTGACACAGCTAAAAAAGCATGCATGAGCATTTAAATAACCATGGGATTTTCTATCATATTTTACTCACTCTAAGGAAATTTAATTTAACCTCATGTTCGAGTGGTGGATGTTGTTAACATCTAAAAGGGGCAACGGATTACATGCATCAATACACACATGTAAAGCCATTTTCGTCTCAGTATTTGCTAATCCTGCTTTTCATGTGAAAAGGGCCTTTGATTTTCTTCCAACACCATGAATTAAAAGGCTGCTTTTTCTTCTGTAAAGACAGATAAGAACTCCCACAGTCTGCCTAAATTGGCCCATTTTCAGTGTGAAGTTTTTTTTGTATGAAAGCTGGCAGGTCATTTTTCCAGTGGGCCCTTCAGTTCTGTTGATTTGGAGCCTTTGTTTACACGCCACAATCTCTTTGGGATTCATGCATGTCCCCTTATTGTTTTCCAAATATATGTTTCTCTCAGCACACCTTTCGTCTTCCTATCGTGCAAATGACTCGCAGATCGTTGTCTCTTCATCTTTATTCACTCAATGTCTCCTTGATGCCATATTTGCCTGAAGTGTTTGTCAAATCAAACTTGTCGCCTCAGTCCCTCCATCTTGACTATCTATCATATTCTATCTATCCACTCCTGCCCACTCTTGTTGATTCTAACTTAACTATAATATTTAGCAATTCCACTGTAATTTTCAGTCACCTAAAAGTCTCACCCTTATCTTTTACCTGCTCCTCTCATCACTTGCAATTTGCCTTCAGTCTTTGCTGGCTTCCCTATTAGTTATGTTTTCCGTTTTATTTTCTCCTTTTTTATTTTAAAATATCTTCAACCCACTTTTTGTCGTCTCTCGGATCTTTCCCTCTGCTGAATTGCTCCCTCCATTCTCCCTCTCCACGCCTCAAGCTAGTTGTGCTCCGTTGAGAGCTTAATGACCCCATCCTGTGGAATGCTTTCCCACTTCCTGCATAGTCTTCTTTATTCTTTCTGCCGGTCCTGCCATCTGACTCATCTTGTGCAGCCTTCCTTTCCTCAAAAACTCCTCCTGGTATTAATCAATGTCTATTTTATTACACAGCACTTTGTTTATGGTGGTGTACGTTTTCATGTAAAGCTCACTCACATTGTGTTGTGGGCAGTCCACACCACAAAAGAATGTTCGACATGCCTGTGCACCCTTTCAGGGTTTACAACACAGATGCAAACTGCCCATTTTTGTAATGGCTGTAAGAATGGCCCCCTCGTGTGAGGCCTACTGCACCTTGAGTCCCACCAGCCCCCACAGATGACAAAGAGGACACTGATTGCCGTCCGGGATCCATGCATGCTCTGACGAGCGCACTTGATGCGGACCCATTTATTATACAGTATACATTGCAGAGTTACATCACTCTGCCTTGTGTCTCACTTAAAGGGATACCACACTGGCTATGAGTGCCTCTGTCTGAAAACATAGGATTCACTAAAACAGAAATAAGGGTACATGAAAAGATGCTCACTGCAGTATCATGGGTTGCTCAACATCACCAACAAGAACAGTGCTAAAATGGGAGGACATGCTTTTTAAAAGATCCTATAATTACATTTATGGGATGACTAGGAAACGGCCTCATTTTGAAAAAATAGGCGGAAGCACAAACTGATCAGTTGATTCCATGTAACCGGGGCATCATTTTCAATTACTTTGCTCTAAGGGCATGTCCTCCAAAAGGTTAAGCCACTGATACTAAGTATTTGTAAAAGTAAAACCCGTATGTGTCAAGGTGGTGGGCCGGCAATGCTGTTCTTTATTTGGAAAACATGAAATCATCTCTGAACAACGAGTAGAGTATATATGCAGCCAGACATTGAGTTCCAATTGTTTATCACAGTCACTGTCACTGTTCCTTTCAGGTGATCAGCCCAACTTTAACAAGGAGATGAACGCCAACACTCTGGATCTTGCTTATGACTACGGCTCAGTGATGCACTATGGCAGGTAATGATGGAAGGCATAATATGTGAAATACGCAAAACTGTGTAGCAAGATATCACAGGGTGGGTCCTTATGCTGATACAGAGAGTACAAGCATTCTGATGTCCTGGCTGATTTTTGAGGGATGGACGCATGTTTCTTTTTCTTTCTCATCTCGGGCAGTAGTGACGAAGGGAGCAAACTCAAGGAACCAACGTTTCTCTATAAAAATAAAAGTTGGCTTTTAGAAAAGGAGAAAATACACGGGGCATTTACGGGGTGGGGTCACTGTGTAGACAGAGTGATAGAGAAGAGGCATATGTTAGACATTTAGTGAAAGGGAAGTAGAATGTATAGAGGCTGGAATGATAATCCTAGGCCCAGCCCTCGTGCTATGGCACTGGCCCCCTCTTCTGGAAATTGGAGTTCCACTGTAACAGCCACAGCACACTCTTTGGTCCTGGTAGACCTCTATGCCATTCTCTTACGTGTGGTAAGGCCATGTCTGGTGCTCATTTCTTCCCTTTCCAGGGTGCAGGCCTGTGCAACCTATTCATCCATCTACGACCCATCAGTGATCACATGAGCTTTAGGAGAGCCCTCAGATCCTGGCACTTTTTACAGTAATTTATCTTATGCATAGGCAGATATCCTAGAACTCTCTCAGATATAATGTCAACAGTTGGCGTATCAATGATGTAAGCTTCCGTTTATTAGCAAGAGATCATCTAAAACAACTAGAAATAATCCTGTTAGCACATTCACACAGTTCCACTGTATCTGGTTTTGGGGTTGATGTTGCATTTTAAGTGTGTTGTCCTAATAGAAGCAGGGTAATATTCCTTAGAAGTGTCACTCTTCCTCAAATCTACTGGGCTTCATGACGTCACACTGGGGGGTATGGCAGTATAGATGATAGTGAAGTAGACAGCCTTACTGCTCGTCTTGACATAGCTCAGAATGCTAATAGTTATAAAATGTTACACAATCCAAGCTTTTTGTACAAACTGGTATTAATCACTTAAGGGTTATGCATTTTCTTATTGATCTTCCTTCTTTGCAATAGAAATGCCTTGACTAATACGGCTGGACAAGACACAATCATCCCAAAACCTGACCCTAATGTCCCCATCGGTCAAAGGTTTGGAATGAGCAACCTGGATATAGCCAAGATCAACAAGCTCTACAACTGCAGTAAGTGCCCTTTTCTGGCCCGGTGCCACTAATTGAGGGTTCAGCTAGATCATCCTTACTGCCATCCTTAAACTGTTAGAACTGTTATGCATCCACTCTGCATCCTAGGCCCTTGGCATCTAAAGCGCCCATGGGATGTTAAGAATCCAAGCATTGGTCTGCCAACATATTTCACACAATGGGTTCAAGATTAAAAAATGTTAAGAAATTGTTTTGTTTGTACTGTCAATCATGCATTCGGTCATTTGATAGTTCATTCTTTCATAATCCTTTATCGATTAATCACGTAAGCTCTCTGTAATGATAGTCCCATGCTGAAAGAGTACGCAGCATGTATTCTTAACTCGATAGGTCTCAAACCATATGAGCTCTGCTAATCCTTTATATCCCCATCAACTGACCCCCTTCAATACCTTCACTGATGGCATAACCTCCCTGCACATTCCATGACAACACTTCAGCAAACCAAACGTCCATAGTTTATGTCACACAACTCCCTTCTCACCATAAAACTGTTGTACATGTTCTTCCGAACTCTACTCAGAGGGCCTCAGTATGTGGTTGACAGTGTGGTAAAAGAGAAAGCGCAGGTAATGTGATTACTCACACTTTTACTGCACCATCAAATTCAGGGTTCCAATCTTGAAACTCGACAAATCCAGATGGTTTTGTGTGGAATGTATTTCCACAACACAACTCCATTACTGTGTGTGCTAATATGGAAACCCCAGTGGAGTCCAAGGAGGCTCGAAATTGGGGAAAACTGATGCTAATATGCAATCGCCAGTGGCGTCTAATGAGACTCCAAATTCTGAAACTGAAGGGACCGCCTAATTCTAAATCATGCATACCATTACTGTCACTGGGGTCTTACCAAATTCCGTAATGGTATTTGAGTTTGGCAGTATTTAAGTCATAACTGCTTTGACAAATGTTTCTGGATTAGTTGCTTCACAAAACAGCATTTGCTGCAAATGTACTCTTATCTATGCCCCAAGTTACCACCTAAAGCATGTTTTGCAATAGGTTGCCTTTCACCAACGCAGGCGACTTTGTTTTTTCAAAGCATATTTTGTATCACAGCCTGACATTACTACATTGTTATAGCTATGTCCAGTTTAGTTTTGGCATATAGGTGGTGCTTCAACACAAATGAGTGTGGGTGAAAAGTAATGGTATAGAATGAATTACGTAAATTCTCCTCCCTCCGCACCCACCGTAGCCCCATTGGCCAGCAGGCCAAGTGTTTAGTCCTGAACGAGGGTGTAGGATCCTCTCTGCAGCCTTAGCAGCGTAATTTCAGCTGCAGGTGCTGGGGGTAAGTGTTGTCCCTGGCTGCTAGCCACGCATCATTTTTTTAAGTCAAAGAAAAGCAATTTTGTTCATTTGTGTGCACTAGCTCAACTGAATCCATCGTCTCCCTCCTCCCTCTCCACCCACTGTAGCGCCATTGGTCAGTAGGCCGAGGATTTAGTCCTGAGCGAGGTTGTAGGACCCTCTCTCCAGCCAACACCGTTTTTCAGCAGCACGTGCTTGGGGTAAGTTTTGTCCATGGAGGCCTTAACCACGCATCCTTTTTTTAAGGGAAAGAAAAGGTTTTTTTTTTGCATCTGTGCGCACTAGTGCACCTGTATCCACTGCCCCATATCCCCACTTCCTGCTTTCCCGCACCCCTCCTCACTCCCCACCCAGCATAACCCCATTGGCCAGCAGGCCGAGTGTTTAGTACTGAGCGAGGGTGTAGGACCCTCTCTGCAGCCCCAGCAGCGTTTTACAACTGCAGGTGCTTGGGGTAAGTGTTGTCCCTGGTGGCCTTAGACACACATCCTTTTTTAAGTGAAAGAGAAGGGGTTTTTTTTGCATTTGTGTGCACTAGCGCACCTGAATCCACCGTCCCCTTTCCCTACTTCCTGCTCCCCCGTCCCCCTCCTGCCTCCCCACACACTGTAGCCCCATTGGCCAGCAGAACAAGGGGTTAGTCCTGTGAGAGGGTGTAGGAACGTCTCTGCAGCACCAACAGCATTTTTCAGCTGTAGGTGCTTGGGATAAGTGTTGTCCCTGGTGGCCTTAGCCATGCATCCTTTTTTTAAGGAAAGAAAAGGTAATTTTTTTGCATTTCTGTGACTTTTTTTTCTTTGCATTTGAAATTGTATTTTGCTCCCTGGTCACCTCAGTCTCCCCTGTGGCTTCCTATGTGTTACTGCTCCCCCCTGCCCTGATTGGTCCAACATCTTCTCAAGACCGAGAGTGCTAGGGCAGCCTTCTGCCGGTGCAGCCCTTGCGCCAAGGTCCCCAAGTCAAAGGGCAATTGCCAAGAATCAACCCAGAGAAGTGTCTGCAGGTGTCAGCAGGGAAAGCAGGCCACCACCCACCAATAAGTATTATCGAAAATCACTGCCACCGGTCCCAAGTCCTGCACACATACTCAAACAGAAGAGCCCACTGGGCCCTTATACCCTGGCCTGAACCCACCCCACGCTGACCTCAAGCAACACGTAAGGCAGTACTCAGCAGCTTATATCCAGCTGCAGTGACAAGCCCCACCTATTCATCAAGCAGCTGCCAACAAGCTTGCTTGCTCCCAAATCGACTCTCTTGGGTGGTTGCAATTCCACCCATGAACAGCATAAGCAGCATCAGATAGCACCCACAAGTTGACAAAGAGGACCAGACAGCCGTCACCCTGCCTCAATGGACAATGTAGGGAGAACTACTGGTAGTGATTGCCACATTTACGCTCTGCCCATCTTAAACCACCACCACTGCAGTAAGTACTTCACCCACTAAACATATACAGCTAGAACACACTCTGAAGAGCCCAGTGTACACCCAACTTACAGGCACACATTGAAGCGTCCATTGCATAGTGAAACCAAGTCCTTTTCTCCCACTATCTATGAGTCTCAAATCTAAGTGTGTTTTCGTCTCCATTATCTGCCATTTTGTGACACCTAGGCCTTTTCTCCCACTGTCTCTGTATCTCAAATCTAGGTGTGTTATTTCTCAACTGACTGCCATTTTGAGAAACCTAGGCCTTTTCTCCCACTATCTAAGAGTCTTGAATCTGGGTGTGTTTTTCATCTCAATTAACTGCCATAAAGTGACACCTAGACCTTTTCTCCCACTATCTAGTGATCTCAAATCTAGGAGTGCTCTCCCACTGCCTGCCATCTGCGAAACCTAGGCCTGCATTTCACCCAGGAACACCCAAAACCATTGAAAGCAAGTACCTGTAGCCAGGTCACTCCCCAAGTTAACTAGGAACCAGTCACCCTGTGCACATATCCAACTGCACCGCCCACTTCCAACACATAGTACCCTGCCAGAAACCCACCTAGACAGGCCACCCATAGTTAGAGGAACACCAAAACCTAACCCACTAATTGGAGAACCACCCATAGAGGACACCGAGCTACCACATCACAAGAGGATATGAATCAAATCCAGCCAAGCCACACAAGGCCTTACAGGTGGGCTACCACCCTGGTAACCACAATACCTTAACAACCCTACTACCAAGGACCACAAAATGCCCCGAAACAGATCTGGACGCCACCAAAGAGAATCTGAACAAGGAACAAACAGAACAGATCCACACCCTCACCCCCCCCCCCAGGAGAAACCACCGCAAATACAGAACACTCCCCAACAAATACTACAACCAACAGAACAAAGAACATGAGAGGAGAAAAATCCCTATATCTCACACCGTACCTCACAACACCCGCATCACCTCGACACTCCAATGCCACCAACAGATCCAGACATGCCGACACCAATTTGAACCCCGCAAAAAGAAGAGAGTTCTCCAGAATAGAAAGGTATGAAACCAAAGTCCTCATTCCTTACATCACAAAAACACTAGGTCACCACCAGCAAGCCTATCAAAACATAGAAGACGATGAAACAGAAGAATTCATCAACCCAACCATCAACCTAACAGACTGTCTCAACAATGAAGCAGACTCAGCGGATCACCAACTGAACTATGACAACACAGAAGCACCCCAACTAAAGAACCAAATGATCAAAAAACAAACCTAACCTCATCAAAACGATCCATTGCAACCTAATCAAGGCCAGATCAATGTCCAAGAATGCTACAGAGATCTATGACCTTCTGTGCGATAAAGGTATCTACATCTTATTCATAATCGAAACATGGCTAGACGACAACTACAAAATTACTTTCCATGACTGCCTCCCTTACAACTTCAAGTGCTCACAAGCGAACAGGAAAAACAAAACAGGACTGGCACAAGGAACACCTGAGAATTGAAACTGAAGAACAACTAACCATCAAAAAACTGCAAATCCCTAAGCCTTCGCCTAACAGCAAACCCAAAGACAAACCTCAAATTCCTCCTGCGATGCAGACCACTGACATTTGATGCAACTTTGTGGATTCTTTCACTGAAGCCATCTTCAACCTAGCCATAGAACAGGAACACCTGATAATCCTTGGAGACTTCTACATCTGGTATGACAAAGAAACCACTAACACACAGAAATTACTAGCCAAACAACTGAGGACAATGAAATTACATCAGCTAGTCAAAGGAACAACTTATGCAGTGGGACATACACTAGATGCAATATTCACAAACAAAAACCTCATCACCATGGTGCCACCAATACAGATCCTCTGGAACGACCACCTCATCATCCTCTTCGTAATCATGCTTTCCACATCAACAACTAAAAAACCCGACAAACTGGCGACTATCATGAAAAGAAACTGGAGGACCGTTAAAATAGCAATCTAGTAGAACTACTGGAAATGAACAAACCACCGGCAATGACTCTGGATGAACCTCACCTTGACAGAAAAACAGAACTACTGCATAAGTAGATCACCAGAACAATAGACGAGCTCGCCAAGGAAAATCCTTTTACCCCATCGTGCAAAAGAGCAACAGCAAAATGGTTTACACCGCTACTCAGCGCGATGAAAAGAAAAAACAGGAAGCTTGAACTAGAACAAAGGAAAAAAAATACCTATTACAATTCCAACAACATATCCACTCCTACAAAAGGGAAATCCATAAGGCCAAGAAGAAATACTACGAAAACGAATCACCAAAGCGCCAACACCCAAAAAGAACTGTTTAAAATCATAAACAAAATGAGAAAGCCCCCTGGCTACAGCGACACACCAACACCTTCACTGAAATTATGCAACGACCTTGCAGACTACTTCAAAAACAAAATTGCCACCATCCAACATATCATACAAAGCAGACCAAGCAACTACAACAGGCAACCTACCCAGCCATCCGAGGATCACCCGAACAAACTCCGAAGTGTCCCCCAAATATCAGCTGAGACATTCGGCAAGCTTGTAAACAATAGCAACAAAGCAGGCTTCCCCATGGATACCTGCCTACCAGATATACACAAATCACTCCTCACTCAAGGAACACCCATGGAATACTACAGAAACCTTTTCAACCAATCAATTTCAACAGGAAAAGTACAGAGCTCATTCCAATCAGCATACATCAAGCCACTACTCAAAGACACAGCAGGAAACATGGAGGACCTCTCCAACTACAGACCTATCACAAACATCCCGTGCCCAGCAAAACTACTTGAAACATACATCTACAGAATAACACAAGAATTCATAAAAGAAAACCTACTGCTGGATCAAGCACAAGTAGGCTTCAGAACAATGATAGGAATGGAAACGGCACTGCTCTCAATCTGAGATCTCTCCACAGCATTTGACACAGTCAACCACGATATTCTAATTGGGTGATTGGAAGGAATAGGAATCACTGAACTAGCCCCACTATGGATAACAAGCAGAACAGAAACTGTATGGATCAAACCTTTCAAATCCACCCAAAGAGTATGCACCTGCGGAGTACCACAAGGATCCTCCTTATCCCCATTGCTTTTCAACATATACCTGGCACTATTAATCAAGCTCATTAAAAAAACATGGCCTCGCATGTTACAACTATGCTGATGACACACAAAGCATCTACAAAATACAAGATACAGAGGAAGGAAACAACGCTGGAAGACTGCCTACAAGAACTCTCCGGCTGGATGAACACCAACAGCCTCAAACTCAACCCGGGCAAAACATAAATAATTATCATATCCAAAAGCGGGGAAAACAATCACTACATCCCATGGCCAACGGAACTTGGAACACCAACTCTATCAACAATAGTGAAAAAATTGGGAGTCTTGATGGACAATGAACTGACACTCAAGCCACAATTAAACGCCATAATCAAGAAATGTTTCTTCCCCCTAAACATGGTAAAAAGGACCCTACCATTCCTTTCTTTTACCCACAAAACACTCACCATCATCGCACTCATCATGTCCAGAGTAGACTACGCCAACAGCCTATCCTTACGAATGCCAGAGCAACTGTTAAAGAAACTTCAGCACATCCAAAACGCAGCGGCCAGACTCCTGCTCAAACTACCATGAAGAGAACACATTACCCCAGTACTGAAAATGCTAATTTGGTTACCAATAAAACAGCGAATAAAGTTCTAAACAATTTGTATAGCGCACAGAACAATCCATGGCCAAGGAGCAGACTTCCTAAATGAGAGAATAACCATCTACTGTCTGACAAGACCACTCAGATCAAGCAACAACATTCGCTTAAAACCAAAACCTTAAAATGAAAGAAAATTCAGAAGATCATCTTTCTCTCACCTGGCAGCAAGCACCTGGAATGACCTACCAAAAAACATATGCAGCACAAGGGATCACCTGGAATTCAGGAAACTGCTGAAAACTTGGCTTGTTTCTCCAGAACCAGAAGACACTATTAGGAATCATGCACCCAACGGAAAACAAGAACCTAAGGTGTAACCCATGACCCTAACTTAATTTTCTCTAACCAGAGGATGGGGGGAGGGCATCACAACAACCCATGTCCACCTAGGAAACTTAGGTAGGTAAGGAACCTGCAAAGGACAGGCAGAGAGTGACCAGAACCCTCCATCCCAATCATCACCAACCCGGGGCGAGAACACGCCAGCATCAGCCAGGTAGACCTACCACTAGAGTAACACAGAGGAAACTACCACCCCTCAACATGCCTGCCAACTAAACAGACAAACCACAATACCAAACACACAGGATAATCATACATGTTAAGCACACAAACACAAAGACAAAACCTGCTAACCCAACTGTAAAACCTTAACTTTCCGCATACACTTCCCATACAGAAACCCATACAACCACATCTCTGCACAGCAATACGCACCTACTTCACCACACTGCAACAACAGACTAACACATAACCCCTATCAACCGCACATGGGAAGTCACACTGAACCGAAAATCACACTTAAGCTCAGTGAATGATGCAAACCGAACTGAAGCTGCCAACAGTAAATTACAACTCTCACTTTCCTATTCCAACTGCACCATACTAAACCCCCCCATCCTTTTCAGATCTGCCAGAGTGCCGGGGCACCACTCCAGTGGTGACGGTGCACGATACAAATACCTTTGAGATTAACATTAACAAATTGGTGTGTGTGAAAAGTAATGGTATAGAATGAATTATGTTTAGAGAGGAGAGAATAGCATTGACATATACATAAAGATCTATTTAAGTGGTTTGGGCATATCCCCATCTCTACTATTGCCACTACTGGCTTTTGCATTGGAAGACCCATTCATCAATTGCGTCAAGGAAAGTGACAAGGGAGAGCAGCGCAGTGGTAAATTGACATGGGTAGTTTTGCTGGTGTGATGTGTACCCGAGTAGGGGACCTTTGGATGAATTCTGGAGCTATGCCGAGCTCGGGCTCGAACACATCACTTAGCCCCAAGACCCAGGTTCCCCATGGTCCTGTGAATAGCTCTGGGTCTCTGGTATTAATCATTTTTAAAACTACGACCTCAACCCTCATCCGTTGTGCTCTAAAATGAAAAGGGTAAATTGTCCATTTTAAATTTAAATCTTCAGGCACAGTCTTAAGGCTGTGTAGTAGCTCACGTAGCAGCCTGTGTAATGTTTGATTGTTTACTTTGGAGAAACGGGCAGTGCAAATGCATTGCTTGCATTACTTGGCAATGCGTCTTCTCAGCCATAACAGACTCCTGAGTGTTTTATTTGAATGTCCTCAATGCCTGCAAGACCATAGAGTGTCCAAGGCCTGCAAAGTCCATAAGATAGGCGAGAAGGGGCTGACCAGCCACGATCGATAAAAGTCACAAGACAAGTTCAAGGAGACGGGACATCTGCTGTCACCACCAGACTATAGCACTATCATTCACCAGAATGTTCCAGTGGCCTTTGAATATGGGAAAGAGAAAGGCAACTGCCTCTCTGCCTCTGAAAGCAGTTCCAGGTAAAACACACCATTTAGGTACGCGTAATGTATACCTAAGGCAAGTCGTGGGTGAACTAGAGGCTCCAACAAACGCAGTGGAGAGAAAATTAAGGCATAGCAAGATGGGGGTACTATCAAGTGAACAGCACAAAGAAGAGGCTTACAAGCCCAATATTGCAAGTTCCCTTGCTTGCCACAACACCCCTATAGCTAGTGAGAGCAGAAAGGGCAAGTAGATCTCCACTCTTCATAAGGCCAGCGAGTGTACAACAGAACTACCTGTGGCTTTGGTAGTAGATTGCTTCAACAACACAGGATGCCTGTGTAGCTTTGGTAGTAGATTGCTGCAACAACACAGGATGCCTGTTTGACGCTTCCATTACAGAGAACAAGAAAATAATGAATTTTCCACCATATTGCTACCCACATTTAGATGAAACAAAAATGGCTGCCACGTTTGATATGTTTCTTGTGTCTGCTCCTGTATCATTTATTATTGAGCATGAACCAGCACAACACTCCACTGATCGAGGACCATCTATCTCTTTGATTAATAAAGTGGCTCAGTGGATAAATACCTCCATCATAGGACCAGCCATTGGTCGCCAAATTGTAAGAAGAATTGGATGAATTGGAAAAACGAACAAATAGCTAAATGCTGACTGTATAATTATTACTCTAAAGTGATCTGGAATATTTAACTATTTTAACAATTCCAATCTAACGAAGAATCGCTGCCAACTCAGACATTTTATTGTTCTGGTAGCTTTTTCTACCCCTGCTTCCAAAAGCTGTTACCCATCGACAACTCGTGCGAGTAGGCCGGACTCCAAGCGTTGGCTGTTGCAACGTCTGTGAACCCAAGCCCACACCCCCATGTGCGAGACATGGGGCCTCATTATAAATTTGCCGGTCCGGGAACTATGGTACCGGAACGCATGCCGGTACCGTAGTTCCCAGAAAGGCCAACTATGAGTTGTGCTTGCGGGTCCCTTTTTGCCTGCAAGGTCGGCAGAACGGCACCTGCGAGCATGTCGGATGCACCGGCACCATTATTAACGGTGCCGGTGCATCCAACCTCCCCATTCCTATTCAGCCCTATAGGGCCGAATGGGAATGGGGAGCATCTTTTTTCGGCACCCGCAAATGGGCAATTACCAGGTCCAGCAGGTCCGTAATGACCCGGTAAATGCGCATTCGCAGGCGCCAGACATTTCCAGAAGTTTGGCAAAGCCTGCTGGTTTTACTGGCAAGGCTACCGCCAAACATCTAATGAGGCTCATGGTCTATGACGTGCAACACTTGGTAACATCAAATTATGGCCAAGACAAAACTAGAAATGTCTCTTGGAACGTGACTGGTTTTAACAACAAAATGTGTGAAGCTGATATTCTCAACTCAGTCGACTCTATTCACATAATTTTAATGCGAGAAACCTGGTCCACAGCCACCTTCACCAGAGATGTCGTTTTTTCATTTGCCAGCTCAGCAATCCCAAGCTGACATGGCAGAAATGCTGCAGGGTTGTGATGCATGATATCCCTATCTGTCTTCAAACCAAAGTGCATAGTAATACAGAGTATCTCCACATTGAAGTCAAACATCATACCAACTTTCCATCACTGTGGTTAATCAATTTTTATTGGGCTCCAAATTACAAGGAAAGGGGGCGTTTCTTGGCTTACATTCAATCTATTGAGCTTGTTTTGTACTTTACCACAGGAACACTCCGCTGCATATAATGGGGCGTGACTTCAACCTAAAACTAGTGAAGGGCCCTAAAAAATAACTACTTGACGACCAAATAGGTAGCATATGGCATCACTACACCTATCCTAAGCGATCCTAGAAAGGATAAACTAGGCCCATATATGCACAAAGTACAATGTGAAAATGGCCTCCATGTAATGTAGTGGCAGAGTGCCACCAGATATACTAGGCAAAGCCACATACAACGGTTTACGTGATGGTACCATGATTGACCATATAATCCTGACTATTATGTTTTGGCATTCTGTCATTTCTTTTGAGGTCAAGTCTATGATCAATAGTGATCATTCATTCATCTCTGATATTTACCCTGGAGAATCGTTTCATGAAAGCAGCCACTCATATCATAATCTTGCGCTATTGAGAGTGTAGTAAACGCTAACTGTTGAATATCCCCTTCGTCACCTCACTCCTGGATTGCCCCATGACATGTGTTAGGCTTTTTGTATTGGCTTTCCTTGGCGTCACTCTAGGGTATTTGTTTTCGTTAGCACCAGCATGTCATTTTGGGTAAGATTCATGAAGTCTTGATTTGAAATGAGTCTTTCTCCTTACATGACCAGCCTTTCTGTGTTTGTTGTGTAAGGTCCGTGTGAAACCTGACTTGTATTTTCATAAGATTCAGGAGGGATGCTGTAAAAAAGAATACGTTGTTTTAATGTGTGTTTGGAGGATTAGAGCAAGTGATGTTTCAATGAACCATTCTTGTTGTACATGATTTGCATGTATTGTCCCTCTGTTCTTGTTTTTGCCATGCCTGAATATTTCTGATGCGAGATAGAAATTTGTTTCTTGTGTGGAAAGAGATCCCATGGAACAGAATTTGAAGCAATACGAATGCTATACCTATAATATTGTTGCAAGGTAGGGTGTGTTAGCCACACAATACAGGTACTTTCTCTCTTATCAGAAACCTTACAACCAAATAACCTATGTTGTTAAATGTTTATCGAGAGAAACCCACCCCTTCATACTATCCACTTGGAGTTGACCCCCGGTAATGCATGAGAATATTGGAAGAAATTCACAGAGCCCCCTAAACACAATTTCTTTACACTTTATAAATACATCAGTCAGGTTGTTAAACAGTTTCCACTTGTTTGATATAGTTTTTACGTACTTTGCATTGTTTGTTTGGGTTGGGCCTTGTAGCAACCTTGCATGCATCCAATGTTTCCCAGTCAATTAGGATGTGGTTGTCCATTGTTGTTAGTTTGGACTATTAGGAATATTAGGTGCATAAGACAAAACTACTGCATTGGAATACAGAAAGGGAGGAATGGCATATGAGGAGGGACACAGAGTCTGTAGGTGTTGTTTGGTTATGTGCCCACAAATTGGTTGCCCACGGCTTTCCTAATTCCTGTGGCCATTCCCACCCATTCATGCCTCTGCCTCCCCAAAACACATCCTCGTGGGAACTCTTTGAACTTGCTTTATTCAAGCCTTACCATCAAACTTTGCATTTGAAGTGCCTGCCAATGTTTTTTCAAATCAGTCTTCTGAGAGTTAATTACTTAATTGGAGATCTAAAGCTACTGTTGTAATAAACATGTCAACCAGGCCTGCTTTCAGCCACTGAAGTCCATTTTAAAGCAAGCATTGGCAAAGCCAGCATTTTTTTGCTGTGGCATTCGTTTTAATCCTTTGCCAGGCACTGTTATTAGATGTACAGGTACTCTCACTATTTTGCACCTGCTCCCAACAATGGTCAGCTAACACCACTGGGGCTGTGACTGGCAAGGGCCATTCCCATGCCTACACTTTATGTTGGTGGCTTGAGCAGGCAAATATTGTCCTTTCACACCCTGTGTGTGCTGTGTTGCAGCATCTCCCAGCGAGGCGTTCAAAAAGTGGCACTGCAGTTGCCGAGGAATAACAACTCGATTTGTATACAGTGCTGTTGATGAGAGGCGCTATTATTTGCGCATCCATTAGGTTGTGCCAGTGTCGCTGCACCCATGGCTTCCTCCAGAGGAAGATCATGCAAGATTGGTGGTGGATCTTGTGAATTCCAAGAGGAGCTGTGCCAAACTAGGAGGGTCAGAGAGTTTCAGTTGTTTCCCCTGGGCTTTAGAATGCTTTACCCCTAGTAACCAGTCGATTAACTCAAATCCTAACTCTTCATAAAGAACAAAGAGGTATTTTTTTTGTTTTTTGCACGTTCTTTACTTTGGTGCTACTTAGACGCAGTTGGTTCTTCAGTGTGTTTTATAATTGAAAGAAACATAAACATCTGAGTGCGCAAGACTAATTGTACGTATGTGGTTCCGTAGATAGTTTGTGAAAATGTGACTCTGATTTGTCTATTTGTGCAAGTAATAATTATGAGGTGGCAGCTCAACAAGGCTGTCTATTGGGGCTGCCTCAATGTTGATAACGTTTTCTTTTCATTTCATTTTGTTTTTGATATGGTCATTAGTTCAAGTCTACAAGTTCTATAGAAGAATGTTCCTGCCGCTGCCCCTCCACAGCGCCAGGTCTCCATCTATGTCTAGCGCGAAACACCCTCCACAATGTGAAACGAGTGCAGCACTTTGTTAAATATATCTGCCGCTCTCTGTAGTTAAAACAACTTAGTTTTACCATGTATTTCCCACCCACTTAAACCACTGCTGGCTCGGGTGAAGGTACCTATTTTCATTTTGGTTATTATGAGGCTCTTTTGATACTTTTACACCCAAAGTATTACACTACAGTACATATAGAGATAACTGGCATATGAGGAGGGGAACAAAACTTGTAGATGTTGTTTGGGTATTTGCCCATCCATTGACTGGCCATGGCCATGAAAATCCCTATGGCCATTCCCACCCAGTTTCTGCCCAAAACACCTCCGCGTGGGAACTCTTGAGCTCGTTTTAATCAAGCCTTATGAACAAACATTGCACTCAAAGTGCCTGCCAGTGTTTTTTCGAAGCAGTTTTCTGAGAGTTAATGACTTAACTGGAGCTGTGAATACACTACGGATGTAATAAAAATGCCTTAACCAGGTCTACCTTCAGCCACTCGATTTATAAGCACTGTGTGTGTCCTTCACTGAAATCCTGTTAAAAACCAGCATTGGTAAAGCCAACAGTGTTGGTATTTGCCAGGCACTGCTATTACATGTGCAGGTACTCGCACCATTTTGCACCTGCTATCATCAATGGCCAGTTAATACAACTCTGCCTTATCTGTGCCTACACAAAAGCCCAAACTGTTATGATATGATATGGCATTAGTAACGTGCCTATACACACACGTGTTTCAAGGCGAGATGCGGCAAGGGAGGGGGAACAGAGAGAATACAAAGACAACAATCTTACTAGGTGACATTGAGATTGCGCAAGTGCAGGGGAAGGGGAAAGGGAAAAGTGAGAGGGGTAAAGGGGGACGGGGAAATGCAATACTTAGGATCAACAGTAAAATACATTTAATAAATAAGAATAGGTGAAATGTGTGGCCAGCTTGTGGCAAGTGCAGGGGTAAGTGCATACATCAAGTGTCAAAATCTGGTAGGGGACTGTAGGTATACGGAAACAGCACCCAAGTGCAGGTGATGCCAGGGAGGCAGTGCAGCTGGTGGGGGAGGGGACCTGGGCCCGAGATCAGGGGGTAACCATGTGACCAGTGCAGTTTCAGTCAGGAGTTCAGCAGGGGAGAGGAGTGAAAGCAGAAGGTCTTGAGGTGCTTCCGGAACCGGAGATGATTCAAGTTTCAGGCAGGCAGGAAGGCTGTTCCAGAGGGAGGCCCCAGTTGAAGAAAGAGATCTACCACAAACTCATTGCTTGGAGAAGCGACTGACCCTGAGGGAGTTGGAGGCGGATGAGCGATGGCTCGAGATGTAAGATATTTAGGAACAGAGTTGAAGGTATTGAGGCCCCAGAAGGCCTCTTGGACAATGCATGGGTTTTGAACTTAATCCTCACAGCCACTGGGAGCCAGTGAAGAGATTTCAGTCCTGGAGACATACGATCCCTGGGTTTGAGGCCAAGGACAAGTCTCGCAGTCCTGTTCTGGATGAGTTGCAGAGGGCAGAAAGTAGAAGCAGAGCTCTGGAGACAGTGAGCTTCTGGGCGAAGGAGAGGAAAGGAAGAATAACCCTGAGCAGGTGCAGCTGGTAGTGTAACTTCTTAGAGATGCCATAGATATAAGGAGAGAAAGAGAGTGTGAAGTCAAAGTGACCCTGAGGTTTTTAGCTTCACACATGGGAGCAGGAAGAGGGCCAAGAGAGGAAGGCCAGAGAGCGACAGGAAAGGAGGGAGCAGATGTGCCGATAAGGAGAATCTCTGTCTTACTGGCATTAAGGCAGAGATTGTTGACGGCACACCACTCCTGGATAGCAGACAGACCGTCAGAGATGAGAGAAGGAGAGGAGATGGCAGAAGGGAGCCTGAAAATGAGCTGACTGTCATCCGCATAGCACCGAAAGTTGGGGCAGTGAGTGGAAATTTGGTGGTCAAGAAGTGGCAGGCATTGGTTGAACAGCCAGGGAGAGAGGTTAGACCCTTGGGGAACACGACAGGTAGAGCGAGAGATAGAGGAAAGGAAGGTCCCAAGTTGGACCTCGGAGGGTCGATCGGAGAGGAAAGAGGTCAGCCAAGCCATGGCTTGATCGGTGATACCCAGGTTATCATGGAGATGACTGAGAAGGATGGCATGGTTGACGGTATCAATGGCAGAAGAGTGATCAAGTAAGATGAGGACACAGGGGGTATTGGAATCAAGGTTGGAGAGCAGGTCTTCACAGATGTACAGGAGAGCAGTTTCCGTGCTTCTGGCAGCTCTGAAGCCAGACTGATGGTCATGGAGACAACCAACTGATTTAGTGTGCAGATTAAGCTGGGAGATGGGCAGCTTTTCCAGGAGTTTGCCCAGGAAAGGAGTGATAGAGATTAGATGGTAGTTAGCCGGGCAGGAGGGGTCGGCTGAGGGTTTCTTAAGAAGAGGGTTCACAAGGGAGTGCTTCAGGGGGAAGGGAAGACTCCAGTGTTGAAGGAGTGGTTGCAGAAGTCAGCCAAAGCAAGAGCAGGGTGTCAATGTGTTCCTTGATGGTTTTAGAGGAACAGGGGAGAACATGTTTTGATGAGACTTTCATAGATCGGACATGTCTAGAAACCTTGTCTGGGGAGAACAGGGGAAAGGCAGAGAAGGAGGGAGGGGAGGTCACCACAGAAGGGCCTGAGGAAGAGCGGGGAGTAGAGGGAGGAGGAGGAGAGGAAGAGAGAGAGCACAGGATGTCATGAGTTTTTCAGATGAAATGAGAAGCCAGGGCCATGCAGAGGGCCTGGGAGGGGACAGGAGAGGTATAGATTGCAGCAGGATTGGCCAGCTCCTTGCAGATTTGAAAGAGTTCGGCCGAGTTGTTGGATGCCTCAGAGATGCGGGCTTGGATGAGGGCTCTCTTCTTGGTGCGGACAGAGAGCCGGTATTACCTTTGAAACAGGCGGCAAGCCAGTTTGTCAGAAGATGTACAGGAAGCACGGCATTTTTGTTTTCAGCCACCCTGCACTCACGTTTAAGGGTGACGTGGTCTGATTCGTACGGCTTCAAGCAGATCCTCATGACAGGGGCAAGACCATCAAGAGTATCAGATACAGCTAAATTGAGAAGAGAAGGGGCTGTGTCAGGGTGTGAGTCAGCCGAAGGGGGGCAGAGGGGAGGATGAGAAATTGTTGGCGAATTCCTCATCTGACAAACACTTCATGGGTCGGATAACTGAGAAGGTAGGTGGAAGTACTGGAGTTGGCTTGGCCTGAGGGGTGGTGAGAGTGAGCTGGGAGGAAAGGAGAAAATAATCACTACAGGAGAGAGGAGTGGTGAGAGGGACAGAAAGGCGAAGGTCTGCAGAGATCATAACATCCAGAGTGAGAAAGTTGTAGAGGTCGTGAACGAGTCCAGAGGAAGAACAGGAGGCATTGAGGTGGATGTTAAAGACTCAAAGAAGGAGGAGTTGAGTGGTCAAGGCCAGGAGGGAAGAGGAGAGGTCTGCCCACTCAGAGAGGAAGGAGGAGATTTGACCAGGTGACTGATAGATGGTAGCCACAGTAAGGGAATGGCTAGGCGAGAGAGAGAGCCTGCAGACGAGGCATTCAAAAGAGGAGTAGGCCTGCATAGGAATGACAGAGGCAGGAATCCACTCAGGGAAGATCAGGGCTATACCCCTTCCGGAATGGTTGGGTCTGGGCACGCAGAGGATCTTGTAGCCATCAGGGAGGAGAGTGTCAAAGCTTGTGACAGAGCTGGCAGTGAACCATGTCTCGGTGAGACAGAGAACATTGAGGTCAAGTTCTTCGAGGAGGCGGCAGATATCAGAGGAGTGTTTGACAGCTGAGCAAGAGTGGCAATATGGAGACGGTTGCCGTCCTTGAAAGACTTCAAAGGAGGGGTACACATCAGAGGTACACCCTGCAGAGGTATAGAAGAAGCCTGAGGGAGAGGAGGAGGAAGGAGGAGAGGGCAAAGTAGCCTGGGAGGAGACAGCAGGAGGAGGCAAGAAAGCCATGGAGGGAAGAGAGGGAACAGCAGGAGAAGAAAGGAAATTGATGAGGCACAGGAAGCTTCTATCAAAGAGGAGAAGGTTGGCCTGAGGGCCTTGGACCAAGATGGTACCATTCAAGTAAACATTAATGATGACCTTAGAGGAATGGAAGGAGGCCAGGAGAGCCTCCCACGGCGTGCCACCTTTAATGGGAGAAGAAGAGAAAGGAGAAAGCACAGAGACCATATGTTGAGTCCATAGGTCTGGCGAGGGAATGACAAAGAGGATGTTGGTGAGGGTTTGCCTGGAGGAAGCACTGGTATAGGTTTCAGCGATAGAGAGGCTTGAGTTCAAGACCAGTATATCCTTTCAAACTTGGTCCTACCAGATTTAGTGAAGAGAGCATAATAGTCGATAGAGAAGCATATAGAAAAGATAGGAGAGACAGAGAGCACCATAGAGTAGGTTTTTTTTTTCTTTGCATTCTACGTTTTGTACTATTGTATTTTCCATGGGAAAAGCAGAACCAGAGCTCCAGGCCATGCAAGTATATCCGGAATCATCTGAAAAATCCTGGTATGCATGGCCTTGTAGGCTTCCTTTTTTTAAATGTGCACTATTCCTACAAATAGATTTTTGATTTAATGGAAGCTTGTGATCATTCCCACTTGAAATTCTTTGAAACGGCCTAGAAGCATCATGAATCACAGAACAAGTAGGCCAAATGAGCATGTGGTAAAGGAAAATGAACCACATGCATTGCATGTGCAAGGTCAAAGGTCGGTTTGAAGGCACAAGCATGCTTTGGGAAAACGAAAGGAATCTGCTGGTGGGCAATGATCTAGCGTTGACATTTGCTTTCTAATGTCCTTCCCCTTTCCATGACGCGTAGGGCTAGTTTGAGTCTTTGCTATTCAAGTTTTTTTTTTTTTTTTTTTAGGTTAGGTTTGTAGGCATTTCTGGTGGAGGGATTTTCATAACTCTTTCCAAAATAATTTGTTTGGGAGTAAGGATATTGTCAAGTGGGGGGTGAAATAGCTTCCTGTAACAACCACATAAGGAAACTGCTTGGAAAGATTGTGGTCATGTGGAAGAGGGGTATCTGTTTTGAGGAGATCAGCATATGATATGAGAAAAATAAAAAGGGTGTGATTGGTAGATCTATAGTGGCATTCATTGTCTAGACAATGTTTAGGGAGTGACTTCCCTTGTGAGTTGTTGTTCTCCTGTCATTGGATGAAGGCTCTGTTTAACTTGTTAGATAAGAATTCCTGATCAGGTTTGTTATTTTTGTTGTAACCAAAGATTGAGGTCAGCCAATGGAAGCATTATTTTCATAAGTTGCCAGCAGGTTAACTATAACTTCTCTGTTTTTGGAATTAATTGCTAATATTTAAATTCTTACCAGTATTTCACCATTAACTGTAAATGATATCCCAAATTACCAAATTGACAGAATACAAATCTGGATAAATAGACTTTGTATTAAATAATATGGGGTCATTGCCATTCCTTGTCTTGTATTGTGGATTCATCACCTTCTGACAGAAGGTCTCTAGCATTGAAATAAATTGGTTTGTCGGGTGGAAATAGCTACACTTTTGATATTGTGCAGTACATGCCTTCAAACATCACACATTCACATAGTTATTGCATAATCTTTGACAAAGTGTCAAATATCTTTAGCAATGATACAAACCCTCTCCCATGAAAGTGTTCTTTCCAAGCATAAATGCTCACTAGTTCCAGTTCAGATGTGTCCCCTTATGTCGTTCTTCTTTATTTAAAGACCTGCTCTTTACTACCAGAGACACACGGAAATCCCCCATGCGCTTCCGGAAGAGTAGATGCATTCCTTGGAAGTTCTACTCAATGCAATCATTTTTTCTTACAGATCTCTGCAGAACTTTGCTCAATGAGCCGAGTGGAACTATCACTGTCAACTCAAGGACAGTGTTACCTGCGACTGGCGGCAGCTGCCTTTGGTTAATCCGCATCACGGCTGGTCAGGTAAAACACATTAATGAATGTATTGAGTTGTATTGCCTGTGTGTGGAAAGAAGTCCTCCTCTCACATTTTACTAGCATGACCGTGCTTAGCAATGAGACAGAACCTGAATGAAACAAACGTATGTACCAATGCAATTCTATATAAAGTTTTACACAAAACAAGCCTTTTCATTGATTCATTCATAGCTGCAAATGTAAACAGTGAAATAATAACTTCTAATATTTCTTAAAGAGGTTGGAAGGGATAATGTAAAAAGGGCGAACAAGCCTCATAAAACGCACGAGTTGGCAAATTACAGAAACCTTTTTCCTGCAAAAACGATACATTTTCACAGCATTTTTGCACCCGCGTAATATGTACCCAAGCGATAATACAGAACGGTACTAGCACTAGGACAAATATTACCCTGGTGCAAAAATGCATCAAAAATATATATTTTTTGTACTAGGGCAATTTTTGACCTGATATTAATAAGATGCCAAACTGCACGTGTCATGGTGCAATGGTTTACTAATATGTTCCACTGTTTTTTAGAAATAAGTCAAACTTTGACCTAATGCTAATACCGTGCAACTTTGCAATTGCACCAGTGAAAAAACTCTGTAATTTGGCGCATGTTGTTTAAGTGGCTGGTGGCTGTGAGGATCCCACATCTAACTCATACATGTTGGGGTCACTCAGAACAATTTCTTGCTGTTGAGGTCTCATTCACCCCAGCTGGAATCACTGCTATTTTTATTTCAAACAATATATGGCTTGTAAGAGCAGAATTAGGAACTCTGAAGGGTACCAAGGTGGGCACAGAACGTACAGATGAGCTGAATTTAAGATGCACAATTGACCATATAATACCAGAGGTATGAATCAAATTATTATTGCATGATCAATGGTGCAAAGAGGAGAAACGGGAGTGTTTAAGGCCTTTTAATGCATGGTGAAAGCTAATCCCTTAATGTTCCACACATGGCTTTCTCCCTGAAGGTACAGTGTTTGTTCGCCTCTGCTCAATGTTGTATGCTTAGCGTTGGCACTGAGGTGCTCCTGATATTGTGGATAGTTAGCGCATCTGCTATCCGTTTTCCTTTTCTTCTTTAGTTAAACTGTTTGCTTGGTTCCTTTAATGGTCTTTGACCGTGGCACTTGACTGGACGCCTTTTATTTTCACTTTAGCAACATTTTACATTTAAGCAATGTTATTTTTTTCAACTTGCTTATTTGAATGACATTTTTGTTTTCCTTGTATGCCGTGACTACAGGGAAAGATTGCCTGCCCTTCACTTCACCCCAGGGCTCGTTCCGGCGGTCAGTCTTTCATTCATTTCTTGCCTGCACACACCAGGCAGCAGTTTCTCTTCAGTGGCTGCTACCTGGCTCCTGGGGGATTGGCCTCTGCGCTAACATGTGTACATGTAAACAGTGGGTTGACCGGAAACGCAGTGGGCAGGAGCAGCGGGCTCGCAACATGTACACCAAAGTCACGCCAAAGTTAAGCCTGTCTGTGCCTGTACGGGCCATGGTCGGCTCAGGGGGCTCCTTTCCATGGACGTGGTCTGGGTCACCAACACTGTTAGTCTTCACGTAAAGCCAACTGCTGAAACTAGCACTTTCATCTACTGTGCTTTCCACTGGATTTACTACGCGAGTAAGGTTCCCTTATGTGGGGGACGTCTATTACTGAACGCTCATTCCTTGGTGGCACAATGTACGCATTGCTATGAGTCGGTTGATGATTTCCCCCTGACTTTGCGTGCATCACTGAGACGTGGCTTGATGATACATCAGGCTCGGTCCTTGTGCATTTACTGCCGCCTGAGTACAGTATACTGCATGTAGACTGGCTTCCCCGAAAGGGGGTGGGCAAAGCCATTATTTTTAAGTTCTGCTATAGTGGCTCCTTTCTTACTATTAGTCACCATGCCAACATGGAAGCTATGCTGGTACGTCTCTCCCTCCCATCGAAACTCTGTGTCCACTTATTGGTGGTTTACTGGCCCCCTGGCTCGGCAACCCCTATTTGTGGATGCTTTCCTTGATCTTGCAGCATATTTACAGCTGAGGCATTGTAAGAGGATTCAATCCAGCACTACAGCTAAGTCAATGCCTAGTCTGGGATACTGAATGGAAACCCTTATTGATATATCTTTATGTCCAGTTCATGAGTTCTGGATGACTACCCCTATATAACACCCCTCTCTTGGAACCCCCCTGACCCCACTGAGCCAAGAAGTAGTTCTGTTTTGCAAGTTTAAACGGTTTATTTGCGAATGTAAACAATATATATATATATATACTACCTGTCCCAGCAGTCTCTTTTTATGTGTTTTGAAAGTGGGTGGAGAGGCTAGCTTTCTAGGCCCAACCCCTTCAGAGTTCTGATAGGTTGGAGAATTCTTTGCGTTCTCACTGGAGAGCAGGATTGTGTGTCAGAATGATGTCATTTAATGGCTTGCAGAAAGGACACTCCCCAGTCAAATTGCACACAAATCTATATTTGATCAAAATACACATTTCTCAAATACATAGTGGTTTGTCATTGCATGTACATATTACCTATCACATGAGGTATACTCTGTTCAAACTCTGCTCTTCCTGAGGGCTTGCATTCAAAAATGGCAACTTATTTTCGATTTTAGTGGGTTATGCAACCTAGGTTCTTCATTAAAAATTATACACATATACACGGCCTGTCCTTACATACTCCAGTAAATTCCCATGTCTCTAGCTTAAACACAGAGTCTGTAGTATCCATAAATAGCGGGGTTTTGCCCCAAAACATCACACAAATTCCCAACGCGTCTTAAAACGTGCACAGAAAATTCACAAGAATTATGGTATCATTTAAATAATTTTGACAAGTCCGCACTGTGAGTTATACATCTTTCTTAGAATCATATTCTGGCCAACAGGGGTGCGTCTTTTCAGGTCACATGGTGTAAAAACCAGTTTATCCAGTTTCTGCCAAGCTCAGAGACCCTGCCCCTCCCAGCTTCTGCCAAGAGGAAGCTATTTTACGGTCCCCCTAATAAACCATCTGCCTGGGCCCTGGAAGGCCCATTGTTCAAGAGGAAGCCATTTATGGCCTCCCCCCAATAAACCCTCTGCCTGGGTCCTTTGTTTAGTCTCTAGCAGTCCCTTGGTAATTCAATCAGAGAGGGGTAACCTCCCCTCAGAATGCAGCCAGGCCTGAGAACTGCTGTGGATCCAGTTTCACTCCAATTGGGGGGAAGTTGTCGGGCAGAATCCAGTTCCTTAAGCCAGGCCCCAGCTAATGTCACTTTTAGTTACCCAGTTTTCTGCATTCAAATAAAACTAACAATTTTTACACATGCAGCTGGAATGCTGATTCTAAGTTAAAAACTATGACATTTTAACAGTGACAAACTATGTGGCAGTCACAAGTCTGTCCCTCAGTTTATTTACACATTTCGATTTTTGGTAATTTTAAATCCAGTTTCAGTTTAAGCCGCTGCAGACCTGCAGAGCTCAGCCAGTCTTGTTATAAACCTTCAAGTCACTTCAGAATATAACTTTAAATTGTATCCACCTCTTAGTAAGTCTTTCTTTGGCCTGCTTTGGGTTCATTTATTCAGTTTTACACAAATGTCTGGTGTTGTTTTAAAACGCCGGCTTTTGGATAGTGGTGAGTACTGGTACTGCACCCCTTTTTGGGATTTAAGAAAATGAATTCCCCACAGTTCTAGGTTGCTTTTGGCAATCAGCATTGCCATTCCCAATGGTTTCAGACTACTGTGTGGGTAGTCCAATGGTGGTTTTAGGCAGTGTCCTTCTGTGCCCATAACATCGGCAAAAATGAGTGGCAGCCTATTCTTCATGCATTTCCCTGTGCATTTTCTGGGAAGCTCTGGCCATCATGATGTTTTCCATGTCAGTACTGCACAGTTTTGAGGTAGGGCTTGGATGCGTGGATAAAAACATCCCACAAGCCCCCCTCTTGCGATGGCCATTCTATTTCACTAATGGGACTCGCAAGACCTCGGATGTTTCCTCATCTTCTTCCAATAGATGGCACAGTTCAGCATCTTTTTCTCCATCCGGTCGGAATGATCGGTTCTCCTCGCCGGTCCTGATGGGAAGATTGGGCGGTACCCCGGGCCTGTTGCGTCTCTGCTCCCGGTCTCCGGATCGTCCTCCTTGGCCCGTCCCCAGGTTTTCTTTCTCCTAGGACGACAAAGGAAGAGCGGCAATACCTATTCATAGACATTTTTCCACCACTGTTGAGATAGTGGGGCAGCATATGCATTTCATCATAACGAAACATTACATTCTTATTTTGAAAAAAAAAACAGTATAACTAAGAGACAGTTTCATGCAAATCACAATATTTTAGAGACTAGATGTGGTATGTTTTATGGTTGGAACTGAATTAGTCTGAGACAGTACCCGCTAGGATTCCAGAGGATTCCTCCAGTTGTTGCAGAGTGTGCCTGGGATGGCAACATTTCAACTGGTTAATGTGGACCCACTTGTCTTCCCCCTCTGCCAAATGACCTTTGGGGATGTGGATTTTGTAGGCCACATGGGAGATCTTGTCGATGATCTCAAAGGGTCCCTTCCATGTAGGCAAGAATTTCCGCTGTTTTGCCTGGTTTCTTTGGAAGTTGTATAGATAGACCCGGTCCCCCACCTGATATTCCTTCCTGGAAGTCTTTAGGTCATAGTGGGTCTTCATGCTATCAGCCGATCTTTCTAGATTCCGCTGAGCGTAAGCAAAAGCATGTTGGAGGTGTTTCCTTAAATTCTCCACATACTCATGAGTAGTGGAGGCATTTATCAGTGTCTGCTCTTGGGTCCTGTAGAGCAAATGCTGAGGAAGCACCATCTTGCGTCCAGTCATCAACTCGAATGGTGAGATTTTGGTTGCAGATGAAGGGGTAGATCTGATCGCCATTAGGACCAGAGGTAATCGGATATCCCAACTTGGCCCAGAATCTGCCACAAACTTTTTTAATATGCTCACAATGGTTCGGTTATATCTCTCTACTGCCCCAGAAGAAGCTGGCCGGTAAGCAATATGCAACTTCCTTTTGACCCCCAGTATCTCCCACATCTTTGTCATTACTTTACTGGTGAAGTGGCTACCTCTGTCTGACTCAATCCTTTGAGGTAGACCAAAACGGGAAAAGATGTGGTTAATCATCAGGGCAGCTGCAGTTTCTGCCTTGCAATTTGGGGCTGGGAGACATTCCACCCACTTGGTAAACAAGCATGTCACAGTCAACATGTACTTATTCCCCCTAGCAGAGCGAATCACAGGGCCTACAAAGTCGATTTGTAAATCTGACCATGGCAGTGTCATCCCCCTCTTTTGGAGAGGCGCACGGTGCGTGAGGGATGATGGCTGAAATTGTGCACACACAAGAAACCCCTTCAAGTATTGGTCGAGGTCCTGCCCCATGTGTGGCCAGTATGCAACCTCTCTTAAGATTTCCAGTGTTGTGTGAAACCCCCTATGACCGGCGGTGGCCGCATCATGGGCGTGACTTAACATCAGGCTTCGGAATGAGGTAGGAACCACCCACTGATCGTGGCCAGCTTTGGATTTCCTTACCAGCAAACCGTCTTGGATTCGGAACATTTTTGGACATTTCATCAACACTCTTAGGTCCTCTTTCCCAATATAATCGGTATCCGTCAAGGGAAAGTTCTCAGGGTCCTCAAGGTGTTGGTAAAACTTACCAATTATTGGATCCCCCTTCTGAGCGGTAATCAAATCAGCATCAGGGGTCTCCTTACTCCATTGTGCAATTGAAAGGTCGTTGTGAGCATTTGTCTGGGACCTAGTGATAGCAGGGACTTGGATTTCCCCCAACAGGGACTCAATCTCATTTAGATCCCCTTGGATGGCCCCGGTTTTGGCCAGCTGATCAGCTAAGTCATTTCCAGTTTTGTCTGGTCCCTCTATTTTGGAATGACCCTTGATCTTCTTCCAATAGATGGTCATTCCTTTCGAGGTGACCAGATCATCAATGTTTTGGATCAACTTCCCATGTTTCAAGGGTTTGTTGTTAGCACATCACATGCCTCTGGTTTTCCAATTAACCAGGTGCTCCACGAACCCGTTCCGTACATAATCCGAATCTGTGATTATGACCAGTTCGTGGAGTTGATGCTGGACAGCAGTGAGGATGGCCTGATGCACAGCTATCAATTCTGCCACCTGACTACTTCGGGGACCAATTTTGTATCCAGCGGAGGGTTCTGGGGACTCATTCACCCATGCATTCCCTACGCCGGCCACCAGTTCTTTCTCCCCGTCGTTGCCAACATGGTAAGAGCATCCATCCACATACACAGTGGGCATTCCCTCACACTTGTCTTCTTCAAAGACTTTGTGTGAGGAATTAAGGTATGCCTCCGTGTTGTCCTTGATTTTCAGACTTTCGTCCTCGAGACAGTTTTCTCTGGCACAATCATGCAAGTCAGCCAGACCTTGCGCGAGGGGACTCTTCTTGTTTTGGCCATATCTGACCTCCACAGGAAAGCCTTGCATTGACAGAATCCAGGAAGTAATTCGGGAATTACTCACATTTCCGGCCCGGATTCTGTCACTTTGGAGATATTGCAGAGGCTGGTGTGGAGTCTCCACTATGATGTGTTCCCCCTGGATAAACGGGCGGTAATTCTTCAATGCCCACACCGTTGCCAGGAGTGCCTTCTCACAATCGTTGAATTTTTCCTCCACAGAGGATAAAGTTTTGCTCGCATAGGAGATTACTTTATTGACCTTGTCATGCTTTTGGTATAATACTGCCGTCAAGCACGTATTAGAGAACCCTGTCTCCAGGAAGAACTGATATGATATGATATGATATGGTATTTGTAACGCGCCTATACACAGGTGTTTCAAGGCGCGAAACTCCTTGTTTCTGACAGGGTAAGCTAGGCAAGGCGCTTGTGAGAGGCTTCTTTTGAGTTGTCTTACTGCCTCGGATTGTTCTGGACCCCATTCCCACTTGACCCCCTCCTTCAGGAGATGAATCAGGGGTCTGGTGATCTCTGCGTAGCCCTCAATGAACTTTCTGCTGTAATTAGTCAGTCCAAGGAGGCTCCTTAGTTCCCGCAGAGTTGTGGGGTCTTTCAGTTTCTGAAGTGCTTCCACTTTCTTTTCCTGGGGACAGAGACCCTGCGGAGTAATCTCATGCCCCAAGAAATTAACACGGGTTCTACACCACTGTGCTTTCTGAAAGGAAAGTTTTGCTCCGGCGGCCCTCAACTGTGTCAGAACATAACGGATCTCCGCTATGTGTTCCTCCACAGTTGAGCTTTTGATGAGGACATCATCTACATAAGCCAGGTTACCCCTCGCACCCAGGTCGGGCATGGCCTTATGTAGGAAAATGTTGAACTCATTACCGGAGTTAAGGTATCCAAAGGGAGTCCGGGTCCATGTGTACTGCTGGCCCCCAAAGGTAAAAGCCAGTTTGTATTGGTCCTCCCTGCTGACAGGCACGGTCCAGTATCCATTGGTCAGGTCTATTGCAGTGAATACCTGTGACCCCTGGATCTGGGCCAGCCCTTGGTCAATGTAGGGCAGAAGCCATCGGGAAGTATGGACCCGTTTGTTGAGCTCCCTGAGGTCGGCGCAGAATCTCCACTGGCCGTTTGGCTTCAATATTCCCAGCACCGGATTATTGAAGGTGCTGTGAACTGGACGGATTATTCCCCGGGACTCAAGGTTCTTAATTATTTCAGTAAGGGACTCCATTGATGCGAGAGGCAAGCGATATTGCTTCACAAACACAGGAGTCATGCCAGGGTCCGTGGGGATTGTTGTTGTGTGGATGTCAGTGCGACCACAGTCATATGAGTCTACCGCAAAGAGATCTTGGAAATCCAAGAAAACTTGTTTCAACTTTTGCTTCTGTTCCAGAGTCACACAGGCGTCAGCTAGGTTGACTCTCTCTTCCACCATCTGCCTGAAGCCTGGAAAGACTTCTGGTTTGGCTATTTCAGCGGCCTCCTCCAGCTGGGTGGAGAAGTCCCTGGTCAGAGTGCTGATTTGGACTGGAGGCTTCAGGTGGGACAGGCAGCCCTCATGGACCTGGAAAATCACCTCATCCCTCCTGAAGTCACAACTCACATCTTCCTTACCATAGGGGCAGGAAGTGTACACCAGGAAGTTCCCCCCATGCCGGGTAAAAATCCTGTCTGGTGTTGTATTGTCATCACTGTCACTGTCAAAGCAGTCCTTGGGGATTGGCCCTAACAGTTCATTACCTAAATCTATGGAAAAATGTCGGTCATCAACCGCCATTTCAATAATGGTGCCTGCGGCTAGAGTAATACTCTTTAAGTCGCTGTTATCCACCTCTATTGGAATGGTGTCATGTTCTATGTTGACTAATGGAGTTGGGTTTACCCCCAACCCTTGCTTTTGGAGAGAAGCGTTTAGATGTATATAAGCATCAGGGTTTTGCAAATATTGTCCTCTTTTAGCTTTCACTTCCAGGGAGAATTGTCGGGTCCTTTCTGGGATGGTGACTTCCTCTTTGATCTGAATTTCAACTGCATAAGGTAGCAATTGAGCTTACCTAAATGCTCTTTCTGGATCATCAAAGCCCATGGGATTATGCGCTAATCGGGACCAAGCTTTGAAGTTTATTAGGTCCAAACTAATGGCGAAGCGATTGAGAATGTCACTGCCTAAGTAAAAGGCGGCAGGGACGTCTCGCACGACCCAACAATTGTGGACTATGCTCTTGTTGCCAATGGAGATTTTGAGCATATACCTGCTTGGCAGGAGATGTTTGGAATTAGGTGCTTCCAGATCCATTTCCCATTTGCCTATCAGTTTGAAGGTGGGAATGGCTGGATCTTTCGGGAGTTGGCGGAACATGGCTTCGCTGATGAAGCTCTTACCGTTGTTCACACACACTCGAGCGAGAACAGAGTCCTTCCCATCATTTAACTGGACAGGGATGAACAACTGCTCTCCAATTTGCTGAATATCAGCCAGGCTCTGAGCTGATTTCACATCTTTCTGGACTATAGGAGTGGTAATATCTGATTGTGGATTTGTAAAGAATTTCAGAGTGTTTCCTTCCAGCGTGGAGTACCACTTTAGACTGGAAGGAAGGTTGATTTTCAGAAATAGAGAGGACCCTCCATCACCAGTCTGTTGTCCTACTGCTATTACTGTCACGTCTGGAATTTGGCTATTCTGGAAGTGAAATTCTACTTGGTCAGGTTTTTGTTCAACCATGTGGCAGGTGCCGTTTAAACTAACATGGTTGACACTCTGTTTTAATTTTATTGGTCGGCTAGTCTGGGTCCAGAGGACCTTGTTTACGCAATCTATTAAGGGTGACAAGCTCCTCAGGAGGTCATTCCCCAGTAAACAAGGGGTGCCCTCTGGAGTCACAACTATGACTGGGTGTTTCAACTTGTGTCGCCCAATTTTAATGTCCAAGTCTGCCGTCCCCTCGACGGGAATTTCCTTCCCGTCAAAGTTCTGCAGTTGTCCAGGAAGTGAGGTGAGAGGAATTTGGTAATTCTCTCCCCTTCCTGCATTCAGTTCGTCAAAGGCCCTTCTGGACAGAAGGGTAGCTTGAGATCCAGTGTCCACCAGTGCCAAAATTGTACCCTGCCCCTGTACTTGTACCGGGGCATAATATCTTCCCTCCTTCCCCTCAAGGGGGCACAGATAATGTACATTTTTGGACAACTGGTGGGCTAATTTTCTGGTTTTGGACATTGCAAGAGAAGAAATTTGGGCAGAATTCTGTGGAGAGCCTTGGGAATCTGAAAGAAAAATTTGGCAACTGGAGATCAGAGCCATTGTGGGTTCCCCTGGCTCTGGTCTTGGGCCGCCCCCCCCTTTTTGGAGGCAGTCACCAGGATGGGTTTGAACCAGGGGATTTTCTTGCTGTTGGTTCTGGGATGAGATGGTGGGCGGCGGTAGCTCAGTCTCCACCTCTCCCCAGTCTGGATTTGCATCCCTTGGGACCCATTTATCTTTGGGAGGAGTTCCCCCCTCTCTGAAGGAGAAGATCCTTTTCCCAGGATCCTCTGAGGATCCCTCTCCCTCAAATTGGAAGATCTGTACCTCCTCCTCAAACTGAGTCTGTTTGGGTCTTTTGTTTCTCCTTCCCCCCCTCTGCTCCTTAGGAGGCAGGCTTTCAGGGGCAAGAGATTTTGTTTCCGGTTCCTGGGTTTCCAGGGGCTGTTTACAAGTGAGGAAGGAAGCTTCCTCCAAGGCTTTACACCCCCCTTCCCTTTGTGCCTCCTCCCTGGGAACCGGTGAGTTATCGGGGTGCTGCCCCCGTCATTGTTCTGGAGCACCAGGTCCAGAGTTGGGTGCGTTCTGCGCCGGCATTCCGATCTGAGGGTTCTGCTGAGCCCTCAGTATGTGACCCAGATCCCGCGCCATGTTTTGAACCTGGCGCTCTAACTAGGAAACCCGCTCAGGCTGATACGGGGCCCTGTTTTCTCCCCTGGGCTGATCCCGGGAAGGGTAGCTATCCCTTCTTTGGTAGTACCCCTGGTTGGGAAGATTTGGATACCCCTCCGCCCTTGGCCTCCCCTCTCCCGGATTCGGTTGTCTGGGCTCAGGGAATTGGGGAAAGAAGGGTGGAGGATTTTGGGGCTGGAAATTGGGTGGATACCTGGGGAAAAAGTTCTGCCCAGGATTTGGAGAATTTCTGCCCTCCTGTGAGAAGTTGGGAGGGAAGTTCCCTGGGTTAGGTGCTTGGCTGGATCCCCCCCCTTGGGCTGGAGGAGTCCACACATAACCCAGGATGGGTCGATTACCCTTGTAACGGGGACTTACATAGTCAGGAGAGCGAGGGACCCCATTTGTGGGACTACCTCCCTGGCTCCCTGTCTGTGACTGGCCCGAGGACCTTCTGGGCCTAGCATTATTAGGTGCAGGTAGGTTTTTAGGCCCCCCCATCTCCAACTCTAAAACGGGGGTGACCTTTACCTCTGCCACCTTGGCAGCAGCAGGGGTGTTGTTGACTTTGGGGTTTTTGGGCGCATTATTTTTCTTTTCTATTGGCTTCTACACCTCATAGATCCGGGTCGCCTGTTCAATGACCCAGTCTAAAGATCTTTTCTCGTGAAAATCCCTCACGAGCTGGGTCATTATGTATTTGGGCAAGGCATGGAAAAACGTATTAATAAATTCTCTGCTATCCGTGCGCACCCTTCTTGTGGTCTGTGCAAAAGCACGCTTTAACTCCTGCACAAATTCTTGTGGGGCCTGATCCTCCCCACATTGTAAATTGTAGGCTGCCTTGCGAGCCTCTTGAGGATTTCTATGAACAGAAAAATGTTTTAATATGGCCGCCCTATAGGTGGACCACCTGGAATGATTTTGGTCCTCCAGCCCTGCAAAGAAACTGGAGTACTCTGGGGAGAATGTCCACTTTACATATTGGATACAGCTTTGGCTGTCCTTCAAATGGAAAGTCTCCATCATTTGCTCAAACAACTCTAAGTGCTCCCAAACAGAATACTTGGCATTCTTATGATACGGCGTGATGAAGCTCCTGATTGCCTTAATCTGCTTTAAGGGGTCCTTAAGCAAGGCCCTTTTTGTCTTATTGGCCCTTTTGGTCCGGGTAACCCTGGTCCATTCATCTTCTGACTCAGAGGCACTGCTCCCAGAGGTTCCCGTCTGTTCTTCCAGGTTTTCCCGGATTCTGCGAGCCTGGGAATGGCTGGCAGAATGTGGGGACCTGGTCTCCTGTGTCCTGTACCGCTCAGAGGAGTCTTCAGATCCCTCCTTGCTGCCAGGATTTGATGGGTACCCCCCCCACTGACCTAACTGGGCAGAGGTTTTCAGGATGCCCTTAATGGGCCTACTCACCTGGGGTTCCCCATCAAATTGCACCGTGCTTGGGTGCCCATACCCGGCTGCCCGCCCCTCCATTCCTGGGTGGTACTGGCCTATGAGCCCCATGCTTCTGGCTGGATAGTAATCTGCCATCCCTGTGGCCCTGTGCTCATGTGCGCCAGGGGACATGGGGGTGGCAGAGTCCAGGGACTGAGAGAAATAAAGGCCTCTGGTACTAGGGCTCCTGGGGTTATGCTCAGGAGTTTCTCTTTCCCAGCGAACCTCATCTCTATCCGCCCCTACTCCCTGTTGCAATGCAAGAGCCTGCGCCTTCAGTTCCTCAGTTAAGGCCTTAATAGACTCTATCAGTCTCTCCTGCATCGCTACCTGTTGTTGGAGCCTATCATTGTGCTGGCAGAGAGCCTCATTCTCTCTCTGCGTTTCCTGATTGGTCCTTGAGCACTGGGCCAGTCTTTGCTGCAGGAGGGTTACCTCCTGAGCTGTGTCCCTATTGGCCTGCTCCTGTCTTGCCAGAGCCTCCTCCACCCTCCTGGTGTGCTCTAGCAAGTCCTGGTGTTCTTTTTGGAGGTCACCCAGTCCCTGGTGGGCCAGGTGATTTTCTTCCAATTTCCTTTTTAAGTGGCAGACTTCCTGGCCTAAGGTATCCCTTTCCTGACTAAGAGCCTGCATCTGTGCCGCCAGGTCGTCCCTTTGCCTTTGGAAGGCACCAGCTTTCTGGGCTCCTGGTCAAATTCTGCCTGGGTATCCAGGTCTTTCAAAATCAGTTTATTGCTCTCTGCCTTCTCCCTATCTAGGTGGCTTTGCAGGGTGACTACCTGCTCAGCACATGCCCTATTGAAGTCTAACTGTTGCTCCAGCTTTTTCTGGCTCTGCAGTAGGGAGTCCAAACCTTCTTGGTACTCCTTCTGCAAGGCCAGAAATCTGGTATCCTGGTCAGCCTTTTCCTGTTGCAGGATGTCCATATCCCTCTTTATTTTAATGATGTGCTGTCTACTCTCATTTTCTGACTCCTGGCTCCCCTGCAGCCTCTGCTCAGAAGAGACCAGGTCAGATTGGACCTTCTCTAACGCCATCTGTCGCTTATTCGCCAGATCTTGGCTTTCAGTACATTTATCCTGCATGTCTCATATATATAGGTACAGGTATGCCGCTATCCTAACCATCTTGTCTTGTTCATCCTTAGCCTTCGGGGCCAAATATAGTTCACTCAGGGCCACATGTAAGGGACCCTGATCTCTCCATATATCTGACCCTGTTTCCGTGATCTGGGGTGCGATTGCTTGCAACCAGACCGTCTGGTCCTGGTGAGTCCACTCACCTCTCACAAATAACTTATGTAAGAAGTGCTCTCTGGCTATTTTCATGTCTACTAAGGTCGTCATTCTAGAGATTGGTCTCTGTCCTGACTTACAGAAATTAGTATTTTATTTTTGCAAAACAGACCTTTTTCTTAGAGCGTTCCTTTGAGGAGTGCTTTACAGCGTAACACAGCGTGTGCTCCGACCGGATATGTGTATCTGGTCAGCTGGCACGCTGTATTAATCTGCACAAGTGATAGATCTAATCCAAACGTCCGGCGCGAGCCCCCAATTTGTCAATTCAACACTACAGCTAAGTCAATGCCTATTCTGGGATACTGAATGGAAACCCTTATTGATATATCTTTATGTCCAGTTCATGCGTTCTGGATGACTACCCCTATATAACACCCCTCTTTTTGAATAACCCTGACCCCACTGAGCCAAGAAGTAGTTCTGTTTTGCAAGTTAAAAGGTTTATTTGAGAATTTAAACAATATAGATATATATCACACTTTATAAAAAATTAATAATTGGATATCACACTTAATCTGATATGTAATCAATAATGGATAGTCTGGCACTAGCACACTTCTTTATAATCAATGATGAGTGGTTATAGGATGGATAAGATAGCAACAATACTTTTATGGTTTCAAATGGATGCAATGTGGAATGAAATGCAGTACAGAAAATACTCAATATGATTTCAACAAAACAATGTAATCACTTTTCTCTGGCAATCCCCTCCCCCCTTTATGCAATGCAAGGAAATGGAAGGAAAGCACACAGTTCTCAGAAATGCAATCAACTGTAATTCAGTTCACCCCAGCAAGCTTAGATTACAGATCGGAGTTTTAAACACAGGCCCAAAATGCTTTTATATGTGCTGGCAATGAAGTGAAAAATATACTAAAATGCTTTTAATTCCCTCTAGGAGTTCAAGGTGAGTGAAATATACTTGGGATGAGTTCAGCCTCACTTTAGCAAGGATCTAGGCGTAATTGGTAGGTTAAACTAATTTTTGGCAAATGAAAGCAAGAAAACTGCTGTTTTCACATGTTGAGAAATTTGCAAATCGCGGCAAAATGTCAAATCGCGGCAGATTTGTCCGAGTGCGCCGGGCGCGATTACAGAGGAACTACAAGGACTATCAATATCGTTTTGGGGTCCTAGGACAGCCTAGGATCTCAGCTTCCAGATGAAAGTTACTGCAAGTCTCTAGCACAAACGGTTACGGAGATATGAGCGATTAAATAAAGGTCGATTTTCAGATTTGAAATTTTAAAGTTCAAAAAGACAAGTGCAGCTTGCAACTAGAAAATGACAGGTGACAGCTTTACAAATGACAGGTGACAGTTAGGAGGCAGTTCTACTTAGATTAAAATAGATTGAATTATATTATTTTAACTAAGAGATTGGTTCTGCACAGTTCTGCTATGTACTCACAATATATTCTTGAATTAGAATGGGCCTCGCCACGGATCTGGTCAGGTTTTCTTCACTCCACGGTGATCTGGGTCAGCTCTGCTCTGCTGGTCTGGTCTGGGTCTCTGGTTCTGCTAACAGTGATCTGGGTCAGCTCTGCTCTCTCTCTGGTTCTGGAAATTTGATAGATTTGAAGTCTCTATGTCTGCTCTCTGAAGGTTGAGGGAGGTAAAGTATGGATTTTCCCGGCAGAGCTTCCAGCTGCAAATGGATTTGAAGGTCCCTATCTGTCCTGTCTGTCTGCTTTTATGTGTTTTGAAAATGGGTGGAGAGGCTAGCTTCCTAGGCCCTACCCCTCTCCCCTTGTCATTGGCCACTTCATCCGCTTCCACTTGATTGGGGGAATGAAATGACGTGTCATCCTGATGAGGTCTGTTTATGGTACAGAGAACCCACCCCTGTCAAATTACACACAATCTATATTTTCTCAAAAAACATATTTGCACAGGTACACATTTGTTTAAAATTACATGCGCCCTTCACATATCACAGGAGGTATACCCTTGTCCAAATCTGCTCTTCCTGGGGGCTTGCATTCAGAAATGGCAATATTTGCACTTTTTAACTGATTTTGCAATTTCAGACATTAACCCAAATTTACACACATGTGCGCAAGGAGTATGGACATTAGTTGATGAAGTGTCAGATTTTTCACATGCACACATTTTGAGTAATATCCTCTTTTCCGCTAAAACCCCCCTGAACATACCACCGGGTCCTAACACGTCTTAAAATGTGGGCAGAAAAATCACAAGAATTATGGTGTCATTTAAATAATTTTCACAAGTCCGTACTATGAGTTATTCATCTTTTTTAGAGTTATGTTCTGGCCCCCAAAGGGGTGTGGTTTCCCCCCAGCACAAGGTTGAATTTCTGTTTTTTCCAGTTCTGCCAAGCCAGCTTGCTCTCACAGGCAGTGCCCCTCCCCTGTCCTTCCAGGAGTAATCTCCATTTACGACTCCCGCCAATAAAACATTTGCCTGAGTCAGGACAGGGCTGTGTTCAGAGCTCCTGTATTCCGTGGGGGCTCCCCTTAATTCAATTATCAGAGAGATGGCATATCCTTAGTGTGGCCAGCAAAAGGCAGATAGGCCTGCGAACACAGCTGTGACTCAAGTTTCACTCCTGATGGGGGGTAGTTGCCAGGCAAAATTGGAATCTCTTTAAGCCAGTTTTTAGCTACATGTCATTTCTGTTCCCCAGTTTTCTGCATTCAAATAAAACTAAACATTTTTACATATGCAGCTAGAATGCTGATTCTAAGTTTAAAACTATGACATTTAAACAATTGAAACCCCTGTGACACTCAAAAGTAGGTCACTCAGTCAATTTAAACATTTAGATTTTTAGTGTCTTTCAGTCACTTCAGAATATAACTTTACATTGTATCCACCTCTCAGTAAGTCTTTCTTTGGCATGTTTTGGGTTCATTTATTCAGTTTTCTACAAAAAAGTAAAATCTGGTGTTGTTTTAAAACGCCGGCTTTTGGATAGTGGTGAGTACTGGTACTGCACCCCTTTTTGGGATTTAAGAAAATGAATTCCCAACAGTTATGGGTTTGCTTTTGGCAATCAGCATTGCCATTCCCAATGGTTTCAGACTACTGTGTGGGTAGTCCAATGGTGGTTTTAGGCAGTGTCCTTCTGTGCCCATAACATCGGCAAAAATGAGTGGCAGCATATTCTTCATGCATTTCCCTGTGCATTTTCTGGGAAGCTCTGGCCATCATGATGTTTTCCATGTCAGTACTGCACAGTTTTGAGGTAGGGCTTGGATGCGTGGATAAAAACATCCCACATGCTGACTCATGACCAGGGCAAAATCAGTGCTCTGATCCTGTTGAACCTATCAGCCGCCTTTGATACCATCGATCACAATGTCCTGCTGGGTCGGCTGGCTGGGGCTGGTCTCTCGGGCACTGTTCCGGCCTGGTTCTATTCTTTTCTTGCTGATCGTCACCAGATCCTCTCTCTTCCTCCTTTCTTTTCTACGACTATGGCTCTCACTTGTGGTATTCCTGAAGGGATTGCCATCTCAATATTTAATACCTATGTTCAGCCTCTGACCAAGTTGATAGTCTCCCACGGCTTCCTCTGCTATTCATATGCTGACAACATACACATTGTGGTTCAGCTGCCAGATTTCGTGCCTGTCTGTAGGCCGTGGGGGAGTGGATGCTTGATAATTGGCTTAAACTGAACAGAGATAAGACTGAGGTCTTAGTGGTGGGCCCCCCTGCAGTTGCTTCTATCTGGACACCTGCTTTCCGGCTGGCCTCCCTGGGCCCTTTTCCTCAGTCAGTCTCCACAGTTAAGGACCTGGGGGTTAAACTCACATCAACCTGTCCATGGAGCCGCAGGTGAGCTCTGTCAGCGGCGCCATTTCCAGCTTAGGCTGTTGCAACTGGTCACTCTCTTCATTCCGGTTCACCTGCTTGCCTCTGATATCTCGGCATTGGTCTCATCGTCGTTGGACTATTGTAATGCACTGTATTTAGGCCAGCCTAGTATGTACTCCATTGCTTGCAAGTTATTCAGAACTCTGCAGCTCGGCTGGCGACTTCTACTCCACAGGGCTGGCATATTTCCCCTGTCCTTCGCAAACTTCAATGACTACCAGTGACTAAACGTATTCAGTTCAAGGCACTCTGTTTGGTCCACTGGCCCTTCCATGACCAGGGGGAACAATATCTCAGTGATACATTCTTGCCTTACATCCCAAGCCGAGCTTTGCGGTCAGCTAATGCCTGTCTGCTGACTGTCCCTCCGGTCAGGTACAGCCCTTTTCAGTGGTTGCTGCAACTCTCTGGAACTCTCTCGGTCTCTCGCTTAGAGCCACCCCTGTTCACCGCACATTTTGCCAATCTCTTAAAATGCTCCTCTTTAAGGCTTTTTTCTTTCACTGTCCTACAGGGAGCACCAAGATGCTGGGAAAACGTTGCGCTTTGTAAATAAAATCCAATCCATCGGAAGAAATACCTGCCTTCGCAGCCTTGGAAGACAATGAGGAATGGAAGTTTGAACTTGACCATGGCTTGGATCGGGCACTGATGTAACGTCCTCAAAACAGGGGCCATGTGTGCCCTCTTGTTGGTGTTTGTAACAACACGGGCAACAGCATTTTGAAGAATCTCTAGCTGGCTGGTCGACTGCTTTGACAAAGCTGCATATAGACTGGTGCAGTAGTCCAATTCTGCGCCTTTTATGGCTCTAGCTAGGATAGCACAACTGTCTTCAGAGATCAGGGGCCTAATCTGTCACAAGTTAATTAGATGGTAATGTACAGAGCTTGATAGACACCTTATATCAAAAGCTAAAGAAAGTGAATAGTCCAAAATTACACCTAAAGCCTTTGCCTGACCAAGAACCTGAACTGTACATCCAGATTCTTGTAGGACTATTTACCTGGGAAGCCTATTAAATAATGCATAAGAGGATAGAGTGAACAACATGTGTGTTTTTGATTGGTTCAGACCTAGCCAATAAGCTATCTCAACTGTCTCGGAATATCTCCTGAATAAATTAATGGTATTGTCATATGAACCTGATTGCTTAAAAACGATCTCAATATCATTGACCTAATTTGAAAGCACGGTCAGTCAAGAGATTGTGAAACAACTTGCTGTAGATATTAAAAAGCAATGGCGAGACACCTCTGCACCTCTGGGTCCGAGGAACAGTCGTTTAGCGTTACTCTACATGTTTGATCAGACATGAAGGATGTAAACCATATCAATGTGGACTCTAATAATGGGCGATTGTATGCTCTAAAATGTCAAACGTGGCTGCGAGATCCATAAGCATAAAGATGCCTGTATGTCTTTTATCGGATATCTTTGAAGACTATCTTTAACAACCATTAAGGCCATTTCAGTTCATCAATTTGGCCTGAAACTTGACTGCCTGTCTCCAGGTCTCATGTCGTTTTCCAAGTAATCTCGAAGTTGAATTTTGGCAGCCCATTCAACAGTTTCAATATAAAAAGGACACTTAAGATAGCTCTGTAGTTCTGTAAAGTTTTGGGATTCATAAATGCTTTTTAAGGAGAGGGGTTACTCATACCTCTTTTAAAGTGTCTGGGATAGTAGATGACCGAAAAAGGCTGTTAATCTGGTTTATCATGGGTGTGCTTACATCTATGCATCGTTTGATTAACAGTGAGTTACATGGATCTCCTATACAGATTGTAGGGTTCAGTCTCGAAACTATGAGACTTCAGTTTGCAAAGTGTGCAAAAGTGAAGTCCTGCAGCTTGGCCTACCCCTAGTTAGAATGGCTTATACAGTTGCATAGAACACACACCACTCTCATTTCTTGGGGGAACATTTGTTCCAAGCCGGCTTCTCCAGGTTCCTGCAGAAAGATATCTTCATGAGGGGAATTGATGAAAGAAGTTTTTGCTATCTCTTGCCTTTCCAACTAGTATGCACTCTTCTTCTGTACAGATCCAACTCAGAGGGGCCAACTCATCGCTACTGTTTTGCTGCATTTATTCATGCAATAATATTCGGGGGAGTGCAGGGAATGAGTATATTCTTTTTAATTTTAGGGCTTGGGGAAGGGGTGGAGGGATGTAGACGGGGCTATTGTGGCTTGCACCCCATACAAATGACACAGAAAATACAGGAAAAAATGGGCACCCACGAGTTGTAACATGTCCGTCGCTTTTACACTTACTCTTCCGTAAAGGTTGTCCCACTTTCCAACATTCTTTTTGAGTAGTGGAAAGTGTAGCATCAATATATAGTTTGGACTTATTAACAGCACGTTAAGCAAAGCAGGGAAGAGATTATAAGGACAGGGCAGTAGGGTAAAGCAGATTTTATAACAAGAGAACACTGCATCCTGCCTGAAAATTAGAATTCTCATGGCGCGGCTTGGCATACATTTATTTGGGTTTTCATAGTTTCAGGGTGAGATTCATGTTTCCCTGGGTCACCAATTCTTTCTTATAGCATATTTTGTCAAGGTTATATTTGGATCCAAAATCTAATTTATCTAAAGGCTGCTGGAGTCGTCGCTATCCATTTTTAAAACAAGTTTTAAGAGACAACTCCAAAAATGTATACCTCCAGTGCCCCTACTGGTAACTGTGAGTTTGCCTATGTAAATGTCTACCTACATGTACTTTAGGTTGTGTCCAAGCCTTTCTAAAACACAGATCAACATTGTATGAGCTCTCTGATTAGAAAGGAAACCAATTTGTAGGCATTGTATTCTGATTTGTGTATTTCTTGTAGACAATTTGTGCAATATTAATGTGAATTTACAAATATCCAAATTAAAATGCAATGTTCTAAAACAGGCAAAATAGAAATGACATGTTTCCTATTCTTCCATTTAGGTTTTCCTGTGGATCAATGATTATAACATCCAGTCCTCCACAAGCTGTCAATCCAATTACCTGAGAGTTTTTGATGGCAACAGCAGGAGTTCACCTATCATATTGGACAGGACCTGTGGGCAGGGCCTTGGCATCTCACTGTTGGCCAGTGATAGTACCATGCTGGTAGAGTTTGTCTACAGTAACCCAAGCACATCAAACAGATTTAATGCAAAATACAATTCAGGTGGGACTAGTGTATCTCCTTATGTGTCATTTTGGCAAATTTCCTCCAAAATAATATTGTCACTTATATGCTTAGAAGTAGACACCCAGGAAAGGGAGCTCCTTTGTGCACATATTGTTAATCTGGAATCACAGAAGAGAAGTCTTTTCCATTCTATAACTTGACGTCAACCCCCACCCCTACCCAACATCTCCATATCATTGTCATGATTTCCATCATATCCCCCAAGCCAGGGCCTAGCCTCCACCTGAAAGGCATTTTAAATGCCCACATGGGGCTGCCCACATTTTGGGGCAGAGAATACTGCTGTAGCTAAAGCATGGATCGAAGGAAAGTTGGTTCTGTGTGCTTAGTGAAAGAGGACCTATTACACCTGAGTTCCTAACTTACTATTGGACAGCAAAATTGTTGTGAATCTACCTCTAGAGTATCTATGACCAGTGCTTATTGCGTGTATGATAAATAGTAGATGCTATCAATTGTTTCCCTACAAAGTGTTATCTCTAAACCAACATGTATTTAAACTGGCAATAGAGTGTATTTTACATTTATGAATAGAAACACATTAAGAAAGGATGCTCTCACTCTCTTGATTAGCATCTATGCATATATTCTCTTTAGAGATAATATATAGGCATTAACAATGGTATTGCCAAACAATATGCATTTGCTAATATTAGCAATACAGTATTTGAGTAAATATCCAGCATCCAACTATTCTATTTACCTCTACAATGTTAAAACTATCTACAACTCATCAACAATGTGCGTGTAGCCTTTGTGACACAGTAAAACCAAAATCATACTTACAATTGTGATGCTGTGGAGTGGCAGGCCAGGGAACAGTTGACATTTACAGACAATTCCCTGAATAACACATTAAGTGGAAATGGTTAAAACACTCTGCAAGTATTCCTCGTATGGTTCCTCTTTGCTTTGATGGAGCCACTTATCCTGGCTAAAGAACTATGAGGGGCAGCACAGGCTATCTTGGGATGATGTGCCAATATGTGTACCATGCTAAACTCAGTGATTCACTAGCACAGGGAAAGTTGAAAAGCTTACCTAACAAAGATTCTACTATGCGTCTTTCTGTTCTAACCATGGAAAAGAAAGTTGTATGTTTCAAAAATGGGTAAAAATTGCTTAATTGAGCCCCAATAAGTTGAAACAATCACAAAAAAAATCAGAATTTGGAAAAATGTACAAAGTGCAAGGTTTTACCAACATTAGCAGTTTACTGGCTCAGGGTGCAGGCATCTGATCAAGGCATGGCTATTGCTTGAAAAGAAACTGCTTACATTTTCTTGCTCATTTCTTTGCTCGAATATTTTAATGAAGAATGAAGGATGAGACCCGTTATACCATGCCCCCATAACCACTTCCTACCCCTAACCCCACCAATATTGCCTTACCTCAACCCACCATCTACATTTTGGTGCTAAAATTCGATCAAAAAAATGAGCAAACTAAAAAAGCAGATTTCTTTGGTCAAGCAATAGACTCGCTACCTCTGAATGCTGTTTGCTTCTTATTTCCATAGCATTCAACTTTGAAATTTAGATTTGCCTCCCAATTATTGAAGTAAGCATTACAAATGAGAATTTGGAAAATTGGTCATTTACCAATTTAGGCCCCCTCAGATCTGAAGTTATGTAGACTCCGCCCTCTTCTGAAAAGTGGAGCTTTGCCCTCTGAGACAGCTGGTTTCAAAAGAAGTATAAAGGATTAGGGCCTCCCATTCAGGTAATTTGTTCCACCAGTGTTTCCCTGTTAGCCAATCCAATCCTAACAAATTGGTGTCATTCAGTTAATCATTCCACTGAACGTCCTCTTAGTTGCTGTCAGATTGAAGCCAATATAACTTTGTCAGCTGGGTAAATATAGTCTTGCATTCATCTGAGAAAATGGAAGCAATTGCCCTTGACCAAAGAGAACAGAACAACAGCTTTTCCCAGAAAAAAAATATTTTTCAGCTTATCTCAAACCCTGTATGTACCTGTTCAATTTTAATTCTCATTAACAAACATGGAAGCTTGCCATTTGTTTGTACAAGCAACTTCAGATTAGGACATGTACAACCCATTGTTTAATTGCATCCTTTTAGCATCTGCTTCTTGTGACTGATAGTGCCTAATTACAAGGGTGGCGCTCCCGTAATGAAGGGTGCCGGTACGGGACCGGCACCCTTCATTACGGGAGCGCTGATTACAAGGTTCCCTTTGCGGGACCCTGTAAGGATGCCTCGTAAAACCAGGCATCCTTTGCGGGTCCCACGAATGGAAGAGTTAGGTAATAACGGGCCAGTTGTAAAGTGCCCGTTATTACCTCCCTCCTCATTGACATTGAGCCCTATGGTGGCTCAAATGGGAATGGGGAATGGTTTCTGCATGGAGGAATTACCGAGTCCTTCCATGTCGGAATGACTCGGTAAGTCCTCATTGCAGGAACCTGGTAATGGAGCCCGGTTTGGAGGCAGCCATGGTGCTAATAGTGATATAATATCACATGCATCCCAAAATAAGAATAATTTAAACTGGTTAGTTTACAATTTGCAAATAAATGTATAAAGTTATGCTATGCATGAGAATGTCACTGATTGAATTATCACACGAATTATCACAAGAATGCCATTATTGGCCTCCTCAGAGCCAATCAGAATGCTTGGAATCCAGTCGCAATAACTACTGATAATTAATTTCATTGCAAGCATCCTGATAAACTAAACATGATAGGAAACAAAATAAATGATTTCTCTTCATATTATCCTCAGAAGAAGAAGGGGAAGAAGAACATAGATACAAAACATGAATCAGCAGTAACAGCAATGAAAAAGGTGTCATCCATTATTTCAACTTAATTCCAGAACTTGTTATTTTATTAGTAAAACAAGCCATTTAATTCACCAAAGCATTTTTCTATTTACTTAACTCGCTGTTACACCCATGTATTTACTTGAGCACCACAATTGCAAAACCTTTTAGCGCCATTTGTGAATAGCCTTAAAGGCATTAGAAAGGGTCCATATTGCTTGAGATAGTTAACTTCCCTGCTTTCCTCCGTCTATAATGCTATATTAATTATCTTGTGCATCAGAAAAAGTGATGATGCATTCAGTCATTTAGAAATAACCTAAGTGAGGTTGGGGCAGACTCAATGAAACATTTTCTGTTTCTGTTTCTTTGGGTAACCGAAAGTATAGCAGCAATATACAGCTTGGACCTATGCACACCACATGGATGTATCAAGTCTCCAGATGCATCTGTACATTGTTAACTGCTTATTAATGTGACTTTGGCCAGGCTGATGATGGGACAACACAGAAAGGCACCATAGCAAGCACACGGAAGACAGTCGAAGTGAGTCACTGTCAACAGAACCTTGACTAGCATGCAAGAATAAGCAAATAAGTAATACACAGGGCATAAGACCTCATATTCTACTCATGTCCACGTGTCCATCTTTTGACATGAGAATGCACAAACTGTGATTGACCACAATCGACCTCCTAGAGAATCTATAGTTTTGCCCTAATGTCAACCACGTTGAGTGGCCCAACTACAATGTCAACCTACAGGCTCCTTCATCCACCTTCCTTCTTTTTTTAATTTAAAGATTGGTGGTAGAAATGTGTCCATTCACTCCCTTCACTTTTCCTTACCCTCATTGTAGTTTAAAATCGTTGTAATGGGGAGAACCTCTGTACTCCATTCCCATTCATAAACAGTTGACTTTCATTTCATAACCTCCCTCGACCCCTAATTGAGAAGTTAGCGCTATTGACGACAACAGTCTCTGAGCTGTCAGTGTGGAAAAGGTTTCTTTAATGTGACAAGACTAAGCTCATAAACAGTACCAACCTGGATATCCTTACAGACTACCCGAACAGGCGTAGTAATATATAGCCATATATTCGCCTTGGGCCATACGTTGGGAAAGGGTCATTATCCCAACTGATAATGATCCCTTTCGAACTAACAAAGTACACATTGCATTTGCTTTTGGTTTGCTTGCACCTGGATGCTTTGCATGTTTGCTTCTGAATCACAAGCAAAATGACTGATACTGTGTGCCCATTTGTGGACTTGCAATGTATTGCTTGGTTTTCACCTGGCCAGAGCAGCTGCCAAATATTTGTGAAATGGAGTCAATTCATTGTAAAATCTTTGAATGTATGCTGTATCTGACAGAATCAACAGATTTCTTAAGTGTTTACAGAACCAACCGTCATTGTCCTGATAGTTTTAAGGGTCAAAATAGAAGTGTGCATGTTATCCTGATGGTCAATCATCTTGACAGAGCTTAGATTCAAAATAATAATACAAAACTAAACGTAATGCATTCAGACTAGTATGTTGTTTTGAATAGTTCTCAGTGGGATAAGCATCTTTGTATGTGAGGAAACAAAAACATAGTTTGTGTTTTTATTTTTGTGGTGGTGCTGGTTGTTACAATAAAAGGTGTGTTGTGGGCAGGCTGAAAGCATGGCCAGTGGTAGACAGCTAAAATGGGTGTGGTAGGAATAGACATTATCAACATTAAGAGAGGGGTGAGATGTGACAGTGTTGTTGGGGTTGGGGGAATTCGTGGATTTGCTGGTGCTGAAGGAATCACTGATGGCCTCAAGTTTGGTGGTTGTGAAGACATTACCTTTGTTCTTTCTTTTTTGTCTAGGAAATTGTGGAGGAAACTTTGACGGAACAAGTGGAACTTTGACTTCACCAAACTATCCCTTTGATTATCCCATGTTAACTGACTGCACTTGGAACATTCTAGCACCTGCAGGATTCAAGGTTAGGATGCATTACAGCAGAACAAATGTATCCATGTTAGCTTCCTATCACCCCATATCATACTTTGTTGGCTGTCTTCACTTACCTTTTCCACAACCGGCTGTGTTTGTGATTACTGGTTGTTTTAATTGTGGTAACACATTTGCAGCAAGTGACATATGTAGCCCTCATTGTTATCTTTTTGTCTGTCTATGTTAATAGTATAAGCACTTCTTCAGTATGATCACCCATTGACACTTTGTAATTTGTGACAGGTTTTCATTAAGATTGTAATTTAGATGTTGCACATAAGTAGTTTCTGACAACCTCTTTCTATCTTTGCAAGAAAGGTGGTGCAGAAGAAACTATGCATAACTTGCTAGCATCACTTGTACAAACCAATAGTTACTAGAAAGGCAATGAAAATTATAAAAAGGAATTTCTTCAGTTTTTTCCGGCCTACCACTGGAAAGCATCCTCCTCTCAGAATGACCTTAAAATACGCCTTGAGCTATGTTAGGTCTGTGTTTAAAGGTAGATATAGAATTCCTGGTGAATCCTTCCGTGGACACTCCCAAGAAAGCCCCCTTTTCTGATTTTAGTGTTTAAAGCAGCTCCTCATTATCATTTGACCATCATTTTGCAGCTTGGGCTGTTATCTGCCCCATGTGGCGTGTCCCCTTCAGCAACCTGATGACTTGGGTGTACCCCAGCAAATGTTGTGCTAATTGCCCTTGGTACAGTGCACATCTTCCACTAGCGTGGCCTAGTGTAAGAGCACACTTTCAATAGAAGAATTTGTTTTTTGGTGTATTTAAATAATGTATACCTCGTACGCAAAATGTGTTTTATTTAAACTATTTGAACAACCTTCACACAACTTGTTTTAGGGTTAAACATTCTGACCAACCTGTCTATGTTCTTTTTTCCCACACAGATAGCACTGAATATGGTTACCCTTAGATTTACACCACAGTTGAATTGTATGGATGACTCTCTCAGCATCTACGATGATGCAAAACCAGATTCAAGTCTTTTGGGAAAATACTGTAGGCAGTTTACCGGGACCCTGATCTCTTATGGAAACATGCTACGTCTTGTGTTTATCAGTCCTTACCCCAGGGAGAACACTGGCTTCCTAGTGACATACTCATTCTGTAAGTATATTCATAATGATATAGAACATATAGCTAGCTCTATGGCTGTTTCTGTGTATGTATATATGGATTGGGCCCATGCGCAGTATATACAGTACAATTCTATGACTAAATGGAACTTAACTGTATAAATATATATATATATATATATATATATATATATATATATATATATATATATATATATATATATATTCTAAAGAGAGATTCTGTTTATTCATTAAACATCACAAGCAATTACATTTTTATAATAAATCTCTAATTTGGGCTGCTGACAAGCAAGGTATATGAAGAATCCCCCATCCACTGGTGTGTCTGCAATTGAAGGGACAGTGCCAGCTATAACAAACTCACCATGGAAGGTCTGGGCACAATATAAGGCTTGGGCAATTGGTGGAGAGTCACTGGACGACAGGTGGAAAATGATGATAGTGCTCTGGGCACAGAGGAATTTGGGGCTGCATAGTTCTGACAGTCAAATTGAGGTGAATAGCCTTTTACATGGCTCAGTGGAGTCTCTGGCTTGTCTGCGGCTTGACACTATCACTTGACATAGAGTTAGGACAATGCCATTGCAAGGAACACATCATATGCTAGGAAGGTAGGTCTCAAATCGTGTGCTAGTTAAAACCTTTTGATGTTTTGGGACATTTCATGATGGTTGAAAGTAGAATTCAGTGACAATGTATTTGGGCTGATTATACAGATTCCGTATTTATCAAAAGGTTGAGTACAGGATATATACCGGCGTCATGGAAAGAGGGTGTTCTGATCTTACAAAAGGAAATAGAGATGACCCTGTGTCATATCGATACATAGCTTTACTAGACAACTTGGGAAAAGTATTTTGCAAAATCCTACTATGAAGAATGAATCAATGCATTAAATCAAATGATATACTAACAGATGCCCAGATAGGCTGAAGAAAAGCATGATCCATGACGCATAGTTTATTGACATTAAATGCCTTGCAGTAAGAGCTCCTTGTCTTTATATGTTGCAGTCATTGAATTTTCCTGACCTTCTGACACAGTCTCCTGATTAAACTACAGCATTTCTTTATTCCCAAAAACTTCTTGAAATGTTTTAGTAATCTCCACCGCAGCACACCTATCACGATTCGGCTGGATAACAAAAGGTACAGTCTTTGTGCCACTGCACACATATGCAGGTCACATTCCCCCTCAAATTTTATGATCATCTGATACAAACGGTTTCTTATGCTGACGATATAATACTATTGGATTGGATGCCTACTGACCTACACTGCACATTAACTGTATTAAACTCTACTCTGTAAAGAACCACCTAAAGATGAATGCATCATTTAAAAGAAATGGTACACTCAAACACAAAAGCAAACAGTCTGGAAATAATATTAATAAACCTTGCTTGAGCAACTGCATTTTGCAGACAGTTAGTGAAATAAAATGTCTACGGCTTGATAATTGCTAGTACAAAGGGAAGATAAAGCAAAAAGAATAGGTGTGTACCTTAGGGTTTAGATAGAAATCTGGTTGGTCATATGATGGCCATTTTATCATCCATACAATAGCAAATTGATCAGGGTGATTTTGGAGAGACCTGGAACCACTGTACTTGTCTGAGTACAAAACTCATCTTTTATTTCATTCAATTCACATTTCAAGAACCTTTTAATCATTAAACAGGTCAATATACAGTACAGATATTTAACATTGACATAGACACAGGACTAAAGTGCTTACCATTGTACATATCGCTTATTGAACATTTTCCTCATCCATGACTGTAACCCTTCCTACTGATCAAAGGATTGACTTAATTTTCTACGCCTTATCACTTGGCTCGTTGTGCAGTGTATGAATATTGACACTGTTATTATCAAACTATGTTGACAAAGATGTGTTTTGGCCTCATGAATTAGTAGAGTGGTCTCACTCCCACGGCCTCCATCAGGACAAATGTCATTTTGTTTGTCTGACACATATGGCTTCCTGTGCTTCAAGGATCTATAGACCAGACAGAATCGAAAGATTAATATTAGGTCTCTCCAAATGAATGTAAATCATAATTAATATGTTGATCATTTATTTGAAAACCATCAATGGCAAAAATAGAATGTGCTTCCTCACCTAGTGTTTTGCACAGCTGAATATAGTTTTCAATGGGTTTTCTCTCTCCACACAGATGTATTCTATCGACATGACAGTGCACAGACTCAATATGTCTGTCTAATGGAGTATACAACTTTTTTAGCTACACATAAATAAATGTATTGAGAGAGGTACTTCTTATCAAATTACTGCATGCATTTCACTTCACTGCAGCATTCCAAGAGCAGTCTATTGCCTGTAAGGTAATTTCAAACAAATATATTGGGGATCATTCCGAGTTGGGCGGTAAGGGTTTACGGGCACCGGTAAGGATGCCGGTGCCGGTAAATCCTTACCACCCTATTCCGAGGTCCCTTAAAGGGTCCCAGCAGGAACGGCTGGTCTGACCAGCCGTTTCCTGCGGTTTCCGTTAAGGGACCTTGGAGCTAATAACGGGCCCGCAATTTGCGGGCCCGTTATTAGCGCCCTCCCTATTCCCATTGAGCCCTATGGGGGCTCAAATGGGAATGGGTAATGGTTTACTGAATGGGGACTTACCGGGTCCTCCAAGGTCGGAATGACCTGGTAAGTCTCCATTCAGTCAGACCAGACCTGGGTTTGGAGGCAGCCATGGTGCTAATAGCACCATGGCTACTTCCAAACTCGTAATGACCCCCATTATTACTCTCATTGCCTACATATATTCAGCTGGCAATGTTATATTTGCTAGACTGATAATGACTTGCTTACTGTAAAAAAGAAATTCCATGTGAGCCTCTAAGTCTGAGTCTTCACCAGCATGGATGCTTGTGTTTTACAGCCATGGAAAAATATTGTATTAGTGCCCCACAGTGTTTTCTAGCAGTACGTTTTTTTTAAAAATCATCCACAGTTTACACTTGCAGTCTTAGTGCCCTACACAAATGGCATAAACTCCCCTATCCTCAAGCATATTTATCCGGAGAGCCCATCATTAAACAACACCTCCCATTTCCTGCTAAGTCAACCTAGTGCTCCACATAATTCTCAGGGTCAGGTAGAGGGAAGGTAAAGGTCCCTGGTGGTGTGAAATCCTGCTCTACTTTCGCCATTCTTGGTTTTACAACCCCATCCCATTTATCAGTCTGGGTATACATTTGTTTTTTGATAGGAGGAACTCTAACCGTTCTTATCAACACCATCATTGTTGCACTATTTGGCAGGGTCTTCGTACAGCATCACAAAATTGTTTTTATCCATGTCTAACGTTCTCCCCCATTTCTCCCCTTTCACCACCGCCATAAATCCTGGACGCATGCAAAGTCTTGGACATCATAAACTCTCTATTCTTGGTGTCACCCAAGGTGGCATCTCTCCCCCCTGCTCCTCCTCTGTTGTCGATTCCTCTCCCTCTGCTGCTCCCACTTCTGTGTCTGTTCTAATGGACTCATAGGGCCTCATTACGACCCTGGCGGAAATGGAAAAATGATGGCGGAAATGCAATACCGCCATCGAACACCGCTCGTTGCGATCATGACCCGTCACCGTAAAGTACGATGCCAATAGCGACACCGCATTGAACGGCAACGCTAACTGCACCAAGTACGCGCACGCGCGCCTTGCAAAACCGGAATCACCGCCATGGCGCAACGGTACGCGAATTCTGACCCTAGCGGACATGTACTGAACGCCATCAAGCACGTCGTAAAGTACCATTCCGCCATGGCGAGAAATACGGCAACGCGAACCAACCGTAAATGGCCCACTGAGTGCCTGTACTCCACTCCCTGGCCTCATTGCACAACTCCTGGCAGGCGCAATGTACTCACACTATCCAACCAGTGAAATCCACAATTCACCCATGCATGCCAACGTAGAAAAGCATGCAGGGGCTCAAAGCGCCCCGTGAGTGGGCATCCATGTACGGCATGTCACCATAGCCGTACTGACGCAGCACAGGCATGTGAAGGTACAATACATCAAAATGAAAATCAAGAACACATGACACAAAACAACAGTAGACCCCCATCGCTTGCCACCAGCGCAAGGCAACATCCAAAACAGCATCCTGAGGGGGATTGCACCAGCCCTGTACTCATGCCAGCAAACAAACCAACCATCAGCAGAAGCATGTACCACACAAGTCGGCAGAGTGACTGAGCAGCCAGGCTCATCCCAAGAGGGGCCGATGGGAGCTGCAGGGCACAGATGGCATCAATACAGAAGCTATTCCAATGGACATGACCCCAGTCCCCCTCCAACAAACGCACGCAAACACAGTCACCTGTGACCAGCCACATTCTGAACAACCCATCATTCCACCAATCGACCTGGCTGACAGGCACCAGTCGGCCAAAAGCCAATCCCCCGCCCCTGAACAGCACATCATGTAAACAGTCACAATGGCAGCCCCCATCCGTGACCATACTGTGCTACGTAGGCAAACGCGGCCAGTACTGTACCACACAACTCAACTCAGAAGGCGGAACACAATGCAGATCATCATGCAATACATACCGCCACAAAGCGAAAACTCGCCACATCACCTGCAAAGAACAACGCAACACGACAAATATCGGAATACAATTTAAATGCACATCCAAATGACAAAGGCCCCACAGCAATTTGCAAAATACCACCAAAACAACCATCATCACCGAGGGCTGCATCAGCAATAATTGACCGGCTTCCACTTGTGTGACGCCCTGTACCATCATGGCACACAGGGCCTACATCAACGTTCCAAAAGGCAACATGGAAGCGGCAAGAACCGCAGGTCCGTCCCATGAGGCAGGCACTAGTCGAGCTGAAAGGCCGAAATGTTGCACCTAGCCACCAGTACAGCGTAAGGGCATGTGGCCCATTGGCGATCGTCCCATATGATCGAAATGGTGCTCCACTGATTCACCCGAAGCTGCAGGAGTCGAGAGTAAAAACCATCTGGAGGAGTGGCGTAGAGATGGCATCTGCAATAGGGCAGGAGATACCTGTCACCCAAAAGAAACACAAATCAACCGATTGCATTACGGGACTCATGATGCATTACAATTTTCATTCAACACACCAAATCCACACCCATATGCATGCTAGCCCACTCCAAAGGAATATACACACCCCTAAATCAGTATCGAATCATAACGAAACCAATCGAGCTAAATACACCACTGTCAACGTCGGTTACTGTGCATGCGTCCGTCAAGATAGAACCCATGACATGGGATTAGTAACGTGCCTAGACACAAGTGTATGAAGGCGCGTCGAGACAGGGAGGATCCGACAAGGGCAGATAGACGTATGTCCCACTATGGCAGCCTTGCATCACATAACGCAGGGGAAGGGGAGTGAATCAAAAAACCCATGTACATGGCAGACCCTAAACGGAATCATCAGTCCATGCATCCACACATCATTCCCTCATCCCGCAATGAAAACGCATGAATATTCACTCACATAATATGTGAAACTTCCATCGCGTCTGTGCGTAATGCAGTCCGCAAAAACCACTGTGCCCCTGGCCGGATCTGTAGTGTTGTGAAGCAAGATGGATTTGGGAACGTCCTGCCTTATCGTCCACAACGCTATTGCGCATCCCATTCAATTCATATCATTCATTGCCTGCTCGTTATGGGCCATGTCCCAAGGACATTCTACAATAGAACGTTACATTTCCAGCCAGACCTGTGGGCGTATCCTCGCCGCTACTTCAAAACCCAAAATGCTGGCCTTCGAATTCCTCACTTGCAACATTACGTCGAAAATGCTTCTGTGAACGCTTGCATTCACAATTACATCAATGTAGTGCGGCTGTGTGTCATGATGCTAACTGGCTGCATTCACAAATGGCACGCCACGCCCGTCGGTGAAGTACGTTACTGTGCTGCATGAGGGTCGGCCATCGATCGAGCCCTACATGCCACTGACTCTTCACAGGTATGTAAGCGGCTGCAATCATAGCATGTGTAACAATGGGAGCATAGCATGAAGATCAGTCAAAGTACATCACACTGCCATCGGGATTTGATACATGATTCAAATCCCAAGATGCCATGCGGCCAAATGCAGCCTTACGGGCGGGACGTGCTCGGCCAGAAGGGATTGCATCTGCCACAGATTCATTCAATCAGCACAGGTGGAGGCCATACAGGCCGACAGCACATATATTGCAGACCCAAACCCCTCCCACAACCACTCCCACTCCAAAATGCTACCGGCAGGACTAGCGATGTTGGGCCTGGGGTACCAGATAGCACTGCAAGTGCTACAACTACAAGAAGACGACGAACAACAACAGGTACAACAACCGGGCGCACAGGGGAGACGGAGGAGAAGGAGGAGGAGGAGGGCAAGGCAGGGTCAGCAAGGCCCACAAGCACTGCCACTACCACCACGCAGGCGGCCCGCAATCCCACGCCTCCGAGCCGATCCGTTCAACCTCACTGCTGAGCAGATCCACACCCTCTACCGTTTGGACCGGGACACCATAATCGCCATTGTGGACATGACACATGCTGACCTCGTGAGCATGATAGATAGCCCAACCGCCATCCCACCCCTACTGAAGGTGGTGTCTGCACTCCACTTCCTGGCCACAGGCACCTACCAGCACACAGTGGGACAGTTGCATGGCATTTCACAGCCACTGTTCTCACGGACACTCTTCCAAGTGCACGATGCCCTCCTGAAGCACGCCGACGACCACATCACACTACCACGCACGTACCAGGAGATTACCAACGCTAAAGTGGGATTCCATGCACTTGGCGGCATCCCGGGTTGCATTGGTGCCATCGACTGCACCCATGTTGAATTGGTTGTCCCACATGCCATGGAGGTCCAGTACCGCAACCGGAAACAATTTCATTCAATCAATGTGCAAATGGTGTGTGACTCCAACAGGATATTTACGCATTGTTGTGCCAGATTTCCAGGATCTACCCATGATTCCATGGTCCTGAGGAACACAAGAATACCACGCTACATGGAGCGACACGCAGGGCACAGATCCTGGCTACTCGGTGAGTCTCATTCCATGCATGACATCGTGGCCCATTTGATGCGTCAATGACCTTGCAGGGGGGGGGGGGGGCTACTTAGCACTATCATTCCACTGACACCCTTTATTCGTCTCATACAGGTGATGCCGGGTATCCACTGAAGAGATGGCTCCTTACACCAATCCGGAACCCACAGAACGAGCATGAGGAGGACTACAACCATGCCCACTCACGTACCCGTGTGGTCATTGAACAGGCATTCGGCCTACTGAAGGCTCGTTTCCGCAGCCTCAGCAGGTCTGGCGGGGCACTCATGTACAGCCATGAGAAGGTTTCTAAGATGGTCATGGCATGTGTCATGCTGCACAACATGTGCATACGTAGGAATGTGCCCATGCCCCCTGACGCTGTACTGCATGCACCTGAAGATGATGATGATGATGAGGGTGGGGATGTGGAGGCACCTCAAGGAGTCCATGAGGCACAGGATGTACGTGCAAACCGACAGAGCATCATAGATGCATGCTTCTAGCAACCACGCATGGTGCCTATTACACGGAAAGGGGACCTGTGGCACTGTGTGTGTGTAGTACAGGCACATTGTGGACTGTACGCCTATGAAGGCCTCGTACGCAAATATCAATGTCCACACATGTCATTGGATGATAATGAGGTGCTGTATTGTTAATGTGAATTGATTTATACACCCTATGGACCCGCCACCCAGTGAAGCCCAACACACCCCCTCCACCCTACTCCCTCCCCCCCCAACACCAGTGTCCGAATATGCATGCTGTCCGTGGTTAGACGCTATTGCAAGCCCCCTCTACGGGTATCAGGGGCACCCCTGCCCGTGGAGCGCAGGTTCCTGCCAGATCTGCGTTGGGGGCTGCCCTGGACGGAACTTGCCACGGATGATGTCTCTGCCTGCTCGCGTCCATGCATGTCTCTGAGGGTTTGTGAGAGCTCCGAGAGCACACGGCGCACAGCAGCAAGTTCAGCACAAACGTCTTTGGACGTCGCATGCAGTTCCCCCCTCAGGCTCTCGGTGCTTTTCTCCATTTGTGCTCTCAGGCTCTCGGTGCTTCTCTCCATTTCTCCCCTGAGGCTCTCACTACTTTTCTCTATTTGTGCCCTGAGTGTCTCGGTGGATGTTTCCATGGCTGCCCTGGAACCCCCGCATTCATTTGCATGGTCCTTGAGTAGCGTGGACGCTTCCTGCTGTTGCTCGATCAGCAGGTCGAGGGACTGTTGCCTCTGCTGGGCCATGGACATTTGCGGTGGTGTGACAGGGGGGCTGCTCAACACATGTTGCCTTGGCACAGGACTTGTGGGGGTTGGCCAGTCGTCGTCTTCAGGGTGCCCCTGCGTGGTTTCGTCATGGTGTAGGGGATGGAACATGCAGGGGGATTGGGAAAGGTCATGGATGGTACCTACGTCGCCAGCACTGTTTTCCGTGTCGGAGCATGCTGGCATGACAGCTGTGTCACCTATGGTGCTGCTACCACCAGAGGCAGTGCCATCAGATACGTTCTTGGGGGGGACCTGTGGTGCTGGGGTTGTGGACTTGCTGGCTGCTGGGGTGCCTGTTGCAGTCCCCTCCAGTGTGCTGCCACTTGATTCCTGCTGCTGCCGTGTCTTGATCCTTGCACCTGAGGTGGAGGCTCTTGGGACGTTGGTCCTGGCCCTCTTTGCAGGCGTGCTGGTAGGGGTGTCCTGCAGCTCGTCGTTGGTATCGGACCCTGTGGTGGAGTAAAGAGGGGCGAGCGTTAGTTATGGGTCTGTCGGATTTGGAATGGCAACGTATCAAATGCATTGGGGTGGTACATGAGGCTGATTTGGGACTGGGCCTTGGAGGTGGTCTCATTTTCGTGTGGATTGAGGATGCATTCATTTGGCTGCCTGCAGTTAGGGGGTGCATGCTGCACATGTAGGGGTTGTTTATGGCTTCTTGATTGATTTGTTTGTTCATTCTGACTTTTAGAGGGCGCTGTCAGGGCAAAGTATGTATTGCACTATGGGGTCACATGGTACTGCACATGTTCGTGGTTTGTGGATTTCGCATTGTTTCTCTTGGCCAACCTACCTGATTCTCCGGATGTCGGCACTCCTTTCTCCATCCCTCCGACTCCCTCTATGCTCTCCATTCCTATGGTGGAGGCGCAGATTTCCTCCCAGGGGGTCAACTTGATGGGCGACTCTGAACCCCCCCCGGTAGCTGTGGCGATGTTCCTGTTCGCAGAAAGTATGCTGCGTACGCGGATCCGCAGGTCGTCCCACCGCTTGCGACATTGCTGTGGCGTGCGGGGTGTTGTCCCCACCGCACTTACGCGCTGTGCCACCAGGGCCCATATGGCCTTCTTGTTGGCAAGGGCCGTCCTGGTCATTTGACTGGAGAAGACGACGGCGGCATTTTCCTGGAGGGTCTCGGTGAGCACGGTCAGTTCCTCTCGGGAGAAGTGTACCTGCCGCTTGCGGTCACACGCTTTCTTGGCTACCTTTCCCATATTTATTTTTTTGACTGGGGTTGCTAACGGGTTGGGATGTGTGTCAGGGTCTGATTTTTATGGTTGTGTTGGGATTCGGATTTTATAGTTGTGCGGCGTGCTGTTTCCCGTTCCGGCCACATGCTTTTACTTCCGTTTCCGTATATTTACGGTGGCCGTAATTTGCGGTGCCCGCTCGTTACGGTGACCGCTCATTACGGTGACCGCTAAGATGGGTGGCGGTATTGCACCTGGTGCAGCGTACGGCGGCGGTAAGGGCCGTTTTGGGGTCATTTCCGCCATCGCAGCCTTTCGGATTCCGCCATGGCGTAATGCTCGTGCCCGATGGGTCGTAATTAGCCGCACTTTGCTCCTTCGTGCAATGGCGGAAACGCTATTTACGCTGTTGCGGTCCGGTCAGTCAATTTCCGCCAGGGTCGTAATGAGGCCCCTAGTCTAAACAGTCAGCACACAGTAACCTCCTCTATGCCCTTCATCTTTGTGCCCATCATCCCTCACTTGGACGTGTACATCCTCAATCACTCTACTATCAATCCGAAATAAAATATCACCTGCTCTCCATTTATCGGTACCTATTGGCATTCCTCGCCTCCGTCCCTGTTTCAACATTACTCACACAAGCTCTGCCTCTGTCCTTCGAAGCGCTCTTTCTAATTCCCTCAACACCCTGTACTCTGTCTCCATCACTAATGGGGCGCACGTTATATTCAGTGATGGGCCCTCTGGGATGTTTTCATACATGGCGGAGGCTCCCTGTTGCAGTGCTGCAAGGAGCACATAGTCGGGATTGGTTTAAATGCAGGCTAACATAAAATGAGGTGGTGACACAGGGTGTTGGAATTACATTTTCTCTTCCTTAAGGGTCATCAGGGACATTAACCAAATCCTCAACGATCCTTCAAAACTCGAAAATGCTCAGCCTATTCTTCAACTATTTCCGCTTATATTTTGTGCCTAAATGTGTATACATATGACCCAACCCTTGATTATTATTCATCTTCTTCGTTCCAAGGCTCATACATCCCTCAAATCATGTCAGTGACCCACTATCTTTTCCTATGACCGTAGAAGCATGATACACATGTATTTGAGTTGGGTAAGGCTACTCATGGTTACGTCTAGTTATGCACTCAATAATCTTTTGTTTCCTAAAAACCGATCAAGTAGTACTGATTTCCCCACCCTCCCATACTGCCTTCACTCCCAGTTCCCCTTCCCTTTTTCCTCACATCCACACACCACACACTTATTACACCACACCTCTCTTTTCACAACTCACAGACATCAGACTTTCCAGACAGGAGATAAGGTTACAGCACATGGACCCCCACCACAATATTCAATCATTCTTTGTCCCAGCCTTGTTGAAGCACCTGAGACCTAACAAAGCACTTTAAATAATGAACGTTCTTGGTCTCTCATAGGTCTTGGACCTGTTAGATGCTAGGTAGGTCAATGTGCCTTTACACATCTGTTGGGACTGCAAGATGCTGTACTATTTAGAGTTCTGTCAGATCCTTTGGGTACCAGCAACTGGTGTAAGGAATTGTTCCTTTATCTTTCTCTTGAAACTTGCAGACGTAATTCATTGTTCCTTCTCACATCTCTTGGAACTGGCACATGTAATGCTCAGTGGTTTGTTACAAATCTCTGTTTTGCTCATGTCTGTGCAGGGTTATTTAATCTTCTCACTGCTCCAATGTCGCAAATGATGTGACACCCCGTATAATTGTGTTCTTCATTACCTTACAGTTCGTTTTCCGATCCTACTGAATAGCCTGACAGGGAGCATTGCCACTCCCAGCTACCCGACCCCGTATGACAACAACGCACCCTCCCTCTGGCAAATTCAACTTCCAGCTAATAACAAGGTGACCATGGTGGTGACAAGTTTATTTATGTGGGCACAATGGTTGCTTACTCACTTTAATGCATGAGTGTACTCCCTATTGGAAAGCCCATTTTGAGACATTGAAGAAAATGTTCTATATACTTATTCATTATAAAAACAATTGTAAACGCATGATGGGAAAGAGTTGTATTTGGAAACTAAGCTCTCTATGCACTCTTCTCTTTCAGGTTTCACTGTGGTTCAATATCTTTAATATCCAGGCCTCAGCAGGATGCACCAGAAATTATGTCAAGGTTTATGATGGAAGCAGTCAGACTGCCCCCGTCCTTATGGATAAAACTTGTGGACAAATCATCCCCCTTGCAATAACATCCTCATCCAATCAGATGCTGGTGGAGTTTGTCGCCAATTCATTTGTTGCAGGAAATGGTTTCCAGGCTTCTTATGGCAACGGTAATTATATTTCTCGTTCATTATTTCATTCTATAGATTCACCTCTTGTAAGAAGTGTGCCTTTTAAAGTAACTATTTAGCAAATGATATGATCCTTAACTTATCCATTCCGTTATTAATGATCTCTCTGCACAAAGAGCAATTTAAAAAGTGCAAACTTTATTAAATAAAAAAATTCTAGCTACTTCCTATTTTCACAGAGGAAATAATGGGCCTTATCACGAGTCTGGCGGTAAACCTTAAATTCGGTGGTAGTGCTATTACCGCCGCATTTAAGGGTCTGCCAGATCATGGCTCTGGCGGATTTCCCCCCAGCTCTGAGCTGGGTGGAAATCTGCGGTAAAATTGCTGATTTTCGGCGTGATAACTGGCAGCGGGAAATCTGCCGGTGGTAAAAGCGCAAATTTTCCCCATTGGGCCCAATGGGGAATGAGGAATTCCCGAATGGGCCCAATGGGGAATGGGCAATAACCCTTCTGCCAAACCCGTGATCAGGCGCTAATAGCGCCGGGGGGTTTGGCGGTAGGGCTATTAGTTACCGCCGAACTCGTGATGAGGCCCAATATGTAAACGCATGCTGATGATTGTTTTTAATGTTCCTTTTTCTTTGTATATGAATGGATGTAGGCCTCACACTTTGATCTTTGGGTTTATTGGAGTATTTAGTTTGTTTAGTAACTCAACATTACACACAACGTTAAATAAATACTACCAGGCTATATTAGGACTCCTTTTCTGATTACATTACATTAATATTGTCCCTCTACTTGACTTGAGTGACAAGACCTTGTGCCATGGATTTAATTTACAAATTGATTGTCTTGAAATGCAGCATATTTTACTATTTTGAGTCCTCTGATTTGAAAATAATTTGTTGGGGAAGGATCATTATCCCAATCGATATTGTATTGGAGGTTTGGTGAAGTAAAACATGCACATTTAATAGTAGTATATTAAATAGAGAGACAGAGTTAGTAAATGAAAAGTGTTTAATTTTACAATGTTTATATAACAAGGTGTTAGGAAAGATGTCACATGTGTATGTAATTTTCCCTCCATGTGTCAACCCCCAAACTTTTTGCTGCTGTTTAGACACCATTGACTGACTTTGCCAGAGAAGCACAGCCTTCAGCTGCACTCCTCTGGGCATTCGCTCACTTTTTATGGGGAAACTGACATGCCCTTAAGACAGTCAGTACTGGGAGACTTTGTTTACCTTAGTCCTTTTCTAATGTTGCAACTTTTGTGCAACATGTAACAAGTGTGCAATGTATCTTACCATACAGCACACTTGGGTCTATAGTCATTTCCAAAGGCCCTAGATACTCTCGGTGGACTTTTTATAAACTGTGCAGATGTGTCATGGACAGGACTCGTGGTAGCTATCGTTTGGCATTATTTTTGAACCCTTTCCTACCATGTTAAATGCGTTAACCGCATTTGGCACAAATAGGTGGCCAGGCTCCAAAATGGCCATGCCACAAGGTTCTTTGTCCTGTACTTTGGCCATTTTGCCCCTTCACCTTCCCCAGGTCGAGTCGATCCAGGCCAGTCCTTATTTGGTCATGCATTTTCCCGCGAATCCCAATGCTTTTGCGGCCTTCTGCATGCCTTATATGTGTGCCTCCAGGATGTGGGCTGGGATGTCTGGTCTCAATACACATCCTGGGTGCCAGAGAGTCTAGAGTGTCCTGAATGCCTGAGACCACCGTGGTCTGTGATTGGTCCACGTATGGAGTGAGTGTTTGTGAGCAGTTCTCCCATTGGGTCCTCTCCGTTTTGGCACAAGGGGAACTTTGGATAAGAGGAGGCTGGAAACACCACTACCAGGTCGATCTCCTGAGTTCTCACTGAACAAAGGATAGGATCCAAGTATCCTGCAACTACAAAGTGGAGTCGAGGAACTGCTGGTGACCCGCTGGAAGGTTTGGCACCCGAGCCCGCTGTCATCCCGTGGGACCCCTCTGCATCTGGTCGACCTAGAAGGTCTGCAAAGATGCTTCGACCCATTGGAATAGTGGGACCAACTATGCTCGGCACCTTCACCAAAACCTGTAAGTAAGCTTTCTCGGAAGGTTCCCTGGGGCAACCAGTGGGCTGACCAGCTTATGCAGGACTTGTGCTCTGTCTCCGCCGTCGTTAACAATATGTTAACATATTTCGTGCAGTCACCCTTTTAGATCCCCCCTATATATATTGTATTGAGTGTGACGTATTGGTTTAATTAGTGTTACTGTGATTCTTTGCTATGGTCTATGTTACTAAGGCCTTAATATAACACCTGTCTGGAGTAATGTGTAAGTGTCCTTGCTCTGTGAGCTCATTGAGGTCCTTCAGTCACCCTCACCCTCCTGAGACTTAGTCTTGACCGTCTGCCATAGCTACCCTGATTGGTCTGGCTTGTCCAGAGGTTACCCTGTTCCAAGAAACTAGGTTGGCCTTCTGAACCTCTGCCCCTCCTGGACAGAGTTCAGAAATCCTTCTTAACAAATTGGTGTACAGCGGTGGGATAGGACTGAAGGTATCCAGTGTTGCATACTAGTGAAGGCATTTCAAGTTATTCCTACCAGGACACATAGTGAATTGTAGTATAACTGAAAAAGGCCACAGTCCTATCAAACAGTATGGAAACAAGTACCTTGTTAACTTTAAATGCTTCTAAATCTGAAACATTGAGAAAGATATGTGCTGAGAGATGTGTCTCTGCTCAAGGCACAACAATGGAAATGATCCAAAGAATCATGGACTGGCAAGAAGCTCAGCTTATTGCCATAGCTCCTGTGGACAGTACATAAGGAGGTGGGTCTGCTCCCACTGGCAGAACTGACAGTTCTGTCACTGCACTTGTTCATGGGACCCATGAGGATTTGGAGGATGTAATGTCTAGTGTTTCCTCTGCCAGTACTGAAGGTGAGGTCATGCTTGAATTCAAGAAGAAAGAACTGCTGTTTAGGCAGAAGGAGCTTGAATGTAACATGACCAAAGTGAGAATAGAGCAGGCAGAAAAACTGAAAGATAGGGATCACCAGTTGGAACTCGCCAAGCTCCAGGTTGCCAATGGATCCAAGGGTCCTGGACATGGGTCTGGGGTCTCCTCTCATCCCAGGTTTTCTAAGGATCTGCTCAGTGTTTATGAGGAAAAGAATGACATTATGGACTGGCTGAATACATTTGAGTATGCATGTGAAGTTCAACAAGTTGACAATGCTGATAAAATTGCAGGGTTACTTAGCAGACTGCCCCATTCTGGCTGTAGTGCCATTATGGAAATGTCAAAAGCTGAGAGAGCAGATTTTGCAATGTTTAAGCAAACTCTTATCTTAAAGTTTGGAAAGACTCCTGCCCAATACTTAAAAAGATTCAGAGAGTACAAAAATAAAGAAGGTGGTACTTGGGTATCTTATGTAACTGAATCCTCAAAGAACTTGACTGGCTTGGTTGAAGGTTATAAGGTCTCTAATTTTGAAGACATGTTATGTCTTTTCATGCTTGAACACATTTGTGCATCTTCTTCCCCTGAGCTTAAGCAGCACTTGGCAGATTCAAAGGAGATAGATCCTAAGAAACCTGCTATAGCAGCAGACTTTTGGGTGTCACATAGAGTGTCCCATAAGGACAAGACGTTGGTAAGCAGGAGGAGGGGAAAAAGTCCAAAGATGAGGAGGGTGGAGAAACTGATAAAGCTTCCTCCGATAAAGGCCACAAAAGAAACAATAAGGGTAAGACACAAGAGAACTGAAAAGGGTAGTGGGGGTCAGCCTCCAAAACAGAACTCTGGTTATAGTAAGCTTCCCTAGGTAAACAGTCCCAGTGGATCTTGTTTTGCTTGTGGAGCAACTGACTATGTGAAGCGGGATCCCAGATGTAAGGTCGAAACCTTGGGGGTCCACTCTGCTAATCTGGCATTCTCCTCCTACGAGGAGGAAGAGATTACAGGGGCATCCTACTCCTCAGACTCCTTCCCCAGTGGGATAGAAGCTGGGGTAGGTTTAGTTTCCCTGGGTTCCTGGGAGCCTAAAGTCTCAGAGGCTTACGCTAGGATTCCAGATAATACCAAGCACTAATTTAAAGACATTGTACTGATCAATGGAATATATACTCCAGCTCTTAGGGATAGTGGTTGCAGTCGCACTGTAGTGGATTCTACCTTGGTAGACGCAGAGGAAGTTCCCAGAGCTCCTCTGGCCCCCACTAAGATGCCTGATGGCCCACCTCTCATGTTCCCAGTAATACCTGTTACTCTTACTATCAATGGTACAACAGTCAGAATTCCAGTGAGCATACAGAGGAATGTCCCAGGAAAGGTCTTGCTGGGAAATGCTCTTAGGGCTTTAGGGCTTGTGGGAGATACAGCTGAAAGACCATGCACAAGGTCTCAAACAAGGCCAGCACTGGCCAAAACCAATGCCATGCCCCAGCCAAAGGGGAAACCCAAGGCTAAAGGAGTAAGAAAATCCAAAAGAGGAAAGAAAACATCCCTCCTACTCACCTACCACTGAGGTGGAGGTAGTTGGTCAAACACCAGGACCCGACGAGGAGGTGGTGATACCTGAAATAATTGACCCACATGACCATCCTGAACTAAATGACTTGTTAGTAGAAGGTGGTCCTTATAGGGAAGAATTTAGTAAGGGCCAACATGAGTACCCATCTCTGGAAGGCCTAAGGAGACAGGCATGCTCCCAGCTTGCGGGTGAACCTCCTAGGAAGCACAGGATTTATTGGGAAGGTGGGCTCCTGTATAGTGAGCCTACAGAGTCTACAGAAGGAGACCATAGGAGGTTGGTGGTTCCCCTGGCTGTAAATCCCTTCCTCCTGCAGCTGGCATATGAAGTGACCCTTGCTGGTCACCCTAGAATCAAGAGAACCAAGCAAAGGCTATCCATGCACTTCTACTGGCCCAAGATGGGATTGCAAGTAGAAAGTCACTGCATGAGTTGTGTCTCCTGCCAGTTATCTGGTAAGAGTGGCTCAACAATCCAAGCTCCATTGGTACTACTCCCAGTTGTGGGGGTACCATTTGAGAAGGTAGGGACTGACATTGTTGGTCCCCTTGACCGCCAAACATCCTCAGACAATAGGTTTATCCTGGTGCTGGTCGACCATGCCACCAGGTATCCAGAGGACATCCCATTGAAAACTGTGACTGCCAAGTCAGTTGCAAAAGCTTTGCCTGGCCTATTTACTAGGATTGGCTTCCCTAAAGAAGTTGTGTCTGACAGAGGCAGCAACTTTATGTCCAAGTATATGCAGGCCATGTGGAAGGAATGTGGGGCCACATATAAGGTTTCCTCTGAATATCACCCATAAACCAATGGCCTAGTTGAACTGTTTAACATGACCTTGAAGAGCATGATTGGGGCTCTGTAAGAACCCCAAAGAAGAAAATGGGATCTTCTGTTACCATGCTTACTGTTTGCCTACAGAGAGGTACCACAATAGGGTGTTGGCTTCAGCCCCTTTGAACTTCTGTTTGGTCACCCTGTAAGGGGACCCTTAGCCATAGTCAAGGAAGAATGGGAGATGCCCACTCCCCCCATAACTACCAATGAAGTGGACTATGTGCTAGGGCTCAGAAAAAGGATGGTACTCCTGATGGGTCTGGCTAGAGAAAAGTTGAAGGCAGGGCAAGCTCTGATGAAACACTGGTATGACCAGAAGGCTTCCCTCATCAATTTCAGCCCTGGTCAGCAAGTCCTGATCATGAATCCTATAAGGCCTAGAGCTTTGAAGGACAAGTGGTCAGGCCTTTACACAGTGGTAGAGTCACTGGGTGAGGTCAATTATTTAGTGGACGTTGGAAGGGCTGGTCAGGGTCCAAAAGTGTTCCATGTAAATAGGCTGAAGGCTTTCATCCTAAGAGTTGAAATCGCAGCACTACTGTTGGCTTCAGATGTTGAAGTAGAGGAGTCTGAACCTCTTCCTGACCTGTTCCAAAGCAGTCCTTCAGACAGCTCCATTGAGGGGGTCCATGTGGCCCTCACCTGACTTCTAATCAACAGGCTGAGGTGAAAACTTTGCTAGACAGTGTTCCCCCTTGTTTTGACAGTCCCCTGGTTTGACACCTTGGTGCAAACATAACATTGACGCAGGAGACAGTGTACCTACCAAATGTAGGGGATACAGAATGTCAGACAAAGTAAGGTCTTACATGAAGACAGAGGTCAGCAAAATGTTGGATCTTGGGTTGATTGAACCCTCCAGTAGTCCTTGGTCCAGCACAGCGGTTTTGGTTCCAAAGGCAGGTACTTCTAAACTGAGTTCTGTGTGGATTACAGGGCTTTGAATGCTGTCACCAAGACAGGTGCACACCCCTTGCCTACAACAGATGAGCTGGTGGATACTTTGGGTGCCTCCAAGTACCTCAGCACTTTTGACCTCACTGCAGGCTATTGGCAAATAGCCCTTGCAGAGCAGCCAAAGAGAAGACAGCTTTCTCAACACCAGAAGGTCTTTACCAGTTCAGGGTAATGCCTTTTGGGTTGAAGAATGCCCCTGCCACTTTCCAGAGCTTGTGAAGCATGTGTTGAATGGGTTGGATGAATTCTGTCTTGCATATCTGGATGATATAGCAGTTTTCAGTGCCACCTGGGAAGACCATGTGAAACACCTTGGGATTGTGTTACAGGCTCTTAAGAAAGCCCACTTGACCATAAAGGCCAGTAAGTGCCAGATTGGACAAGGATCAGTGGTCTACCTTGGACATGAGGTAGTTGGAGGGAGGATACAGCCTCTACCCATTAAAGTACAAGCAGTACACGACTGGCCTACCCCCACTACATAGACCCAAGTTTGATCCTTTTTGGGACTCACTGGGTACTACAGAAATTTCATGGAAGTCTATGGTACCATAGCTGCCCCTCTGACTGCTCTCACTACTCCAAAGAAACCCAAGAAGGTAACTAGGTCTGAAGAGTGTGAGAAGGCCTTCAATGGCTTAAAAGACTCCTTGTGCCAGGCCCCTGTTCTCAGGGCCTCTGATTACTAGAGACCTTTCATTGTGCAGAGAGATGCCTCTGACACTGGGATAGGAGTGGGACCATCACAAGTAGAGGAGAAGGGTAAGGAACACCCTATTGGCTTTATTAGTCGCCAGCTTAATGACAGAGAGCTCAGATGGTCCACAGTAGAGAAAGAATGTTTCTCTGTGGTGTGGGCCCTAAGGAAGCTGAGGCCCTACCTGTATGGGACCCACTTCACTGTGCAAACTGACCATAAGCTCTAAAAGTGGCTAATGAACATGAAGGTAGAGAATCCAAAGTTGCTTAGGTGGTTCATAAGTCTGCAGGGCTTTAACTTCACTATTGAGCATAGGCCAGGTGTCCAACATAGCAATGCTGATGGGTTGTCCAAAATGTTTAACCGACCTGAACAAGAAAGTCATCCAGGGATGGATTAGTTCCCCCTGTCCTTAGTCTGGGAGGGGCAAGTGTCTTGGGAAAGATTTCACATGTGTATGTAATTTTCCCTCCATGTGTCAACCCCCAAACTTTTTGTTGCTGTTTAGACACCATTGACTGACTTTGCTAGAGAAGCACAGCCTTCAGCTGCACTCCTCTGGGCTTTCGCTCACTTTTTCTTTTTTTCTTTTATGGGGAAACTGACATGCCCTTAAGACAGTCAGTACTGGGAGACTTTGTTTCCCTTAGTCCTTTTCTCATGTTGCAGCTTTTGTGCAACATATAACAAGTGTGCAATGTATCTTACCATTACCATTACCATTAATCCTTTCGAGGCTTGATTATTGTAATGCCCTCTACATTGGAGCAAATAAATCCATTATCCACCGACTGCAAATTCTTCAAAACAATGCCCTACGAGCCGCCCTTGGTGTACCTAAAAGATCACATATTTCAAACATCAGTCGTCAAAACAACTGGTTGTCCTCCCAAAACAAAATCCACCTTAAAGTTGCATCCCTAGTTCATAAAGCCCTGAACAATGCAGCACCAAGCTATCTCCGCAATAAACTCACAATAAGACATCACTCGCGCCCTGCCAGAACTGCAAATGCCAACAGCCTCATCATTCCGAGATTCAGGTTATCTAAGGCGGGGGGTAGTAGCTTCCCGGTGCAAGCAGCTCAATTATGGAACTCATTGCCTAATCCTCTACGCGAGGCACAGCCCTTCCCTAAATTCAGAAATAACTACATCAATCTGCTAAGGACTGCCAATGAATAGCCTACTGGCACCCACTTATCCTTCACCCCACCCTAGAACATACATTTCATCATGATCTTATGGTCCCACCCACTTTGCCCACCTGACCGTTGAGCTTTCGCCCACACAGTACCTGTACATAGACTGTCTTGATCATATTTTGTATTTATTCTGCATGTAAACCGCAATTGCTGCTTTACCGTGATATTTTGCATTCTATATTTGTATTTTGTATTTGTACAGTGTATGTATCCCATGAACCCACCCTGCAACCTAAGCTTTGCATTTTCTGTACTGCTGCGCCCGGTTACCTTCGGGTCTGGTGCGCATTATAAGTGAATAAAACAAACAAACAAACAAACAAACAAACAAACCATACAGCACACATGGGTCAATAGTCATTTCCAAAGGCCCTAGATACTCTTGCTGGACCTTTTATGAACTGCACAGATATGTCATGGACAGGACTGGTGGCAGCTATTGTATCACATTATTTTTTAACCCTTTCCTGCCATGTTAATAGTGTTAACCGCGTTTGGCACAGATAGGTGGCGTGGCTCCAAAATGGCCATGCCACTGTGTTCTTTTTCCTGTACTTTGGCCATTTTGCCCCTTCACCTTCCCCAGGTCGAGTCAATCCGGGCCAGTCCTTATTTGGTCATGCATTTTCCAGCGAATCCCAATTTTGTGGGCTTCTGCGTGCCTTGTGTGTGTGCCTTCAGGATGTGGGCTGGGATGTCTGGTCCCAATACACATCCTGGGTACCAGAGAGTCTGGAGTGTCCTGAATGCTTGAGACCACTGTGGTCTGTGATTGGTGCACGTATGGAGTGAGTGTTTGTGAGCAGATCTCCCATTGGGTCCTCTCCATTTTGGCGTGAAGGAAACTTTGGATAAGAGGAGGCTGGAAACACCACTACCAGGTCGATCTCCTGAGTTCTCACCGAACAAAGGATAGGATCCAAGTATCCTGCAACTACGAAGCTGAGTCGAGGAACAGCTGGTGACCCGCTGGAAGGTTTGGCACCCTGAGCCCGCTGTCGTCCTGTGGGACCCCTCTGCATCTGGTCATCCTAGAAGGTCTGCAAAGATGCTTCGACCGATTGGAATAGTTGGACCAACTATTCTCGGCACCTTCACCAAAACCTGCAAGTAAGCTTTCTCGGTAGTGTCCGTGGGCCAACCAATGGGCTGGCCAGCTTATGCAGGACCTTTGCTCTGTTTCTGACGTCGTTTTTAGGAGTCCCTAGAAACTTGGTATACTGCTAGCTCTGTTTCCACGGCACCCTCACACCAAATTTTGTATACTTGGCCTTCCCAGGTCTGAAGTGAGATGAGTGTGCCTGGACCGGAGTAAACGCAGTTACCGTGTTGCCCTGCTGCAGCGATGTCCTTTGCAAGTCTGCTGCGTTTGTGACCCTCTTGCCACTGAAGCCTGCTGCAGTGAAACTGGGATGATTCATCCACCCAGAGTGGAAAAATCGCCCCTGTCCCATTTGGAAATCATCGCTGGATCTCAGGAACTAAAAGGTGCTGAGACGTCCTTTTTGCCGCATTCGAACCTGCAACTGAATTGGACTAACCTGCTGAAGTTTGGGTCTCCTTGCATCAGGGACCAGTGAGTAATCAATACCCCAACCGGTGGACCCTAGCACATGAGCCCATTTTTACTCATGAGTGGCCCCTGCGGGCCCCTCTCCTGTCCACAGCTATTACACAATGGCAACTCCATCCCGAACTCTCGAACTGCCTCTGCCTTCAAGTGGAGGTCCCTCTTCAATAGTGAGAACCTATTCTTCATCGCCTCATCCACCTTCCCGATCTGCTAGAGACCCTTTGAAGAGACCCTGCTTTGCCCATTGGAACAACCGCGTGCGTTTGCATACATTTACTATTGAGCACAAGGCTCCCCTCTTCTTAGGGTGTGGACTGCCTCTTAGTTAGGTGAATAACTGATGTTGAACTGGGCCTAAAGTTTAACTGCAACGCCTGTTTCCTTACCATCTAAATTGTCAACATATTTCGTGCAGTCACCCTTTTAGACCCCACTGGTCTTGTATATACATTGTATTGAGTGTGATGTATTTGTTTACTTAGTGTTACTGTGATTCTTAGCTATGGTCTATGTTACAAAGGCCTTGTAATAAATGTGTCTATATTTTTAATATAACACCTGTCTGGAGTAATTTGTAAGTATCCTTGCTCTGTGTGCTCATTGAGGTCCTTCAGTCACCCTTACCCTTCCTGAGACTTAGGGCCTCATTACGACCCAGGCGGTAAGGGGTTTACGGCGCCGTAAACAGCGCCGACCCTTACCGCCTGAGTACGAGGTCCCTTAGCGCCATGGCGGATTTAACACCTGCTTTTAGCAGGTGTTAAAATCCATGGCGCTAAGGGACCATGGAGTTAATTACGCCACCGTAATTTACGGTGGCGTAATTAACGCCTTCCCCACTCCCATTATGCCCTATGGGGCAGAAATGGGAATGGGGAAGGGTAAATGGGGATTGGGGACTTACCGCCCCGCCAAGGTCGGAATGGGGCGGTAAGTCCGCCAACCACCATGGCGTAAACATAGTTTACGCCATGGTGGTAAAGTCACGGCCCAGGCGGTAACTTACCGCCTGGGTCGTAATGAGGACCTTAGTCTTGACCGCCTGCCATAGCTACCCTGATTGGTCTGGCTTGTCCAGAGGTTACCCTGTTCCAAGAAACTAGGTTGGCTTTCTGAACCTCTGCCCCTCCTGGACAGAGTTCAGAAATCCTTCTTAACACAAGGTTGTCTTGAAAAGTTAAGCATTTTAATTGCAAACTTGGTTAAACTGGAGTGAGTTTAACATGGGCATGCATTAGGATTCAAAGTATACAGTTTCTCTATTAGAAAGTGAAAACATGTTAACATGTTTTTAGCCTTCTCGTTAGTGTGTCAAATAGGATATTACAGTAAAGTAAAACCTCCTCTTAGAAAGGAAAGAAGTCTTCCCGGGAAAATGTCGCTGTTGTTCCCTGCCTCCTTTTAAAGTCAAAATACAGCCACTACAAGTAGCTATTGACTGCATTCTGAGCATTCTGATTGGTTGAGAGGAGGTCAATAATAATCTCTATTTGCTAAGAGAGAAGTCTATATTTTTTGACTGATGCTGTTCACTGGTCTGTTTATCGCTAATGGTGGGTTTCCAGCTTACTGTCAATGTTCTCACATCAGCGCAAGTACTGGGTTGCTGTGAGGAATTTGACCATCCACACTGGGAGTGTGTGCTTGCCTCAGCTTTTTTTTAGTTTTTTTGATAATGAAAATGATTGGTGGGAGATCAACCTCTGAAAATGTGTAAGGCCATTACGCACACATATATTTCGCTCACCGCACAAAATGCATAGTCATGTGTAATCTGGGAGGACACAGCCTATAGGCACCATCCTCCCATGTCATGGTCAGATGGAATGTGACAGCCATGGGTACATCAAAGTATCTCATGAAGGGGGAAGGCACACCTTCCTCCGGCCATGGGCAGTCTAATTAAAATATCAAAGGCTCCATGGTTCAGCTTTCGTATGGTTTAGTTTGGCTGGTGGCAGTGCATGCTAATGAGAGATAACTGAGGCAAGCCTGGAAGGGGCTTGGTTGCCAGACAAACAACAGGAAAGCGGGGCTAACACCCCTTTGGTGTGCAATGTATCATCTTGAAACTAGTTCCCACCCCTCTGTATGAAAGGCATTGAATGACATGTCTGGGTCCATCAGTTACCGTAGGGACCCCTGCAGAGTGGACCCCTTTCAGAGGGGAGACATATGTGATTTGAGAGAGACAGGAAGTCTGCTCTTGTCACAAACTTAAAGGGAGACCTGTGTTTTAATTAAGAGTCACAGAGGGTTAACCAGAGAGACACTTTGATCCACAAAAGACAGGAAGATGGGTGGGATTTAGGTATATGTTGTCCCCACTTACCTCTCCTGTTGCAGAGCACTCTGGTCCTGACCTCAGGCATAACAGAAGATTGTTGGTGGGGACCCAGTTTTGGTTCATTAAGGTAGGCTTATCTTGCACCAATCACTAGGGCCCATTTGACTTTAAAAGAGGGCTGAACCCCTCTCATACCAGATTATCCAATGACTTCAAAGGTATTAAGAAGGACTCATTTGGACCTGGGCTGAAGGTACAGTGTACCTTACATCTATTGCCAGTGAAGGAAGTTCCACAAGTTCCAATACCGTACCCAGCCAGGACGTAACATACTCTGCTAGGTTCTAACAGAAAGCATCCTAGGTGGGAAGTGCCGGAGAGTATCCGAACTAAGGACAAGGCCATTGCCTGCAAACAGTCTCCTAAGCTTTTGGCTGTCCATCTTGAAAGGACAACAGGAGCCCTGTGAAGAAGCTCGGAGTGCCACACAATCATCAACCAGTGTCTGCCTTTTAAGGACAGTTTTGAGACAGTAAAGTCTTCAAACTACAACTGGCTGCCCCGCTGACTGTTGTAATGCTGCAGTAACCAGAGCCATCCGAGACAACTCAACCAGCAGTCCTGATCTGCAAACCAGTACAGAGACAACAATTCTTTGCCCCAAGCCACTGTGTAGGACAGCCCGAAGCCGTCCATCCATCCAGCCTCGCTTGCTGAACTGCCTGCCGCCTGATCCCCGCAGCTGTCTCCCGCCTCGAACTCTGTCTCAGAAGCTGCCAGGTACCCTGGAGCCGCTTTGCCGATGTCGGGAATCAAGCACCTCTTAAGCACCAGGTACATCTGAAGGCCCCTAGACACAGTTACAACCCTCTGCCCCTTGCTGCTGAAACCAAATAACCTTGAACAGTAAGACTGATTACCTTACCGACTATCCTCCTGTCAGTTTCCAATGTGCATCCCTTTCCTTCATGAAACTTCTGTCCTCTGTGTTCCTCTACAGTGTGGGTTATAATTTGTAGTTTGCTATAACTATCTGTTGTAATAATAATAAAGTAGATATTTTTAATACAAACTTGACTGGACAGTTCTTTTTTATCATTGGGAAATATTTGTATTTTCGCTGTTTTGCAACAAACCAATGATCTAAAACCTTTCAGAGATAAGCCTGCGGTTCCGTCCACGTTACCAAAAATTGGACAAGGAGGTTTATAATTCACTTGTGTTCCAATGTTTTCGGATCCCTTCTGATTTACTAGAGGTGTGGGGCGGATTGATGTTTAGAAACCAATATTCATCCCTAGACTTCTGGTGCACTGAAAGTTGATTTTTCACAGACACCTAGAGTTTTATTTTAAAATCTATTATTCATATTTGGCATCGTTTTAGGCGTTGTGGCTCATTGCCTAAAGCTTTATATATAGGCTTCATTCAAATGTCATACAAAATATGGGTTGTAATTTCCACCATGAAGAAATCTTAGTTTAGAGAATCGCCAAACCAAAACATTCTCACAATTACTAATATCACTAATATTGAAAGTTGTCTTTTGGATATGTGCAGGCAAACAAGTTTTTGTCCTTAAGCAAACAATACAAATGTTAAAAAGTTCCTCTTTAAAAGTTGGAAACCCTGTTACACATGTCTAGCCTTCTGTTAACTAATTATTCAAACTTCTGAAAATGTGAAACATTACAGGTGATATGGTTTGAATGCTCAAGCAGACAGAGGACCTGAGGAAGAGAGCTTGATGACATCCTACCGAGGGCCTTGTGTTTTCTTTTTCCACAAACAAACATTTAATAATACCAGAACATAGAAAACACTTCTCCCATTTAGTGTGTGAACAGGGACACCTGCACTGGCACTAGAAATGTGTTTTTGTATTTTCAGCGCATGCAAATCTACTTCACTAGAAATAGAAACACATATTTGATATTGCTATCACTACTTGTACGTGCTATTATAAGAAACCTTTGAGTTTTATCATAGACATGGCATGCTTGACACCTGGCCCCAAGCACGAGATTCGGAGTAACAGAATGGGGGGGGGGCATGACCACAGTGCTTCTGGCGATGTGGAGCAGTGGCTGGGGTGTTCCAGAGGATGAGGATGTTTTGGGGTGCATATGGTTAAGAATGAGGTACAGGGTTGAAGGCCATCCCCGTAATTACTTGAAAATATTCATCGGGCACGCAGGGGCGGTTTAGCATTTTCAACATTTTTCACACTTCTTACTAGCTTTATACCATTAAAACAAACCCCATTTGTTTAAATGTCATTGCAAACGGAGCCTTCAAATCAGAATAGGAGTGAAGATATGTTCAAGTTCAATACAATTAGCATTGTTATTGAAAAGTTGTAGAAATTAATTTCACATTACTTCCTATCGAAAGAAAACCCTCACCATTCTCCAAGAAAGATCCTGCTCACAGGAGTCACATTTTCAGGGATTACCCAGATCTCTTCAATTGTATTCTTTTATGTGGGTTATTTAACCCATTATTATTACTGTGCAATAGGAATCAGTTATTACATGTAGACAGATCAATTGATTGGGCATACGCTTAGGACCAAACCAAAGTGCATTGAAGTTGATGGTACTATAAGTCTAATCAGCCTTCTTCTTTGGCTCACTTTTATCTCTCTCTCATCACGTTATGTCTCTCTTTTTCCATTCCCTTGTTTACTCACTTAATCACTCCTTATCTCACTCCATTTGAGACGGAAATTACAGAGACAGCTACTTCTGAACCTAAACTGGCAAAGTGATCTGGGCCATTGAGCAGAACCAGGTTGATGAAGGCCTGCACCCCTTGTGCCTCTCCATTGCATTCCCAATCTCAAAAGTATACATTTTCCCTTTCAGCCGTTCCCTGGATTACACTTTCTGATGCCACTGGATACATTTTCCCAGCCAACTACCGAATTTTGTACCCGAACAACAATGGCTCACTCTGGATGATCCGAGTGCCATCAAATAAGGTGAGCAGCCACTCCTCCATCCAGAATAACTCTGGCGCTGTGATCGAATCTTAGTGTCTGACAAAGATTCCTCAAGGAAGGGCTAGCAGATTTGTGACTACTCAAACTGAATTATGATTTTGTTTTAAAATTATTGCAATTTCTCTGATGTATCTATTGAATTGAGAACGTTGCAAAGGATTGGGCAAACATAGGCAGTGCAACATTTATCCGTACTGAAGAGTGAATAAATAGGTTTTTGAGCCACATTGTCTCACTGCTTTTCAATCTTTACATGTCTGCCCTTCCAAATACTGTGGTGGGTCTGAAAATCAGTTTCCCCTAAGTCTAGCCATCGCTATATTGCTGTATTGCTCTGTGTGGCAGAACATCTTTGCTTGGTCTTCCCGTTAGACTGTTAATTGACTTTGCATTTATTATTCGTAGAGAACATATTTTTGGCTTTTGTATAGCACACACCTTCCTCACAAGCATTTCAGTTTGTTTGTTTGTTTGTTTATTTTATTTATATAGCGCTCCGGACCCGGGAGTAAAAGGGCGCTTAGGACAGGTTACAAGGCACAGTACATAGTAATTTGCAGTAGTACATTAGCAATGTTATGTACAGTGTATACAGACAGTCGTAGTTAGTGCTTACAGTAATGGCATAGGTGAGGCATGTACAATATATACAGATTGTAGCTAGGTCTAGCTTAAGGTTGATTTTTTTGTCAGTAGCCACCCAATGACAAGTTTCCTGAATAACTGGAAGGATTTGGACGATTTGATGTTCAAGGGCAGGCCGGTTTCATGGTGAATTTGTTAGTAAGGTAGGGAGGGGCTAAGTGGTTGAGGGCTTTGTAAGTGAGGCAGAGAGTTTTTAAATCGATTTTTTGTTGAATGGAGAGCCATATGCATGTGATTCTGGTGGTGGATATATGCTCCCGCCTAGGAATGTTTAGTGCAGCTCGTAGCTCATTGTTTTGGAGAACCTTGGCACCTAGGTAGAGGCTGTTGCAATAGTCTAGCTTAGATTGTATGAGAGCTCTAGCTAGCGTGAGGCAGCTATTAGTGGATAGAAAGGGTCTGCAGGCTCTAATTAATTTCCCTGTGTAAGCGGTAGCTGAGGCGGTCGAGTTGACTTGTTTGGTGAGATTAATATTGGCATCGAGATAAAAGCCGAGGGTTTTCACATTTTTAGCGACAGTGATAGTGTTGCCATCGATGATGATGTTGGAGTAGTCGGGGCTCAGTTTTTGTAGGTTATTAGGTGATCCAACAAGGAGCAGTTCAGTCTTCTCGTCATTCAGGCAGAGGCCATGTGTGGCCATCCAAGCCTGAATGACGGAGAAGATTTAGTTGATCCTAGTGACATCAGCATTGTAGTTGCCAGAGATGGTGATGAGTATCTGGGTGTCATCCGCGTAGTTTGTGTAGGTGACACCCAGACGGTCCAGTTTGTCAAAGAGAGGCTTTGTAAAGATATTGTATAGAGTGGGGGAAACACATGAGCCTTGTGGGAGACCGCAGGTGATGGGGATGGGGTCTGCTGCTGCCACGGAGGAAAAAACCCTCATGGTTCTGTTGGCCAAGAAGGACTGTATCCACGTGACAGCAGAGGAGGAGAAATGGGCAGCAGAGGAGAGGTGGTTACAGAGTATTTTATGGTCGACCAGGTCGAAGGCTGCTGAGAGGTCTAGGAGAAGTAGAATGGCAGCCTTACCCTTATCTTTAATGTCATCAATCTGACTTTTGAGGTCAACAAGGGCGGTTTCTGTTCCATGTTGAGGTTGAAAGCCAGATTGACACAATCCTAGTAATTGGTTGGACTCTAAGTAATCCTGAATTTGCAGGTAAGCAACTCTGTCAAGGATTTTTAGCAGGAAGGGAACAGTGGTGATAGGCCTGTAATTAGTAGGAATGGCTGGGTCAAGGGGCTGTTTTTAGAAGAGGGAGGACCCATGATTGTTTCAAATTGTTGGGTACTGAGTTGGTGGAGAATGATAGATTTATTAGCTTGTAGATGAATGGGGAGAGGTCTCTTGCTGCATCTTTGATAACATTTGCAGTTTGACGGTTTGAGGGAAGTTATGATTTTTTGTACTTCTGGTATAGTGACCTTTTTGAATGTGAAGCCGGGGTTGGTGTTAGGGGTAGTGGGTAAGCTAGGGTTAGGGGAGTTACTACTGGATAGTTGTAGTCTTTTGTTCTCAGTTTTCGTTTGCAGGCCAGTGATTTTATTAGCAAGGGCTTCTTGGATGCTCGTGCACCATGGTTGGTCTTTCACGGGCATGTCCGTCGGTGGGTTAGGGTTTTCTAACTCCTTCAGGATGGTAAAGAGTTCTTTAGCACTGGAGCCTGCATTATTTATTCTTACATTGTAGGCTTCCTTCTTAGTGCAGATTATTTATTTTTTATAAAGGGAGGAGGCATTTGTAAGATTGATTTTATTTTCCACTGATGGAGTCGTTTTCCATAGGGTTTCCATCTTGGTTTTCTTATTTCTGAGTATTTTGAGTTCAGGTGTGTACCAGAAGTTAAGATGGGCTCTGGGTTTACCTATACATAATTTTAGTGGGCAACGGCGTCAATGGCTTTGGTCATGGCGTCATTGTAGGTGTCTACTTGTAAGTTAAGGTCCGAAGTGTCGGGGATCGTATTTAGGATGGGGGAGAACCAGTGGAGTGAGGGCTCCGCGGTAATGTTACACTTTTTTCTGGTCAGACATGCTGGTGCAGGGGGGCACTGTTTGTGGTTCGGGTTGTTAATGCTAATGTCAAATGATAAGAGGAGATGGTCAGTCCATACAAAAGGTTGGGGGTCTTTGCAGATGATGTTGCAGTTGTGGGCAGTGAGCCAGTCTATAGTTCTGCCTTTCTGATGGGTAGGTAGAGTGTTAAGTTGAGTGTAGTTGTGTTCAGAGAGGGCGTTAGCAAGGGAGGATGCAGGAATGTCGTGAGGATCATTATATCCCAGGTTAAAGTCGCCTAGTATAATATTTTGTGAAAGAGGTTTGGATTTCTCTACTATGAGGGAGGTAATGTCTTCCTCGAAGGTACCTTTGGGACCTGGGGGTCTGTATATTAGTTCCAGGGTGATAGTATTCTTAGGGGTGGTTTGTATTATAATGGAAAGGTGCTCGCTTGATTTTAGTGGAAGGGAGGTAACAGATCTAATGTCAAGCGAGGATTTGAAAATGAAAGCTACACTTCCTCCACGAGCATTAGGTCTGTCGGCCCTGAGGATGGAGTCATTGTCAGGAACCACAAGAGTTAGATAAGGACCTGCTGAGCATGAAGCCATGTTTTTGTGGTGGCAAGGAAGTCAAGATCTGCTGAGCGGATGATGTCGGCAATTTCGGTGGGGTGAGCAACAAGGGATCTGACATTAAGTAAGGCTCCTTTTAGTGACACGGTATTCACATTGGTGTTCTTGTTGGTGGCTTTAGTCATAGGAATTGTAGGTGCTTTGCTGGGTAGAGTGTGAAGTCTGCAGCCTAGTTTTTTGTTGTGGGTGGTGAGGTTAGGGTTGGCTGTGAGGCGATGTTCTGGTACTTTGGGGGAGTTCTGGTTGATGTCGGTGTAGACATCTTTAGTAAGGTCAAGGGGGTTGGGTGGAAGGTTGTCTGAAGTGACGCTAATTTTAGCGGTGTGGTATGAAGGGGCACTGTGGGAGAATGGAGGCAAGGTGGGCAGGAAGGGTGTGGGGCAGGGGATGGGGTTGTGTCTAGGGCAGCCGAGCTTGGCTAGACCATTACTGAGCAGAATGTAGCGGTTTCTACTGCATGGCGTGAAGTTGGGCATGACACAGAAGGGGAACATGATGAGGATGAGCCAGGCGGGCATAGTTGAGAGGCAATGTTAGTTGGGTCATGAAGCTAAGGGGGTGCTAAATGCTGTTGGCTGGGCTCATGCATGTAAGCACCATGGTCAGTTACAGGCGATTCGGCATATACGTGTACAGCTTAGTCTATGTTTTTAACAGGGTGGACAGATTAAGTTATACTAGTGCTCTAACAAGTAACTACTTCTGGTGTACAAGTGGCATGCACAGATAGGCAGGTTTCATTTTGTTAAAGCAGTGCAAGAAGTAGGCTGAAATCATCTTAGCTAGTATGGTGCAGTAACAGGCTAGTATACATTTGCAAAATACAACCCTCTAGATTCGAATTTGGTACACTCTTGCAAAAAAGCTTATCGCTAGAACATTCTCAAAGCTGGCTAAATTCGTTTCAATGCAGGCAGGTTGAAAGAGAAAGACATTCATGGGTACTAGGCCTAAGTAGTGCAACCATCTAGATTCGAATTTGGTACAGTCTGTCAAAAAAGCTTATCGCTAGAACCTTCTCAAAGCTAGCTAAATTCGTTTTCAATGCAGGCAGGTTGAAAGAGAAAGACATTCATGGGTACTAGGCCTATGTAGTGCAACCATCTAGATTCGAATTTGGTACAGTCTGCCAAAAAAGCTTATCGCTAGAACCTTCTCAAAGCTAGCTAAATTCGTTTTCAATGCAGGCAGGTTGAAAGAGAAAGACATTCATGGGTACTACGCCTAAGTAATGCAAGCATATGGATCAAGGTAGCATGAGCATATGATGAAATTAGCATAGGCGCCAGGTACGTGGCGATAGACACGGGGCAATTCCCTCAACGATTACAATCGCGACTTAGTGTGCAGGAATAGTGCAGTGTGCATGATGGGGCAGGGCCGGTCGTGGTGCACACAGCATTTCTCAGAAAAATGTACCTTATGAAGTGGACAGGTAGGGACAGGTCAGAGACCTTAGTGCAGGCCTTGGTGCTGTGGCCGGCTATGCCTCCCGGCTTGCCGATAGGCTGCTTATTAAGGTGGATGGGCCAATAGGCAGGTCTCAGGCTCGGATGTGCCTGTTCCAGGAAGTAGGCAGGTCCATTAGAATCGGTCGGCCATCTTGGAATGGTGGCCGCGGATCGTAGTAGAATGCTGTAATCACACACACGGCAAGGTGATTACACACGATTGCGGGCTTTGAAACAGCTGATTGCTTAATGTTGCAGGCAGAATATTCGTGCGCGATTGAGGGGGCGCTTTCACATGGAATTCTGCAGATTGCAGAGTGAGTGGGAGAAGAGCTCAGGGCCCTACCTCAGATATGGGCGAAGCACCTGCCAATTCTGCACCCGCTTCACTCCCCCCCCCCTCACGGTGCTGTAATTAATGAAGGACAAACAATACAGGTGTACACAATTAGGATACATTGCAGAAATGAAGGTACACAATATAGACAACATTTACAACCTCAAGGTCCATCATAATGTGAAATAAGCATAGCACACAAGCGGCTCCAAAATTAAAAGGGAGGTACAAGATAAGAGACATAGAGCCTCATCGCGAGTTGGGCGGTAGCCCTTAAATGTGGAGGTAATGTTATTAACGCCGTATTTAAGGGCTGGCCCTATCACGAGTCTGGCTTATTTACCCCAGCTCTGAGCTGGGTGTAAATTTGCCATAGAAATGCCCATTTCCGGTGCAATTCCTGCCAGCGGTATTACCATGCGGTAAATCTCCTTAAAAATTCCCCATTTCATTCCTATAGACCCAATGGGGGATGGGGATTAACAGTTAGCGCCCAACCCGTGATCTAATACTGCCAGACCGATGGGCGCTAACACTAATATAGTTGGGATCAGGCCCATACAATGGGCTGAAGTAAGTGAATAGTGATAAAGACAGCATCAATAAAACTGAAGAGAGTCAATATGCTTCAATAAATAGAGAGAATGAAAACGAGGACTGAGGGCGGAGACAATGTGTCAAGGTCTAGGAGGGAGATAGATGGATAAGAGAGCAGGGGAACAATGGGAAGGGAAGGGAATGGGAATTTCCAATAAAGGAGAGTGGCATGACCTATAGAGTGTATTCTGAATGATGAATATGTAGGGGATAGGTTAGGTGCAGGTTGTGCTCATTAAGCCTTTCTGTGGTGTCAAATATATCCGTATGTGATGTTAAATAGGTTGACTTGTGCTTACTCTGTTAATTGATGATTGTATGCTGAAGAAAAAATTGCTCACGTCAGGACGGGAATATGGTTTCAAGCAACAAATTTGAATATTCATAAAAATGAGGTTAGACAGCGGATAAGAGGTTTGTGCCTAACATATGACACCACAATGCACTTAATAGTGCTGAAGCTTGGCATATTTTCAGCTAATTATAAATCTCTACATAATTTTACATTTTTACATTTTAGATGTTTTCAGAAGGTGACCTTTTCGTTTCTGGTTTACCAGGGAGCGGGAGAGAGGGCAGGTTCACAGAACATTTTCCTCAATTGAACATTGAGCTCAATGGGGCCAATTCACAAAACACATTTGGCATCGATTTGGTGAGGTACAAAGCAACATTTGCATTGTACAGTTGCAATTCCCTGCATGCAATTCTCCTGATTCCCAGAAGGCACTTGCCTGCAGTGGGAGAGGTTGGTTGCATGTGCCAGGCACCATCAGCTAGACACCTTCATGCATGTTCAGTGAGTGTATTTTCAGTGAGGGACTTGGAATGAGCCATGCTTGCAAATGCACATTGACACTTTCCCCCCTGTTTCAGGTGCAGCAATGCAAAAACAATGTGTCAGTTGCAACGCATATATTAAGAGACTGGTTGGGCACCATACTCAACAAACTGCAGTGAAAACGCCCTCGGCACCAGGACATGAACCTATCAGAATATGATGAACCCTGGGATCCCCCCACCCCCCAAGTTCTGTTGGGTCAAACAGACCCTCTGAACAATATTTTAAGAATTATTTTTGGCATTGAATTAAGAGAATTATTTGTGAAGATAGAAGCTCACAAAGAAATGGAGGATGCCATTGCCATCCTTCATTTAATGTGGTTTGGGAACCAACCAGACGGCCAAACCGGATGCCATTTGAGCTGTTTGCCCGACTTAACCAGTTGAGAGTACTTCAGTAGTATTCACTGGTGATACAGGTATCTCACCATATTACATATTTGATGATTCATAAGCATGGTGCATGCTGACACAGATTCAGCCCTGATGATGGACATTGTCAGAAATGCACTGGTAGGCTGTGTTTTCAATCTGTGTCCTTGCTGTGCTTTTGAATTAAATGATTGAATCATCATGGGTATTATGTGGGATTTATTCTTTTTGACTAAATGTTCACAAATAATTCTCTTAATGCAATACCAGGAACAATTCTTAAAATATTGTTTAAGGGATCTGGTTGATCCATTGGTGAGCACACGGTACTAGGGGACGATCTCCAGGTTCATCATTTTCAGTGGAGACTCAGCCATCATTGCGCTTTCCCCTTCAGCTGACCTACTCTGGGGTAGAACATGCTCTATGAAGAACAGCCGGATGGCCTGCTGCATCTCTGAGCCCATCCCTTTGTGAAGCATGGATGCCGGTGCACAGCCCTTTGCGTGAAAACGCGGCAAGCAGACCGTTCCAGTGTTTTTAGGCTATTATGTCTACAATTAAGAATTATTCATTGAAAATATTTTTTATAAACTGATTATGAAATAGAGACCAACTGTAATCATTGTTAAAGACATAGGGCCTCATTACACGGATGGCGGTAAGGGTTTACCGGTACCAGTATTTTACCGGTAAATCCTTACCGACTTACTACGAGGTCCCTTTGCGGGTTGGGGAATTTGACGCCTGCTTTTTGCAGGCGGTAAAAACCAACCCGCAAATGGACCAGGGAGCTAATTACGGGACCGCAATTAGCGCCTTCCCCATTCCCATAGAGCCCTATGGGGAAACAATGGGAATGGGGAAGGGCAATGGTGGAAGGGGGAATTACCGCCCCGCCAACCTTGGAATAGGGTGGTAATTCCCCTTTCCACCCAGGCGGTGCCGGTATTTTACCGGCATGACCATGGCTCTAATAGCGCCATGGTTCACCGCCATCCGTGTAATGAGGCCCATAGTAAACTGTTGCGAAAAAGTAATATCAGATTGATTTACTTACAGATTTACTACATATATGCTTAATTCCTGATCCCTACTTTGTAAAACTACAAAGTTTCATGACTGTGTTATCAATTTGCACCAAGACCAATGTTTTCTTTCTTACTCCAACTTTTCAATGGGTTGCATCTGCAACGAATCAAATTTGCTGGCAAACTTTATTGCAGCAATTCATTTGAATTAAACTGAAGCCAGAAATGCCTGCAGTAAATTATACCAGTAGCTGTGAAGCACCCAATGTTTTGTGTATTTTGAAATCTTCCCAAAACATGCATCTATAGGGCTGGACTTTCACTTTAGGCACAAATGTAGATGTTTACTTATACACATGTATGTCATATGGGGACTGATTACAAAAGCGTTTTTCAATGGGAACATCGCACTGAAAAAACGCTTTGTAAATCAGGCCCAAGTTTGGGTACACAAAAGATATTTTTGTCGCCCACACTGCCACTCCTTGGACCTCATTACGAGTATGGGGGTGCAGGAAAAAACAGTGGTAATGCAGCAGCAATCCTGTTACCACTGCATTACCAGATCTCCGTTCAACAACTTTGGTGGTTAGGTGGAAGTTTTTCCTCCTGCAAAATGCTGGAGGTAAATCCTCCACCGAACCACCAAAAATAGCAAAAACCAGGAAAGTACTGCCATCAGAAATTCGGCCAAAATCTCCATGGAGTCCTATAGACTCCAGAAATGGGGACTTACACTCTGGGAACAAGTCGCAGTGACAGTAATTCTGTACAGCGGTATTTTGTCAGATTTACCACTGAAATACTGCCAAACTTGGAACAAGTCCCAATGTCTTCTACCGCCTTCACCAATGTAGAAAAAAATCTGAAATTACCTATAATCTTCTTGGCACAATATTGTGAGCAACGCAAAGGGAGGGTAGTTGATGGTTCCTAATCAGACACATTTGATTCTACATTTGCTAGCTATGGCTAACACTATTCACAATGAGTGGTTTGGTTTGTTGTGAGAAATGAGCAGGTCACTGTATGCAAAAAGGTGACCACCATTTTTCTTGGGCACTTTGCTCCAGCACTGATCAAAGGTGCCTGACTTTAATGTATTAAAGGGTCTGAGACACCCACATGGGTGTTTCAAGCACTTTACACAATTAGAGGCATGCTTTTAGAGGGTCTAGGATCATGAAATATCAAACAAAGAAAACATTGTTTCTTATCCTGTTTTAGAGATACAACTGCTAGCTGGACAGCAGTGATTCTTTCGGCTGCCCCCCTGGTTAAAAACGAGTGCAGAGAAGGGTAAAAAAAAGAGTGCTTTGCATCAAGCATCCCCTCTGTGCCTCTTCCAAATGCTTTCTATTGTTATGCATTTTAAAGTGCAGTCTGTTTGTGAATCATAGAAACGTCCCCTTATACCACATGGGTTGTATGCATTCCAATAGACTGGATTAATCGGAATGGGTGCATCTGTGATGTGCACATTCAGAAGACATTTGTGAATGTTCACATCATTTCATACTCAATTGAAGACAGTGGCACAGTGCATTCCTTTGTTTGTGTCACAAAAACAACTTCCTAAAGGAATTTATCTGCAAATTAAATGCTGTGAAGATATACATTGACAGGGTAATTCATAGAATCTCGCAGAAAAGTGTCGCAAGCGGTTGGCGCAGAGTGTCCGCGTGCGATTGACTGCGCCAGGCACGTGCGATAAAACCGATTTCCGCGCACAGCGTATTCATGGATTTTAGGCTTCCAACCCAGCCGTGGCGGCAGAGAATCGCAGCGACCCTGCAGCAGCGCCAGTAACGCCCCCAAGAACGCCCTCGCGCAAGGAAAAGCCATCAAAATCGCTAAATCATCGCAAAGGGCTGCGCTAACCCTGGACCAGTTCACCGGGCTGGCAAACAGCAAACGCCAAGCGGGGAACGTGCATTGCAGGGGTGCGCGGGAAGTTCCACACGCGACTGGCCCCGTGCGAGCAGGGTACGTGTATTACATGGGTGCGGGGGAAGTTCCACACGCGATTCCATCAGGGTACGTGTATTTCAGGGGTGCGCGGGAAGTCACACACCCAAATGGGCCAGTGCGAGCAGGGTACGTGTATTCCATGGGTGCGCGGGAAGTTCCACACGCGATTTCATCAGGGTATGTGTATTTCAGGGGTGCGCGGGAATTTCCACACGCGATTGGGCCCGTGCGAGCAGGGTACGCGTATCTCAGGGGTGCGCGGGAAGTTCCACACGCAATTTCATCAGGGTACGTGTATTTCAGGGGTGCGCGGGAAGTCCCACATGCGATTGGCCCAGTGCAAGCAGGGTACGTGTATTTCAGGGTGCGCGGGAAGTTCCACACGCGATAGTCCCAGTGCGAGCAGGGTACGTGTATTTCAGGGGTGCGCGGGAAGTTCCACACGCGATTGTCCCAGTGCGAGCAGGGTACGTGTATTTCAGGGGTGCGCGGGAAGTTGCACACGCGATTTCATCAGGGAATGTGTATTTCAGGGGTTCTGGGGAGTACTACACGTGAATTGGCCGTGTGGGTCCTCCCAGGTGTACGCTCCACAACCTCCACGGCCCCTGCAGGCAGCCCACACCACGGGGGACTACCCTGCACCCCTGCTCATGTCCCGTAGGCAGCCTATCCACCATGGGCATGCCCCCCAGCCAACCCACATGTCACCTTGCACTACTGATCAACAATGCATGTCTCCCACCACCCCCACCCCCCAGCCACCAGGGGCAGCCTCCAGCAGGCCCCCACTCATGTCCCCCTGCACCCCCACCCCCCAGCATCCAGGGTCACCCTCCACCAGGCCCCCACTCATGTCTCCCACTACCCCCACCCCCCAGCAGTGCAGGGGAAGCCTCCACCAGGCCCCCACTCATGTCTCCCACCACCCCCATCCCCCTGCCACCATGGCCACCCTCCACCAGGCCCCCACTCATGTCTCCCACCACCCCCACCCCCCTGCCACCATGGGCAGCCCCCACCAAGCCCCCACTCATGTCTCCCACCACCCCCACCCCCCTGCCACCATGGCCACCCTCCACCAGGCCCCCACTCATGTCCCCCTGCACCCCCACCCCCCAGCATCCAGGGTCACCCTCCACCAGGCCCCCACTCATGTCTCCCACCACCCCCACCCCCCAGCATCCAGGGTCACCCTCCACCAGGCCCCCACTCATATCTCCCACCACCCCCACCCCCCAGCCACCAGGGGCAGCCTCCAGCAGGCCCCCACTCATGTCCCCCTGCACCCCCACCCCCCAGCATCCAGGGTCACCTTCCACCAGGCCCCCACACATGTCTCCCACCACCCCCACCCCCCAGCAGTGCAGGGGCAGCCTCCACCAGGCCCCCACTCATGTCTCCCACCACCCCCACCCCCCAGCAGTGCAGGGGCAGCCTCCAGCAGGCCCCCACTCATGTCTCCCACCACCCCCACCCCCCAGCAGTGCAGGGGCAGCCTCCACCAGTCCCCCACTCATGTCTCCCACCACCCCCAAACCCCAGCAGTGCAGGGGCAGCCTCCAGCAGGCCCCCACTCATGTCTCCCACCACCCCCACCCCCCTGCCACCATGGCCACCCTCCATCAGGCCCCCACTCATGTCTCCCACCACCCCCACCCCCCAGCCACCAGGGGCAGCCTCCAACAGGCCCCCACTCATGTCTCCCACCACCCCCACCCCCCTGCCACCATGGCCACCCTCCACCAGGCCCCCACTCATGTCTCCCACCACCCCCACCCCCCAGCCACCAGGGGCAGCCTCCAGCAGGCCCCCACTCATGTCTCACACCACCCCCACCCCCCTGCCACCATGGCCACCCTCCACCAGGCCCCCACTCATGTCTCCCACCACCCCCACCCCCCTGCCACCATGGGCAGCCCCCACCAGGCACCCACTCATGTCTCCCACCACCCCCACCCCCCTGCCACCATGGCCACCCTCCACCAGGCCCCCACTCATGTCCCCCTGCACCCCCACCCCCCAGCATCCAGGGTCACCCTCCACCAGGCCCCCACTCATGTCTCCCACCACCCCCACCCCCCAGCATCCAGGGTCACCTTCCACCAGGCCCCCACTCATGTCTCCCACCACCCCCACCCCCCAGCCACCAGGGGCAGCCTCCAGCAGGCCCCCACTCATGTCCCCCTGCACCCCCACCCCCCAGCATCCAGGGTCACCCTCCACCAGGCCCCCACTCATGTCTCCCACCACCCCCACCCCCCAGCCACCAGGGGCAGCTTCCAGCAGGCCCCCACTCATGTCTCCCACCACCCCCACCCCCCTGCCACCATGGCCACCCTCCACCAGGCCCCCACTCATGTCTCCCACCACCCCCACCCCCCAGCCACCAGGGGCAGCCTCCAGCAGGCCCTCACTCATGTCTCCCACCACCCCACCCCCCTGCCACCATGGCCACCCTCCACCAGGCCCCCACTCATGTCTCCCACCACCCCCATCCCCCAGCAGTGCAGGGGCAGCCTCCACCAGGCCCCCACTCATGTCTCCCACCACCCCCACCCCCCTGCCACCATGGCCACCCTCCACCAGGCCCCCACTCATGTCTCCCACCACCCACACCCCCCTGCCACCATGGGCAGCCCCCACCAGGCCCCCACTCATGTCTCCCACCACCCCCACCCCCCTGCCACCATGGCCACCCTCCACCAGGCCCCCACTCATGTCCCCCTGCACCCCCACCCCCCAGCATCCAGGGTCACCCTCCACCAGGCCCCCACTCATGTCTCCCACCACCCCCACCCCCCAGCATCCAGGGTCACCTTCCACCAGGCCCCCACTCATGTCTCCCACCACCCCCACCCCCCAGCCACCAGGGGCAGCCTCCAGCAGGCCCCCACTCATGTCCCCCTGCACCCCCACCCCCCAGCATCCAGGGTCACCCTCCACCAGGCCCCCACTCATTTCTCCCACCACCCCCACCCCCCAGAAGTGCAGGGGCAGCCTCCACCAGGCCCCCACTCATGTCTCCCACCACCCCCACCCCCCAGCAGTGCAGGGGCAGCCTCCACCAGGCCCCCACTCATGTCTCCCACCACCCCCACCCCCTGCCACCATGGCCACCCTCCACCAGGCCCCCACTCATGTCCCCCTGCACCCCCACCCCCCAGCATCCAGGGTCACCCTCCACCAGGCCCCCACTCATGTCTCCCACCACCCCCACCCCCCAGCAGTGCAGGGTCACCCTCCACCAGGCCCCCACTCATGTCTCCCACCACCCCCACCCCCCAGCAGTGCAGGGGCAGCCTCCACCAGGCCCCCACTCATGTCTCCCACCACCCCCACCCCCAGCAGTGCAGGGGCAGCCTCCACCAGGCCCCCACTCATGTCCCCCTGCACCCCCACCCCCCAGCATCCAGGATCACCCTCCACCAGGCCCCCACTCATGTCTCCCACCACCCCCACCCCCCAGCATCCAGGGTCACCCTCCACCAGGCCCCCACTCATGTCTCCCACCACCCCCACCCCCCAGCCACCAGGGGCAGCCTCCAGCAGGCCCCCACTCATGTCCCCCTGCACCCCCACCCCCCAGCATCCAGGGTCACCCTCCACCAGGCCCCCACTCATGTCTCCCACCACCCCCACCCCCCAGCAGTGCAGGGGCAGCCTCCACCAGGCCCCCACTCATGTCTCCCACCACCCCCACCCCCCAGCAGTGCAGGGGCAGCCTCCACCAGGCCCCCACTCATGTCTCCCACCACCCCCACCCCCCTGCCACCATGGCCACCCTCCACCAGGCCCCCACTCATGTCCCCCTGCACCCCCACCCCCCAGCATCCAGGGTCACCCTCCACCAGGCCCCCACTCATGTCTCCCACCACCCCCACCCCCCAGCAGTGCAGGGTCACCCTCCACCAGGCCCCCACTCATGTCTCCCACCACCCCCACCCCCCAGCAGTGCAGGGGCAGCCTCCACCAGGCCCCCACTCATGTCTCCCACCACCCCCACCCCCAGCAGTGCAGGGGCAGCCTCCACCAGGCCCCCACTCATGTCCCCCTGCACCCCCACCCCCCAGCATCCAGGATCACCCTCCACCAGGCCCCCACTCATGTCTCCCACCACCCCCACCCCCCAGCATCCAGGGTCACCCTCCACCAGGCCCCCACTCATGTCTCCCACCACCCCCACCCCCCAGCCACCAGGGGCAGCCTCCAGCAGGCCCCCACTCATGTCCCCCTGCACCCCCACCCCCCAGCATCCAGGGTCACCCTCCACCAGGCCCCCACTCATGTCTCCCACCACCCCCACCCCCCAGCAGTGCAGGGGCAGCCTCCACCAGGCCCCCACTCATGTCTCCCACCACCCCCACCCCCCAGCAGTGCAGGGGCAGCCTCCACCAGGCCCCCACTCATGTCTCCCACCACCCCCACCCCCCTGCCACCATGGCCACCCTCCACCAGGCCCCCACTCATGCCCCCCTGCACCCCCACCCCCCAGCATCCAGGGTCACCCTCCACCAGGCCCCCACTCATGTCTCCCACCACCCCCACCCCCCAGCAGTGCAGGGTCACCCTCCACCAGGCCCCCACTCATGTCTCCCACCACCCCCACCCCCCAGCAGTGCTGGGTCACCCTCCACCAGGCCCCCACTCATGTCTCCCACCACCCCCACCCCCCAGCAGTGCAGGGGCAGCCTCCACCAGGCCCCCACTCATGTCTCCCACCACCCCCACCCCCCAGCAGTGCAGGGGCAGCCTCCACCAGGCCCCCACTCATGTCCCCCTGCACCCCCACCCCCCAGCATCCAGGGTCACCCTCCACCAGGCCCCCACTCATGTCTCCCACCACCCCCCAGCATCCAGGGTCACCCTCCACCAGGCCCCCACTCATGTCTTCCACCACCCCCACCCCCCAGCCACCAGGGGCAGCCTCCAGCTGGCCCCCACTCATGTCCCCCTGCACCCCCACCCCCCAGCATCCAGGGGCAGCCTCCAGCAGGCCCCCACTCATGTCCCCCTGCACCCCCACCCCCAGCATCCAGGGTCACCCTCCACCAGGCCCCCACTCATGTCTCCCACCACCCCCACCCTCCAGCAGTGCAGGGGCAGCCTCCACCAGGCCCCCACTCATGTCTCCCACCACCCCCACCCCCCTGCCACCATGGGCAGCCCCCACCAGGCCCCCACTCATGTCTCCCACCACCCCCACCCCCTGCCACCATGGCCACCCTCCACCAGGCCCCCACTCATGTCCCCCTGCACCCCCACCCCCCAGCAGTGCAGGGGCAGCCCCCACCAGGTCCTCACAATCCCCAATCATGTGCGTAATGGTCAGCCTCCACAGCCAAAAAGCCCTTCCAAGTAACCCATTCACCCACATGGAAATGGAAATCACATGTTACACCCCCAATGTTCATGAAGCTAATGAACCCATGTCCGTCACACACAATGGTTGCAATTGAATGGGAAAACACCCAACATGACATGCATAAAACCAATGAGATGATACCACACAGTGAAGTATGGAAACAAAATTGTATTGAAAAAAATAAAGAATGCTAAAGAAAGAAAACAAACTACAATGTGAATGAGAAAAAAAAGCTGCATGTCTGTATAAAAACACAAAACTGCAAATCAGAATTAAAAAAAAATGTGTCCAAAGTCAAATGTAAAAAAATCGTCATGCAATAAATAACTATGTGAAAAAATACCAAGGGTCCATGAGCCCAACTGAACAAAGGAAACCTACTAAAAAACCTACCTAAAAATTCAACTATATACAAAAAGTGGAGCAGTGTCCGTCGACTCCAAATCATAATAAGAAAGAAAGGAAACCTAAAACTAAAGAACTATATACAAAGGCGGCGGGCAAGTCCAGCGGCTCACTCCGTGCTGTCCCGGGCCAGGGCATCATCGAACTCCTGTTCGATGTCCCGGAGGCGGTCCAGTTCCATGGCCCCGAGGGTCCGCAGGGACGACGTCGTGTCCTCCTCCAACCCCCTGCGGATTGCCTCGAGGCACTCGGCCCGCCTCAGGGCCCTCCGCATGGAGTTCTCCGCCCTGACCATTGTGAGCCGCGCCTCTTCGGCCCGCCGCCGCTCCGCACCTATGGCGTGGCCCAACCGCTGCCACACGGAAGACACTCTCTGTCCTGGGTCCCCCTGCCCTCCGGCCGATGCCTGCCCCTCCGATTTCGAAAGCCCCGAGCCTTCATCTCTCCCACCATGTTGCTGCTGCTGCTGCTCTGCCTCTGCCCGTGCACTGCCTCCTGCTGCCTGCACATCCTCCGCCGGCTGGGGTGCAGTTGTTGATGTGGCCACCCCTGCTGGACCTCCGACTCCCGACTGTGGCAGGGATGCCTCCTCCACCAGCCTGGCCGAACCGTCAGAGGGAGCTCCACAGGGCACACAGGTGACTGATGGGTGGGAAGATGGCACAGAGGACGACTGGCGCGTAGGGGGTCCAGTTGAGGAGGGGGTCGGAGCAAGCCCCATCAGACAGCGGAATCCGGCCTGGGTGACCTGTCCCAGCAGGCTGACGTGGTCAACGAGCCATTCGAGATGACGTGCAGTCTCTCCATGAAAAGACTGCAGGTCACCTCGCATGGCCCGTTGACGCAACGCCACACCAGCCAGGACAGGCTCAACCCGGACCTGGATAGCCACGTCCACAGGCAGAGGAAGGCCAGTTGACGTCAGCTCATCCCCTGCCTGAAAACGGGTCTGGACGTAGGCATCCCTGCTGGTGCAAGATGATGCAGGGACAGGATCGGGGACAGGATTGCACACAGGCACCTCCGCGGCGGCCTGTGCTGCCTCCTGTCCCTGGTCCTGCACTGCACCACTAGCACCAGTGGGATCCCCACCTCCAGACCCCGTCTCTGGTGCTTGCACGGCCTCCTGCTCCACCAAACCCCCCACCAACCTGGATGACTCTGTGCCATCTTCCCCTGTTGGACCCTGTGGGGTCCCAGCTGCCCCTTCTGCTGCCGAGGAGTCCAACTGCAACCTCCGCCTCTTGGACCTCCCCCTGGCAGCTGCGCACTGGGACGCGGCACCGGACTCCTCACTCCCCGACGAGATGACCACACGGGAGGGGAGCCGGGCCTTGCGTCTCCGGCTGGCGGTCGGATCCCCGCCGCTGTGCTCCACAGCACCTTCTCCGCCCTCTTCATCAGTTGACGCTGCAGACAGGGAGAAACAAAACACAGGCATCAGGGCACTGTACAATGGACACATACACACATGACAGTTGCACATGAGTGGCATTGTCAAACCTCAGACATGGCATCACAATCCCCAACACACATGTCATTGCAACTCGCACACATGAGCCATACCACAGCCATATCGCAACTGCCACCACCATCCCTACACATACAACAGCATCAGCAGCCAAAGGGGAGCCAGACATCACATGCAACTCAGGAAGTGCACCACACATGTACACACACCACCACACTTGCATGCATGTCTACACCTCTGCCAAGTGTCGCACTGTTCAGACGGGCATCCATGTCACATCTGCCAATCAGGCTTCCACATACCGCTGTCACATGCATCCATGGTGCATCACTGTAGCACCCTTGTCAAATACACACACATGCACATGTACACAGTGCACATACATGCAGCCGAAAAAAACATACATGCCTGACATCACGGACATGTCTACTTACATACACATACATCCAAACATGTGTGCACGCACAACTGCATTAGCCATGCAAGCCCACACACACAAGCACCATCCATGTCTCACACATTACAGCCCTCGCATGTGTCAGCCCCACGGCCCTGTACACCCCCACCCATACTCGACCCCATACAAACAGATGTGCAACCTGCACAATACCGAATAATCACCACACGCACTGCTCACAATCAGGATGCATGTACACTCACCGCTCGACTCCAGACTGGTCTGCTTCTCTAGGACCTGGACGTGGAGCGCTGGGGATATGCGTTCCAGGACCCCCATCTGTTCTTCCGACAAGTGGCCCCGGCGCCCCTTGGCATCCGCTGCCTTCAAGAGGCGCCGGGTCTTGTTCAGGGTCCTGGACCTGAAGTCCTCCCAGCGCTTCCTGACATGTTGTAAGTCCCGGACTGCCACCCCCTCCGTGTTGATGGCAGTCACGATGTCAGTCCAGATCCGAGTCCGTCCTTCCTTGTCGGCGCGTGAACTTCCGAAGAGGGCATCATACTGCCCCAGGACTTGCTCCACCAGGACACCAACTTCGGTGGCACTGAAGCTGGTGCCCCTCTGCCTCTCTGGCCGGGGGTTGTCAGTGGTCACAGATGGTGTTTGCCCCGACATGACAACCCCAGAGGCAGGAGTGGGTGGGCAACTGGGTCCTGGGGCTGGGCTGTGGAGCGATGGAATTCCAGTCGGGAGTCTTCGGTTCCAGCAGGGGTGGTCACAGCAACAGCACCCCTGGCTGATGTGCAGGCAGCAAATGGCAGTGCACGTGGGCAGCAGGCAGTCAGGCAGCAGCAGATGGCAGGTGGGAGCGTGCTCGGGGCTCTGGGGGGCAGTAGTTCGGCCTTCTGGGCAGGAGCGTGGTCTTCCGTGTGCTTACGTGTGGCCAGCTTGGTACGGAGTGATTTGGCACGTGAAAATCCTGCACGTCAGCGTGAAAATCGAGGAAAGGGCCTTAGCGCGTAAGCGCGTCAGCACGCATACGCGAATCTATTGGACCAAAGGCCCTCAGCGCGTAAGCGCGTCTGTGACGTGACCCGCACGGGTGTTTCCCACACAGCACGTGATGACAGAGCACACGTGGAAAGACTGCACGTCAGAGTGTCAACGCGTGTGATTGGTGGAAATGGCCCTACACGCAGAAGTGACAAAGCGTGTAATTGGTGGAAATGGCCCTACACGCAGAAGTGACAAAGCGTGTAATTGGTGGAAATGGCCCTACACGCAGAAGTGACAAAGCGTGTAATTGGTGGAAATGGCCCTAGCGCGTACACGCCGCGTAAGTGACGCTGGACGTGTGGGCCTGTATAAAAGGTACGCGTAGAACACCATTTCCTTGTACGTGCTTTTCGTGGAGAGCGAGTGGGTGAATTCTGTACTTCTTGTCGTTTCACACGCGATTTACTTCACGGCGTTTCAAGTTCGTATTCCCTGTTACCTCTGACAGCTTTTTCTTTTTTTTCTCTTTTACTGGTTTACCTGGGCCTGTTCCCTCAAACAGTGTTCCCTTCTACTGTTGTCCTGTCTCCTCAGGCAGCGTACAAATCTTCTTTTGGCGGGGGTGTTTCCAACCAAACGCGCTCCTTTTTCACGCTCTTTTACCTGGCAGACGGTGAGTCACGCACGTATCTAACATCTGTGCTTGCCCCGTGTGTAGCCTACCCCTTCAGAGGTCATTCTAGGCTGCGTGTGACACGCATACGTTCATTCTTGTGTTACTGGGTGCCACAGCGTAGTGCAGGTTTTTCTTTCTGCACACGTGGTCTAGGAGGGGTTGCGTGCACGTCATCTCCCTTTTTTGGGGCTCCTGTGCGTAGCGTGACCCGTCATCTTTCCCCAGGGGTTACATTCAGCCTTGCTAGAGCACTAGGGTACAATTACCATCTGGTACCCTACCCCTTTGACCCCCAATTGCCCAGGAAAATAGTTTACAGCCACTCCCATACGCACATTAACATCAGTGCCATGGCTGAGAGGCGAGGATTCCGTAAGGGAGGCAAAGGTGGAAGAGCCACAAGTGGTGGCCGTGGTGGATCCGGTAGGGGACGTGGTCGTTACTTGCAGGGTGAGCCTGTCCCCCCATGTGTGGAGGACCAGTCAAGGGCACCCATAATCCCCCCCCCCTCCCGTTGAGGCTGATGTGGCTAACACCATCCATGCTCAGCCCTTGTTGGACCAGCCCATTGTGGCACCAGACCTGGCTGACTCCATGGCTGACTTCCAGGTCAGCAGGCCTATGACACGTGCGCTGGTGCACATTGATGTCACCATGCCACGTGCATCTGGGGCAGCAAGGTCATCTGCTGCACCAAGTAGGCAGGGCGGAGAGGCTGCAGGGGCAGCTGCGGCTCCATCCACCCCAGCACTCACACACCCAGCCCGGACAGTGTCGGTCCTAGTCCATGCTGCTGACATTCCCCCTGACACCATCACACTAGAGCCAATGCCTGCACCAACTCCCATGCTGAGTGTGCAATCCCACACTCCTGATACAGAGTCCACCAGGGCTCCTGCCCCTAGTGTCCAGAGCGGCGCAGGACACTCAGGACCACCACCACCTTCCAAGCGGAAGAGGAAGAGTGCTCGTCCGGCACAGGCTGATGCCCCAGACACGGCTACACAGTCCGGCCCGTCCAGGAAGCCCAGCTTCACGGATGACGAACTGAATGCACTTGTCGAGTATGTGTCCGCACATGACAACGAGATGGTCATTGTTGCAGGATCCAAGACCACACCTGCACAACGCCAGGCACACTGGCAGACCGTTGCGGACATCGTAAGTGCCCTTGGAATCGTGAGGCGCACAGCCAATGATTGCTATAAGCGCTGGAATGACCTAAAGCGCAGGGCAAAGAGTAAGCTGGCCTCAAGTCATGCCGCAACTCTAGTGACTGGAGGTGGGTCTCCAGTAGAAGACATGGAACTCACTCCACATGAGTCAGTCGCTGGGACCTACGTCACGGAGGAACAGATCCAAGGCGTGGGAGATTTGGCTGATTACGAGGCATTGTCCGGTGAGTGCACATGCATGTGTGTGTCATCCATGTGCATGGTGTGTGTGAGGGCTTCTGTTTGTGTGCCAGGTGAGAGTGTGTGCGCCTGAGTCGTATGGGTCAGCCATGTGCTTCATGCAATACATCCTGCGCAGCTGCATTTGGCCAGAGCAGTATCCCTCCTGCCAACAGTAGGCATCTAGCCCAACTGCACGCCAGTTGCCCTTGAAGTGTCACCTTGCCACAACATTGTTGCTTAATTTTTCACTGTTCATTTAGTCAGATTGTTTGCATTCCACCGCTTTTACTAGGCATGTCGCAGTCCTCTAGTCACATGTCTGACATGGCTATGGTAAAGTGGAGTGACTTTGTTACCTGGATATCATTTGTTCAAACATGTCCCTGTGCAATTGGACCATTTCGGACTGGCAGCTCCAGGTGAAGAATCTGACCTGTTTGAATTAGAAAAGCTATTACATGCGGGAACTGGACTGAATGAATAGGTGCTGCCCTCCTCTACATCTTCACTCAATAGCAATGGTACATGCCATCTGTGTGATGGCATGTGTGTTTCACCTGGCAATCACAGGCCAATGTGTGATGCCACTGCCAGGCAGCATGCAGAAAATGTGTTCATCTTCCATCTTAGTGTCATCAGTGTGTGCCATTTGCCTGCCCTTCATACGCAGTGAGGGTGCATGATTGGGAGGGTTTTAGTCATGTGGGACATGTGTCAAACAAGTATTGGTTCTCTTGCTTCTCAGCCCTCATTGTGTGCCATGGTGCTAATGCCTGTTTCCATTTCTTTGTTTTTATGTCTTTGCAGGGGAAGACGCACCTGATACTGCTGGGGTTGTGGAGATGGTGCAGACCCAGGAGGGGTCCGAGGGCCGACCAACCACCAGTGAGGGACGTGGTGTGGTGGTGGGTGAGAACCCACAAGTGCTGCAGGTCGTGCTCTCAAGGGGTGTCTCTGGCTGCACCTCCCCGAGCTGTACTCAGGTGTTGAATCGGATGAGACCTACGTGCCGTCGCAGGTGAGTGTTCCAGGGAGGGATTCTGTTCTGTCCCACCCACCTGCACCAGGGTCAGAACCCTCAATGGGGATGTCAGTGTTGGCAGCTACGCCTTTGGTGGTTACGGATGCAGGGTCACACTCCGCGACATCTGATCCTGTTCCTGGGCCAGCAGATCAGAGGGGGAATGCAGTCCTGCAACCTCAGGCAGTGCCGGCACAGCAAGGCGCAGTTCGCCTTGCCCCAGACAGGTGTGGTGCCCGCCGACGTGGTGGCCGTACGCCACCTGGCAATACCGCATGGGAGCAATCCATTTACGGTATGGCAACCCAACAGGCAGCATCATCCGAGATGATGGCTCAGGCCATGGATAGGGTGGCCACTTCCATTGTCCCCCCTGAAAGGCTGATGGAGCGACTAGAGCAGGCAACCGACTCCATCTGCCAGTCACACAGGGAGGACATGTTGGGGTCCAACAGGGACAGGCGGGCGGCACTGGCGACTCTGCAGGAGGCCATCTCCATTGAGTCCCAGGGCCACAGGGAAGCCCTGAGGCAGGAGCTCCTTCACCTCAGGACGACTCTTGTTGAGCTTGAGGCTTCAACGCACCAAAGGACAGAACAGCAGCTGGAGCGTCTCACCCGTACGCTCTCAGCTGAGATGCAGGCAACGAGGGCGGAGGTCCGGGCATCCCGTGAGTTGTTGCATGTGGACCTCCGCACACTCATCCTCCAGAACCAGACCTACCACACCCGCATGCTTGCAGCCATGGAGGAGCAGACTAGGGCCTTGCGTGGGCTGCCTCCCATAGTGCAACCACCTCCGGATGCAGCTGCACAGGGTGATAATAGCGACAGCAGTGATACTCCCACAATAGGGTAGCCGTGTGGGCCATGAGCCCATGGAGGTGTTTTATTTTCCCAGGATCCACGCAGGTGGGTTCTGGTGTGCATCCTGTCCTCGGACCTCCTGGGTGGCCTCCCCAACCCCCCCGAGCCCATCAATGGCCATTTTTGATTTATTTTTATTTTTATTTTTATTTTTATTTATTTTATTCCCAATTTTTTTGGGACGATTTGTTGGCTTCCGTGGTTCCTGTGTTTGCATACGCTGCATTGTGGCTGGGCACATGCAGGCTTGTATTGTATTTGGTTCAGATGCTTGGGTTTGAGTCACACACACCCCTCCTGCTTCCCGTTTCCATGGGCTTGCAAAGGGTGTGCCCAAGTGACAGTGAATTACACAGTGACGTTGGACTCCCATGAGCTGTGTGGGCAGTCTGTAGTCAATACTGTGTATACATTCCTAGTGCATATTGCTGTTGTGTTGTACACTGCATGTTGCATTGATGTGTAACTCATCTTCTGTGTCTACCTCCCAATTTGCAGGTCCCTTCCTCATGTCTACACAAGGACCTCTAGTCTGGAGATGGGGTACATGTTGGCAGCAGTGCACCTACAACTCTACATGGTGCCAACACTGCACAGTTGGTAGTGGTGGGAGTGCAGGCATTTCCAGGTGGTGAGACTACTAATATTTTACATTTGTGATGTCATGTTAATGGTAGTACGTGCTCAAGTTTGTTGTTGGTCCGGCATTACTGTGAGCATTTCAGGTGTTGCAAGTTTCTAATAGGGACACTGTACATTGTGACACTAGTGTCATGTTGTGGGGATTACTTTGTTTACCTGCAAATAGCATGACATGGCACGGTGTGTCGTGTGGCGGTGCTGAGGTTGGGTTGGCTGACATGGCACTGTCCTCTTGTTGCATTTTGCAAGTGGGTATTCATTTTAGCTGCTTGAATGTGTAACTTCACAAAACTGCATTGGTGGTGTCTGTGTGGGTAGGGATGCACACATTGTGACACTTCCAGGTGAACAATCTCAGGCTGATATGGTTTTGACGGTTCATTCTCCAGACATTCAGGATCAGTGTCAGGTTGAGTCATCATTGATTGTCAGATGGAATGTGCCAGGGCAGTGTGCACTCCACAGGGGTGTGATTTCTATGTGAAGTAATTAGCCACTAGCTGTGTACGGGTTGCCTCCCCCCGTGCCCTTTCCCCTCCCATGCGCAGCGGCTGTGCATGTGGTTGGGGATGTGGTGCCACCACCATGTCCACGGCCTGGCCCCTGCGTGTTGCAACGTTGTGCAGGACACATGCTGCCACTATGATCCTGCACACTACTGGGGGAGTGTACAACAGCTGCCCGCCAGAACGGTCAAGGGAGCGAAAGCGTGACTTCAGCACTCCGAATGTGCGCTCCACTATGCCCCGGGTTGTAATGTGGGCTGCGTTATATCTTACCTGGGGTGGCGTGGTGGGGTTCCGAATTGGCGTCATCATGTGGGGGCTGAGAGGGTAGGCACTGTCCCCTGTGGAGGTGGTGATTGGTATCATTGGTGGGGTTGTGACCTTGCTCAGTATCTGACATGCATGCATGTGCAGTGGCATTCATACTCACCAAGCAGCCATGTATCGCCATGCCGCCCAGCTTCTAGGTCCCGGCTTAGGGTGGACATTCGGTAAATGAAGCTGTCGTGGGTTGACCCGGGATAGTTGGCATATACTGAGGTGATGATTCCCTTGGCATTACATACTACCTGCACATTGATGGAATGCCAGTGCTTGCGGTTCCTATAGATATGCTCAGATGCCCTGGGGGGACGTAGAGCCACATGGGTGCAGTCGATGGCACCTAGCACTTTGGGGAATCGTGCCACAGCGTAAAAATCCAGGGCGGCAGCATGCCTTTCTGCAGGGGTTCTGGTCAGGTATATGTGCCTGCGGACTGATGGGCGTGCAGTGATGATGTTCAAGACCTGGTGTAGGCAGCGTGACTGGGTGGCCTGTGATACACCACCCACAATGGCACTTGTCCGCTGAAATGATCCAGTGGCTAAGAAGTGCAGTACATTGAGGACCTTCTCCAGGGGGCTGAGTGCTTGGGAGCACAGGGTGGGTGATGTGAGGTCATCCTCCCACTCACTCACCAGGTCCAGTATGATGTGTGGTGGAAACCTGTACCTCCCATGCACCTGGTCATCAGGTATCCCGAAAAGGCTGGTTCTGGGTGGGAATATTCTGGCCCTGACTAACCTCCTCCTCCTCCTTTGGTAGGCCACGCCCACTGCTGCTAGGAACGGTATGTTCATCCTGGGTCTGAGCTAGTTATTTTGTTAGCGCGCAAATCAATGCGTTGCGCGTGTTGTAGGCGAGCGTGTGTCCCGCGCACCCCTGAAATCCAGTACCCAGTCCAATAGCGTGTGGAAATTTCCGCGCACCCCGGGATACAGGTGTCCTGACGTACTTGCGTGTGTAAGTGTCCGCGCACCCCTGATATACACGTACATAGGCCAATCGCGTGTACGCGCACTTTTGTCCTATTACACGCGATGACACACTGACGAGCTGTCCAATGACACGCGATGAGACTCTGACCTGCTGTCCAATTACACGCGATGACACTCTGACGTGCAGTCTTTCCACGTGTGCTCTGTCATCACGTGCTGTGTGGGAAACACCCGTGCGGGTCACGTCACAGACGCGCTTACGCGCTGAGGGCCTTTGGTCCAATAGATTCGCGTATGCGTGCTGACGCGCTTACGCGCTAAGGCCCTTTCCTCGATTTTCACGCTGACGTGCAGGATTTTCACGTGCCAAATCACTCCGTACCAAGCTGGCCACGCGTAAGCACACGGAAGACCACGCTCCTGCCCAGAAGGCCGAACTACTGCCCCCCAGAGCCCCGAGCACGCTCCCACCTGCCATCTGCAGCTGCCTGACTGCCTGCTGCCCACGTGCACTGCCATTTGCTGCCTGCACATCAGCCAGGGGTGCTGTTGCTGTGACCACCCCTGCTGGAACCGAAGACTCCCGACTGGAATTCCATCGCTCCACAGCCCAGCCCCAGGACCCAGTTGCCCACCCACTCCTGCCTCTGGGGTTGTCATGTCGGGGCAAACACCATCTGTGACCACTGACAACCCCCGGCCAGAGAGGCAGAGGGGCACCAGCTTCAGTGCCACCGAAGTTGGTGTCCTGGTGGAGCAAGTCCTGGGGCAGTATGATGCCCTCTTCGGAAGTTCACGCGCCGACAAGGAAGGACGGACTCGGATCTGGACTGACATCGTGACTGCCATCAACGCGGAGGGGGTGGCAGTCCGGGACTTACAACATGTCAGGAAGCGCTGGGAGGACTTCAGGTCCAGGACCCTGAACAAGGCCCGGCGCCTCTTGAAGGCAGCGGATGCCAAGGGGCGCCGGGGCCACTTGTAGGAAGAACAGATGGGGGTCCTGGAACGCATATCCCCAGCGCTCCACGTCCAGGTCCTAGAGAAGCAGACCCGTCTGGAGTCGAGCGGTGAGTGTACATGCATCCTGATTGTGAGCAGTGCGTGTGGTGATTATTCGGTATTGTGCAGGTTGCACATCTGTTTGTATGGGGTTGAGTATGGGTGGGGGTGTACAGGGCCGTGGGGCTGACACATGTGAGGGCTGTAATGTGTGAGACATGGATGGTGCTTGTGTGTGTGGGCTTGCATTGCAAATGCAGTTGTGCGTGCACACATGTTTGGATGAATGTGTATGTAAGTAGACATGTCCGTGATGTCAGACATGTATGTTTTTTTCGGCTGCATGTATGTGCACTGTGTACATGTGCATGTGTGTGTATTTGACAAGGGTGCAACAGTGATGCAACATGGATGCATGTGACAGCGGTATGTGGAAGCCTGATTGGCAGATGTGACATGGATGCCTGTCTGAACAGTGCGACACTTGGCAGAGGTGTAGACATGCATGCAAGTGTGGTGGTGTGTGTACATGTGTGGTGCACTTCCTGTGTTGCATATGATGTCTGGCTCCCCTTTGGCTGCTGATGCTGTTGTATGTGTAGGGATGGTGGTGGCAGTTGCGATATGGCTGTGGTATGGCTCATGTGTGCGAGTTGCAATGACATGTGTGTTGGGGATTGTGATGCCATGTCTGAGGTTTGACAATGCCACTCATGTGCAACTGTCATGTGTGTATGTGTCCATTGTACAGTGCCCTGATGCCTGTGTTTTGTTTCTCCCTGTCTGCAGCGTCAACTGATGAAGAGGGCGGAGAAGGTGCTGTGGAGCACAGCGGCGGGGATCCGACCGCCAGCCGGAGACGCAAGGCCTGGCTCCCCTCCCGTGTGGTCATCTCGTCGGGGAGTGAGGAGTCCGGTGCCGCGTCCCAGGCCGCAGCTGCCGGGGGGAGGTCCAAGAGGCGGAGGTTGCAGTTGGACTCCTCGGCAGCAGAAGGGGCAGCTGGGACCCCACAGGGCCCAACAGGGGAAGATGGCACAGAGTCATCCAGGTTGGTGGGGGGTTTGGTGGAGGAGGAGGCCGTGCAAGCACCAGAGACGGGGTCTGGAGGTGGGGATCCCACTGGTGCTAGTGGTGCAGTGCAGGACCAGGGACAGGAGGCAGCACAGGCCGCCGCGGAGGTGCCTGTGTGCAATCCTGTCCCCGATCCTGTCCCTGCATCATCTTGCACCAGCAGGGATGCCTACGTCCAGACCGGTTTTCAGGCAGGGGATGAGCTGACGTCAACTGGCCTTCCTCTGCCTGCGGACGTGGCCATCCAGGTCCGGGTTGAGCCTGTCCTGGCTGGTGTGGCGTTGCGTCAACGGGCCATGCGAGGTGACCTGCAGTCTTTTCATGGAGAGACTGCACGTCATCTCGAATGGCTCGTTGACCACGTCACCCTGCTGGGACAGGTCACCCAGGCCGGATTCCTCCGTCTGATGGGGCTTGCTCCGACCCCCTCCTCAACTGACCCCCTACGCGCCAGTCGTCCTCTGTGCCATCTTCCCACCCATCAGTCACCTGGGTGCCCTGTGGAGCTGCCTCTGACGGTGCGGCCAGGCTGGTGGAGGAGGCATCCCTGCCACAGTCGGGAGTCGGAGGTCCAGCAGGGGTGGCCACATCAACAACTGCACCCCAGCCGGCGGAGGATGTGCAGGCAGCAGGAGGCAGTGCACGGGCAGAGGCAGAGCAGCAGCAGCAGCAACATGGTGGGAGACATGAAGGCTAAGGGCTTTCGACATCGGAGGGGCAGGCATCAGCCGGAGGGCAGGGGGACCCAGGATAGAGAGTGTCTTCCGTGTGGCAGCGGTTGGGCCACGCCATAGGTGCGGAGCGGCGGCGGGCGGAAGAGGCGCGGCTCACAATGGTCAGGGCGGAGAACTCCATGCGGAGGGCCCTGAGGCGGGCCGAGTGCCTCGAGGCAATCCGCAGGGGGTTGAAGGAGGACACGGCGTCGTCCCTGCGGACCCTCAGGGCCATGGAACTGGACCGCCTCCGGGACATCGAACAGGAGTTCGATGATGCCCTGGCCCGGGACAGCACGGAGTGAGCCGCTGGACTTGCCCGCCGCCTTTGTATATAGTTCTTTAGTTTTAGGTTTCCTTTCTTTCTTATTATGATTTGGAGTCGACGGACACTGCTCCACTTTTTGTATATAGTTTTTGGTAGGTTTATTAGTAGGTTTCCTTTGTTCAGTTGGGCTCATGGACCCTTGGTAGTTTCTTACATAGTTATTTGTTGCATGGAGATTTTTTTACATTTGACTTTGGACGACATTTGTTTGGATTCTGATTTGCATTTTATTTTTTTTTATACAGACATGCAGCTTTTTTTTTTTCATCCCCATTGTAGTTTGTTTCCTTTCTTTGGCATTCTTTATTTGTTTAAATACAATTTTGGTTTCCATACTTCAATGTGTGGTATCATCTCATTGGTTTCATGCATGTCATGTTGGGTGTTTTCCCATTCAATTGCAACCATTGTGTGTGACGGACATGGGTTCATTAGCTTCATTAACATTGGGGGTGTAACATGTGATTTCCTTTTCCATGTGGGTGAATGGGTTACTTGGTAGGGCTTTTTGGCTGTGGAGGCTGCCCCTGGTGGCTGGGAGGTGGGGGTGGTGGGAGACATGAGTGGGGGCCTGGTGGAGGGTGACCCTGGATGCTGGGGGGTGGGGGTGCAGGGGGACATGAGTGGGGGCCTGGTGGAGGCTGCCCCTGCACTGCTGGGGGGTGGGGGTGGTGGGAGACATGAGTGGGGGCCTGGTGGAGTGTGACCCTGGTGGCTGGGGGGTGGGGGTGGTGGGAGACATGAGTGGGGGCCTGGTGGAGGCTGCCCCTGCACTGCTGGGGGGTGGGTGTGCTGGGAGACATGAGTGGGGGCCTGGTGGAGGGTGACCCTGGTGGCTGGGGGGTGGTGGGAGACATGAGTGGGGGCCTGGTGGGGGCTGCCCCTGCACTGCTGGGGGGTGGGGGTAGTGGGAGACATTAGTGGGGGCCTGGTGGAGGGTGACTCTGGTGGCTGGGGGGTGGGGGTGGTGGGAGACATGAGTGGGGGCCTGATGGGGGCTGCCCATGGTGGCAGGGGGGTGGGGGTGGTGGGAGACATGAGTGGGGGCCTGGTGGGGGCTGCCCATGGTGGCAGGGGGGTGGGGTGGTGGGAGACATGAGTGGGGGCCTGGTGGAGGCTGCCCCTGGATGCTGGGGGGTGGGGGTGCAGGGGGACATGAGTGGGGGCCTGCTGGAGGCTGCCCCTGGTGGCTGGGGGGTGGGGGTGATGGGAGACATGAGTGGGGGCCTGGTGGAGGCTGCCCCTGCACTGCTTGGGGTGGGGGTGGTGGGAGACATGAGTGGGGGCCTGGTTGAGGCTGCCCCTGCACTGCTGGGGGGTGGGGGTGGTGGGAGACATGAGTGGGGGCCTGGTGGAGGCTGCCCCTGCACTGCTGGGGGGTGGGGGTGGTGGGAGACATGAGTGGGGGCCTGGTGGAGGCTGCCCCTGCACTGCTGGGGGGTGGGGGTGGTGGGAGACATGAGTGGGGGCCTGGTGGAGGCTGCCCCTGCACTGCTGGGGGGTGGGGGTGGTGGGAGACATGAGTCGGGGCCTGGTGGAGGGTGACCCTGGTGGCTGGGGGGTGGGGGTGGTGGGAGACATGAGTGGGGGCCTGGTGGAGGCTGCCCCTGCACTGCTGGGGGGTGGGGGTGGTGGGAGACATGAGTGGGGGCCTGGTGGAGGGTGACCCTGGATGCTGGGGGGTGGGGGTGCAGGGGGACATGAGTGGGGGCCTGCTGGAGGCTGCCCCTGCACTGCTGGGGGGTGGGGGTGGTGGGAGACATGAGTGGGGGCCTGGTGGAGGGTGACCCTGGTGGCTGGGGGGTGGGGGTGGTGGGAGACATGAGTGGGGGCCTGGTGGAGGCTGCCCCTGCACTGCTGGGGGGTGGGGGGGTGGTGGGAGACATGAGTGGGGGCCTGGTGGAGGGTGACCCTGGGGGGTGGTGGGAGACATGAGTAGGGGCCTGGTGGGGGCTGCCCCTGCACTGCTGGGGGGTGGGGGTGGTGGGAGACATTAGTGGGGGCCTGGTGGAGGGTGACCCTGGTGGCTGGGGGGTGGGGGTGGTGGGAGACATGAGTGGGGGCCTGATGGGGGCTGCCCATGGTGGCAGGGGGGTGGGCTGGTGAGAGACATGAGTGGGGGCCTGGTGGGGGCTGCCCATGGTGGCAGGGGGGTGGGGGTGGTGGGAGACATGAGTGGAGGCCTGGTGGAGGCTGCCCCTGGATGCTGGGGGGTGGGGGTGCAGGCGGACATGAGTGGGGGCCTGCTGGAGGCTGCCCCTGGTGGCTGGGGGGTGGGGGTGGTGGGAGACATGAGTGGGGGCCTGGTGGAGGCTGCCCCTGCACTGCTGGGGGGTGGGGGTGGTGGGAGACATGAGTGGGGGCCTGGTGGAGGCTGCCCCTGCACTGCTGGGGGGTGGGGGTGGTGGGAGACATGAGTGGGGGCCTGGTGGATTCTGCCCCTGCACTGCTGGGGGGTGGGGTGGTGGGAGACATGAGTGGGGGCCTGGTGGAGGCTGCCCCTGCACTGCTGGGGGGTGGGGGGGTGGGAGACATGAGTGGGGGCCTGCTGGAGGCTGCCCCTGCACTGCTGGGGGGTGGGGGTGGTGGGAGACATGAGTGGGGGCCTGGTGGAGGCTGCCCCTGCACTGCTGGGGGGTGGGGGTGGTGGGAGACATGAGTGGGGGCCTGGTGGAGGGTGACCCTGGATGCTGGGGGGTGGGGGTGCAGGGGGACATGAGTGGGGGCCTGCTGGAGGCTGCCCCTGCACTGCTGGGGGGTGGGGGTGGTGGGAGACATGAGTGGGGGCCTGGTGGAGGGTGACCCTGGTGGCTGGGGGGTGGGGGTGGTGGGAGACATGAGTGGGGGCCTGGTTGAGGCTGCCCCTGCACTGCTGGGGGGTGGGGGTGGTGGGAGACATGAGTGGGGGCCTGGTGGAGGGTGACCCTGGGGGGTGGTGGGAGACATGAGTGGGGGCCTGGTGGGGGCTGCCCCTGCACTGCTGGGGGGTGGGGGTGGTGGGAGACATTAGTGGGGGCCTGGTGGAGGGTGACCCTGGTGGCTGGGGGGTGGGGGTGGTGGGAGACATGAGTGGGGGCCTGATGGGGGCTGCCCATGGTGGCAGGGGGGTGGGCTGGTTAGAGACATGAGTGGGGGCCTGGTGGGGTCTGCCCATGGTGGCAGGGGGGTGGGGGTGGTGGGAGACATGAGTGGGGGCCTGGTGGAGGCTGCCCCTGGATGCTGGGGGGTGGGGGTGCAGGGGGACATGAGTGGGGGCCTGCTGGAGGCTGCCCCTGGTGGCTGGGGGGTGGGGGTGGTGGGAGACATGAGTGGGGGCCTGGTGGAGGCTGCCCCTGCACTGCTGGGGGGTGGGGGTGGTGGGAGACATGAGTGGGGGCCTGGTGGAGGCTGCCCCTGCACTGCTGGGGGGTGGGGGTGGTGGGAGACATGAGTGGGGGCCTGGTGGATTCTGCCCCTGCACTGCTGGGGGGTGGGGGTGGTGGGAGACATGAGTGGGGGCCTGGTGGAGGCTGCCCCTGCACTGCTGGGGGGTGGGGGGGTGGGAGACATGAGTGGGGGCCTGCTGGAGGCTGCCCCTGCACTGCTGGGGGGTGGGGGTGGTGGGAGACATGAGTGGGGGCCTGGTGGAGGCTGCCCCTGCACTGCTGGGGGGTGGGGGTGGTGGGAGACATGAGTGGGGGCCTGGTGGAGGGTGACCCTGGTGGCTGGGGGGTGGGGGTGGTGGGAGACATGAGTGGGGGCCTGGTGGAGGCTGCCCCTGCACTGCTGGGGGGTGGGGGTGGTGGGAGACATGAGTGGGGGCCTGGTGGAGGGTGACCCTGGTGGCTGGGGGGTGGGGGTGGTAGGAGACATGAGTGGGGGCCTGGTGGAGGCTGCCCATGGTGGCAGGGGGGTGGGGGTGGTGGGAGACATGGGTGGGGGCCTGGTGGGGGCTGCCCCTGGTGGCTGGGGGGTGGGGGTGGTGGGAGACATGCATTGTTGATCAGTAGTGCAAGGTGACATGTGGGTTGGCTGGGGGGCATGCCCATGGTGGATGGGCTACCTGCGGGACATGAGCATGGGTGCAGGGTAGTCCCCCGTGGTGTGGGCTGCCTGCAGGGTCCGTGGAGGTTGTGGAGCGTACACCTGGGAGGGCCCACACGGCCAATTCACGTGTGGTACTCCCCAGAACCCCTGAAAATCACATACCCTGCTGTAATCGTGTGTGGAACTTCCCGCGCACCCCTGAAATACACATACCTTGCTGAAATCGCGTGTGGGAATTCCCGCGCACCCCTGAAATACACGTACCCTGCTCGCACTGGGCCAATCGCGTGTGGAACTTCCCGCGCACCCCTGAAATACACGTACCCTGCTCGCACTGGGCCAATCGCGTGTGGAACTTCCCGCGCACCCCTGAAATACACGTACCCTGCTCGCACTGGGCCAATCGCGTGTGGAACTTCCCGCGCACCCCTGAAATACACGTACCCTGCTCGCACTGGGCCAATCGCGTGTGGAACTTCCTGCGCACCCCTGAAATACACGTACCCTGATGAAATCGCGTGTGGAACTTCCCGCGCACCCCTGAAATACACATACCTTGCTGAAATCGCGTGTGGAACTTCCCGCGCACCCCTGAAATACACGTACCCGGACAAATCGCGTGTGAGACTTCCCGCGCACCCCGGTATGCACGCACACGTATTATTTTGTCAGGGTGTCCGTGTTTGTGGGTACCCCTTGTAAGAGGATTCAATTCAGCACTACAGCCAAGTCAACGCCTAATCTAGAATACTGAATGAAAACCCTTATTGATATATCTTTATGTCTAGTTCATGCGTTCTGGATGACTACCCCTATATAACACCCCTCCCTTGGAATCCCCCTGACCCCACTGAGCCAAGAAGTAGTTCTGTTTTGCAAGTTTAAAGGTTTATTTGATAACTTAAACAATATATATTATATCACGCTTTATAATAAATTAATAATTGGATATCACACTTAATCTGGTATGATAAAGATTAACAACGGAGAATCTGGCACTAGCACACTTCTTGATAATCACTAAGGAGTTGATATGAAATGGATAAGATAGCAACAATACTTTTATGGTTTCAAATGGATGCAATGTGGAATGAAATGCAGTACAGAAAATACTCAATATGATTTCAACAAAACAATGTAATCACTTTCTTGGACAATTCACCCCCCCCCCTTATGCAATGCAAGGAAATGGAAGGAAGGCACACAGTTCTCAGATATGCAATCAAATGTGATTCAGTTCACCCCAGCAGCTTAGACTACAGAAGTTGAAAACACAGGCCCAAATGCTTTTAAATGTGCTGGAAATGAAGAGAAAAATATACTAAAATGCTTTTAATTCCCTCTAGGAGGTTCAGGGTGAGTGAAATCAAGTTAATATTAGTCCAGGCTCACTTTAGCAAGGACCTAGGAGTAACTAGCAGGTTAAACGAATTTTTGGCAACTGAAAGGCAAGCAGCAGCAGATTTTTACACGTGAAGAAATTTGCAAATCGCGGTAAAATGTCAAATCGCGGCTAAATTTGCGAATGCGCCGAGCGCGATTACAGAGGAACTACAAGGACTATCACTATCGTTTTGGGGTCCTAAGACAGCCTAGGATCTCAGCTTCCAGATGAAAGTTACTGCAAGTCTCTAAGACAAACGGTGGCGGAGATATGAGCGATTTTGTGAAGGTCGTTTTTCAGATTTGAAATTTTAAAGTTAAAAAAGACAAGTGCAGCTTGCAACTAGAAAATGACAAGTGACAGCTTTACAAATGACAGGTGACAGTTAGGAGGCAGTTCTACTTAGATTAAAATAGCTTGGATTATATTATTTTAACTAAGAGATTGGTTCTGCACAGTTTTCTAGGTACTCACACTATATTCTTGAGTTAAATGGGCCTCGCCATGGATCTGGTCAGGTTTTAAACTGGACTCTGGTCTCTGCACTTCACAGTGATCTGGGTCAGCTCTCTCTGGTTCTGGATATTTGATAGATTTGAAGTCTCTATGTCTGCTCTCTGAAGGTTGATGGAGGTAAAGTATGGATTTTCCGGCAGAGTTTCCAGCTGCAAATGGATTTGGAGGTCCCTATCTGTCCTGTCTGTCTGCGCTTTTATGTGTTTTCAAAATGGGTGTGTGTGAGCAGCATCACTAGCCAGCCCCTCTCCACTTATCATTGGCCAAGCTTTCATTTCTCCCCTGATTGGGGGAGCTAAGTTGTGTCAGAGTGATGTCATTTTACAGCCTGCAGAAAGTCCACTCCTCCTGTCAACTTACACACAAATCTAGATTTGAACCAAATACATATTTGCAGAGGTACATATTGTTTTAAAATTACACGCACCCATCACATATCACAGGAGGTATACCCTGTCCAAACTCTGCTCTTCCTGGGAGCTTGCATTCAGAAATGGCAATATTTTGCACTTTTTAACTGGTTTGCAATACCGGACATTACCCCAAATTTACACACATGTGCGCAAGGAGTATGGACATTAGTTGATGAAGTGTCAGATTTTTCACATGCACACATTTTGAGTAATATCCTCTTTTCCGCTAAAACCCCCCTGAACATGCCACCGGTTCTAAAAACCTCTTAAAATGTGGGCAGAAAAATCACAAGAATTATGGTGTCATTTAAATAATTTTCACAAGTCCGTACTACGAGTTATTCATCTTTTTAGAGTTATGTTCTGGCCCCAAAGGGGTGTGGTTTTCCCCCAGCACAAGGTTGAATTTCTGGTTTTTCCAGTTCTGCCAAGCCAGCTTGCTCTCACAGGCAGTGCTCCTCCCCTTTGCTTCAGGAGGAAGCTACTTTTACGACATCTGCAATAAACCATCTGCCTGAGTCAGGAGAGGGCTTTGTTCAGAGCTCCTGTATTCTGTGGGGCTCCCCTTAATTCAATTATCAGAGAGATGGCATATCCTTAGTGTGGCCAGCAAAAGGCAGATAGGCCTGGGAACACAGCTGTGACTCAAGTTTCACTCCTGATGGGGGGTAGTTGCCAGGCAGAATTCAGTTCCTTAAGCCAGGTTTCAGATAAAATGTCACTTTTTGTTACCCAGTTTAAGTCAAGACAATGTTTACATATGCAGCTAAAATGCTGATTCTAAGTTTAAAACTATGACATTTAAACAATTGCAACCTATGTGACACTCAAAGTAGGTCACTCAGTCAATTTAAACACTTAGATTTTTAGTGTCTTTCAGTCCAAATTTACTTAAACTGCTGAAATCCACAGCTCAGCCAGTCTTGTTATAAACCTTCAAGTCACTTCAGAATATAACTTTACATTGGATCCACCTCTTAAAATGTCTTTCTTTGGCATGTTTTGGGTTCATTTATTCAGTTTTCTACAAAAAAGTAAAATCTGGTGTTGTTTTAAAACGCCGGCTTTTGGATAGTGGTGAGTACTGGTACTGCACCCCTTTTTGGGATTTAAGAAAATGAATTCCCAACAGTTATGGGTTTGCTTTTGGCAATCAGCATTGCCATTCCCAATGGTTTCAGACTACTGGGTGGGTAGTCCAATGGGGGTTTTAGGCAGTGTCCTTCTGTGCCCATAACATCGGCAAAAATGGGTGGCAGCCTATTCTTCATGCATTTCCCTGTGCATTTTCTGGGAAGCTCTGGCCATCATGATGTTTTCATGTCAGTACTGCACAGTTTTGAGGTAGGGCTCGGATGCATGGGTAAATACATCCCACAAGCCCCCCTCTTGCGATGGCCATTCTATTTCACGAATGGGTCTCACAAGACCTGGGATGTTTCCTCATCTTCTTCCAATAGATGGCACAGTTCAGCATCTTTTCCTCCATCCGGTCGGATCGATCGGTTCTCCTCGCCGGTCCTGATGGGAATATTGGGCGGTACACTGGGCCCCCTTGCGTCATCCTCCCAGTCTCCGGATCATCCTCCTTGTCCCGTCTCCAGGTTTTCTTTCTCCTAGGACGACAAAGGAAGAGCGGCAATACCTATTCATGGACATTTTCACCACTGTTGAGATAGTGGGGCAGCATATGCATTTCATCATAACGAAACATTACATTCTTATTTTGAAAAAAAAACAGTATAACTACGAGACAGTTTCATGCAAATCACAATATTTTAGAGACTAGATGTGGTATTCAAATGGTGACATTCTGGTTGCAGATGAAGGGGTAGATCTGATGGCCATTAGGACCAGAGGTAATCGGATATCCCAACTTGGCCCAGAATCTGCCACAAACTTCTTTAATATGCTCACAATTGTCCGGTTATATCTCTCTACTGCCCCAGAAGAAGCTGGTCTATAAGCAATATGCAACTTCCTTCTGACCCCCAGTATCTCCCACATCTTTGTCATTACTTCACTGGTGAAGTGGCTACCCCTGTCTGACTCAATCCTTTGAGGTAGACCAAAACGGGAAAAGATGTGGTTAATCATCAGGGCAGCTGCGGTTTCTGCCTTGCAATTTGTGGCTGGGAGACATTCCACCCACTTGGTAAACAAGCATGTGACGGTCAACATGTACTTATTCCCCCTAGACAAGCGAATCACAGGGCCTACAAAGTCAATTTGTAAATCTGACCATGGCAGTGTCATCCCCCGCTTTTGGAGAGGCGCACGGTGCGTGAGGGATGATGGCTGAAATTGTGCACACACAAGACACCCCTTCAAGTATTGGTCGAGTTCCTGCCCCATGTGTGGCCAGTATGCAACCTCTCTTAAGATTTCCAGTGTTGTGTGAAACCCCCTATGACCGGCGGTGGCCGCATCATGGGCGTGACTTAACATCAGGCTTCGGAATGAGGTAGGAACCACCCACTGGTCATGGCCAGCTTTGGATTTCCTTACCAGCAAACCGTCTTGGATCCGGAACATTTTTGGACATTTCATCAACACTCTTAGGTCCTCTTTCCCAATGTAATCGGTATCCGTCAGGGGAAAGTTCTCAGGGTCCTCAAGGTGTTGGTAAAACTTACCAATAACTGGATCCCCCTTCTGAGCTGTAATCAAATCAGCATCAGGGGTCTCCTTACTCCATTGTGCAATTGAAAGATCGTTGTGAGCATTTGTCTGGGACCTAGTGATAGCAGTGACCTGGATTTCCCCCAACAGGGACTCAATCTCAATTAGATCCCCTTGGATGGCCCCGGTTTTGGCCAGCTGATCAGCTAAGTCGTTTCCAGTTTTGTCTGGTCCCTCTACTTTGGAATGACCCTTGATCTCTTTCCAATAGATGGTCATCTCATTCGAGGTGACCAGATTATCAATGTTTTCGATCAACTTCCCATGTTTCAAGGGTTTGTTGTTAGCACATAACATGCCTCTGGTTTTCCAATTAACCAGGTGCTCCACGAACCCGTTCCATACATAATCCGAATCTGTGATTATGACCAGTTCGTGGAGTTGATGCTGGACAGCAGTGAGGATGGCCTGATGCACAGCCATCAATTCTGCCACCTGACTACTTCGGGGACCAATTTTGTATCCAGCGGAGGGTTCTGGGGACTCATTCACCCATGCATTCCCTACGCCAGCCACCAGTTCTTTCTCCCCGTTGTTGTCAACATGGTAAGAGCATCCATCCACATACACAGTGGGCATTCCCTCACACTTGTCTTCTTCAAAGACTTTGTGGGGGGAATTAAGGTATGCCTCCATGTTGTCCTTTATTTTTAGACTTTCGTCCTCGAGACAGTTTTCTCTGGCACAATCATGCAAGTCAGCCAGACCTTGCGCGAGGGGACTCTTCTTGTTTTGGCCATATCTGACCTCCACAGGAAAGCCTTGCATTGACAGAATCCAGGAAGTAATTCTGGAATTACTCACATTTCCGGCCCGGATTCTATCACTTTGGAGATATTGCAGAGGCTGGTGTGGAGTCTCCACTATGATGTGTTCCCCCTGGATAAACGGGCGGTAATTCTCCAATGCCCACACCGTTGCCAGGAGTGCCTTCTCACAATCGTTGAATTTTTCCTCCACAGAGGATAAAGTTTTGCTCGCATAGGAGATTACTTTATTGACCTTGTCATGCTTTTGGTATAATACTGCCGTCAAGCACGTATTAGAGAACCCCGTCTCCAGGAAGAACTCCTTGTTTCTGACAGGGTAAGCTAGGCAAGGCGCTTGTGAGAGGCTTCTTTTGAGTTGTTTTACTGCCTCGGCTTGTTCTGGACCCCATTCCCACTTGACCCCCCCCTTCAAGAGATGAATCAGGGGTCTGGTGATCTCTGCGTAGCCCTCAATGAACTTTCTGCTGTAATTAGTCAGTCCAAGGAGGCTCCTTAGTTCCCGCAGAGTTGTGGGGTCTTTCAGTTTTTGGAGGGCTTCCACTTTCTTTTCCTGGGGACAGAGACCCTGAGGAGTAATCTCATGCCCCAAGAAATTAACACGGGTTCTACACCACTGTGCTTTCTGAAAGGAAAGTTTTGCTCCGGCGGCCCTCAACTGGGTCAGAACATAACGGATCTCCGCTATGTGTTCCTCCACAGATGAACTTTTGATGAGGACATCATCTACATAAGCCAGGTTACCCCTCGCACCCAGGTCGGGCATGGCCTTATGTAGGAAAATATTGAACTCATTACCGGAGTTAAGGTATCCGAAGGGAGTCCGGGTCCATGTGTACTGCCGGCCCCCAAAGGTAAAAGCCAGTTTGTATTGGTCCTCCCTACTGACAGGCACGGTCCAGTATCCATTGGTCAGGTCTATTGCAGTGAATACCTGTGACCCCTGGATCTGGACCAGCCCTTGGTCAATGTAGGGCAGAGGCCATCGGGAAGTATGGACCCGTTTGTTGAGCTCCCTGAGGTCGGCGCAGAGTCTCCACTGGCCGTTTGGCTTCAATATTCCCAGCACCGGATTATTGAAGGTGCTGTGGACTGGACGGATTATTCCCCGGGACTCAAGGTTCTTAATTATTTCAGTAAGGGACTCCATTGATGCGAGAGGCAAGCGATATTGCTTCACAAACACAGGAGTCATGCCAGGGTCCGTGGGGATTGTTGTTGTGTGGATGTCAGTGCGACCACAGTCATATGAGTCTACCGCAAAGAGATCTTGGAAATCCAAGAAAACTTGTTTCAACTTTTGCTTCTGTTCCAGAGTCACACAGGCGTCAGCTAGGTTGACTCTCTCTTCCACCATCTGCCTGAAGCCTGTAAAGACTTCTGGTTTGGCTATTTCAGCGGCCTCCTCCAGCTGGGTGGAGAAGTCCCTGGTCAGAGTGCTGATTTGGACTGGAGGCTTCAGGTGGGAAAGGCAGCCCTCATGGACCTGGAAAATCACCTCATCCCTCCTGAAGTCACAAGTCACATCTTCCTTACCATAGGGGCAGGAAGTGTACACCAGGAAGTTCCCCCCATGCCGGGTAAAAATCCTGTCTGGTGTTGTATTGTCCTCACTGTCACTGTCAAAACAATCCTTGGGGATTGGTCCTAACAGTTCATTTACTAAGTCGATGGAAAAATGTCGGTCATCAACCGCCATTCCAATAATGGTGCCTGCGGCTACTCTTTAAGTCGCTGTTATCCACCTCTATTAGAATGGTGTCATGTTCTATGTTGACTAATGGAGTTGGGTTTACCCCCAACCCTTGCTGTTGGAGAGAAGCGTTTAGATGTATGTAAGCATCAGGGTTTTTCAACTCTTGTCCCCTTTTAACTTTCACTTCCAGGGAGAATTGTCGGGTCCTTTCTGGGATGGTGACTTCCTCTTTAACCTGAATTTCAACTGCATAAGGTAGCAATTGAGCTGACCTAAATGCTTTTTCTGGATCATCAAAGCCCATGGGATTATCCGCTAATCGAGACCAAGCTCTGAAGTTTATTAGGTCCAAACTAATGGCAAAGCGATTGAGAATGTCACTGCCTAAGTAAAAGGCGGCAGGGACATCTCGCACGACCCAACAATTATGGACTATGCTCTTGTTGCCAATGGAGATTTTGAGCATACACCTGCTTGGCAGGAGATGTTTGGAATTGGGTGCTTCCAGGTCCATTTCCCATTTGTCTATCAGTTTGAATGTGGAAATGGCTGGATCTTTTGGGAGTTGGCGAAACATGGCTTCGCTGATGAAGCTCTTACCGTTGTTCACACACACTCGAGCGAGAACAGAGTCCTTCCCATCATTTAACTGAACAGGGATGAACAACTGCTCTCCAATTTGCTGAATATCAGCCAGGCTCTGAGCTGATTTCACATCTTTCTGGACTATAGGAGTGGGAGTTTCTGATTGTGGATTAGTATAGAATCTCAGAGTGTTTCCTTCCAGCGTGGAGTACCACTTTAGACTGGAAGGAAGGTTGATTTTCAGAAATAGAGAGGACCCTCCATCACCAGTCTTTTGTCCTACTGCTATTACTGTCACGTCTGGAATTTGGCTATTCTGGAAGTGGAATTCTACTTGGTCAGATTTTTGTTCAACCATGTGGCAGGTGCCGTTTAAACTAACATGGTTGACACTCTGTTTTAATTTTATTGGTCGGCTAGTCTGGGTCCAGAGGACCTTGTTTACACAATCTATTAGGGGTGACAACCTTCTCAGGAGGTCATTCCCTAGTAAACAAGGGGTGCCCTCTGGGGTCACTATTATGACCGGGTGTTTCAACTTGTGTCGCCCAATTTTAATGTCCAAGTCTGTCGTCCCCTCTACAGGAACTTCCTTCCCGTCAAAGTTCTGGAGTTGTCCAGGAAGTGAGGTGAGAGGAATTTGGTAATTCCCTCCCCTTCCTGCATTCAGTTCATCAAAGGCCCTTCTGGACAGAAGGGTAGCTTGAGATCCCGTGTCCACCAGCGCTGAAATTGTACCCTGCCCCTGTACTTGTACCGGGGCATAGTATCTTCCCTCCTTCTCCTCAAGGGGGCACAGATAATGCACATTTTTGGACAACTGGTGGGCTAACTTTCTGGTTTTGGACATCGCTAGCGAAGAGATTTGGGCAGAATTCTGTGGAGAGCCTTGGGAATCTGAAAGAAAAAGTTGGCAACTGGAGATCAGAGCCATTGTGGGTTCCCCTGGCTCCGGTTCCGGGCCGCCCCCCCCCCCGCTTTTTGGAGGCAGTCACCAGGATGGGTTTGAACCAGGGGATTTTCTTGCTGTTGGTTCTGGGATGAGATGGTGGGCGGCGGTAGCTCAGTCTCCACATCTCCCCAGTCTGGATTTGCATCCCTAGGGACCCATTTTTCTTTGGGAGGAGTTCCCCCCTCTCTGAAGGGGAAGATCCTTTTCCCAGGGTCCTCTGAGGATCCCTCTCCCTCAAATTGGAAGACCTGTACCTCCTCCTCAAACTGAGTCTGTTTGGGTCTTTTGTTTCTCCTACCCCCCCTCTGCTCCTTAGGAGGCAGACTTTCAGGGGCAAGAGATTTTGTTTCCGGTTCCTGGGTTTCCAGGGGCTGTTTACAAGTGAGGAAGGAAGCTTCCTCCAAGGCTTTACACCCCCCTTCCCTTTGTGCCTCCTCCCTGGGAACCGGTGAGTTATCGGGGTGCTGCCCCCGTCATTGTTCTGGGGCACCAGGTCCAGAGTTGGGTGCGTTCTGCGCCGGCATGCCGATCTGAGGGTTCTGCTGAGCCCTCAGTATGTGACCCAGATCCCGCGCCATGTTTTGAACCTGGCGCTCTAACTGGGAAACCCGCTCAGGCTGATACGGGGCCCTGTTTTCTCCCCTGGGCTGATCCCGGGAAGGGTAGCTGTCCCTCCTCTGGTAATACCCCGGGTTGGGAAGATTTGGGTACCCCTCCACCCTTGGCCTCCCCTCTCCCGGATTAGGTTGTCTGGGCTCAGGGAATTGGGGAAAGAAGGATGGATGATTTTGGGGTTGGAAATTGGGTGGATACCTGGGGAAAAAGTTCTGCCCAGGATTTGGAGAATTTCTGCCCTCCTGTGGGAAGTTGGGAGGGAAGTTCCCTGGGTTAGGTGCTTGGCTGGATCCCCCCCCTTGGGCTGGAGGAGTCCACACATAACCCAGGATGGGTCGATTTCCCTTGTAACGGGGACTTAGATAATCAGGAGAGCGAGGGACCCCATTTGTGGGGCTGCCTCACTGGCTCCCTGTCTGTGACTGACCCAAGGGCCTCCTGGGCCTAGCATTATTAAGTGCAGTTAGGTTTTTAGGACCCCCCATCTCCAAATCCAAAGCGGGGGTGACCTTTACCTCTGCCACCTTGGCAGCAGCAGGGGTGCTGTTGGCTTTGGGGTTTTTCTGGGCATTACTTTTGCTATCTACCGGTTTCTGCACCTCATAGATCCGGGTAGCCTGTTCAATGACCCAGTCTAAAGATCTTTTCTCGTGAAAATCCCTCACGAGCTGGGTCATTATATATTTGGGCAAGGCATGAAAAAATGTATTGATGAATTCTCTACTGTCTGTGCGCACCCTTCTGGTGGTCTGCGCAAAAGCACGTTTCAGTTCTTGCACAAATTCTTGTGGGGCCTGATCCTCCCCACATTGCAAATTGTAGGCTGCCTTGCGAGCCTCTTGAGGATTTCTATGAATGGAAAAATATTTCAAGATGGCCGCCTTATAGGTGGACCATCTTAAATGATTTTGGTCCTCCAGCCCCGCAAAGAAACTGGAGTATTCCGGGGAGAAGGTCCACTTTACATATTGAATACAGCTTTGGCTGTCCTTCAAATGGAAAGTCTCCATCATTTGCTCAAACAACTCTAAGTGCTCCCAAACAGAATACTTAGCGTTCTTATGGTAAGGCGTGATGACGCTCCTGATCGCCTTAATCTGCTTTAAGGGGTCCTTAAGCAAGGCCCTTTTTGCCTTATTGGCCTTTTTGGTTCGGGTAACCCTGGTCCATCCATCCTCTGACTCAGAGGCACTGCTCCCAGAGGTTCCCGTCAGATCTTCCAGGTTTTCCCGGATTCTGCGAGCCTGGGAATGGCTGGCAGAATGTGAGGACCTGGTCTCCTGTTTCCTGTGGTGCTCAGAGGAGTCCTCAGATCCCTCCTTGCTGCCAGGATTTGCTGGGTACCCCCCCCCCACTGACCTAACTGGGCAGAGGTTTTCAGGATGCCCTTAAGGGGCCTACTCTCCTGGGGTTCCCCACTGAACTGTACTGTACTTGGGTGCCCATACCCGGATGCCCACCCCTCCATTCCTGAGTGGTACTGGCCTATGAGCCCCATACTTTTAGCTGGATAGTAATCTGCCATCCCTGTGGCCCTGTGCTCATGTGCGCCAGGGGACATGGGGGTGGCAGAGTCCAGGGACTGAGAGAGATAAAGGCCTCTGGTACTAGGGCTCCTGGGGTTATGCTCAGGAGTTTCTCTTTCCCAGCGAACCTCATCTCTATCCGCCCCTGCTCCCTGTTGCAATGCAAGAGCCTGCGCCTTCAGTTCCTCAGTTAAGGCCTTACTAGACTCTATCAGTCTCTCCTGCATCGCTACCTGTTGTTGGAGCCTATCATTGTGCTGGCAGAGAGCCTCATTCTCTCTCTGCGTTTCCTGATTGGTCCTGGAGCACTGGGCCAGTCTTTGCTGCAGGAGGTTTACCTCCTGAGTCCCATCCCTACTGGCCTGCTCCTTTCTTGCCAGAGCATCTTCCACCCTGCTGGTGTGCTCTACCAAGTTCTGGTTTTCTTTTTGGAGGTCACCCAGCCCCTGGAGGGCCAGGTGATTTTCTTCAATTTCCTTTTTTAAGTGGCAGACTTCCTGGCCTAAAGTGTCTCTTTCCTGACTGAGATCCTGCATCTGTGCTGCCAGGTCGTCCCTCTGTCGTTGAAAGGCACCAGCTTTTTGGCGCTCCTCATCAAACTCGGCCTGGGTATCCAGGTCTTTCAGAATCAGTTTATTTCTCTCCTCTTTCTCTCTATCTAACTGGCTTTGCAGGGTGACTACCTGCTCCGCGCATGCCCGGTTGAAATTGATCTGTTGCTCCAACTTTTTCTGGTTCTGCAGTAAGGAGTCCAAACTGTCTTGGTGCTCCTTCTGCAGGGCCAGAAATCTGGTATCCTGGTCTGTCTTTTCCTGTTGTAGGATGCCCATATCCTCTTTTATTTTAATGATATATTGCCTACTATCATTTTCTGACTCCTGGCTCCTGAGCAGCCTCTGCTCAGAAGAGTCCAGCTCAGATTGGGCCTTCTGTAATGCCAGCAGTTGCCTACTCGCCAGATCTTGGCCTTCAGCACATTTGTCCTGCATGGCTCCCATATGTAAATATAAATATGCCGCTACCCTGGCAATCTTATTGTGTTCATCTTTGGCTTTAGGAGCCATATATAGTTCACTCAGGGCCACATGTAATGGACCCTGATCTCTCCATAGGTCTGACCCAGTTTCAGTGACCTGTCGCGTGATGGCCTGCAACCAGGCATCCTGGCCCTGTTCAGTCCATTCACCTCTCACAAATAGTTCATGTAAGAGGTGCTCTCTGGCTATTTTCATGTCTACTAAGGTCGTCATTCTAGAGATTGGTCTCTGTCCTGACTTACAGAAATTAGTATTTTATTTTTGCAAAACAGACCTTTTTCTTAGAGTGTTCCTATGAGGAGTGCTTTACAGCGTAACACAGCGTGGTGATCCGACCGGATATGTGTATCTGGTCAGCTGGCACGCTGTATTAATCTGCACAAATGGTAGATCTAACCCAAACGTCCGGCACGAGCCCCCAATTTGTAAGAGGATTCAATTCAGCACTACAGCCAAGTCAACGCCTAGTCTAGAATACTGAATGAAAACCCTTATTGATATATCTTTATGTCCAGTTCATGCGTTCTGGATGACTACCCCTATATAACACCCCTCCCTTGGAATCCCCCTGACCCCACTGAGCCAAGAAGTAGTTCTGTTTTGCAAGTTTAAAGGTTTATTTGATAACTTAAACAATATATATTATATCACGCTTTATAATAAATTAATAATTGGATATCACACTTAATCTGGTATGATAAAGATTAACAACGGAGAATCTGGCACTAGCACACTTCTTGATAATCACTAAGGAGTTGATATGAAATGGATAAGATAGCAACAATACTTTTATGGTTTCAAATGGATGCAATGTGGAATGAAATGCAGTACAGAAAATACTCAATATGATTTCAACAAAACAATGTAATCACTTTCTTGGACAATTCAGCCCCCCCCCTTATGCAATGCAAGGAAATGGAAGGAAGGCACACAGTTCTCAGATATGCAATCAAATGTGATTCAGTTCACCCCAGCAGCTTAGACTACAGAAGTTGAAAACACAGGCCCAAATGCTTTTAAATGTGCTGGAAATGAAGAGAAAAATATACTAAAATGCTTTTAATTCCCTCTAGGAGGTTCAGGGTGAGTGAAATCAAGTTAATATTAGTCCAGGCTCACTTTAGCAAGGACCTAGGAGTAACTAGCAGGTTAAACGAATTTTTGGCAACTGAAAGGCAAGCAGCAGCAGATTTTTACACGTGAAGAAATTTGCAAATCGCGGTAAAATGTCAAATCGCGGCTAAATTTGCGAATGCGCCGAGCGCGATTACAGAGGAACTACAAGGACTATCACTATCGTTTTGGGGTCCTAAGACAGCCTAGGATCTCAGCTTCCAGATGAAAGTTACTGCAAGTCTCTAAGACAAACGGTGGCGGAGATATGAGCGATTTTGTGAAGGTCGTTTTTCAGATTTGAAATTTTAAAGTTAAAAAAGACAAGTGCAGCTTGCAACTAGAAAATGACAAGTGACAGCTTTACAAATGACAGGTGACAGTTAGGAGGCAGTTCTACTTAGATTAAAATAGCTTGGATTATATTATTTTAACTAAGAGATTGGTTCTGCACAGTTTTCTAGGTACTCACACTATATTCTTGAGTTAAATGGGCCTCGCCATGGATCTGGTCAGGTTTTAAACTGGACTCTGGTCTCTGCACTTCACAGTGATCTGGGTCAGCTCTCTCTGGTTCTGGATATTTGATAGATTTGAAGTCTCTATGTCTGCTCTCTGAAGGTTGATGGAGGTAAAGTATGGATTTTCCGACAGAGCTTCCAGCTGCAAATGGATTTGGAGGTCCCTATCTGTCCTGTCTGTCTGCTTTTATGTGTTTTCAAAATGGGTGTGTGTGAGCAGCATCACTAGCCAGCCCCTCTCCACTTATCATTGGCCAAGCTTTCATTTCTCCCCTGATTGGGGGAGCTAAGTTGTGTCAGAGTGATGTCACTTTACAGCCTGCAGAAAGTCCACTCCTCCTGTCAACTTACACACAAATCTAGATTTGAACCAAATACATATTTGCAGAGGTACATATTGTTTTAAAATTACACGCACCCATCACATATCACAGGAGGTATACCCTGTCCAAACTCTGCTCTTCCTGGGAGCTTGCATTCAGAAATGGCAATATTTTGCACTTTTTAACTGGTTTGCAATACCGGACATTACCCCAAATTTACACACATGTGGGCAAGGAGTATGGACATTAGTTGATGAAGTGTCAGATTTTTCACATGCACACATTTTGAGTAATATCCTCTTTTCCGCTAAAACCCCCCTGAACATGCCACCGGTTCTAAAAACCTCTTAAAATGTGGGCAGAAAAATCACAAGAATTATGGTGTCATTTAAATAATTTTCACAAGTCCGTACTACGAGTTATTCATCTTTTTAGAGTTATGTTCTGGCCCCAAAGGGGTGTGGTTTTCCCCCAGCACAAGGTTGAATTTCTGGTTTTTCCAGTTCTGCCAAGCCAGCTTGCTCTCACAGGCAGTGCTCCTCCCCTTTGCTTCAGGAGGAAGCTACTTTTACGACATCTGCAATAAACCATCTGCCTGAGTCAGGAGAGGGCTTTGTTCAGAGCTCCTGTATTCTGTGGGGCTCCCCTTAATTCAATTATTAGAGAGATGGCATATCCTTAGTGTGGCCAGCAAAAGGCAGATAGGCCTGGGAACACAGCTGTGACTCAAGTTTCACTCCTGATGGGGGGTAGTTGCCAGGCAGAATTCAGTTCCTTAAGCCAGGTTTCAGATAAAATGTCACTTTTTGTTACCCAGTTTAAGTCAAGACAATGTTTACATATGCAGCTAAAATGCTGATTCTAAGTTTAAAACTATGACATTTAAACAATTGCAACCTATGTGACACTCAAAGTAGGTCACTCAGTCAATTTAAACACTTAGATTTTTAGTGTCTTTCAGTCCAAATTTACTTAAACTGCTGAAATCCACAGCTCAGCCAGTCTTGTTATAAACCTTCAAGTCACTTCAGAATATAACTTTACATTGGATCCACCTCTTAAAATGTCTTTCTTTGGCATGTTTTGGGTTCATTTATTCAGTTTTCTACAAAAAAGTAAAATCTGGAGTTGTTTTAAAACGCCGGCTTTTGGATAGTGGTGAGTACTGGTACTGCACCCCTTTTTGGGATTTAAGAAAATGAATTCCCAACAGTTATGGGTTTGCTTTTGGCAATCAGCATTGCCATTCCCAATGGTTTCAGACTACTGGGTGGGTAGTCCAATGGGGGTTTTAGGCAGTGTCCTTCTGTGCCCATAACATCGGCAAAAATGGGTGGCAGCCTATTCTTCATGCATTTCCCTGTGCATTTTCTGGGAAGCTCTGGCCATCATGATGTTTTCATGTCAGTACTGCACAGTTTTGAGGTAGGGCTCGGATGCATGGGTAAATACATCCCACACCCTTTGCACGTCATTTGTCCTGGAGGGCCACAGTATAGGACATTCATCATGGCAGTATATAGGTGCTATTTGTTGGCGCACCTTTTGGCGCACATTTCTTACAGCCGCAGAGACGCTACCGCCTGCTTTCTTGTGGCGGTCGTGTTAGTGCCTGTGCGCTGGTTTGACCGTGCGCTTTTTTGCCCTATTCTATTCCATGAATACGTGTTGTAGGCGAGCGTGTGGGCGTTCCGCGCACTTGTGCCCTGTACTTCCCCCGTGACGCCCACGTTTTGGCAAGTTGTTCCCCATTCCGAGTGTTACGCCCGTGTTCCGCCTACTTTTGTTGCGTGCGCCGCGCTATGTGCGATTTTCGCTGTGGCCTGTGCGATTTTCGCTGTGACCTGGCGCACGCTGTTAGATGGCCTGTGCGCCAACGTGCGCCGCGCACTTTTTTATCGCACATCCGCGGGTTTTCTCGCACACGGCCTTCCATGAATCGATGTGCGCTGCTTTTCGTGCGATTTTCGCACTTGCACTGCGATTTTCGCTATTCCACTGCGATTCGCACGTTTTTGCCCACTTGCGCCGCGCTAATTATTCCATGAATCGGCCTCTGAATTTCGTGAAGTGTGCCGAAGCAAGGTTATGTAAATTCTAAGTCTTACATTTCAGATGTTTGAGTTCACTGAGATGCAACTTGTTATTTGCCTCTTACAGGTACTCTTAGATTTCAGTGTTGGTGTCCTGTCCACCTTAACGTGTATCTCCGAGTCCATCAAAGTGTATGATGGGAGCAGCACATTTTCACCCGTTTTATTGGACATGACCTGTGCCTCTGGACAGCTCCCCTCAGTGGTGTCTTCTGGGAATTCAATGCTGGTGCAGTTCAACAACAGAGGGCCAATCCTTCCCCTCGGCTTCAGTCCTCGCTACAGCACAGGTACGTCTGAACCCTCTTCGGTGCCACCCATGCCATTCCACCCATGGAGCTTCACAGTGTTAATGTTTATCTTTTAGGATTGTACTTTCTATATCTCATACCCCATGATTCCTCAGCAGAGAAGTACTATGCATAATTATTGAAAATACCTAAGAGTATTGCTTTCACTTTTAAGCTTTTGTTTCTATTTAACCCATATTTGCTACCTGTTGTTTTAGGCATAGATATTTAACCCATATTTGCTGCCTGTTGTTTTAGGCATAGATTTAGTAAAGACCATGACATTGAGAAAACATTTAAATTCTGTACAACGTGGAGAAGGATGAGAGAAAACATTCTAAAACATTGAATAACAAGCACTGAAATTGAAAACTAAGTGATAGTCCCTGAGATTGATTGGTGAGGGCAGGATACATTATTGCCACCTGCCAGTGAAAACTACTAGGATTAACTGTTAAGAGTGAGAAGGAGACCTTGCCACCTCTCAGTGAAGGTGTTTGGGTAAAGTGGGTGTGGTCGCACTATCTCCTCTTTTGTGTGAAAATCTCTGGGATTGAATGAAAAGAGTAAGAAGTATTTATTTCATAATTCATGGCAGCCTGCAATATCTGTATACAAACCTACAAATAATGTTCTTGTTACAGGCTAGTTGTGACATCACAACTGACCTGAAATAAGAAAATGACATCACAATTGCTCTGTAATCAATTATCACGCTTCGTTTTGATGTCACCATGCCTCCTTCTTGAGCCAGCAGAGAGAATGCCAGCACATATATGAAGCACATTATTAAAGCCTTGAAAAGCTTTTTCACATTCCTTGCTGAATGAGCAATTTTCTGTGACACATGTCAGCCAGTAATTGACAAAGAACTGTTTATGGTAGAATGTTTAATTTAAGGACTGTTGTAGTTTTACTCATGTGAACAAGAAACTTCATGTTATTACTTAATTTAAAGCACAAAATTAACATTTTGTCACTTCCTTTATTAAACTGCTTGAACTATTTTTCTGCAGCACATTAGGAGCTGCATTTTTGCTTTTTTAAATCCAAACAGATTCTATATTGATTATATCAACAAATAGAAAATCTCTTACATTATATTAAGCAAGAGACAAGGTGTTAAATGGAATGACAGTGTGTGGTCATGTATTATAAGAAATAGAATATCTCCCAACATACATATGAAGGATATTGCAAGACGCCTTGGAGTTCTGTGACCTTTAATGTATGGTAGGGGTAGATCATTCCATATTTTTTTCTTCAGTGACAAAAGTGTACTGCAGATTGCCTCAGAACTCACCAATACAAATTACAAAAGTAATCCAAAAAGGAGTGTACACCAAGCAAGTAGTAACATAATTTATTCTGGGCCCAGGCACAGCTGGGAAAGCAAAATTCACACAGAATGCAGAACAGAACTGCATGAACGGTGCTGTCAAAGATACGCCCCTAAGAAAAGAGCTTGTATAATCATACAAACTAATTAGCATCAAACCACATTGAAACATTTGGTTAGTCCTTCATGTGAGGCTAGTTGGTAGAGCTACGTCATTCCCCTATAGTGGGACATACATTATCCTGAAATGATTGGGTCCTGCAAACCTTGCCACACCACCCTCGACCACTTCTGTGACGTCAAAACCGCTAATTCCCACATCTTAGTAGCAAACATTGAGACATTTGAGATGACCAGCGGATCTTCATTCATCTGCTGCCTGTCATTTCCATCCATTTCTCATGGGAATACAATTGATCATGACACTGGAGGAGCTGTGAGCCATTGACAAGTTACCATTTCAATGTTGCATTTTAGGAACTCTTCAAACCTCTTTGCAGATACACATGTGCAAAGGGGCAATTTGAAACTGCCATGGGACATTTTAAAACCATCAGCAAACCAGTTTCATAAATAATATGCCAAATTATAAAATGGTAGTGCATTTGCTGCCTTTCTGCAGCACCCATGAGCTTCGCTTCTTGAAGTTGAAATGATCAAAGGCTTTTAATTTCTTACCCTATGATCCTGGTAATGTATAATTTGCAATGTGTTGCCAGCCTCTCAGGCTACTAAACAAGTTATTATAATGTGAATTTGTTTCTAGTGAAAAGCATGCTCTGAGGCTTATTTAAAGCATTTTCCAGACTAGTACATAGAACCGTGTGGCTATCAATGAAGCCCTCTCCCATCTTAGTGGGCTAATCCCACAGCTGATATGTTTGTGACTTTATACCACACTAAACTTGCATTTTTACCACATTATTCTGCCATTGTATTGATCCATCAATAACTAACTCTTTTCCTTCTCCCAGTCCCCACTCTGCTGCTTTCTTTTTAGGGATCCATATTCTTTTTAGTCTACTCATGTCACCTCCATCTTCTTCCTAGTCTTCCAATGATCCCTCTATCAGTACACGCCCCTACCCATCCTTTTTGATTGATTGATATTTTATTTCTATCGCGCTCGTACACAAGTGTTTCAGATCGCGACAAGGCAAGGGAGGGGAACAGGGGAGAACAAACAGCAATCTTACTAGGCCCAGTGACATTGAGAACGTGCAAGTGCATGAGAGAAGGGGGAGAGGAAAAGTGCATGGAAGGGGGGAGAGGTGGAAAGTGCGAAGCAGCGGAGAAACAGATGAATAACAATAAATAAATAATAAAGGTGACAAACAGTGGTAATGCAGCCAGCAATTTGCAAGTGGTAGGTTTAAGGCAGCAGACAGGGTAGGTCCGATAAGTGCAGGAAGAAAAAGGGGGGCTGTATAGGTACAGATACAGACCCCAGTGCAAGGGGTGGCCCGGAGGCAGTGCGGGAGATTGACGGGATGAGCAGGTGCCTGGGCCCAAAAGACAGAGGGTGGAAAGGTGCACAGTGCCAAGAGAGAACAGATCAGCAGAGGAGAGGGGGAGCGAAGGCAGAAGAAAAAAGGAGGGTCTTGAGGTGCTTCCGGAACCGGAGATGGTTCTCCTCAAGTTTTAGAGTGGCAGGGAGGCTGTTCCAGAGGGAGGCCCCAGCCGAAGACAGAGATCTACCCCCGGCTCGTTTCTTAGAAAAATGACTGACCCTGAGTGAGTTGGAGGTAGAGGAGCGAAGAGCTCGAGAGGGGAGGTATTTGCCACATGAAATCCAATAGGCATCATAATTCTCTATATCTCCTGGTGGTATTGTAACCCAGTCAACTTCATCATACATTTTACACCCTTAGTTTGTTATTGGGCTTATTTTTATCATTTACCCTGTCAACATTCAGGGGCAACATAAATTGTCCTGTCCCTTTGTTACAGAGTCTCAAAATAGTTTTTCCAATGCAGAAGGTGACAAGCAAGAGGACCAATGTGAGGACAGTAACTTGAAATACTTCTGAGAGCCAAGCAGGCACCCATGCTAAAAGGGTGTCCAGCCAATTGTTCGATTGCACTCCATTAGCTTTGTTTGTCATCTTCTCATGGAGTATCTGTATTTCATTGATGGCTGCACCCAATGTTCCATTTGATGCCTCTCCATCGAACCTTATGGCACAACAGCTGCTCCCTATCTTGGCACAAACTCCTCCCTCTATGGAAGTGAGAAGGTCCAACATGTACCTATTCTAGAGTGTCAACAAATGTAGTGCCCTCAGCTCTTCCTTTACTGTGTTTAGGCCATTTGCTGTTGAATTGGCCAGACTGGTGTAACTCGTACCTCGTGAGTTGTAGCCACTTGGCATTAGCTGCAGTTTGCACACCTGGAAGCAGTAAAGAAATGAAAAAAGTGGCTTCCTTGAAAAATAGTTGAAACTCAGCAGGAATTGCTGCTAGATTTTCTATACTTTTCTCAGATCAATAGGTATTTGCTCTCCTTTTTCTGTTTAGCACTCCTTGCATTGTTTGCTCCTTGATTTGCTGCACCACTTTTTCTGTTTGCAGTACCCTTTGGGTGCACTACAACAATCCTGACCTCCTGGCAATAGCAATCTAACCTTTGGTATAAGTCTGTATTACACAGGTTGGTAGTGTGGACGAGTAGCCAGGCTTATCTCAAGAGGGGTTAATGTGAGCTGTAGGGGAGTTAGACAGAGATTCACAGTGACAAGTATTCAAGTAAACACTTACGCACAGGGTTTCTTAATAAAACGATTATTAATTTATTTACTAGTCAGTTAATGAAAGCCATCTTCAGAAGGGAACACTGTAAAACACCACACAAATACACTTCACAGATACACACTCTTAACTTTCTAAATCAGCAAATACCCATTCGGAATGGCATACAAGCACTACCTACGCCCATAGGTGACTTCAATAGCTAGGGTGCTGTTGACATTAATATATCACTGTTTGTATTTAGAATGCTCTCAGGGGAAGTGTCAAAGAAAAGAGGGGTTAGAATAAAGCAAATATCCACACAGTTATTCTCAATCAGGTAAGTACTTTCAATAACCCCCTAATGCAAAGTTAGTGAACCCTTTCCTGGGAGGAAGGCAGAAAATACTTAAACAGAGGAGAAAAAAGTCATTCAGGGAGGCAGGCCAGCCAATGTTAAGTTAGCAAAAGTTAGGTGAACTGAAGCACTTCTTGCAGGTAAGTAGAAAGTCTTTCACAATGTTTTAAAAGTCTTGTAGGATAGAAGAAAATCAAAGTAGGGCCACACACTGATTAGGCTTATGAGGTAAAGAAGCTGGCAGCAACTATACAAATGCAACCAAGCAAGTCTCCAATGAGGACAAGTGGTTACACAACAAGAGGTAAGTTCTCTTTGACTGTACAGTACCTTTAGGTTAAAGAATAAGTGCAGCAGATGACTTCTGTTCCTGTGCAGCTCTAGAGGTCTCGTTGTTCCTGGACCTTTGTCTTGGGGACAAGAGGGAGGATGCCTGGGGACTCCTGCACTACAATGGGATGGTCGCTGCTTGCAACAGGCTATCTTCAAACAAGTGGCTGTTGTTTCAGCTCCTTGCATCTACTGCAAATAGCACCACTGCGGTTCCTGGCTGTTGAGATGGGCTTTCCTTGCTTCTTGCGTCCAACACTCTGTTGAGGGGGCTCAGTCTCGGCCAGTCCTGCTTCCTAGGAGTCCGGAGGATCTTCCTGGAGCTCTTGGCCAACTTAAAAGCAATGCACACGAACTGGTGTTCCTCTCCATGGCGATCCTGTTCCAGCAGTGACTGCAGTGGATACTCGACTAGCGTTGAGAGGATGTCCAGGTGGCTTTCTTTGGAGTTGATTGATCCCACCAACTCAAAGGGAGACGTCATCCCTGCAGGAGATTCTCTGTCGATACGAATTTGGAGTTTCAGCACAGCAGCAGGGCTTCACCGGGCAAACCAACAGTCCAGGAGTTGCATTAGGTGTCTTCTTCGAGTTCTTCTTCAGATTCCTTCATCCAGTGGTCGACTCTGCCTTCAAAGCCAATAAAAACTTGCATTTTATGCAGCTTGCTTCCATTCATTCCAGCGTAGCTGTCAGTCACCCAGCAGGGTGGCTGTCCTTACCGGAGAGCAAGTCAGCCAATCACCTAAGAGTACATTCCTGTCTCCTAGGAGACTAAGCACATGGAGTTTCGAGCACCTCCCTCGCTTCCTGCCCCTGCCAGACACCCTGGAGCCAGAGGCGGGTTTCACTCGTGAATCCCACCAAAGACAAAATGAACAAAGGGACCAAAACTGGTTTGACGTGCAGAGTAAATCTCAAGAAGGACCAATCCACAAGGCAATGGAAAAAAAAAGAAGACCGGGCCATTTTGACAGAAATGGCTCCCATGGGTGCTTTACCGTGACTGCGAACGCAGCCCGCAGTAAAATCCCATAATGGTAGTAAAAAATAAACCACTGCCACCAACCATTCTGTGAGGAAAGGGTAACATAAAATTGTTACATGAGAAACTAGACAAAGGGGATACTAAGTAACCACTCCAGCACCCTATTGTAAGATAATATGTGCTGGGTCTTGAAAGTTACAAAGGTAAGTAAAGTCAATTTCACTTTACTGCTCTTGGAAACAGTAGTTTATCCAAGAGAAGGTATTTAAACCTTGGGGAAATCTGGAAGACTTATACGTTACTGAGGAAAAAGTTAATGAGAGCTAGTGTATGCTCCCCATCATGTTGCGCACTGCCCCTCTTCTCCGGAGGAGCTAGTGCTCTTGTCCCTGCACACATTTGTGAGATGAACCCATCCTCAGCGACCTTCAACCTTGGTGTTGAGTATATCAATGTATGTGGACCAGTAAAATGTTCTTCTTTCCACTTTCTGATGTATTTTTTTTATAAACAAATCTTCTCTCCTGGATAGAGAAGTGCTGCTTGCGGTAATTCCCTTGCCTGCTCGCTACTGTTTATTTCACCTGCTTGCTCTATCCATACTCTTGAATTTGTCTGTTCGGATATATAGGCAAGCAATCTTGTAAGTTCTGTGAGGTACATATGAAACTCCTCCCCTAAGATGTGAGAAGAGTTAGCATCAGAAATTGTACGTGCCAGTGAAATAGGCGCATGCATTCTCTGACCAGTAACAATTTACTAGCTTAGCAAAGCACTCTTTAAGAAAGCCATTCATTCTCTCAGTCCTACCATTGGCCTGTGGGCAGTTAATGGTACAAGTAGATTGTGCCATATTCCCAGAAGGGAACTTATTTCCTCAATCAAATCATTTGCAAAATGCTGATCATTGTCGGAGCAAATTTCGTCTGGGATCCCCCACCTCGGATATACTTCTCTCACTAAAAATGTTGCCACTGATCAGGAGTCATTACGGGCACAGGGACCAGCCTCAAGTCAACGTGAAAACGGACATACTACAGTAAGCATGTGTCTATAAGAGGTACATCTATCTTGCATATCGATATAGTTGATATGGAAGTGCCGGAAGTGCCTTTCCAGCCACAGTAATGTTCCTGGTATCACTCTTAAAGTGTGACAAGAAATTTTTTTTTTAACAAATTATACAATTTTTCACAAATTCAGACACACATTCATGTAAATTTGGCAAAAACCAATCCTCGCTTATCCCTCTGGCCACATGCTCTTTGGATATGCGGGCAGGGTAGTGAAGCTGTTCCAGAGCCACATTCAACAGCTTTCTTGGCATTACAACCTTGCCGGTGCTGTCTTGCCGCCAAATCAAATCTGTTGGAGACAGACAGCACCACCTTTTCTTCAAAAGCTCTTTCTCATCATTCAGTGCTTCTCCCTGTAATTCTATTAGTCTGCACTATTGGAGTTGCATTGAAGCCATCTGGTGGTGCATTTGGTTCTTTAGTTGTTTTCATCAATGCTATTAGTGGTATTTCTTTCTTCTCCCCAGAGAACAGCACATGTGTTCCTTCTGACAAATATGCTGCTTCTTTTGCTGCTCTGTCTGCCCTTTCATTGCCCAATGAAATAAAATAAAATATTTCCCCCCCAGTATGGGTCATACACTTTATTATTGCCAATTCTACTGGGTGTGGTAGCATTTCTAATAATTTACTCAGAAATGCTGAATGTTGTACCTAGTGCCATCACTTATCCTGAACCCTCGACCATCTGTCTGGCTTTATATCTGCCAGAAGCATGGAACCTGTTCTGATGAACATCCATGAAGACCTGCTCTCCTACCTTGACTCTAACATCCCTTCTGTCCTTATCCTACTCGATCTCTATTCTGCCTTTCGACACAGTCAACCATACCATCCTGCTCAACCGTCTCTGTGACAACCTGGGTATCACTGATCAGGATCTGGCCTGGCTGACTTCTTTCCTCTCTGATTGACCCTCCCAGGTCTAACTTGGGTCTGTCCTTTACTCTATCTCCCTCTCTACCTGCAGTGTTCCCTAGGGTTCTAACCTCTCACCCTGATTCTTCAACCAATACCTGGCAACTCACGCCTTTCACATTAATGCTCTCTGCTCTAATTTTCACTGCTATGCGGATGACACTCAACTCATTTTGAGGCTTCCCTCGGCCACCTCTTCTCCTTCTATCATCTCTGATTGCCTGTCTGCTATTCAGGAGTGGTGTGTTTAATGATCTCTGCCTTAATACCAGCAAGGCAGAGAACCTCCTCATTGGCACACCTTCACCCTCCTCTCCTGTCACTCTCTGGCTGGCCTCCCTTCACCCTCCTCCTACCCCCACCTGCGAGGCTAAGAACCTTGGGGTCATCTTTGACTCCACGCTTTGTTTTTCTGCCCACATCTCTGATGTCTCTAAAAAGTCAATCTTCCAACTGCACCTCCTCAGAGGTATTCTGCCTTCCCTCTCCTTCCCCCAGAAGTTCACTGTCTCTCAAGCCCTCGTTCTCTCTAGGTTGGATTATTGCGACAGCCTCTTTCTAAATCTACCTGCTTCTGCTCTTCACCCTTTGCAACTCATCCAGAACTGACTGCGAGACTTATCTTTGGCCTCAAGCCCTGGGATTGTATCTCTCCAGCCCTGAAATCTCTTCATTGGCTCCCAGTGGCTACAAGGATTCAATTCAAGACCCTTTCCATTGTCCACAAGGCTTTCTGGGGCCTGGGTCTAAAATACCTTCAACCCTCCCTCCGTAAATACCTTCCCTCTTGAGCTCTTCACTCCTCCACCTCCAACTCCCTCAGGGTCAGTCATTCTCAAAGAAACAAGCTGGGGGTAGATCTCTGTCTTTGGCTGGGACTTCCCTCTAGAACAAACTCCCTTCCACTCTGAAACTTGAGGAGAACCATCTCCGATTCCGGAAGCACTTCAAGACCTCCCTCTTTGCTTCTGCCTTCTCTCCTCCTCTTGCCTGCTGATCTGTTCTGCTTCAGCATCATGCTCCTGGTTACCCTCTGATTTTGGGCCCAGGTACTTTCCCACCCTGCCACGCACCGGCACTGCCTCCTGGCAACCCTTGCACTTGGGTCTGTATCTGTAACCCTACAGTCTCACCCTTGTTCTGCACTTATCAGTCTGTGCCTTAAACCTAACACTTGCCACTTGCTGGCTGCACTACCATTTCTTTTTCAATCCTTTGCTCAGCACTTTCCACTTCTCACCCCTGCACTTTCCCCCTTCCCTCTCCCCTGCACTTGCGCATTCTCAATGTCACTGGGCCTAGTAAGATCATTGTTTTTGTTCTCCCTTGTTCCGCTCTGTTGCCTCGTCGCGCTCTGAAACACTTGTGTATGAGCGAAATACAAATAAAATATCAATATCCTTTCCCATCTTGCTAGTCATCAATGTACTGGAGATGTTACGTACGCAGAATCTGAAAATATATTTACCACCTGTCCTTCTGAGAGATCGCCATATTGTATGGTGATGTAGATTCCTGTATGATACCTTTCTGCCATAAGGGCTGCAGTGCCTCATCTGCTTCTCGTAAAAGGGGGTATTTCTACACTCACTGCAGCAGTTCTCCCTCCTTTATCTTAACGTGCACTGCTCCTGCTGCCCCCTTAAATATTCCCACCTCATGGGGTCCTTTGGTCCATAAATTCTTTGGAAAATCCTCCTGTGTGTTTTATGTCTCTTATTTCACCAATTGTGTCATCTGGGGCACTGCTCTTTCCTTTATCTGTACTGGACAGGGCATGCTCAACTGAAACACTATCTCCACCTTCTCTTCATCTTTTGTAGCAAACAAATCTGTGGCTGTTACTCCTGTCAGTGTTAGTATAGGATCGATGCATAGTATTGATCACCACGCCATGTTATTGTCATCTGTAGCAACCAGTATAACCATATCTTTTCTCACTACTACTTCCTCTAGGTATAGCAGTATGTGTATGTGTGTGTGTGCCTGGTGTGATGGTTGAGGGGCACCATGTTCTGAATACAAATTCATTTGACAGTCCCAAGACCTTTCCCTGTTTTCCTGGGACCCATCCTAGCAGTACTTGCACTCCATGGAAGAACATCTCTGTGTGCGTGGGTATCCCTCTCAAAGTTCTGTGTGCATAGTAAGCTTCTATCAACACTGCCTCCCTGGCTGGTACATCCAAGGTGTGGTGCATACCATCCCTTCCTATGAAAATTAAGTTGTGGCATTCAATTTGTTTAACAAATCTCTTCCTAATATATTAATAGGTGTGTCTTTTTAATACAATTATGACACTACAATATGTTGCGTCCCTATTGTCAGTGGTCATTCATTTGCTAGAAGAACCGCTTAGATGGTCCCCCGAAAAGACTTGCATGTCCAATTTTTTGTTGGATAATGGGACCCTCCTTCTTTTATACAGGATCTGGCTGCTACAGTATCCATTAAAAAGGAAAAGTCCCTCCAAAATATTGACCGACCAAGGCTGCATTTTTATGAGCAAACTCATGGGGGGGTTAAAAAACTGTTGCATATTATCACACTCCAAACATCAGTTTATCATCCACACACAGGTGACCTTGTAGAAAGATTTAATAAGACACTGAAAACCATCCTGCGAAAATGGGTGGAACAAGATGCCAGAAATTAGAATCAAATGATTCTCTGGGCTTTATTTGAAGTTAGAAAACACCCTGAGGCCTCCACAGGATTCTCCCCATTTGAATTACTCTATGGGGGGGGGGAACTCCAGGATGTACTGGATATGTTGAGGGAAACTTGGAAGGAGAGAGAAGAAGCCTCAATACCAGTCTCCCAAACTGCAACTAGGCTTAATGAACACTGGTCGGCTGTTAGATCTTTGGCACAAACCCATATGGCCAAAGCACAAGAACAACAGAAAACCTCTTATGACAGAAAAGTCTCTGAGATCTTTTTCCATAAGTCAGAAAGTATTAGTGGTATTGCCCACATCTGAGTACAAACTTATATTTAAGTGGCATGGACCATATGAGGTGTTGGAACAAATGGGACTGTGTAACTATACAATTCCCAGCGTGATCGTCACCTAAAAACACAGATCTATCATATAAACCTTTCAAAGGAGTGAAGGGAAAACCTGTCAGAGTTCAATGCCATGTAATTATCTTGTCTGTTACCAGAGGATTTGGATAATATTGACTTTATTTCCCCTGATCTTAGTACTAACCAGAAGCAAGATCGTATAAGACAGTTCACTGATGTGTTTAAAGAAGCGCTTGGAAAACTGTAGGATATTTACCATCACATACGCACTCTGGAAGGCAAAGTGGTACATTTAAAACCTTACTAACAACCGAGTCCCGAAAAGATACCATTATCCAGGAAGTTAAGCAAATGCTTGTGGCCAATATAATTGAACTGTATAATAGTCCTTGGTCCTCCTCTATCATGTTAGTGGCAAAACCTGATTGAAGATGGTTCTGAATTGACTTTAAAAAGGTAAATGCCATCTCTGCCTTTGACGCCTACCCAATGCCATGCATTGACAATCTTATTCACTGGTTGGGTAATGCTGTCTACCTGTCAACAATAGATGTGAACAAAGGCTCAAAGGCTATTGGCTGATGCCACTGTATTGACCTGACAAAGAAAAAACTGTGTTTGCTACTCCCATAGGATTGTTTCTGTTTAAAGTATTGTCATTTGATCGGCATGGAGCTCCTGCAACATTTCAGAGATTGATAGATAACATTTTACATCCTTACTTGAACATTTGCTGAAGTTATATAGATGATATTGTGATACACAGTCAAACATGGGAAGATCATCTGCATCACCTTTACACAGTCATGAGAGGGTTAAGAAAAGCAGGGCTAACCCCAAGCCCCAGAAAATGCAAACTGGCTCAATCGGCAGTTTAATATTTAAGGGTTTTTTGTGGGTAATGGTACTGTTCAACCACAACAGGAAAAGGTTAGAGCTGTCCTCAATACCCCGACACAAACAAAACCAAAAAAGTCCTGAGAGACTTTCTGGGATTAATCGGCTACTACTGTCGGTTCCTTCCAAACTTTTCAAGCAAAACCTCTCGATTAACAGACAAAATGAAAAATGCTGAGCCTCAAAAGATCAGATGAGATGAGACAGATGATATTTGTTACACCACTTTAAAACAAGCCCTATGCCAGAGCCCCATTTTAAAAGTAGCAGACTTCTCTAAGGAGTTCATCCTAAAAACTGACACTTCCTTAATGAAACTGGGGGCTGACTTATCGCAAAACCATGATGGACTGGTGCACCCTATATTGCACATCAGTCAGAAGTTGTTTGCCAGGGAGAAGAACTACTCAGTGATCGAACTTGAGGCACTGGTAATTAAATGGGTGATGATGAATCTCAAATACTACATCTTGGGTCATAGATTTTGACTAATCACAGACAAATTCCGATTAGTGTGGATTAGTCAGAGAAAATAATCCAATCCACGGGTTATGCTGTTGTTCTTGGACCTTCAACCCTATTGCTTCACAGCGGAACAACAGAAGGGTCAAGAGCAAGGTAACATGGATTTTCTCTCCCAGTTTCCATGTGAAACCTCCCAGTCCATCCCGCAAAGGGGAAGGTTATGTGAGAATCCTGAGGGCATCTGCATACCTGATCCACTTGGATCCTCTTCTCAGGTGGCCAGGGGAAGGCCATCACTCTTGGATCCTGAGCCTAGGGGTTTAGATGAGAGGAAGGGTCACCTGGGTGCAGTACTGGGGATAGGATGTATTTTGGTGAGGCATGGTACCCCCCTTCCCTTGTAATAATAAACCCTATGCTCTCCCTACCTTCATAGGTTATTGACAGCCATTCCCTCTTATTTCCCCTCAGTCATATAACTCTAGTACTGGGACGAGGAAGAGGCGACTAGGAGTGGTACACACTAACATTCAGTTACACCACTCTGGTACTGGGATGAGGAGGATGCCTGGAAACTATTGTGAGGGTCAAGCATGTCCAGAAAACACCAGTAATTGTAGTCAGGCAATTGAACTTGAACTTGAGGGCTTGCACCTGCAACCTGTTAACAGGTCACAGGTGCATACAAGGTGGATCCACCAGTAAGGAAGGGGAAGTCAGCAGGAGAGATGCCGGGCTGGGAGAGAGGGGCCTGGGAAGGGACAATTCCTGCCCAGAAGGGGGCTTCTGAGGAGAGTCCTGCCTGGAGGCAAGGGAGCCAGTGATTGCAGAAGAGAGACTGTGAGGCCGGGCATGACCAGGAAGTGAGAGGTGCAGAAATGCCAGAGTCTCCACTGCCTTGTGCCCACATCCGGAGCTGTGGGGCACGGAAGACTTCCAGGTGCTTCAGGCCACCGGTAGCATCTGCGGGTGAAGAGCGGAGCTACCGGCAACCACCAGTGAGGTTCTCAAGAGGCGAGCGCTGCTCGCAGCACTCCAGAGAATTGTGCAAGGAGCCGAAGAACCTCAGAAACAAGACAAGAGAGGATGTCCAGAAGGGCAGCCAAGGACAGGTGAGTGAATTGAAGGGAACACTCATACTGGGGCACTCCTAGGGCTACAACTGGGCATATGGTAACGCCAGATGAACTGAAATTTGTGTGTATTTGATGGTGAACTAAAGGAAAGATTTACAAGCATTATTGAATACCAAACTAACGGAAAACTTTGATAAGCCTACGCATGAAATGAAAGCATGTGTGAAATGTTTGTAATGAACATTTAAAGACAAAGAATGAATGATGTGCACTTACAAAGATTGTGAGTTGTGTGGAATAACACACTGTGGCAAAGCCAAGAGACTGGCAATGAGAATCCAGAGCCTGTGAACCAAAGCACAGGTGCAGTGAGAAAGAAACCTGTGTGGGCAAGAAAACCTAATGTTATTGGTTGCATGACCTGTAATGGGTGGAGAGTTTGGTCCGATAACTACACCTAGACTGCAAATACCTTGTCTGGAAAAGCCAAGGAAGTAAACAAAAAGAATCTCCACTTGTGAATTAGATTTCTGAAGATGTGAAATATAGCAATCTTTATTAACTATTGAAGAGCCTGCAGGATTAAAAAGGTTGACCTGGAACTGGTTTTGAGAATCAGGAGACAAACAGATTGTGGGTTTGCAAGGTGGAAGAGCTGACGTCTTGGTAAGGGAAACACCCAAGACTATGTGAGTTTTGCTATTGCCTTAGGGAATGGAACCCTGAGGCCTTTTCGGAACTGTGTTGTCTTTTTGGGGAAGGGAACAACGAGACACTTAGAAACCCCAGGGTTATTTGGAACGGCTTTGAACTTGGGAAAGAGGAGCTAAAAAGTAAACCCAGAGCTGGAGGAAGCTCACAACTTTATTTGGAACACTGTTTCTTTTGTTGCTGACATCCCTACACATTGCTTAGCTTTAGTTGTGAGGGCAAGTATAGGTTTTCGACACAGACTTTTAAGCTGAACTTACTGACTCAGGCTATACTTAGTTTCTTTAGGTAGGTAAATCCCACCCTATCATAGGGACAGTTATGACTTACTCCATCCTGGACATTCAAGTAATAACAGTGTCTTGTTTGAACCTTGAATCTTTTGTCTGTGTCGTGCTTCATGATGCCTTTCCATTACCTAATCTTCTTCCTTCTACTCAATCTGCATTCTGTTTTCAGTATTCTACTGAAACTGCTATTCTTTCTGTATCTGATTACATTATTTATGCTCATCACTGTAAACTCTCTTCCATTCTGATTCTGATTGACTTCAGTGGCACATTTGACACTGTGGATCAGTCTACTTTACTATCAACTCTTTCTTCCCTTTGGTTGCTGATTTTTTTCTAAAATGGTTTTCCTCCGATCGTGCAAATCATTCTTTTTCTGTTTTCTAGATGGGTGTAACCTCTTACTTTTCCTCCCTCTCTCTCTCTCTCTCCCTCTTTCTCTCTCTCTCTCATGGTGTTCCTGAAGGTTCCGTTTGGTACCCTGTCTTATTCACGCTTTAATATCGCATGACTGTTTTCTCTTATCACTGACTTCGGTTTTCCAGTGCACTTTTCATGTTGACGATATCCAGATTTCCTTGTCTTCTCCTTAATTTAATGACTATCCACTCTCACCTGTCTTTCTGTCTTGCGGCCATTTCTTCCTGGATGTCTTCACATTTTCTTTGTTTAAATTCAAAGAAAACTGAAATCTTATGTTTTCTCTCTTCTAAAATCTCTCTGCCTCTGGCGATATTATTTCTTCCTCTGTCTCTTCCCTTATCGTCTCAGGTATGTAATCTTGGTGTCTTATTTGATCCTTCTCTTTCCGATCGCTCTTGTCATTTTCATTTATTTAACATTAAGAAAATGTGTCCCTTTTCTTCTGCAAAAACGCTGCTTCAAACCTTTGCTTTGACCCATTGTACTATTGTTGTTCACTTTATGTTGGTCTCACAAAATCTGCTTTTGCACATTGCGCTTGCTTCTTCACTCTGAGGTTCGGATTATTTTTAATCTTCCCCAGTCTTCCCATATTTGTGAATTTTTGGCTCACCTTAAGTGTCTACCGGTTCAGCAGTACTCTGAATTTCATTTTCTCAGTCTGGTCTTTAAATCTATTCATGTACTTACTCTTATCTGTGAGCTTTGATTTCACTTTACCATTCACCACGTAATCTTCGCTGTGCATCTAGGTTCCTTATTTCTGTTGCCCATCCTCCTTGTGCTGCTTCCCGCTTTCATTCTTTTCAACTGCTTGCTCCCAATCTGTGGAATTCTTTACCTTTGGACATCAGCTCTTGTTCTAATCTCTCACACTACAAAACATGTATAAAAATACATCTCCTTCACCTCTTTTTCCCTGAATAATGTTTTGGAACTCTTTTGGTAACTCAGTTTTGTGACTATTCTCTATTGTTGTACTGTTCCTTTAGTCTGTGAAATGCTTTCTATAAAAGCCTATATAAATGCAGTAAATAAATAAATAAGAGATAGGATTGCATTTATAGGAAAAGGAATTGTGATTAGTTCGGTTTGGCCAGAGGAGCAAACTTTCTCCTGCCAGTTGAACACTTTGAGATTAAATTGGAATAAGTACATGGATTTCTTTAACCGTTAGTAAAAGGCTTTGGGATTCTATAAAGATATTACATAGGCATGCTTGTACCTGCTAGGAAAATGCTTTAAGAATGAATAAGGATGAATATGTGACAGGCTTTAATCTGCCAGTAAAAGGCTTGGGGATTGAACAAGGATACTTACAGGGGTAGGCTTTGCCCGTCCACTAAGACATGTTTGCGACTCAATAAGGATAGTTACATGGGCAACCTTTCACCTACTAGTAAATGTTTTTGGACTGAATGACTGAGAGGAGGGGGGTGAGAGGGATGTAATGACATTCATTGCAACAGAATGATAAGGGCAACTGTCTTTCAATGTACTGCCCACTCACCCAGACTCCCTTCAGTTTCAGGTATTCAGAATTGATGATGTAAAGGGGGGAAGTGGGTTTTCACTCTGCATTTGTAAGCTGTGGGCTTAGAAGATTGTGTTATATGGGGATGAGTGTGATCAGAGGGACAATCATTAACATCTCATTTTAATGTACTGGGGCTAAACATTGTAAATCATAGAGAAAAACCTCATAATACCGGTGATGCTCTTCATGTATAGATTAAAAGGCAGTGGAATTTTTTGGGCACTGGATAAGGGAATAGAGAGGTATGTCCTTCCATCAATAACATTGGCGCAAAACGTTGTGCCAAATGAAATCAGGATTTTAGAGTCAAATGTATTTTATTGTAGAATATTGTATTGTTATATGGGATGTAAATGATTCAAATGTTATGTTTTCTTTTTGTGTAATGTTTGTAATAAACTATGTACACAATTTTAAAAATAAATGCTGCAAAATTAATGAGGATGCTAAATGGTCACACCATATTCACCTACTGACAGGTTTTTCTTTTGTGTTTTAGTGCTTTGTGGTGCCACACTCACCAGTACCAGTGGCACTCTGACATCACCAGGCTTTCCTGGCAATTACCCCGCCTCTACAGACTGTACCTGGATGATCATAGCCCCGGTCAGATACAAGGTAAGAATAAACTGTTCTGATGGCTCAAGACCGCACCAGTCACTGATTATGGCTCCTCAGACCACCGTTTTTCACAAGCATGACTTTCCAAGTTCCGGCATCAATTATTTAGTTTTCGCTCTTTCAATTATGGACTACATCTGGATGGGCATTCCAAGCTAATTGCAAAGTAATTCCAAGATCTGAGCATGCTTTGTCAATTTATGCACACACTCGCAGAAATGTATTTTGAAAAATCACTTGAAAGTCACAAAAGTATATAATGGTGAGGCCAAAAGTAATCATTTTCTGGTCTTCTGCAGATTTACTTCACTATGACTTCTTTCAACCTGGAGGGCCATCCAATGTGTATCTACGACTACTTGATGATATACAATGGAGGATCGTCCATCGCCCCCCTGATTGGGAAATTTTGTGGAGCTACCCAGATAGCTGCATTTACATCCACTGGGAGCACCTTGATGATCCAGTTCCACAGCGATTTGAACGTTTCATTGTCTGGCTTCATGGCCCAGTACTCATTCGGTAAGCATTGTTCACACCACTCACCCTGAAAACATCATTGAAAGGCATGAGTGAGCTATAGTAGCAAACATTGTGCACACAACACTATTTACAGATTGTAATCAGTCTGATGTGAGATTGTAAAAAGGAAAAAGCCCCCTCACACAGTCCACCTCTTGATGGCTCTTCCTTATGGGGTCCTCCCTGCTTCAAGAGGCCTTCTTAATGTGTACGGTGGATTATTGTCAAACTCTACATCCTCCAAACCACTCTTTGCCAAAACTCCTTATAGCCTGATACATCACTGGTTGTGTGTATATCCTGCAAATAAAGGAGACCCATCCAGACACACCACATTTTTTCAAAACAGATTTTAGAGCTCAGAAAAAAGGAGGGAGATAGTCTTTCACAATGAAAAATATAATGCAATGACCAAGGTCTTGTAGTTTACAGGAGATGGATGTTTGTCTCCTTGCTAGAAGGACCTATGTAATTTTAAGATAATGGAAGGTGATGAGGCTCAGATTCTCTACACTATAGTGTGAACCCCGTCACTGCTTCAATCTGTTTGGAGACAGTCATAGGGATGAAGTGTGACATTTTGCAATACAATATATCCCTCTAAGCACAATAGCAGGACCAACTTACATTTCTAATCAGCTTTTTGACTAATAGTAATGGATTGCAAAAGAAATATCAGTCTACTAGCTGTTCCCAGGTATCATGAGCTGAGATAATGCTCTCTCTCTCTCTCTCTCTCTCTCTCTCTCTCTCTCCCTCTCTCTCTCTCTCTCTTACTCTCTCTCACTCTCTATGACTTCAATCTCACAATCTATCTCTCTCTGTCTCTCACTCGCTTCATTCTCTTTTTCTAGCTGCCACCCCCTTTCTGTCTCGCTCTGCCTATACCTATACCTCTGCCTCGATGTGGATGACGATTGCGTTGTCAGGTGCGTGTTTGGTAGAGCCACCTCAGCCATTCCTGAAAGAAGCACAGTTAAAAAAAAACACAGATGAGTTGGGGCACCTCTCAGATACCATTGAGGTAGAAAGGGGGGTAAGACAAGGGTGTTTAGGGGCCCCACTATTCTTCATTCTCTTCCTAGCAGACATAGGCATATTGTTGTAATTGCCTGCATTGGCCAGCCCTATGTTGAATGGAAGGAAAATCTTCTGGCTGGCCTATGCAGACAATATGGTACTGCTACATAGAATACCAATTGGGCTCCAGCGTTTGTTAACCAGGCTGAGTGAGTACGCGGGAACTAATAGGCTTCCTATAAATCCTGCTAAATCAAACATCATGGTTTTCAAGCCCCCTCAAAAAAAAGGTCAAATATTCAAACTGGGATTTAGATGGACAAAGGATACAAAGGGTAGAGATGGTCAAATATCTGGGCTATAACATCCATGCCTCCCCTGCCCTATACAAAGTTGAGAATCTCAGCAAAACAAGGGTACTGGTATGCTTGGGGTTAGCCAGTGTGAAGTATAAATGAATTAGAAGTGTTCACTCGGTCTAGACCCCCATAACCTAAATGGATATCAATTTTGCATGCAAATATGTGTACTGAAACACTCCTTGACAATGAACAGATATTCAGAAAGATTGATGTTAAACCTTTATATCAAAAAATGGTACATATAATAAAATCCAACTTGGAAGGGCATATACAATCAAAAACATAAATGTAGATCTTCCATTAGTAAATTGAGTATTGAAACTTTCAAACAATCAGAAAAATTTGAGAATTAGTACATCAAAAAAGAATACACAAACAAAATAGAAACACAATTTTCAATATTGAAAAAAACAGTTATTTATCACTGGGATGCTTAGATTAAATCAGAAAGCAAAAACACAGAGTGATGAGTACAACTGTACCTCTATTCAAAATAATAAGAAATAGAGCAAATAAGCAGTATTCTACAGTGATTAGAATCAATTCCCAAAGCTGAGGATGATATTGTCGGGATAGGGTCTGCCAACGCTACAGGGGGAATAGATAAGCAACATGAAATGTGGTTGCTTTACATAGGTGACATGATCCCATCAGTGGAAAATGCCACATGAGCAAGATGGTCCTGGTGATCCACAAATGTTGCTGTGAAGGACCTTGTTTCCCCTCTGATATAAGAAAGCGTTTCGGTGGAACAGAATTGGTAAATAGGTACTTTTCATGCGAAGAGAATGTATTCCGCCTTCATCAGGGCGATAATTAGCAGGACCCTGCGTAGGTGAAAAGCGGAGAGAGGAAAAAGAAAATGGAAAAAAGAAAAAAGGGGGGATGAGTCACCAGAATAGATAAAAACGTAAAATAAATCAAACATGGAGGTGGATCTATACAGAATTACTTGGCATGCAAAAGTAGGGATTTAGTCAAGGAGACAGACTTCGATCCTAGTCGAGTCTGAGGTGTATCTCATAGCCACATACAAACAAGCCCCTATGTGGAGAGGGAAGTCTCGGGAAAAGTTCCGATGAATCTCCCCCCAAACAGGGGGCAGAGAGAACAGATTGTGGCATTGGGTCCCCTTTGGAAGAGTAATGCAAGGGTCACTAGCTGCTGCCCGCCGGTCAGAAAGCCAAGGTCCAAGCGGGTGAGGCAGGACAGGCTAGAGGGGTAATGATAAACTTATCTAGAATGGATGGAATGGATGGGAGCCGTGGAAGGCTGAGAGAGCAGGTGCTTGTCGCTGAAGCAGGGAAATGGGAAGGTCCATATGAATTTCTTAATGGTCCATAGGTCATCAACACTGGACAGAGCAGTTCGAACCTGAGGGAGGGGAGTAACCAGCAATGAATGGAAAACCGTTTGTTGGGACCAGGGGAATCCAAGGAAAATGCTGGGCACGATCTGGTCAAGAAAGGAAATTACCTGGGCAGTGTCTTCTCAGGAGGAAGTGAAGAGAGGAAAGAACGAGGACCGCCAATTGATCCGTGGCTGGAGACGTCTAGGTCCACGTCAATGTACTTGTGGATGGACCCTGTAGTCGGTAAGTATTTGTAGCGGTAATTGTCCCCGAGCACGGTGCCGCGTAGGTGGCTGACATGAGGAAAAAGGAGGAGCAAAGTTAATAGCTATGAGCCCCTACAGACATCTGGTGTTAGGTGCACGTTAGGAGAACTGATTCTGTTGAGAAGTGTCCTCACCATGTATTAGTGGGTAAAATGGCAAGATGCAAACAGAGGGGGGGGGTTTGGGGGTTTTGCAGAAAGACTTGCCTGAATTGATGAGTGGCGACGCTCGTAGGACGTGGCCAAGAGGTGTGGATGAAAGCCGCGAGGTGTCTTGCTCTTCTGGCGGCTGCCGTATGAAATGCGGGCTATGGCAACGGTGTACCGAAGAGGACTGGTTGTCTTAGCAACCGTAGGAAGTGTGCCTCTAAGACGTAATGGAAGCTCGCGCTACACCCAATCGGGAACTGCCTTCAAGATGATTGGCAGGTGGGTGTGCGCTGGTGTTAGCCAATGGCGGTGTGGGTTGGTGGAGCGGCGGAGCCAAAAGTTTGGCTCACGTGGGGCCCAATAAGGACCCGCCCAAGAGGGTGATTGGCAGGTGGGTATGCGTTGGGGCCAACCAATGGTGGCAAGAAGGGGGCGGGGAGTAACGGACCCGTGCTTCGTTCGTGACTAGAAAGGTTGCCAGCGCCCTGAGGGCGAGTGATAGCCCGTCATCCTCACGCACACTTCGTGCGGAAATAGATCTGGGATCTAATTCAAGTCGGATCGGCTGAGATAGCACATAGAGAGGTGTTGGTGTCGCTTGTGATGTATGCCTAAAGGAGATCAGGTATGCCCCTGGAAAGTGAAACACTGCTAAAGATCAGCTGCATGATAAAAAATGCAGTGGTGACTGACTCCCTATGGGCCATAGGGATACCGGGGAGACGGGATCTGTGAGGTCCTGTCATGGCTGGGGTTTAAGGGGTGGGGGCCCCTGCAGTGGGGGAGAAATGGAAGATGTGACTAAATGCGTCAGAAGTGGAAGCAGGACCCTGAGGTAGTGTCAGGGAGGGTCCAGGGCTGAAAAAAGCCAGATCATGCATGTTTCCTGCGGGAGTGGATGAAGAGGTCACTATAGGTTCGGTGGTCTTCAAAAGGGGGTTTGTTCATTGAGACCGTGTTCCAGTGAGTCAAGTCTGTAGATCCATCTTCTTTCCAACTCTGAGAGTCTGATTGGTATATTCTGACCCGTGTGAATTCTGTCCAGGACCCACCACAGGATGTCATCTGGGGTGTGGTGGTTGGCCAGGTAGTGTGCGACCAATGGGGAAGTAAGATTTTTGCATCGAATTCGGGAGCAGTGCTCCGAAATGCGAGTACCGATTTTGTGCATGGTCTGTCCTACGTAACGAAGGCCGCATGGGCATTCGATGCAGTAAATAACTTGATTGCTTTTGCAATTGGATAAGTTGTTCAAAGTCCATTGTTGGTTGCCAAACTTGAATGTAAGGATCTTCTTTGTAAATCTGCAAACTGAGCAAGAACCACAGGGGTAGTGACCTGTGGTTTTGCGTAAATCCCAAAGACCGGTGCGCGGTGAAGGTTTGGAGAAAGGGGAATGAACCAAGTGTTCCCTAATGTTTTTTGCTCTCTTGAAGGTGAACCTAGGTATGGGTTCATCAATTAGTTGCAATCTCACTATTGGCCAGTATTTTTTTATAACTTTTTTGAGATTAAAGGTGTTTGGACCATGTGTGACCACACAGGTGAGTCTTTCCTTGTTGTGTGTGACTGATTCTGGCCTCAGTGTTAACAAAGAGTCTCTGTTAGTGAATCTGGCTCTTTTGGAAGCGGTGTTCACCAATCTTGTAGGGTAACCGCGTGAGCGTAATCTGGTACCAAGTGCGTCTGCATTGGCATAAAAATCCTCAAGGTGGGTGCAGTTCCGTCGGATCCTCAAAAATTGACCGTAGGGAAGGTTTTGTTTTATGCGTTAGGGGTGATCACTCTGATAGTGCAGAAGGGTATTGCGATCAGTGGGTTTTCTGAAGAGATTACAAGCAAGTTTGTTTGACAGGCATGAGATCTCAAGATCCAGAAAGTGTGTCAACATTGTGCTATGCTCCATTGTGAATTGAATGTTGTTATCACACGAGTTGAGCCATGTTAAGAAACCTTGAAGGGATGTGCTATCTCCTGTCCAAATGAAGATGATGTTGTCTATATATCGATGCCAATGGGAGATATTGGCCTCCCATTGGTTAATCTGGTTGTAGATGTATTGGTTCTCAAATGAGGCCATGAATAGAATAGCTAAACTAGGAGCAAAAGTGGCCCCCATAGCTGTACCTTTGATTTGAAGAAAGAACTGATTGTCAAAAGTGAAAATGTTTTTGTTGAGGGCAAAAGTCAGCAGTTCAATAATGAATTCAGGATTGACTCGGTAGGATCCTGGTTGGGCATATTCACGAATGAGATGTTCATATGCACAATCTATGGCTCTGTCTTGTGGTATGGAGGTATATAGTGCCTTGATGTCCATCGTTACCAAGATCTGTTGGGAACTGTTAAATGGCAAATTTTCAAAAACCTGGATAGTGTGCATGGTGTCTCTGAGATATGATCTAGTTTTGCTGCTTAAAGGTTTGAGAAAATAATCGATGAATTGTCCTAATGGTTCCAAAATAGAGCCGCACCCTGAGACCATGGGAGGATTGTGTACGTTTTTGTGAATTTTGGGGAGGGCGTACAGGCAAGGTGTGCGGTTCAAAGAAGTGGTCAGGAAATTGGATTCTTTATCTGTAATCCAATCTCTGTCCCGAGTGTAGGAGACCATTTCAGAAATTGCTGTTTTCATATCTGTAGAAGGGTCCTTCTTGAGTGTTTGATAACTGGTTCTGTCATTCAGTAAAGTCATGATCATGTCAGTATATTGGTCACTTGTCATGAGGACAATGCCACCCCCCTTGTCGGCCGGTTTGATTATCATGTCCCTATTGTTAGATAGGTCTTTCAGAGCTCGTCTCTCACCTGAGGTTAGGTTATGCTGGGTTGTATGTTTGGTCCTTTTTAGTTTTCTGATGTCTTTCAGCACACATTTCTCAAACGTGCGTAGATCATCAGCTATTTGTCTATCTGTGGGTATAAAGGATGATTTGGGATGTAAACCCGTGTCGGGATCAATCTCTTGTTCAGTATGGTCCTATACAAAGTTGAGGCCAAGCTCAGAGTGAAAATAGCGCAGGGCACAGCACAAATGCTCAAACTGGACCACAAGTTCTGCAAGTTCTCTATCTCTCTGTCGATCAGATACTATTTGGCAAAAATAGTTCCATTAATTCTTTATGGGCTGGAGGCTAGACCCCGGCTTTGGTTTACTAACTGGGGTGTATTCGAGGGTAGGCTATGGAAGAGGGTACTAGGTCTCCCTGCCTGCACACCCAGTGTGAGCCTTAGATTTGAACTGTGCCTAAAATCACTGGGATGTATGGCAAATTGGAGGTTAATCACCTTATATCGGGAGATCATTACTGGAAAAAAGACTACTCTCTACGGGGACATTAGGTGTCATATGTCAAATTCTAGATCCACAATATTGGCATCATTAGAGAGTAAGGTCAGAGAATACCTCTCTAAAATTGACCTCGATATAGACACCCTCATTTGCAACCCTTTAAAAATTAAGAAGAAGCTTGAATCCATTGATTGGATAGAAACAGTTGAGAAAGTAAGAATGGTCTCTCCCACAAATCCCTTTTTACAGGGTGAGAAAAAACTAGGTTGCCTTTCTAGTTATCTCATGAAATCTCCTGAGAGCTCAATACGCAATGATTTCTTAAGAATAAGGTTAAGCCTGGTATACTGTGGAGAAGTGCTGGAAAAGAGAAAACAAGGAGATAGAGCAAAGCAGCTCTATATAGTCTGCACTAACCCAGCAAAACAAACACTCTGGGACCTGCAGATGGATTGTGAAGGGACATGGAACCCACGTCTAGTACTCTTCAGGAGGTTTGTGCGATATGAATAAAATCTTGTCTCTGAATTTTTTTGGGACAGATTGGTATCGGGCTCTAATGCTGCACTAATATCTGCGGTGGTACGTGTGTCTGAAAATCTGTGAAATCATTGCCTAATATCTGTAGCCATAAAAATGGAAAAGGGTTGAGGATTAAAAGGTAGATTTTGTTAAGTGTAAAGTTGTCAATTTGAGAGAAAAGTAGTTTATAATTTGATACGTTTGAAATGTTGTTCTTACTGACTTATATTGTGTTTTGTAGATATTTTTATGCTTTCTTAAAGACTCGTTGAGTCATAAACAAATTAATAAAGAAAAACACAGAGATCTTTAAAGAGGGAGAGTGCTGATATACTATTGTTAGAATTAAACGAACATGCCTTGGCACTCGTTCTAGGAAAGGTCCAATGATTTTAATAAAGGCATGACCGTTTCAAAAGCTTTTGGGAGACAATGATGTGTATTCTCTGCAAATGAAGCTTTAATAAAAATGATGATTGCAGTCACATGGTGTACTGGCACTTTTTCAAACATTACATTGTTAATTTCTAATGATCACTTCCAGTATTTATTGTAGTCATATTAAGAACATTACACTTGTCTTGGTGTGCAAAGCACATTAGCAAATCCCAGGATAAACATATACATTATTTTCTGATAGAAGGCAATAATTCCAAGATGGACAGTCTAGTACAATTCACTTTTAATTTTAGAGAATATCCCTATTGGAAAGGAGAAGGGAACAAACAGAATTAATGTTACATCCTGACTACTTTGCATAAAGTCAATGAGCATTGTGGCAACATAAGAATGACCCTAGATTTTTATATTTGACAAATATGTCTGCAATACGCTTTAACCACTATTTATATAATGCACTATGGTCTTGGTGCTCATTTCATTTCCAGAATACTCACCCAAACAATATAATCTTTGTAACCATAAAATGTGTATACTCTTTCAGGCAGACTGGCATTTGGGTGGGAGAATAACATGGCTGTGTCATTTGTCTCTCCATTGGGGTCTCGTCTAGCTTCTTGTATGGTTTTGGGAGCTTTGCAGAATTTTAGAAGAGGATGTGTTGGGTCTTACGATGAAGATGTCTGTATGTGGCAGCCTATGTGTATGCAAATGAAGCCTTAGAGAAATATATATATATATATATCTGGGCTGATTCTCAAAAATGAATGCAAATGTAAAAAGTGCATCATCTGTGCTTTTTTCAATTGATTTATTTTTGAGAATCGGCCCCTATATGCATAGCATTGTACAAATGTGCAGATAACCTTATTCATAATGGTGAACTGTGTATTGCTTGGGGGCTGTGCAGCAGCGCAAATATTTTTTTATTTTTTCTGCTTATAGCGTGAACCTAGATCAAGAGCATCTAAGCGCTTTACAACAGGATTGCACCAGAATTGGGATTTGCATTTTATGCAGTAATGCAGTACTCTTGGTGGATGGAGAGAGTGATTATAGGCAGGTATTGGGAGTGGGGGCTGATTTGATACTGAAACAAAAAATAAAAGCATTTTTGTCCCTGCTTACGGGATGGAAATGAAAGTGCGACAGCAGGGGCTCACCCCGCTACTGTGCCACTTAGAAAATGCATAACAAGGTTAGGATTGATCATGTCATACAATGTTCATCCCAAAGCATGTTCCAAACAGACGCAGGAGGATGTCCTATTTTCCAGGCATTTTAAAGTGAAACTCTTTTCAGGATACTGGATGAGCTTTAAAATGTGCAATGGGGATACATTAGGGCATTTGAATGTGTGCATCTATGATTTAGCATCTATGATGCGCACCTTCAAATGCACAATCAACTCAGAGAGACTAGAGGTAATATTTTCTACGACCAATAGTGAACAGCCCTCTAAAAAACAAGAACTTTTAAACAATACACAATGTTCACTTGGTCCCTTGCTTCCCCAAGTCCATAGAAAAGTTTAACCCTACTATATGAGATCAGTCACCATTAAATTCTCATAAACTGCACCACATTTTATCAAAAATAGTTATTTATTTTTCATATTTCAACAAGTAAAAAAGCTTTTTATCTTTTTTTCTTTTTTTCATAGCTCCATTTTTATGGAGAGTTGTTCAAGTGTTATAAAAAATCACAAAATCTACAACATTGCGAAACAATATCGCTGTGTACATTTAATCTCATGTATCTTTTGACCATTTAACATTTCACAGAATTCATTTCTTAACCTGGATCTTCAAGGTGCTTACCTCTATCATAGAGCCAAGCAGCTTAGTCCGTAAAAACCTTTCACTTCATCTTCATAAAACCCATGCTTACTTTCATACCACATTCAAACCATACCCGACATGTTTCATTCCTTCCACACTTCCACACTAATCACAAGGAAATTCTTCAGGGGTAAAAATTTAAACAACATTCAATTAAATGTACAATCATAATAGTCTTCTTATAGACTTAGGGGCCGATTCATGGAACAAACGTGCGCCGAAAATCTACGCGCAAGCCGGCGCAAGCAGGCGCAAGCGGAAAAAAAGAGGCGCACGCGTGCGATTCATGGAAGTCCCTGCGCGTATCTTCCTCGGGATGTGCGCCAAACCCGTGCATGGCGCACACGTCACTGCAACATCGCGAAAGGCGTGCGCGACGCGCACAGTGAAAGCGCACAACCTCAGCGCACACACCAGAAAGTGGGCGGGACATGGGGCGTAACGCGCGGAATGGGGAACAACACGCGAAAATAAGGGCGTAACTGGGGATGTACTGCAGGGAAGCAGACGGAACGCCCACACGCACTCGAACCACACGTATTCATGGAATCGAATAGGGCAAAGCCACGCACAGCCAAAGACACGCACAAGCTGAAACACGGCCGCCACACGAAGGCAGGCGGTAGAGTCCCAGCGCATCAAAAAAGTGGCGCGCGGGAAGTTAAATACGCGATTGGCCTGGGTACGTGTATTACAGGGGTGCGCGAGAAAATCTACACGCGATTGGCCTGGGTACGTGGATTTCAGGGGTGCGCGAGAAAATCTACACGCGATTGGCCTGGGTACGTGGATTTCAGGGGTGCGCGAGAAAATCTACACGCGATTGGCCTGGGTACGTGTATTACAGGGATGCACGAGAAAATCTACACGCGATTGGCCTGGGTACGTGGATTTCAGGGGTGCGCGAGAAATGCTACACGCGATTGGCCTGGGTACGTGGATTTCAGGGGTGCGCGAGAAAATCTACACGCGATTGGCCTGGGTACGTGTATTACAGGGGTGCGCGAGAAATCCTACACGCGATTGGGCCTGTGCGGGTGGGGCAGTGTATTACGTGGGTGTGCGGGAAGTTGAAGAGGTGAATTGCCAGTGTGGGTCCTCCCAGGTCTCCCCTCTACCCCCTCCACGACCTCTGCAGGCAGCCCACACCACAGGGGACTACCCTGCACCCCTGGTCATGTCCCGCAGGCAGCCCATCCACCATGGGCATGCCCCCCAGCCAAGCCACATGTCCCCTTGCACCCCCACCCCCCAGCACCGTGGGGCACCTGCCAGCAGGCCCCCAACCATGTCCCACTCATGTCCCCTTGCATCCCCACCCCCCAGTCACCAGGGGCAGCCTCCACCAGGCCCCCACCCATGTCTCCCACCACCCCCACCCCTCCAGTCACAAGGGGCAGCCTCCACCAGGCCCCCACTCATGTCCCCCTGCACCCCCACCCCCCAGCACTGTGGGGCACCTGCCACCAGGCCCCCAACCATGTCTCCCACCACCCCACCCCCCAGCAGGCCCCCACTCATGTCCCCTTGCACCCCCACCCCCAAGCAGGCCCCCACTCATGTCCCCTTGCACCCCCACCCCCCAGCACTGTGGGGCACCTGCCAGCAGGCCCCCAACCATGTCCCACTCATGTCCCCTTGCACCCCCACCCCCCAGCAGGCCCCCACTCATGTCCCCTTGCACCCCCACCCCCCAGCACTGTGGGGCACCTGCCAGCAGGCCCCCAACCATGTCCCACTCATGTCCCCTTGCACCCCCACCCCCCAGCACTGTGGGGCACCTGCCAGCAGGCCCCCAACCATGTCCCCTTGCACCCCCACCCCCCAGTAGGCCCCCACTCATGTCCCCCTGCACCCCCACCCCCCAGCACTGTGGGGCACCTGCCAGCAGACCCCCAACCATGCCCCCTTGCACCCCCACCCCCCAGCAGGCCCCCAACCATGTCCCCTTGCACCCCCACCCCCCAGCAGGCCCCCAACCATGTCTCCCACCACCCCCACCCCTCCAGTCACCAGGGGCAGCCTCCACAAGGCCCCCACCCATGTCTCACACCACCCCCACCCCTCCAGTCACCAGGGGCAGCCTCCACCAGGCCCCCACCCATGTCTCCCACCACCCCCACCACCCAGTCACCAGGGGCAGCCTCCACCAGGCCCCCAACCATGTCTCCCACCACCCCCACCCCTCCAGTCACCAGGGGCAGCCTCCACAAGGCCCCCACCCATGTCTCACACCACCCCCACCCCTCCAGTCACCAGGGGCAGCCTCCACCAGGCCCCCACCCATGTCTCCCACCACCCCCACCACCCAGTCACCAGGGGCAGCCTCCACCAGGCCCCCAACCATGTCTCCCACCACCCCCACCCCCCAGCAGGCCCCCACTCATGTCCCCTTGCACCCCCACCCCCAGTCACCAGGGGCAGCCTCCACCAGGCCCCCACCCATGTCTCCCACCACCCCCACCCCTCCAGTCACCAGGGGCAGCCTCCACAAGGCCCCCACCCATGTCTCCCACTACCCCCACCCCCCAGTCACCAGGGGCAGCCTCCACAAGGCCCCCACCCATGTCTCACACCACCCCCACCCCTCCAGTCACCAGGGGCAGCCTCCACCAGGCCCCCACCCATGTCTCCCACCACCCCCACCCCTCCAGTCACCAGTGGCAGCCTCCACAAGGCCCCCACCCATGTCTCCCACCACCCCCACCACCCAGTCACCAGGGGAAGCCTCCACCAGGCCCCCAACCATGTCTCCCACCACCCCACCCCTCCAGTCACCAGGGGCAGCCTCCACCAGGCCCCCAACCATGTCTCCCACCACCCCCACCCCCCAGCAGGCCCCCACTCATGTCCCCTTGCACCCCCACCCCCCAGCACTGTGCGGCACCTGCCAGCAGGCCCCCAACCATGTCCCACTCATGTCCTCTTGCACCCCCACCCCTCCAGTCACCAGGGGCAGCCTCCACAAGGCCCCCACCCATGTCTCACACCACCCCCACCACCCAGTCACCAGGGGCAGCCTCCACAAGGCCCCCACCCATGTCTCCCACCACCCCCACCCCTCCAGTCACCAGGGGCAGCCTCCACCAGGCCCCCACCCATGTCTCCCACCACCCCCACCCCTCCAGTCACCAGGGGCAGCCTCCACCAGGCCCCCACCCATGTCTCCCACCACCCCCACCCCTCCAGTCACCAGGGGCAGCCTCCACCAGGCCCCCACCCATGTCTCCCACCACCGCCACCCCTCCAGTCACCAGGGGCAGCCTCCACCAGGCCCCCACCCATGTCTCACACCACCCCCACCCCTCCAGTCACCAGGGGCAGCCTCCACAAGGCCCCCACCCATGTCTCCCACCACCCCCACCCCTCCAGTCACCAGGGGCAGCCTCCACCAGGCCCCCACCCATGTCTCCCACCACCCCCACCCCTCCAGTCACCAGGGGCAGCCTCCACAAGGCCCCCACCCATGTCTCCCACCACCCCCACCACCCAGTCACCAGGGGCAGCCTCCACAAGGCCCCCACCCATGTCTCCCACCACCCCCACCACCCAGTCACCAGGGGCAGCCTCCACCAGGCCCCCACCCATGTCTCACACCACCCCCACCCCTCCAGTCACCAGGGGCAGCCTCCACCAGGCCCCCAACCATGTCTCCCACCCCCCCACCCCCCAGCAGGCCCCCACTCATGTCCCCTTGCACCCCCACCACCCTGCAGGCCCCCACTCATGTCCCCCTGCCCCCAGGTCCTGACGAAACGCAATCATGGCAGTAATGGGCAGCATACCCAGCACAAACACCCAGCCAAGGATTGCATCCACCCACATAGTAGATGCAATTACATGATACAACCCCAATGGCAAGTATGTAAATGAACACATGTCCGTCACACACACATACACAATGGGTGCAAGTGAATGTCAAAACCCATATCATGACAGGCATGAAACCAATGAGAAAATACCACAAATGTAAGTAATAAATATATGTATTTGTTTGTTTGTTTGTTTATTTATTTGGTAATGCGCTCCGAGCCCGTGGGCATCTGGGCGCAGCAGTACAAGAGGGCTCGAAACTTAGTTACAAAGCCTGACACAGGCTGTTACAGAAGAACAGTGGTTGGTTACAGTAGGTGATACAATGCATATAGAATATCAAGTTTAAACGCAAAGAGAGCAGCATTATAACAGGTTGTGCCGTTACCACTAGGGTGAGGGACGTTGCATGTCGTTGTTGTGCAGCCATTTGAGAGCGTAGGATCTGAATCTTGTGTAGGGTAAAGGGCATCTAAAGTCGGGTGGGAGTGTGTTCCATGATTGTGCAGCTCTAACTGGGAAACTTGCGCCGCCCGCTGTGGTAAGTTTGAATCTGGGGACTTCCAGTAGGAAGGAATTGGCAGATCTCGTCAGTCGGTTGGAGGGTCTCCAGTTCATTCTTTCCGCTAGGTAGGGGGGTGCTTGATTGTTGAGGCATTTAGAGGTGAGGGAGATAGTTTTAAGAAGGATTCTGTCCTTTATCTTTAGCCAATGGGCTTCAATCCGATGTTTGGAGATATGGTCTCTGCGTGGGATGTTCAGAGCTGCTCTAAGAGCGTTATTTTGCAATCTCTGGAGTTTGTCAGTGACCGACTTGTTGGCACCTGAGTATAAGGTGTTGCAATAGTCGAGTCTAGACATGACAAGGGGATTGGCCAAGGTGAGGCAGCTGGCACTGGACAGGAAGGGTCTGGCGGCACGGATGAGTTTACACGTGTAGGTGGTTGAGGAGGCGAGGGAGTTCACTTGCTTTTTGAGGGTGAGGGTTGAGTCAAGGTAAAAACCCAACGTTTTGACCTCGCGCATAACCTTGATAGTATTGTTATCAATGTTAAATGAGGTGTAGTCCGGGGTGAGTTTGGATAGTTTGTGGTCTGAACCGAGGAGCAGGATTTCAGTTTTATCGTCGTTCAGGCAGAGGCCATGTGTGGCCATCCATGCTTGAATGAGGATGTAAATTTTGTTCACCAGAGCCAGGTCCACTTCGTAGTTGCCCGAAAGGGGTATGAGGATCTGGGTGTCATCTGCGTAATTAGTGTAGGTGACGCCCAGACTGTCCAACTTGTCGAACAATGGCTTGGTGAAGATATTGTACATAGTGGGTGAGACACAGGAACCCTGTGGGACTCCACATGTGATTTGGATGGGGTCAGCACAGGTAGTGGAGGAGAACACTCTCATAGTCCGGTTGGCTAGAAAGGATTGGACCCAAGCTATAGCGTCTCCTGTGAAGTTGGCAGCCAGCTTGAGGTGGTTGCATAAGACTGCATGGTCCACCAAATCAAAAGCTGCTGACAAGTCCAGTAAGAGTAGCAGCGCTGTTTTCCCATTATCCTTAAATTCCTCAATTTTGGTTTTGAGGTCTATCAGGGCAGTTTCCGTGCCATGGAGCGGGCGGAAGCCCGATTGGCGCGAGCCTAGTAGATGATAAGCTTCTAGGTACTCTTGAATTTGGAGATAGGCTACTCTGTCGATAATTTTTAGTAGGAAGGGCACTGTGGTAATGGGCCTATAGTTAGTCGGGATAGAAGGATCGAGGGTTTGTTTTTTGAGAAGGGGGAGGACCCAGGATTCTTTTAGGTTGGCTGGCACTGTGTTAGATTTGAAGGATGAGTTAATGAGCTTTGAGATGAAAGGGGCTAAGTCTCTGGCAGCGTCCTTTATTATTTGAGCTGGGCAGCTGTCGCCCTTACAGTTAGAGGGCTTCAGTGAGAGGATGGCCTTTTCAGTGTCGATGATGGAGATCGGTTTAAAGCTAAAAGGGGGGATAGTGGTAGGTTCAGTTACTGGAGGCAGTTGTTGATCAGTGAGAGAGAGGGCGTCTTTTTTGTTCGTTATTTTAAGTTGAAGGGTGGAGATTTTGTTAGATAGGGCATTCTGTATATTAGTGCACCATATCTTGTCCTTTGGGACCGTGTCAGATGGTTGGATAGGGGATTCCATTTCCCGGAGGATGGCAAATAGTTCCTTGGTATTCGATTTGGCATTGGTAATTCTGTCATTGAATACATTTCTTTTGGTGTTGATGATTTCAGACTTGTAGTGTTTTGTAGCTTGGGTTAACTTGGCTTTGTTGTTGTTAGTGGGCGAATTACGCCAGATGGTTTGGAGTTTTCGTTTCTGCTTTCTAAGGTCCTTAAGGTGGGGGGTGAACCAGGCGTTGAGGTGGGCTTCTTGCTTAGCTTTGCGTAATTTTGCAGGTGCAATGGTGTCTAGTGCGTGAGACATAGCTTTGTTAAAGGTGTCTACTAGTGTATCTGGGTCAGTGTTGTCCTTCAGACCGTTAATAGTGGGGAGGAGGAGGGGGATAAGTTTTTCTGTAGTAGTATCTTTTTTATTTCTGGTGGGGAGTGGTGGTATCATTTTGATAGTCTTGGGACTGGGGAGGTCAAGTGTGGCAGTGAAATTTATTAGAAAGTGGTCGGTCCATAGTTGAGGGGTGATGGAGGTGATGACTATGTTACAGTTGAGTTCTGAGACCCAGTCAAGGGTTCTGCCTTTAGCAAGTGTAGGGGAGAGAATTTTTTGGGTAAGGCCTTGGTCGTTTAGGATAGCTGTTATAGAAAGGGCATTTTTATTGCCTGATTCATTGAAGCCGATGTTGAAGTCACCCATCAGCAACATTTGCGAGTGTTTTTGGGTATTGTTCGCTATGAGGGTAGTAAGGTCATCTTCAAAGGTTCCCAGGGGACCTGGGGGCCTGTAGATCAGGTGAATGGCTAGCGTGCGGTTATTGGAGAGTTGCATTTTTGCTGAAAGTACTTCGCAGGAAGCGCAGGGGTGTGAGGTGGTGAGTCAGATAGGCAAGGTGGTTTTTGCGATGATTGCTAGGCCACCGCCTTTAGCATTAGGTCTGTCTACTCTGTGGATCTGGTAGTTGTCAGGTATGGCTAACATCAGTGAGGGTCCTGCTGCCTCATGGAGCCAGGTTTCTGTTACGGCAAGGAAGTCAATGCTACTGTTGTTCAGTATGTCAGCAATTTCAATTGCATGTGCTACCATGGATCTGGCATTGATAAGGGATCCAGTAAGAGTTAGGGTGTTGTTGGGAATGGGATGACTTGCGAGTCTTTTTGTGTGCTTATTTTGACTCTGGCGTATCTTTTGGTAGGGGTGAGTAGGAGTTAGGGTTGGAATTAAAGGTGTCGTAGCTAGAGTTTGCTTATCCATGTGTGTCTGTAAAGATGGAAATCTAGCAGTATTGTTCGTACTGTTTCTTTTAGGTTCGTAAATGCAAGGTAGCCTTGCCCTGAGTCTCAGGTTTCTATCAATGGGGGGGCGAGAGCTGAGGGTAGCAAAGGTCATGATTGTAGCTAGGAGGGTCGAGGAGGTCAAATTTCTACACATGGTAGTTAGTGTGGTCCGCAGATGCACTTTACTTTCCTTGTTTGGCTGAGATGTCTGGCTAGGGTGGCACAAAAAGTATAGTGCAGGTGGCTGGTTGAAGCTGGGGCTACGCCTAGTGGTAGAGGGCGTGATATTCACGAAGCGCAGTGTGGGCTAGAGTGCATGGTCTGTTAATGATGATGGGGCACAACACAATCAAGGTGGTCCGTTAGCGACCATAGGGCACAACACAGTTAAAGTGGTCCGTTAGCGACCATAAGGCACAACACAGTTCAAGTGGTCCGTTAGCGACCATAAGGCGCAGCACAGTTCAAGTGGTCCGTTGGCGACCATAGGGCACAACACAGTTAAAGTGGTCCGTTGGCGACCATAGGGCACAACACAGTTAAAGTGGTCCGTTGGCGACCATAAGGCACAACACAGTTCGAGTGGTCCGTTGGCGACCATAGGGCACAACACAGTTAAAGTGGTCCGTTAGCGACCATAAGGCACAACACAGTTCGAGTGGTCCGTTAGCGACCATAGGGCGCAACACAGTTAAAGTGGTCCGTTGGTGACCATAATTATTAAGATATATTTAATATATAATATATAATAATATAATATATATAATAATATATAATATATAATAATATATAATATTAAAGATGAAAATGAAGTAAAGAAATAAAACACACAACAATGGGGATGACAAAACAAATGGTCCATGTCCGAGAACTAATAGAAAAAATCAAAAAACAAAGGAATCCAAAAACTAATGTAGTCCAAAGCAAAATAATGGGGGGAAAAAATAAGGAAAAACCATTGCCTCATGGTGAACACAAATATAAATCCAACAAATGTTTTCCAAACATCAAACTATGTACAAGAATATCCCAGGGTCCATGAGCCCAACACCATAAATGAAACCTACTACTACTAACTAATAAAAAATATATATACAGAAAAGTGGCCATTGTCCGAGCGGTCCAAAAAAAACTTAAAAAATAAAGGAAACCTAACACTAACTAACTAAAAAACTATATACAATTGCAGCGGGCAAGTCCTGCGGCTCACTCTGTCATGTTGCCGGCCAGGGCATCATCGAACTCCATGTCGATGTCCCGGAGGCGGGACTCTGTCCTGGCCCCGAGGTCTCGCAGGGACAACCCCGTGTCCACCTCAAACTCCCTGCGAGCTTCCTCGAGGCACTCAGCCCGCCTCAACACCCGACGCATGGAGAACTCCGCCCTGACCATGGTGAGCCGCTCCTCTTCCGCCCGCTGCCGCTCCGCACCTATCCGCTGGACCAACTGCTCCCACACGGAAGACACTGCCATCCCAGGGTTCTCCTGCCCTCCGGCCGATGCCTGCCCCTCTGATCTTGATGGCCCCGAGCCATGATGCCTCCCACGTCGAGCCTGCTGCTGCCTCCGACGCCACTGCCTCTGCCAGCACGACGGCATCCAGGCTGATGGAATCCACCGATGCCGTCGTGCACGTGCCCTGCCAGATGATGCCGGCACATCCTCCATCTGCAGGGGGACAGTTGCTGGTGTGTCCACCCCTGCTGGACCTTCGACTCCCGACTGTGGCAGGGATGGGGTCCCCACCGAGCTGGCTGCGTTGGTCGGGGCAGGTCCACAGCCTGGTGGCATCTGGGCCGGAAGACGGCATGGAGTACGACTGGCGCATAGCCTCCACAGAGGAGGAGAGGGTCGCCAGAAGGCCACACACATGTAGGAAACCCCTGACCATGGCGGCTCCCAAATGGTTCACGTACGCACGGTGCTCTTCGTGATGATGTGCATGCTCCTCCCGGGAAGCATGCACCTCATCACGAATGCCAGCCGTGCGCAACGCGACACCAATCAGGACCCTCTCCACACGGCCAGGGGTCCCCTCGTCCGCAGGTAGAGGAGTGTCAGATGACATGGACATCTCCCCTACCTGCGGACGGGCCTGGGATGGGGCATCCCTGCTGGTGCATGGTGGTGCAGTCACAGTGTCAGGGACAGTGACATGCACAGGCACCTCCACGGCGACCTGTGCTGCCTCCTGCCCCTGGCCCTGGACTGCACCACTTGCACCAGCGGGGTTGCCCCCACCAGGCCCCATGTGTGGCTCAGTAGCGGCCTCCTCCCCCTCTGTGGAAACCACCAACCTGGATGTCTCCACGCCGTCTTCTGCCGGTGCAAGCCCCTGTGGGGGCTCACCCACCCCTTCCGCTGCAGCCGTGGCGGCATCCCCGCCGCTCTGCTCCACAGCGCCTTCTCCGCCCTCTTCTTCACTTGCCACTGTGTAGAGGGAGACATAGAACACAAGCATCAGGGTACAGTACAATGGTCCCCTAGACAGGAAGCAACAGCAGATGAGTGGCACTGTCATACATCACTTCCATCATGTCCCACCACAACACATGGGTCAGTGCAGGCAAAACACATACAGTAACAGGCATGGCGCATGCCATGGACATTGGCATACATGACCAAGGGACTCATGATTCATGCAATGTTGGTTTTAAACTCACATGCATCATGGGTCTTGCCATCACATGCACACACCTCACCGTAGTTCCATCCATCTGGCCTCGTACACCACAGACGCAGTGGATACAAGGATGACTAGGCTGCATCAGTCAATCTGAACATTGTCACAGACATATGTCATGCATCCATGGCAGTTACAAGTCACAGACACGCAGGTCAGACACACACACATGGACACCATACGTGTACATGGGACCAGCACCCATCCCTCACCCCCACCCATGTCCAGGAACAGAGACTGCCATGCTTCCATGTGTCCATTCCGCACAGAGCCCCCCATGTTGCAATAGAACACATGCACCAACCATGTGGTTCACACATCACTGTACTCACATGCCTGACCATGATGTCCCTGCACACACACATACGTACATGGCCTATGTACACATACAGGCAGGTATCAGACAACCAGCACACTGCAACATGCCCTGTCTCACACAGTAATGCTTGGCCACTTACCGGCCAACTCCAGATGGGTCTGCCTCTGAAGGATTTGGGCGTGGAGCGCTGGGTCTACGCGTTCCAGGACCCTCATCTGGATGTCACTCAGGCGTGCCCGGCCCCCCTCCGCGAGGCGCCGGGCCTTATTGAGGGTCCTGGACCTCAAGTCCTCCCAGCGCTTCTTGATGTGCTTGATGTCGCGGGTTGCCACCCCCTCCGCGTTGATGGCAACCACTACATCGTCCCAGATCCTCTCCCGTCCTTCCTTGTTGGCGCGTGGTCTTCCGAAGAGGGCATCATAATGCCCCAGGACATGCTCCACCAGGACACCAACTTCCTTCTCACTGAAGCTGGTGGCCCTCTGCCTCTCTGGCTGGGGGTCGCCACTGGTCTCAGATGGTGCTTGCCCCGACATGGCGACCCCCGAGGCAGGCGTGGGTGGGCAACTGGGTCCTGGGGCTGGGCTGTGGAGCGATGGTATCCCAGTCGGGAGTCTACTGTTCCAGCAGGGGTGGACACAACAACTGGACCCCTGCAGATGGCTGATGTGCAGGCACCAAATGGCAGGGCACGGTGGCAGCAGGCAGGCAGGCAGGCAAGCAGGCAGCAGCAGATGGCACGTGGGAGGCTGCTCGGGGCACTGGGGGGCAGTGATTCGGCCTTCTGGGCAGGAGCGTGGTCTTCCGTGTGTATTCGCGTGGCCAGCTTGATACGGAGTGATTTGGCACGTGAAAAATCTGCACATCAGCGTGTAATTCGAGGAAAGGCCCTTAGCGCGTAAGCGCGTCTGCACGCATACGCATTTTCATTGGACCAAAGGCCCTCAGCGCGTGAGCGCGTCTGTGACTTGTCGTGCGAGGGTGTATCCCTCATTGCACGTGATGACAGAACACACGTGGATTTCAACCAATCGCGTGTGAAAGTTCACGGCACCCCGGAACACACGTACCCAGGCCAATCGCATGTAGATTTTCTCGCGCACCCCTGTAATACACGTACCCAGGCCAATCGCGTGTGGAACTACCCGCGCACCCGGAAACACACGTACCCAGGCTAATCGCGTGTGGAAAACTGCACGTCCGTGTGTAATGCGCGTAATCGCGCGTGAAAAACTGCACGTCCGCGTGTAATGCGCGTAATCGCGTGTGAAAAACTGCACGTCCGCATGTGACGTGACGCGCGCGTGCGTTTCCCTCAGCACGGGTTAAAGGTGAGCGGGCCCAGCAGTTCGCTGTACGTGCCTTCCGTGGAGACCGACGTGTGTTGCTGCTTTCAGTTGTTTCGCGCGCCATCTACTTCACAGCTCTCAAGGACGTATCTCTTCTTTTGGCGGGGGTATTGGCTACGCGTGTTTTTCTGCATCGCGCTAGTCAGACGGTGAGTCGCAAACGCTCCTTTTCCCACTGCGGGTGCCCCTGTGTATTGCACCCATTTTCGATGTCATCGTAGCCTGCGTGTCCCACGCGTACGCGTTATTCGTGTTACTGGGTGCCACCGCGTACTGCGGGAGGTTAAATCCACGCACGTAGGCTGCAGGGTTGCGTGCACGGTTTTACTGCAGTCTTGGGGTGCCTGAGCGTTGCGTGACCCGTCACCACATCACCGGGGTCACATACAGCCTTGCAGGTGCAGGGGGGCTGTTAACATCTTGCTTCCCACCCCCTTCACCCCAATTGCCCAGGTCAATTGTGCTGTACACCTCCCATTGGCACCACTCCATCTGTGCCAGCACTATTACATCTGTGCCATGGTTGAGAGGCCACCAAAGGTGAGGGGCGCCTCAGCTGGGCGAACTCCTCATGGTAGGCGTGGTCGGGGACGTGGCCGTGGTGACCAGGGAGTAGGGGGACTCCAGGGTGTCCAGGGCAGCCACAGAGGGGGAAGAGGCAGGGGTGCGCCACTTGAGCACAATGTTGTGCCATGTGTTGGTGCAGCCATGCCACCACCCCCTGTGGTTCCGGGGGATGCAGCTCCTGCATCTGGCACTGGCACCCGTATGACCCGGCAGTCCGTTCCATCGACTGCCACGGGCCCAAGGGTAGCGGTAGCTGCAGGTGCAGCTGTGGACACCGCCACCCAGGCTCAGGGTCTGCCAGCGCAGGCTGCGTTGGCACTTGAAGAGCCCTTGGTAGATCTCCAACAGGCCAGGGGGGAAACCATAGGGGCACGCCGGGCTGCTCAGACCAAGACACATGTCCCTGGGGCAGTCATGTCATCTGCTGCCCCGAACAGCCGGGTGTTGGCAAGTGCAGGGGCAGATGCACCCAACAGCACCCCGGTTGTGAGTCTGCCAACCAGGACCGTTGCGGTCAATGACCCTGCCACAGCTGATGTTGCTGCGCAGGGTCCATTAGTGGGCACCCAGCTGCCACTGACACAAGTCAGGCCTTTGGTCATCCCTCCACCTGCCACTCCCTCGGCTCAATCCACCGAACCCACTGGCCATACTGGTCAGGGCGGCATTAGCCAGCCAGGGTCTGCGCCACAGTCCAAGAGGAGGAAGGTTGCACCTGCAGCACAGGCTGGGACCCCACACACAGCCACGACCTCCTGCACGTCGAGGAAGAAGCCTTTCTGTAAGCAGGAACTGGACTTCCTCGTGGACTACGTGCGGGGACACAGCCGTGACATGCTAGTGGGTGCCAATAGTCAGACTACGGCTGCCCAACGTGACACCCACTGGAAGCATGTTGCGGAACATGTCAGTTCATTCGGCCATGAGGTGCGCACGGCGCAGGAGTGCAAAAAGCGCTGGAATGACATCAAGCGCAGCACTAAGGCTAAGCGTGCCTCAAATTACAACTTGACTCTGGTGACTGGCGGTGGGCCTGCACCAGAGGAGGAAGAACTCACTCCGCATGAGGCTCTCGTTGCGGAGTTCATACCACCAGAATTGGTCGAAAGTGTGGGAGAGGTGCTGGACTTTGATGCCCAGTCCAGTGAGTGTTGATGCGTAGTTGTTGAGGACGTGTGTGTTTCACTTGTGGGATGTGTTGTGCATGATTGCTGCTACATGTGACGTGTACATGGTTCTGATGTGTAAGTAATGCAATGCTACCGTCATGCATGTCTCCTCTGCCTGCATGCGGGACTCCATGTGGGCATGCTCCCTTGCCCCTCCTCCGCCACTCTGCACCCCAGTTCCACCTTTGCACTGGTCTGCTACATTCTTGCCAATGTGTAGTTTCTTGTTCATGTGTCCTGTGTAGATGCTAACTTCCAGCTTAGAAACTGCCAGACATATGCCGTGTGGTACAGCCTTAGTACTCGATGCAGGGTATCCCACTTGTACTGTGCATGGGTCAGATGTCCCGCAGGGACATGAGTGCCCATTCATGCTCCATGTGCATTGCACACATGCCCCTATGTGTCCTTGACTGGATGATCACTGTAATACAAGTCCTTGGTTACATACATTGCCTGCCATATTATCGGCCTCCCCATGTCAACTGTGGCTCAGTCCTGCGTTGCACACATGTTTAGGCTCTGACAATCTGTGTGGCTCACAGGCCTCAGCCTGTTCAATGGCCAATGACTCTGTCCAACTCTTGTCGTGTCTTCTTCACACGTGGCTGGCCTCCGGATCTTCCATCATGTGTCCTGCCCACTGTCCCAGCATCATTTGCAGTGTTGTAATTTGAATCAAATTAAGCTGTTGATGCCAGTCAACACTGCTTGTCAATACACAGGTGTATGGGCAGCCTTTTGATACCATGCTAGGCATCCCTGCTTTGGTACTGGGGTGGAGGGGTGCTTGGCTGCTAGACATGGTACACATTGAATACACAATGCACGTGATGTCTGAATTTGACATTGCACTGCCTTCACATTTCCTGGCACACACCATGGAGTGCTTGTATATGTAGGTAGTGAGTGGCGTACACATTTTCAGCACTGCATAGACCCACTTCCATGCAAACTGCCACCTTTCAACAGGTCTGATCACAGTAGCTATTCAAAGTAGACCCAGCATGCATGCCAGGTCATATGTTGTGTGTCACATGTCTGCCGGATGCCTTTGCTGTCGGTGTGTGTGTGTTGTGTGCTTCTGACATGTGTAGTGACCTTTTCCTCTCTATTTTTCAGGTGATGACGCAATGGATGCAGAGGATGGTGTTGTCATGCCAGACACAGGGTTGGTAAGACCACATCAACCCGGCACTAGTGGGGGTCGTGGGGTGGTAGGCCACGAAAACCCCCAAGTGCTGCAGTCCATCCTGTCTCTGGCTGCCTATGAGTCCAGCCTTGATGACGACTCTGACGTCCATGTTGAGTTGGATGAGCATCAAGTCCATGTGTCAGGGGTGAGTGATTCTGATGTGGACACTCCTCTGTCTGCGACACCTGCACTGAGGGATCAGACAGTCTTGGTTCCTCCGCCCGTGGTGGATCGGGACGCAGGGTCACCCTCCACACCAGTCACTGATGTGCCTGGGACATCACGTCGACGGGGGCATGTAGTCGTGCAGCCGCAGGCGGTGCCAACACAGCGAGGACCTCCGGTCCTTGGGTCCCGCAGGGGTCAAGCCCGGCAACGCGGTTGCCGCGCGCAACCGCTGTATACTGAGTGGGAGCAAGACATGACTGCCAATTCCGAACGGCAGGGGGCAGCAATGGAGAACATCGCTGACAGCATGGAGCGTGTGGCCCGATCTGTGCTCCCCCCTGCTAGGCAGGTGCTTCTCCAGCAGCAGGCGGCACGGTCCACGGCCCGCTCGCTCAGGCTGGGCATGGCGGCCTCAGACAGGGCACGCCAGGCTGAAATGTCATCTCTGCGTCAAGCAATTGCTGCTCACGCAGAGGCGCACATGGATGCCCTGAGGGAGGAGTATGCCTCCCTCAGATCTACTCTGGGTGTCCTTATGATGTCCCAGAGGCAGCAGGCAGAGGAGAGGTTTGCACAGCTTGAGCGCACCATCTCGGCTGAGCTACAGGCTTGCCGGGAGGTGCAGCGGTTGTCCAGCCAGGCCTTGCAGGAGGAACTCCGTGTTACACGTGCTACCTTGCAAGAGGAAGCACGTGTATCACGTGAGGTTCTGCATGCAGACCTATGTAACATCGCCACACAGAACCAGGCTCACCTGTCCGGCAGACTTGCTGCCGACGAGGGGCAAGCTGCGGCTAGGCGTGGCCAGGCTACTGTGCCACGTCCTCCTTTCCGGGATGAGCCAGACTCGGACGACCATCTATCTCCCACATAGGTCGTGCTGTGCAGGCGTTGAGCCCATGGAGGTATTTTTTTTTGGCTCAGCATCATCGCATGTGGATGTTGAGCAGCACCCTGTACCTCCCCCCTCCTGGGTGCCTCCCCTCCCCCCCGGGTCGTATGTGGCCATTTTTGATTTTTCATTTAGTTTAGTTAGTTAAGTTTCTGTTTGATAGTTAGTTTAAATAGGTAATGTAGGTTTTCCATAGTTAGTGTAATTAGTTAATAGTTGAGTTAGTTTAAAATTTGTAGTCTATTGTGCTTTCATGTGACAGTGCGGTGCCTTGTGGTTTTTGAAGGCATCCACTGTCTGTTCCAGCTGGGCCCTTCATGGTTGTCTTGTGTATGTGTTTGCTGCTTGGGTTCCTTGACTCACATATGCCACTCCTGCCTCCCTTATCCATGGGCTCGCAAGGATGGTTCGGTGTTACAGAATTTTACACAAGGGCTTTGGACTGTCATATCTGTGGCATGTCTGGTGCTTTGTGACTTGTGTTGACACCCCTAGTGGGTATGATTTAGGTGTAATTGTCCACTGTTCAGCTTTTGCTAGATGGGGTGTGTCATGATTAATGTGGACATTGATTGCTATGCATTGTGTATTATGTCTCATTTCTTTCCTGTACACGTGCCTGTTGCAATTCATGCTGTAGATAGTGTTCCACACTTTGGAAGTCAAAGACGGACTGATGGTGTGATTTGTGATGTGACTCTCTGACATGGTCAAGTAATGAGATGCCTGATGAGACACACACAGATCACTTTGATGCATTAATCATTTGTTTCATGCACTTTCTGCAGGGGGATGAGGCACCAGAGCACCTTTGCCAGCAGACATGGCCCATTGGACGACGGAATTCCTGACCCGTTTGTTGGTGCCCACATGCACATGTGTGCACGAGCAGAGCCACAGTGATTGCAGACCCACATCCTAGAACTGCTGACATGTTCCAAGGAACTCCAGGCAAGGTGAGCATCACAGGGGGGCCACGACACAGCAAAGCTTGCACCAGGCGAGTTGCACATGCAGGCTTAGTCACAGCACTGAGGGTGAGCTTAGACGAATATTGGTGTTGAAGCACACAATGCAGCTCAGATGTGTTTGTGGACTGATGGCTGTTGATAGTAGGGTTGTCTGGGACACATGCAGGGGCAGTGGCACATACCCTGCGGTACACCAAGGTTCATTGAGGCACTTGTATCAACCATGTAGCCTTCCGAGACATGGAAAGGGGCAGCTCACAGGGACATACAGCAAGGGACATACTTGGGTGCAGTGCATGTCTATTCCACGTACTTCATGATAAATGCACTGCCAACTTTGTTTTGGTCATGGTGGTACGCAACTTGCTCTGTAGTCATGGCTTGCCATATGGGTCTGTCTGCTTACCCAGGGAACATTGAATGTTGTGTGAATTGTGACGCATTGGTGTTCCATTTGCCACGCACCCACCAGCGCCTGACTTACTGCATTGACTGTGTATGACCCGTCACAGGGGTGATGTTATATATGGGTACGAAGCATCGAGCACTGATTGTCTGTTTGTAGAGTAGTTTGTTGCTATGGGGCATGTTTTGTGTTGTGTTTTCGTGTAATTGGCACATACAGGTTGTTGACTGTGTCTCTCTTTGCAGCATTGGAGTGCTCCTGTAACCGGCCCTGAGAGTGCGCAGGCAGGAGGCCAGCACTCAAAACCAGAGCTAAGTGTCTTGTTGTTTTCCTTACAAACTGCCCTGCATAGGCTTGCTGGGGAGTGTACTGATGCATGGATGTATGTGTGGTCCTATTTGGTATGTTTTTTTCCCTAATCACCCGTGATCCTATGCAATTATGAAACCTGTACCCTCTACCCGGTGTTCCTGCTTCCCGTGCCTATCCAAGCAACGTTCCCTGACCCTCTTTCCCCACTGGGGTTGCGGATGCCTGTGTAAGCCCCGAACTTGCAGGCGCCAAAACCCTAGAGGGGGTGGTTGGTTCGTACCACTCCTGAGCCTGGACTACAGAAGGCCATGACAATGATGTCCAAGTTTGTTTGGATTGTGTATGTGTTCATGCAGGTTGTACATTTTCGTGCATTCCCTAGTTTCATGTGTCATTCCTCCTCCCCTCACCTGCCACTCATTCCAGTCATCCAGTGTGTCTACACCTGTCCCGACTGCATATCCCTGAACCTCATTCCCCACCATGATCTCAGGGGCCTGTGTGAGTTTGACCTTGCAGGCACCCGGGACATGGTGTGGGTGGTTGTTTCATGAGACTCCCGCGCCTGTACAGGGGACCTGTGACAGTACACATCCATTCATGGTGCATCATCCTATGTCATGTACCACACATGTCTCACATCCTGTCGTGACATTGTTCTGCTGTGCTACCTTGGTTGTTGCATCATTGTGGTAGTACTTGGCGTTTGTGAGGTACTGCTACGTCAAGCCATCTACTGGAGGGTGTTTGGGTTCGTTTTCATGCCTTGGATTTTGTGATTTTGGAAATGAGTGTGGATACTGAGGGTTCAGGCATCTTTTTACACACAAGGTGGGAGATGGACACGAAGGGTAAAGGTGATCCTGTGGCCAGGTGGAAATGAGGGTTGGAGGCTCCATGACCCAGGTGCAGTTGTTCAGTGGGTCATGGTCATTTGCGTGGGAGGGGGGGGTTGTTGTTGATAGTTGCATTGCCCTGCAGTGTGATGGGAACTCTGACATTGTAATGTTGTTGTCCTATGTACATGTTGTGTTCTGCTGATCAGTGCCTGTTCATGTGTTGTGTTTTCCTTTCAGGTGCGAGGGGATAGTTGTGGTTTGACATGCTGGGGTGTACACATGGTGGATGTTCACATGTGATGTGTAGGGAACACTAATGGTCACTTGAGTGCACATGCATATGTGGAGTGCATGTCCCTGCAGAACCACACACTTGCACTCGGATGCACTCCATGTACTCCCACCCTTGCATATCCACGTGTACACTGTTTGCCTTCTGGTGCCCACTGTGTCCCGGCAGCACATGTTCTGTGACCGATTATGGTTCCAGTACATGCCAAATTTGATGTTTGATGTAGTCTGTCACTTAGATGTGATGCTCAGGGTGTGCATCACACGCAATGGCTGTTCACTGTGCTGTGCGCTGAGCAGTGTGATGCAGGAGTGGGACACTGCACACATGAGCTGCAGTGTTGATTTTGCAATGCATAATGTGCATATAGACAGGCATTCATTGTGATGTTACGTCTACGACTGTTGCAATGCATTTGGAAACGACTTATTTTGGGTGGGACATTTTGTTGGTCTGTCATTTCATCTGATTCCGGGTCAGGCATCATTGTCCGATGCCACTGTACATTTAGGACATGGCAATGTGTACCTTATTGTTACTGCGTCAGTGTATGGGTATTGCTTGCCATGTCATGTTGATGTTTGGGAGGGTTTGACTGACATGACAGTGATGGCCATGGCCTGTTTTGCAGGTGTGTGTGATGCACACCTTGCATGTCCAGGTCATCCGCTTCTCAGAGCAACTAGCTGGGGGTAGGTTTCTCTCCGCAGCAGGGCCCTCCCCCTGGAACAGACTTCCTGCCTGACTTGAACTTGAGGGGAACCATCTCCAGTTCTGGAAGCACCTCAAGACCTTCCTCTTTGCTTCTGCTTACTCTCTGCCTCTCCCTTGCAGAATTCTTCACTGGAACTGCACAGGAGCTGCTACTGGGACACTCTCACCAACCTCGGTCCCTGGCCCAGCCACTGTCCACTTGCACTGCCACCCTGGCAACCCCTGCACTGCAGTACTGTCTCTCTATCCCTACAGCCCTCCCTTCCCAGCACTTGTCTGCACTTACCTTTGCAGTTGCCACCAGGCGACCTATGTATTATTCTTTTGGCCTACTTCCCCTGTACTGGACTGCCCCCCACCCTTCCCCTTTTCCCTTCCCCCTACCCCTGCACTTGCACAATCTCAATGACACCTGGCCTAGTAGTACCGTTCTCTGTGTTCCCTTATTCCCCCCCCCCCCTGCCTCATTGCACCTTGGAATACTTGTGTATGGCCCATGTCATGTCACATGTCATATGTGTGCATTTTGGTTGCACAGGATAGCTTGTGTTTATATAGCTAGGGATGCAGACCATTTTGGCACTTCCATGGCAACTATCTCAGGGTGGTAGGGTTGTGACAGTTGACTGTCACTTTGTCATCATCGATTGTCACCTGGTATGTGCCAGGCCTGTGTGCACTCCGCAGGGGTGGGAGTTTAGGTGAAAAATGTGGCCACAAGCTGGGTCCGGGCTTCCTCGCCACGTGCCCTGTCCCCTCCCATGGGCAGCGCCTGTGCCTGTGGTTGGGGATGTGGGGGCACCACCATGTCCACCGGGACACCCTGCCGTGTTGCAACATTGTGCAGGACACATGCTGCCACAATGATCCTGCACACTACTGGTGGTGCATAGAGTAGTTGCCCACCAGAGCGGTCAAGGGAGCGGAAACGTGACTTGAGCACTCCGAATGTGCGCTCCACTATGCCCCTGGTTGCAATATGGGCGGCGTTGTATCTTACCTGGGGTGGTGTGGTGGGGTTCCGGATTGGCGTCATCATGTGGTTGCTCAGAGGGTAGGCACTGTCCCCTGGGGAGGCAATAATAATTGAGATTATTAGGGTTGGGATGTTTGTCTGTGTGTGACTTGCAAGCATGTGCAAGGGCATTTGTACTGACCTAGGAGCCATGTGTCGCCATGCTGCCCAGCTTCCAGGGCCCGGCTCAGGGCGGACATTCTGTATATGAAACTGTCATGGGTGGAGCCAGGGTAGTTTGCATAGACAGAGGTGATGATTCCCTTTGCATCGCATACCACCTGTACATTGATGGAATGCCAGTGCTTGCGGTTTCGGTAGATGTGCTCAGTGGCCCTAGGTGGACGTAGGGCCACATGGGTGCAATCTATGGCACCGAGCACTTTGGGGAAGTGTGCCACCCTGAAAAAATCCAGGACAACCGCCTGCCTTTCTGCGGGTGTTCTGGGCATGTATATGTGCCTGCGGACTGAGGGGCGCGCTGTCATGATTGCCAGTACCTGGTGTAGGCAGCGTGACTGCGTGGCCTGTGAGACCCCCCCCACTATGGCAGTGGTCCGCTGAAACGACCCAGTGGCCAAAAAATGCAAGACATTGAGCATCTTCTCCAAGGGGCTCAATGCTTGGGAGCAAAGGGTGGGGGATGTGAGGTCATCTTCCCACTCCCTGACCAGGTCTAGGATGATATGGGGTGGAAACCTATACCTGCCGTAGACCTGGTCGTCAGGCATCCCAAAAAGGCTTGTCCGTGGTGCAAAAATGCGTGCCCTGGCTATTCTCCTCCTCCTGCGGTGTCCCACGATCAGTGCAGCAACAAATGGGGCATTCATCGTCGCTGTATATATGCGTTTGTTGTTTGCGCGCACTTTTATGCTGTCCGCGCTCCGTGTGGGCGGACTCGTTGACGCCTGTGCACGTCTTTTGCCGTGCACGTGTTTCCCGTATTCGGGTGTCATCGCGTGTGATCGGAGGGGAGCGAGCGTACACGCGATTGGCCTGGGTACGTGTGTTTCCGGGTGCGCGGGTAGTTCCACACGCGATTGGCCTGGGTACGTGTATTACAGGGGTGCGCGAGAAAATCTACACGCGATTGGCCTGGGTACGTGTATTACAGGGGTGCGCGAGAAATGCTACACGCGATTGGCCTGGGTACGTGGATTTCAGGGGTGCGCGAGAAAATCTACACGCGATTGGCCTGGGTACGTGTGTTCCGGGGTGCCGTGAACTTTCACACGCGATTGGTTGAAATCCACGTGTGTTCTGTCATCACGTGCAATGAGGGATACACCCTCGCACGACACGTCACAGACGCGCTCACGCGCTGAGGGCCTTTGGTCCAATGAAAATGCGTATGCGTGCAGACGCGCTTACGCGCTAAGGGCCTTTCCTCGAATTACACGCTGACGTGCAGATTTTTCACGTGCCAAATCACTCCGTATCAAGCTGGCCACGCGAATACACACGGAAGACCACGCTCCTGCCCAGAAGGCCGAATCACTGCCCCCCAGTGCCCTGAGCAGCCTCCCACGTGCCATCTGCTGCTGCCTGCCTGCCTGCCTGCTGCCACCGTGCCCTGCCATTTGGTGCCTGCACATCAGCCATCTGCAGGGGTCCAGTTGCTGTGTCCACCCCTGCTGGAACAGTAGACTCCCGACTGGGATACCATCGCTCCACAGCCCAGCCCCAGGACCCAGTTGCCCACCCACGCCTGCCTCGGGGGTCGCCATGTCGGGGCAAGCACCATCTGAGACCAGTGGCGACCCCCAGCCAGAGAGGCAGAGGGCCACCAGCTTCAGTGAGAAGGAAGTTGGTGTCCTGGTGGAGCATGTCCTGGGGCATTATGATGCCCTCTTCGGAAGACCACGCGCCAACAAGGAAGGACGGGAGAGGATCTGGGACGATGTAGTGGTTGCCATCAACGCGGAGGGGGTGGCAACCCGCGACATCAAGCACATCAAGAAGCGCTGGGAGGACTTGAGGTCCAGGACCCTCAATAAGGCCCGGCGCCTCGCGGAGGGGGGCCGGGCACGCCTGAGTGACATCCAGATGAGGGTCCTGGAACGCGTAGACCCAGCGCTCCACGCCCAGATCCTTTGGAGGCAGACCCATCTGGAGTTGGCCGGTAAGTGGCCAAGCATTACTGTGTGAGACAGGGCATGTTGCAGTGTGCTGGTTGTCTGATACCTGCCTGTATGTGTGACATAGGCCATGTACGTATGTGTGTGTGCAGGGACATCATGGTCAGGCATGTGAGTACAGTGATGTGTGAACCACATGGTTGGTGCATGTGTTCTATTGCAACATGGGGGGCTCTGTGCGGAATGGACACATGGAAGCATGGCAGTCTCTGTTCCTGGACATGGGTGGGGGTGAGGGATGGGTGCTGGTCCCATGTACACGTATGGTGTCCATGTGTGTGTGTCTGACCTGCGTGTCTGTGACTTGTAACTGCCATGGATGCATGACACATGTTTGTGACAATGTTCAGATTCACTGATGCAGCCTAGTCATCCTTGTATCCACTGCGTCTGTGGTGTACGAGGCCAGATGGATGGAACTACGGTGAGGTGTGTGCATGTGATGGCAAGACCCATGATGCATGTGAGTTTAAAACCAACATTGCATGAATCATGAGTCCCTTGGTCATGTATGCCAATGTCCATGGCATGCGCCATGCCTGTTACTGTATGTGTTTTGCCTGCACTGACCCATGTGTTGTGGAGGGACATGATGGAAGTGATGTATGACAGTGCCACTCATCTGCTGTTGCTTCCTGTCTAGGGGACCATTGTACAGAACCCTGATGCTTGTGTTCTATGTCTCCCTCTACACAGTGGCAAGTGAAGAAGAGGGCGGAGAAGGCGCTGTGGAGCAGAGCGGCGGGGATGCCGCCACGGCTGCAGCGGAAGGGGTGGGTGAGCCCCCACAGGGGCTTGCACCGGCGGAAGACGGCGTGGAGACATCCAGGTTGGTGGTTTCCACAGAGGGGGAGGAGGCCGCTACTGAGCCACACATGGGGCCTGGTGGGGGCAACCCCGCTCGTGCAAGTGGTGCAGTCCAGGGCCAGGGGCAGGAGGCAGCACAGGTCGCCATGGAGGTGCCTGTGCATGTCACTGTCCCTGACACTGTGACTGCACCACCATGCACCAGCAGGGATGCCCCATCCCAGGCCCGTCCGCAGGTAGGGGAGATGTCCATGTCATCTGACACTCCTCTACCTGCGGACGAGGGGACCCCTGGCCGTGTGGAGAGGGTCCTGATTGGTGTCGCGTTGCGCACGGCTGGCATTCGTGATGAGGTGCATGCTTCCCGGGAGGAGCATGCACATCATCACGAAGAGCACCGTGCGTACGTGAACCATTTGGGAGCCGCCATGGTCGGGGGTTTCCTACATGTGTGTGGCCTTCTGGCGACCCTCTCCTCCTCTGTGGAGGCTATGCGCCAGTCGTGCTCCATGCCGTCTTCCGGCCCAGATGCCACCAGGGCCCCCTGTGGACCTGCCCCGACCAACGCAGCCAGCTCGGTGGGGACCCCATCCCTGCCACAGTCGGGAGTCGAAGGTCCAGCTGGGGTGGACACACCAGCAACTGTCCCCCTGCAGATGGAGGATGTGCCGGCATCATCTGGCAGGGCACGTGCACGACGGCATCGGTGGATTCCATCAGCCTGGATGCCGTCGTGCTGGCAGAGGCAGTGGCGTCGGAGGCAGCAGCAGGCTCGACGTGGGAGGCATCATGGCTCGGGGCCATCAAGATCAGAGGGGCAGGCATCGGCCGGAGGGCAGGAGAACCCTGGGATGGCAGTGTCTTCCGTGTGGGAGTAGTTGGTCCAGCGGATAGGTGCGGAGCGGCAGCGGGCGGAAGAGGAGCGGCTCACCATGGTCAGGGCGGAGTTCTCCATGCGTCGGGCGTTGAGGCGGGCTGAGTGCCTCGAGGAAGCTCGCAGGGAGTTTGAGGTGGACACGGGGTTGTCCCTGCGAGACCTCGGGGCCAGGACAGAGTCCCGCCTCCGGGACATCGACATGGAGTTCGATGATGCCCTGGCCAGCAACATCACAGAGTGAGCCGCAGGACTTGCCCGCTGCCATTGTATATAGTTCTTTAGTTAGTGTTAGGTTTCCTTTATTTTTTAAGTTTTTTTTGGACCGCTCGGACAATGGCCACTTTTCTGTATATATATTTTTTATTAGTTAGTAGTAGTAGGTTTCATTTATGGTGTTCGGCTCATGGACCCTGGGTTATTCTTGTACATAGTTTGATGTTTGGAAAACATTTGTTGGATTTATATTTGTGTTCACCATGAGGCAATGGTTTTTCCTTATTTTTTCCCCCCATTATTTTGCTTTGGACTACATTAGTTTTTGGATTCCTTTGTTTTTTGATTTTTTCTATTAGTTCTCGGACATGGACCATTTGTTTTGTCATCCCCATTGTTGTGTGTTTTATTTCTTTACTTCATTTTCATCTTTAATACATATATTTATTACTTACATTTGTGGTATTTTCTCATTGGTTTCATGCATGTCATGATATGGGTTTTGACATTCACTTGCACCCATTGTGTATGTGTGTGTGACGGACATGTGTTCATTTACATACTTGCCATTGGGGTTGTATCATGTAATTGCATCTACTATGTGGGTGGATGCAATCCTTGGCTGGGTGTTTGTGCTGGGTATGCTGCCCATTACTGCCATGATTGCGTTTCGTCAGGACCTGGGGTCAGGGGGACAAGAGTGGAGGCCTGCAGGGGGGTGGGGGTGCAAGGGGACATTAGTGGGGGCCTGCTGGGGGGTGGGGGGGTGGGAGACATGGTTGGGGGCCTGGTGGCAGGTGCCCCACAGTGCTGGGGGTGGGGGTGCAGGGGGACATGAGTGGGGGCCTGCTGGGGGGTGGGGGTGCAAGGGGACATGAGTGGGGGCCTGCTGGGGGGTGGGGGTGCAAGGGGACATGAGTGGGGGCCTGCTGGGGGGTGGGGGTGGTGGGAGACATGGGTGGGGGCCTGGTGGAGGCTGCCCCTGGTGACTGGAGGGGTGGGGGTGGTGGGAGACATGGGTGGGGGCCTGGTGGAGGCTGCCCCTGGTGACTGGAGGGGTGGGGGTGGTGTGAGACATGGGTGGGGGCCTTGTGGAGGCTGCCCCTGGTGACTGGGGGGTGGGGGTGGTGTGAGACATGGGTGGGGGCCTTGTGGAGGCTGCCCCTGGTGACTGGGGGTGGGGGTGGTGGGAGACATGGGTGGGGGCCTTGTGGAGGCTGCCCCTGGTGACTGGAGGGGTGGGGGTGGTGGGAGACATGGTTGGGGGCATGCTGGCAGGTGCCCCACAGTGCTGGGGGGTGGGGGTGCAGGGGGACATGAGTGGGGGCCTGCTGGGGGGTGGGGGTGCAAGGGGACATGGTTGGGGGCCTGCTGGCAGGTGCCCCACAGTGCTGGGGGGTGGGGGTGCAGGGGGACATGAGTGGGGGCCTGCTGGGGGGTGGGGGTGCAAGGGGACATGGTTGGGGGCCTGCTGGCAGGTGCCCCACAGTGCTGGGGGGTGGGGGTGCAAGGGGACATGAGTGGGACATGGTTGGGGGCCTGCTGGCAGGTGCCCCACAGTGCTGGGGGGTGGGGGTGCAGGGGGACATGAGTGGGGGCCTGCTGGGGGGTGTGGGTGCAAGGGGACATGGTTGGGGGCCTGCTGGCAGGTGCCCCACAGTGCTGGGGGGTGGGGGTGCAAGGGGACATGAGTGGGACATGGTTGGGGGCCTGCTGGCAGGTGCCCCACAGTGCTGGGGGGTGGGGGTGCAAGGGGACATGAGTGGGGGCCTGCTGGGGGGTGGGGGTGGTGGGAGACATGGTTGGGGGCCTGGTGGAGGCTGCCCCTGGTGACTGGAGGGGTGGGGGTGGTGGGAGACATGGGTGGGGGCCTGGTGGAGACTGCCCCTGGTGACTGGAGGGGTGGGGGTGGTGTGAGACATGGGTGGGGGCCTTGTGGAGGCTGCCCCTGGTGACTGGGTGGTGGGAGACATGGGTGGGGGCCTTGTGGAGGCTGCCCCTGGTGACTGGGTGGTGGGGGTGGTGGGAGACATGGGTGGGGGCCTTGTGGAGGCTGCCCCTGGTGACTGGAGGGGTGGGGGTGGTGGGAGACATGGGTGGGGGCCTGGTGGAGGCTGCCCCTGGTGACTGGAGGGGTGGGGGGTGGTGGGAGACATGGGTGGGGGCCTGGTGGAGGCTGCCCCTGGTGACTGGAGGGGTGGGGGTGGTGGGAGACATGGGTGGGGGCCTGGTGGAGGCTGCCCCTGGTGACTGGAGGGGTGGGGGTGGTGTGAGACATGGGTGGGGGCCTTGTGGAGGCTGCCCCTGGTGACTGGGTGGTGGGGGTGGTGGGAGACATGGGTGGGGGCCTTGTGGAGGCTGCCCCTGGTGACTGGAGGGGTGGGGGTGGTGGGAGACATGGGTGGGGGCCTGGTGGAGGCTGCCCCTGGTGACTGGAGGGGTGGGGGTGGTGTGAGACATGGGTGGGGGCCTGGTGGAGGCTGCCCCTGGTGACTGGGGGGTGGGGGTGGTGTGAGACATGGGTGGGGGCCTTGGGGGCCTGGTGGAGGCTGCCCCTGGTGACTGGAGGGGTGGGGGTGGTGGGAGACATGGGTGGGGGCCTTGTGGAGGCTGCCCCTGGTGACTGGGTGGTGGGGGTGGTGGGAGACATGGGTGGGGGCCTTGTGGAGGCTGCCCCTGGTGACTGGAGGGGTGGGGGTGGTGTGAGACATGGGTGGGGGCCTGGTGGAGGCTGCCCCTGGTGACTGGGGGGTGGGGGTGGTGTGAGACATGGGTGGGGGCCTTGTGGAGGCTGCCCCTGGTGACTGGGGGGTGGGGGTGGTGTGAGACATGGGTGGGGGCCTTGTGGAGGCTGCCCCTGGTGACTGGGGGGTGGGGGTGGTGGGAGACATGGGTGGGGGCCTGGTGGAGGCTGCCCCTGGTGACTGGAGGGGCGGGGGTGGTGGGAGACATGGGTGGGGGCCTGGTGGAGGCTGCCCCTGGTGACTGGAGGGGTGGGGGTGGTGGGAGACATGGGTGGGGGCCTGGTGGAGGCTGCCCCTGGTGACTGGAGGGGTGGGGGTGGTGGGAGACATGGGTGGGGGCCTGGTGGAGGCTGCCCCTGGTGACTGGGGGTGGGGGTGCAAGGGGACATGAGTGGGACATGGTTGGGGCCTGCTGGCAGGTGCCCCACGGTGCTGGGGGGTGGGGGTGCAAGGGGACATGTGGCTTGGCTGGGGGGCATGCCCATGGTGGATGGGCTGCCTGTGGGACATGACCAGGGGTGCAGGGTAGTCCCCTGTGGTGTGGGCTGCCTGCAGAGGTCGTGGAGGGGGTAGAGGGGAGACCTGGGAGGATCCACACTGGCAATTCACCTCTTCAACTTCCCGCACACCCACGTAATACACTGCCCCACTCGCACAGGCCCAATCGCGTGTAGGATTTCTCGCGCACCCCTGTAATACACGTACCCAGGCCAATCGCGTGTAGATTTTCTCGCGCACCCCTGAAATCCACGTACCCAGGCCAATCGCGTGTAGAATTTCTTGCGCACCCCTGAAATCCACGTACCCATCCCAATCGCGTGTAGATTTTCTCGCGCACCCCTGAAATCCACGTACCCAGGCCAATCGCGTGTAGAATTTCTCGCGCACCCCTGAAATCCACGTACCCAGCCCAATCGCGTGTAGATTTTCTCACGCACCCCTGAAATCCACGTACCCAGGCCAATCGCGTGTAGAATTTCTCGCGCACCCTGAAATCCACGTACCCAGCCCAATCGCGTGTAGATTTTCTCGCGCACCCCTGTAATACACGTACCCAGGCCAATCGCGTGTAGAATTTCTCGCGCACCCCTGAAATCCACGTACCCAGGCCAATCACGTGTAGATTTTCTCGCGCACCCCTGTACTACACGTACCCAGGCCAATCGCGTGTAGATTTTCTCACGCACCCCTGAAATCCACGTACCCAGGCCAATCGCGTGTAGATTTTCTCGCGCACCCCTGTAATACACGTACCCAGGCCAATCGCGTGTAGAATTTCTCGCGCACCCCTGTAATCCACGTACCCAGGCCAATCGCGTGTAGAATTTCTCGCGCACCCCAGAAATCTACGTACCCAGGCCAATCGCGTGTAGATTTTCTCGCGCACCCCTGTCATACACGTACCCAGGCCTATCGCGTGTGGGGACACCCGCACACCCCTGAAATACACGCTCCCCGCTCTGCGTTTGCTGCTGCCCTTTGCGCTGGATTGGGGATTTTGATGGCTTTTCCCTGCGCGAGGGGCGTTCTTGGGGGCGTAACTGACGCTGCTGCAGGGTCGCTGCGCCACTCTGCGCCACGGCTGGTTGTGGATGTTGGAATCCATGAATACGATGTGCGCCTGAATGTGTTTCGGCGCACGCGGCTGGCGCAGACTACCGCACGCGCACACTGTGCGCCAGCCGCGTGCGCCACTTGTGCGCCGAATTCTATGAATTGGCCCCTATATCTTCTGTGGGAAACCGCTTTCTATAGGATTCCATCAAGCTTTTCTTTAGGGTCCAACCTTCACAATGGAAAAGCTTTAATTAGCTGCCTTCTTATAGTGTGTCTTCTTTTTGGGGTCCTTCTGATTTTAAAATTCAATTTCCAAGGCCCTCTAATAGTGGAGTTGCATGACTCTCAAACAGATGGAAATCACTAGGATCACTGGGAGGCGTTCTTTAGTAGTTTGGCGAATTTCTGTTTTATATCTTCATTTGCTTATGACGTGTGGCACTTCTTTTGGAATCAGTCTTCTTCCTTTTCACAAGGGGAAAACCACAACTCTGTATAGTGTGTTCTTTACATGGGATGCCCTTGCCGCCTTGTCTGGAGTTTAGACGGCTGCTTTCCTCAGGCTGTCCACCACTCTATCTGTCGGGTCACACTCCTGTCTCTGATCGTCAGCCGTTTCCCTCTGCACTTTCAAATGTCCATGAGGCTGGAGGAGCATCTTTTTTGGTGCAAATGATGAGCAGTGATTACACATCTCATTTGCACCAAAAGGTTTTGAGAATCTGCCACAGTACGTAGTTTAGGGAGAAGTTAAGGGATGTGCTAAAGTGGTCAAAATGCTTGCTTCTTCACTCATTTTGATTTGAGGTTTTGTCTGACCTGCTTTAATAGTACACATAGCAGAAATAATCCACCTATTCTGCCCCTGATTCACCAAACAGCATGTCTGCAATAAAGTTATTGTTTACCATGTCTGCTTTAAAGTTGTACCACAATCTAAAATGCTGCATAGAGATCATCTTCATTATGTGATAGTTTAATAAATTGTTAAAAACAAGGTTGTTTAACTCACCAAGCTAAATGGGAAATATTGAAGGAAACCGCCAACCCAGCATAACAGAAACAGCGAAACAACGAAAAACTAATTGCCCGAAACAGGGCCATCGAAAGATAAGAAAAAAGCAAACTTCTGCAAATCACTGTAGAATGATTTTAACTCGATGGATCAACCTAACCTGCAGAAAATGACTCAGACAATTGACCACTAACCCTACTAAAATCTCTCTAATAGTCTGCATGCTCACCCTCAAACACTGAACAAACCACACAAACTGAAGCTACCAACAGCACACATCAGAAAGCTCTCTAGCGCTTTCCCTCTCAATCCCACTAACCCCTACCAACCCACTTGCTTTTCAAATCCGCCAAAGCACCTGGTGACCAAGAAAATGGCAGCGGTGCGTGGTATGAATCACAATAGCATTACATAACATGTGCGTTCTAACTGTCAATGAGTTTAATAAACCCAAGAAATCCTACCTTTGTTCTCGTTAAGTAAAGTATACATTATTTTATGAAAATGTACTGTTACAATTTGTCTTCTTAATTATTCTATTTTGACTTTTTTCAGTGTTAGCATCCTGATATGAGCCACAATGAATGAAAACAGACATGAAATCCCACATGTGAAAAAATGTGCAATGATTCCAAGAAACACTGACTCTGGAGGACTCAGTATATCATTCAGGAATGGACTTAACGTGAAGACTCCTACATTTTACATTTAAAATGGATGTTATGAGAAATGACCTTGCCCAGCTCCATGCTGTAGTACTTAAAGATGACAGTATTACTTATCTATCTCTGTGCTGCGTACAGGTCATGGATATGACTTTCTAGGTTACTGTCAAATCCTGTTCAGGAGAGCATTTCATACTACGCTCCTGGTACATATACTTAAATTCTGTCACTTAAGGTATCAAAAGGAAGTTACAACCTGAAGAACATAGGATTTCATAAACCAGGGATTTGATGATCTAATTACAAAGGGTCACATTACGAGGCAGGCGCTCCCGTAATGAAGGGTGCTGATACAGGACCGGCACCGCTCATTACGGGATGCCTGATTGCGAGGTCCCCTAGCGGGACGCGGAACAGACATCTGGTAAAACCAAGGAGCTAATAACGTGCCTGTTATTATAGGGCCAGTTATTAGATCCATCCCCATTCCCATTGAGCCCTATGGGGGCTCAAATGGGAATGGGGAATGGTTTTATGCATGGGGAATTGCCGGGACCTCCAAGGTCGGAATGACCCGGTAATTCCTCATTCACAGAACCTGGTACTGGAACCCGGTATGGAGACAGCCATGCCCTTATTAAGGGCATGGCTACCTGCATACTGGTAATGAGGCCCAAAGTTTCCCTTTGTAAAGCATTGCAATCTTGTAGTGTTTCCAAATTGTTTCACTTGATGTATAGGAATGCTACAAGGCCCAAATTACAATGAAAATGTTAAAGGAAATCTTACAGCTGGTCAATTGTGACCCCCATATCATGGATTAATTTAGAAATGATGCATGCTACCACAGTGAGAATTAAGATATCAGTCATTATAAAGTAAACACATAGGGCCTCATTCCGAGTATGGCGGTAAGGGATAGCGGCCACCGCTAACGAGAGCGGTGGCGGTAATCCCTTACCGCCATACTCCGAGTTCCCTTAGCGCCATGGTGCTTTTAACACCTGCTTTTAGCAGGCGTTAAATACCATGGCGCTAAGGGACCTTGATGTTAATTACGCCACCGTAATTTACGGTGGCGTAATTGACGCCTTCCCCACTCCCATTATGCCCTATGGGGCAAGAATGGGAATGGGGAAGGGTAAATGGGGATTGGGGAATTACCGCCCCGCCAACCTTGGAATGGGGCGGTAATTCCGCCAACCACCAAGGCGCTGCCGGTCCGGGTACGGCGTCAACCAAGGCGTTAATAGCGCCATTGGTTAGCGCCGTACTCGGAATGAGGCCCATAGGCAGTAAGAGTTCATCTACACGTTAACATGCAGTTTTAACAGGTAATCGCATGTGTGCGTGTGTGTCTCTGTGTGTGTGTGCGCGCACGCGCTAATGGAGAGTGATGAAATGCCTAGTGATTGTACTATATGTATTTATAAGGGTAAACTAGACCCACATTTATTTTATTTTTGTCCTGTGCACGTTTACTGCATTTTGTAATAAACCTTTTACTAAAAAATAAAATTTACTTAAAGCACTTTGAATGTTTTTGCAAATTCTACCAGAAGAAGGGTACGGTGTTAATACTGGGAATAATTTTAGAACATTGAAGCTGATAACAGTGGCTGTTTAGATACATTTTCAGAACCAGCTCTATCGAAGGTTCATAGTGGCCACACTAGTCAATGAACAGCGTAATTGACACTTAGGTCTAGACAAACGATATCAAGGTAAATGTGGACTGAGCAGTAAAGCAGACCTTAGAAGATATGAGAGTAGTATAATAGTGCACACATACAGCGCTTACATATGTCAAGCAACACAGAAGTACAATAAACACTATATTAGGCCTGTAAGCTCTAAGCATTGTAAAGTAAACATTTCTAAAGCAATTGATAAACACACGCAACAAACACACACACACACACACACACCATATTAAAAGGTGATTCTAGTCACCCTATAATTAAGGTGGAGCCTTTCATCCATTCTACATCTAATAACTTTTGGCCCATTGAACCGACCAGCACAACATTTTACAAACAAGATTTGCAGTCCAGGCAAATGTTTGTGCAAATCTGTGTAAAGTTTCAAAAGATTTAAATGGCCAAATAAAGGTGTTTTTCACTTTTCCATTCTTTTTCCCATAAGGAAAATGTCCACTCTATGCTCTAATGCACAGCCCAAACCCAAAAACGCTGGATGGATTTGTGCCAAATAAGAAACAAGTTGGGCACAAAGCACTCAGAGGTACCCTCTGTTATTTTGCCATAAAGTCGCCCAGTACTGTTTTTAAATTGGCATAGAACAGGGTGCCCCTGTAGCCAAAAAGTTATCTTTATCTCCCACGATGCATTGCTGGTGCCAAGGCTTTTCATTTCTGAAATTCTGTCATTATGCAGTTTGAAATTCGTTAACTGCCCTATAATGATATAAGGGGTGTAAGTAGGGCAGTTTTGAGGCTGGGGAGCATAAGCACAGGATACGAAAATAGATGATTTGTGAAGGTTTAGGCTTGGGGATAGTGTTGTTTCTTTTTCTTTGCTCTAGTGTTCTGCTGAGAATTAGATCTGAAAATCGAGTGGCAAAAAGAAACAGTAAATACTTCAAAACGGATATATTCAGATGTAGCAATACACAGGAATTGCTAGTTAAGGGACGAGGAGTATTTTAAGTTAATTTAGGAAGCAATCTGTTTTTAATATAAAATATATTACAGGAATCACTTCTTAAATTAACCTAAAATGTATTGGAGGGGGTATTAAAGGGCTATTAGTGTTTGGGGGACTTAAAAACTTTAATAAGCCTAATTAAATTTAATAAAAGTGCAAAACTGAAACATGAGTGGTGCCGATGTAGGTTTACATTAGACTTTGTTTGGATTGGATAAGCTTGTCATGTGATTTAAAATTGAAGATCTCGATCTTCACCATACGTCATTAGGCAACATTATTACATTCCCAACATCCCTCTTCTTTGTCACAGTAACTATCTAGCAATCCTACCTTAGCCCATACATCGCTCTTCCTCATCAAGATACCTAATTAGTAATCTTACCCTAACTACTACATCCCTCTTACCCATCCCATTACTCAATAGTATTCTTAACTATACCCCCACATCCCTCATCCTCATCAAAGTAACCAATAGTAATCTCACCTTTTTCTCTACATCCATCTTCCTTGTGCCAGTACCCAATAGTAATCTTACTTTTACCGCCCCATCCCTCTTCCTCGTTCCTGTACACAATGGTAATCTTACCTGTTCCCCCACCTTCCATTTCCTTGCCCTGATACCTAATGATAATCTGACCTTAACCCCCATTTCCCTCATCCTCCTTACAGTCCATTACTACCCCCACATAACTCTCTCATCCAAATCCCACACTACCCCACCTCACTATTCAAGTCACAATCCTTCACTATTTGCATAACACGCTTCCTCATCACAGTCTTCCACAATCTCCATATTATTCTTCGCAGTCGCAGATTATCCAACCAGACTCTTCCATGTCACACGCTACCACTGTCACAACCCCCGTTTTACACAACAGTCCCCATAAACCTAGAATTCACTCTTCCTCATGACAATTTCCCACTATACCCACCATACTCTTCCTCATCACAGTCCCCACAAACCCCTTCTGATTCATCCTCATCAGAGTCCTTCTATTGCACCTGAGATTTTCTCATGACAGTCCCACACAGCCCCAGCTCACTCTTCCTTGTGACAGTCCCCCACTACCCAGACCTCACTTTTCCTTGTGACAGTCTCCAACTACTCCCACCTTACTCTTCCTCATCACAGTCCCCCATTACCCCACCTCACTCTTCCTCATCACTGTACCCCCACTACCACCACCTAATTCTTCCACATCACAGTCCCCCACTACAACACATCACTCATCCACCTCAAAGTCCCTTATTGACCCCCCCTCACTCTTCCTTTTCATAGGCCTACACTACCCACACCTTCATCGTACTTGTCACAATCAAGTACCTAACTACCCCAACCTCATTCTTCTTCATTACAGTCTCCCACTGCCCACACATCACTCTTCCTCGTCACAATCTGCCACTATCCCCACCTCACACATCCTTGTCACTGTTCCCCACCTCACTCTTCCTTGTCACACTCTCCCACTAACCCCACCTCATGTTTCCTCATCACAGTCCCTCATTACCCCATCTCACTCTTCACCTTCACAGTTCCTCACTACCCCTCCTCACTGTTCCTGTTCATAGCCCCCATTAACCCCTCCTCACTCTTCCATGATCACAAACCCCCACTACTCTCACATCACTCTTCCTCATCACAGTTCCTCATTTCTCCCAACCCATTCTTCCTCATTACATCCCCCACTATTCCCAACTCACACTTCCTAGCCACAGCCCATAATTACTACCACCTCACTCTCTCATCACAGTCACCTACTACCACCACCAATTCACTTTTCAATGTCAGTCTCCCACTCCCCCACCTGACTCTTGCTCATCACACTCTACCACTGCTCACACCTCCTTCATTGTCACAGTACCCAACTAAACAATTCACATTTACTCAAAAAAATACCCCACTATCCCCACCTCACTCTTCTGCATCACAGTCCCCCACCTCACTCTTCCTTGTCACAGCCACCCACAAACCCACCTCTCTCTTTCTCATCACAGTACCCCACTATTCCCACATCACTCTTCTTCATCACAGCCTCCCACTAACCCTACCTGATGCTTCCTTGGCATAGTCCCCCACTAGCCCACATCACTCTTTCGCATCACAATTCCCACAAACCCCACATCACTCTTCCTCATCACAGTCCCCCACTACTCCCATCTTATTCTGCCTGGTCACAGCACCACCCTATCGCCATCACAGTCTTCCTTGCCACAGTCTCCCATTGCTCCTACCTCACACATCTTCATCATAGTCCCCCATTATTCCCAGCTCATTCTTCCTCATCACAACCCCCACTTACTCCCACTCCACTCATCCTAATCACAGTCCCTAAATAACCCACCACACCCCTCCTCATCATATTTCCTCTCTTCTCCCACCTCACTCTTCCTCAACACAGTCCCTCACTGCTCTCACCTTACTCTTCCTCCTCACAGACCCCATTACCCGCACTCACTGTTTTTTTAATCACAATTCACCACTACTGCCACGTGACTTTTCCTCATCAGAGTCTCCCACCACACCCTCCTCACTCTTCCACTTCAGTCCCCATTACTTCCACCTCACCCATCCTTGTCATAGTCCCTCACTACCCCTCCTCACTGTTCCTGTTCATAGCCCCCATTAACCCCTGCTCACTTATCCATGATCACAGACCTCCACTACTCCCACATCACTCTTTGTGGTCACAGTTGCCCACTACTCCCACCTCACTCTTCCTCATCACAGTTTCTCATTTCTCCCAACACACTCTTCCTCATCACAGTCCCCCACTCCCCCCACTTCACTCTTCCGCAACACAATCCCACATTACTCTCACCTTATTATTCCTTGTCACAAACCCCATTACCCGCACTCACTCTTCTTTATCACAATTCCCCACTTCTCCCACCTGACTTTCCTTCATCACAGTCTCCCACCACACCCTCCTCACTCTTCCACTTAAGTCCCCATTAGTTCCACCTCACTCTTTTTCATCACAGTCCTCAACTACTCCACCTCACACTTACTTATGTTCCCTCTAAAAAAAAATCTAAGTGCACAACTGACTAACAAAGTTAGCCACTTTGTGAGCATGCATATTTAGTGAGCTATCTTCCCCAAAATAGTTTGGTAGGCAACTTCTCTTTTCCCAACCAATGCAATTATTTACAAATCAGTGTAAATGGTGCTTCCTACAGCACTTTTTCGAAAGATAAAGGCTACAAAAGATATGTGATTATAAAGAGAACTTGTCAACCAATCCAAGACGCCAAGATCTACCACAGTATCTAGCACAAGCACTTCTGTGCAGAGAAAAATACCTGTATTTTCAAAGAAGCATTGCATGCTTAGTATAAACAAAAGGTTTAGTTGTGGGTAGTCAAATATCATTTATCATAAATGATGTGGCTGGCAACAAATTCTGACAGGATGCAATATTTGCGTATGGAATAATGGCAACTAAAAGGAGTATGTCAGAAAACTGCCACTTTAATGAAGTAATTCAAGGCCTGGAGAACATGCCTCTTAATGTGTGTAAGCATGATAATTGCATCAGAATGACTGCACGAAAGAATGTGATGATCAGAATTTCCATGTCTCTACTTAATATCCACATTACATTGTCCTGCGAACAGAGCTATGACAACACTAACTCAAAACCGGCCTTTCAGCTAAGAGGCATACACGCCAACCATGTGTGCTCCATAAAATAGGAACATGTACCCAAAAAATATGAGAAACAATGAACATATAAGAACACCACCCGTTTCTATCCACAATTTTCCATTGATATTTCTGAATCAGTGACCAGCAGAGCAGTGGCATAGGAAGGAACTCTAATAATATTACTGCTTGATCTCAATAGGAATTTTAAGGAGAACGAACATCTTTTAACAAGCATAAAGTATTCCTATTGGTAAAGATAATAACTTTTTTACTCCATCAAAAATCATTTGATTCCAAGTAGGGGGTAAAACCTTATCAAGGCCCTGCTTGTAATCATGACATAGGAAGTGAAATATAAGGGGACATAATACAGCCTATAGTTTTACCCACCATTCCTCGCCACAGCCTACACAAAAATAAACAAGAGCCTTACTGAGGATTCTTATGAAGCACTGTTGAAGAATTTAACATAAAAGGCAAATATTTGTGAATAGCAGCAATGCTCAGAGATACAACATTTTGAGTTCTCTCGTCTGTAACTAGGGAAATTTTCCTGATGCTATTCTTATCATGCAGGCACAGCCCCCCCAATAGTGTGCTCTACTATACCTACCATATACAGTTGCCAAAGAGCACCGTTATGGACTCCTCACCAGCCTGCACCAACCACCTCTATGAAAGAAGGAGCCCACCGCTCCAAGCCTTATGACGACCTACTGGCCCACACCAACCAATGGTGTGACTGACCAAACATCCTGTACCTGCTCATCCAGGTGTACTCTGGGAGGCACAATGGGGGTCCTGCATGTCTTGGCCCATGATGCCACTCAATCGCCCGGTCCCCACCCACCCATGGACTGCTCCCACGCACCTACCAAGTCAGCTGCCAGAGAGGCCATATCACCTGCTCGAACCAACCACCGACATGCAACTAGAAGCCCAAAGGATGACAGCCCTCATGATGACCTCTCTGGCCCACACCAAACACTGTTGTGCCAAAGAAAGCTCCAAACAGCACCAGCAAACCTCTTCTGTGGGATTGCCTTGGGGGTTATCCTGCGTGACATAACCCATGATGCTACTCATGACGCCCAGTCCCAATCCCCCAACATGGTGCGCTCCAGTACAACTACAAGGTCAGTTGCCAAGGAACACTGGCCTGGTCACCTTCCCAGCCCACACCAACCATCGGCATGCCCCCCGGAGCCCACTGCACCACACCATATTGCAACCTCCCTGGTGGACATCAACCACTGGTGTGCCAGACCAAACACCAAAACATCCCTGTTCCTGCTCACCAGGGTGTACTCCGGAGTTAGTCCAGCATGACTTGGCCCATGGTGCCACTCCATTGCCCCACTCCCCCATGGACTGCTCCCCCAGACCTACCGGGTCAGCTGCCCAAGATGGCAAGCATGGTCCCATCTCCAGCCCGCACCATCCACCAGCACTCTCCGACTAGCCTGTTATGCAAGCACATCACTGGTGTGAATCAGTCTGTCCAGACCAGCCCCATAAAAAAAACTTACCCTGCTATGCCAGGGTGTACCTTAGGGTAAGCTTGGAGCGACATGTCCTCCAATGTCACTCCATCACCCAGGCACCCATTCCTTTCCAGATCTACTCCACATGTGTCAGATGCTCAATCACCTATTTTTTTTTTTTTAATTATTTATTTTCAAGAATACTACAACATAGAAATAATATGTACACAAAATTACATCATAAAGTAATGACAACAAAGCAAACAAAACTATATACCGCTGAAAAACCCCCTCCCCTCCAGGAGTCACAAAACATTCAATGAACTGGTCTAATATAATAGCAGAAATTTACCCCAAATCTTGTTAAATAATGTAGTTTTCTTCTCTCTCTGATATAACACTCTCTCCATATCCGCTAGAGAATGCATTTCTGAAATCCATTCCTCAATAGTAATAGGGTTAGACGTTTTCCAATGTCTCAAAATTAGTTTCTTCCCCACCATTGCCCCACGAAAGATCCATTTCTTCTGGGAAGTAGTCAGGTCGTCCAATAAATCCCCACAGCCTAGTGCAATTGTCTTAAAATCCATATGAACCGTCTCCTCCAAAATCTTTTCACAGATCTGATCAAACTCGAACCACAAACCTCTCACCCTCGAACATCCCCACAACATATGCTCCAAGGTGCCCTCCTCATGTGAACACGCCCAACATTCCGAGCTGTCACTCATCCCTCTTTTCATCATTCTCTCAGGTGTCCAGTATGTTCTATTCAAAATCTGTATTTGACGCGACCTATCAGCAAGATTCAAAGAACACAATTTCACATTCTCACAAATACTTGTCCAATCCTCCTCAGTAATATCCTTACCAATTCTCCGATTCCAATCCAATCTCAAAGCATCATTAGCCCGATAGTTCGACACAACCAGTCTATAGACATAACTAACCAGGCCACATCCACTCACTCCAGGTATCCATCCAAGCATGTCTATGTTGATTCTCTTTTCCAAGTCCACCTCCCCCACCGCCCTCCTGATCTTCCGATAGTCCGACAAACAAAAAGTAGGAATTTCAAACTTCAACCGAAATTCCCTAGCCGTCATCCAACGTAAACCATTGAACAAATCACTAATCCAATGCACCCCGGCTAGATACCAATCCTGCCAGAACAAAGTTTTCCCTTCAAGCGTAATACATGGATTCATCCAAATTGAAGCACTCGGATCTCTCAAAGCATTGAAACCCAGACACTCACACAAGGCCGCCCAAGAGTTCCGTAAACTCCTAGTTAGCAGGCCTTCCACGCTTGTTCGCGATGGCTTACTGGTCAAAATGGCCCTAGGCGACAAAGGGCCGACATGGCTAGACTCTGCACACATCCAGTCCTCATGTTCCGATTTTAGAAAATCAAAAATATTCCGCGACATAAACGCCAGATGGTATGCCTTAAAATTAGGGACCCCCAGACCACCCTTAGACAAAGGCAATTGCAATTTGCTAATCTTCAGGCGAGGAGGTTTATTATCCCACAAAAATTCCTGCATGAGGCTATCTAACTCACGCCAAAAATGCTTTTCAATATCTAAAGGGATCATACTCAGAACAAAATTCACGCGAGGAGTCGACACCATTTTCAAAGCAATCACCTATTTGACCCCATTCCAGGCCTGCACCAGGTGCCTGTCCACCCAGGCCTCCAGATAAGGTGGGTAACAGGTCTTTTTACGCATGAAAATCTTGTAAATACGACAGCTTTATTATTTTCCTGGGTACATTTACACACAGGTTCAGAGCAGAGGGCAGTGCAAAGTGATATCTGCTTTTTGGATACACGTAATAGTAAAAGGAGGATTACATTCTAAAATAATATTACAGCAGCTTTGGAACTATTCGTAGTGCATTGCATTCCTACACATACTGGGCTCGCCAGCTAAGCAGCTTTTTACATGACAAGTTTTCTGCCAGTTTCAATGCTTTTATGGAAAGCTCATGTATCACTATACAAGGGAAACAAACTGCATGGACCTAAAGCGCAGTGCATTGCTATCGCACAGATATATGCTATTAATTTAGTTGCCTCTCCAAAGATTTTTCTAGCACTGTCGGGTAAGGCCATACTGAGTCATGGACGGAGCTCCAGCTCCTGGTGCTGACCAGACGTGTCACGTGTCATATTTAACAATCACACCTGGCCAGTAAAAACTCTGCCATTTCTCTGAGCCCAGCTCATAGAAAAGTCTTGTTTTCTTCTAAATCAATGAACGAAGCTATCAGCAACTGGACTGATCACATAGGACGAGTACAAAGCTGATTTAGTGCTCTTGGTACAATGATTATATTTAGAGTATTCAGGTCTCAAATGATTTTTCCCATCCCAACTCACTGTCAGTCATTTACTTACAACCCTCAAACCTGATAGCTTACTCACGGGTTCTGAAACCGTTCCACATCAATTCTAGTGCCGCTCTCTAATGCACACATAGAGATAGAGAGATGCCAAACAGATAGACTTCGGAGAGAGCCAATAAATGCAACACTAAACGCAGTTCTGTTTATAAGTATTTCACTGTAGCAATACATCTCAGAGTTAAGAATGACCACTGATGTGTAAAACAAGTGTATAATTACATTCATGAATCCTCAAGTAATCTCGCTAATTGTTCAACATAATGGTCAAACTCATCTTTTTGGCAAGTAACAAGTCACCTTTCATTAACCACACCAATTAATATCAATACCCTCTTCATGGGGCTTCATTCACGTTTCCAATACCAAAAGCCCTGTCCAGCCTCCCAGTGTGGGGCATAATTCACATTTCGAAAACAAATGCTGTCCAGTCTTAGCCTTTCTCTCAAGGAAAAGTTACAACTCTGCTAAAGTCAAAATCACACTAAATTCACTAGAGCAATATTGTATAAAGTGTCATCACATTTCTAAAGGAAAATCACAATGCTCAAGTCTCTAAAAAGCAATACAATGTATAGGCATTCAAACATATTCTAATCCAAATTAAATCAATGAAGCAATCATATGCATTTCCATAAATGACCATATTCAATTGAAAGCACAAAATACAGCATCAAAGGACCAAAGACCAGAATTCCACACTATTCAGTCAAGCTATTACCCATTGCATTTTAAAGAGTATTTCAGGGGCAGCAGATAGCTCACACCCCCTGTACCCCTTGCAGGATCTCAGCAACTGCAACCACAGCAAGCCTATGTGTAGGGGCTGGCAGCATATATATAGGGTATCTAGCCTGGAAGTCCCCTTAGCATAAAATGCTTTCAATTGGTGGGCGAATCCCCTGCTTCTGAATCTAATGTGGAAGTACCGCTTCAGTGTCTTGTATGATGTAGGTAAACAATATGATGGTTATTCTGAACGACTAATCTTGCTCACGTACGTTATCGGCAGTTGTTGAAGTGTAAGAAAAGAAGTAGAGGAACTATTTTCCTAATCGCCTCCCCCCACTCTCCACAAAACACATTTTCATACCCACTCACACGCACAATACAAACTCCCAAACACATGCGCCTGCTATTTAAGGGAACGTTCATTGCAGTGAACTGAAAGTGCAAGTTTCAACTTCTTCCTACAATTTATTTTTTAAACTAATCCATTCCAGAATGGTTTCTTTTTAAAATAAAAATATAGGAACAGTGAAACTTAATTTAAAAAAAGTAAAGGAACAACCGCTCCCCCCCCAATTTGCAAAGTGTACCCTCTGTTCATGACACTACGTAACACATGGAAAAGTTTAACACATATATATTACCCCATTTGAACGATGTCTCTAGAGAGGTAAGAACAAATGGCTAATCACCCTCACTATCATGAGTGGGGGTTTAGATTCTAATAAAGATACAGAGGTTAGTATTATGCATTATCTTCATTATTTACTTGTCAAGCAGTATTTACATTCTGCTAGGAGAAATCTGCAATGGAAGCTCCATAAGGAGCTAGGGTCATGACCCTCCAGAACAGCCAATCGCAGAAAGGCCCAGCACATAAAAGGTCCTACAAACAGTCCTTCTTCCTGTTCTGTGGCGCTCGAAAACAACTTGAACTTCCCATTAAAATGGGATCAGGTGGACAAAAATCACAATCTCCTGTAAGAATTCCTCGAAGTGTCCCCAACGACTTGGATCCATCTCATCTGCTGTTACCTGAAAACAAGAAAAAACAAGATAAGTGAATGGGAGGTTCAAAGGATACAAGCAATTATATTGTCTTAGCCTCACACAAGTGAGTGTACATTAGTACTGTGGGGTTTCTTATGCATAAGTGAATTAATAAGGGGGGTCCATGGAGTCCCTCTGCCAGACATCAGTCCTGATTATGAGAGACTTACACAGAGTCTTTAGCTCACTATCTTTCACAGAGAAGAAATATCCCAAACATATCAGTCTTTGTCCTGCCCTGAGGCAGTCCAGCACCGAAATGCTAGGCAATTCTCCTCTGAACAAGAGTACCAACAGGAACACCAGACATATGTTTTGGTCTGGTTGGACCTCATTGGTAGGGTGGAGCTGTGCCTCTCTACGAATAGTGAGCAAGGGATCCACGTCTGGATTCCCCTAGTAACTTAGGGTGAGACCCAAAGCTACTTGAATATGAAAATTAACAAGAGGGGCCCTGGGAGTTCCTCTGCCAGACATTAGTCCTTGTTACGAGAGACTTACCCAGAGTATTTAGCTCACTATCTTTCACAGAGAAGAAATTTCCCAAACATATCAGTCTTTGTCCTGCCCTGGGGCAGTCCAGAACCGAAATGCTGGCAATTCTCCTCTGAACAAGAGCCCCAACAGCAACCCCAGACACATGTTTCGTCTGGTTGGACCTCATCAGTAGGGTGGAACTGTGCCTTGCTAAGAATAGTGAGAAAGGGGTCCACGTCTGGATTCCCCTAGTAACTTAGGGTGAGACCCAAAATTACTTAAATATGCAAATTAACAAGGGGGATCCTGGGAGTCCCTCTGCCAGACATTGTCAAAGGTTTCCCCCCGGCTCACCTGAGTTCTCTTCTTGTGGCGTTCCGCGGAGGACTCCTTCTCCCGGCTGGACCGGGACTTGTATAAGTGCGCATGAGTCGAGTCTGACTCCAGCGCGAATGTTCAAAGTTCCAGGAAGTCGCGTATTCCAGGACGTCCAGGAAGAGGATCGAAGAAAGGTAAGAGATACTGGAAACAGGGGAAAAGGGAAGAAAGAATAAGGGAGTTGGCCAGGAACTTGGAAGGGTAACGCCGAGCAGCACACACATGTCGAGACACTACCTAGAGATAGCGTTGAGACGCGCGGAGGCACGGGGGTGTGGCCCATTTATAGAACGTGCCGTGTCCGACGTACAGGCTAGTACGGAACACGGCACTGGGCACGGCCATGTTGGAAGTATCAAGGAGCACACTCTCCGTCTTGACCAGGACCAGGAAGACCAGAAGGGGCTATGTCCATGGTTCATGACAGCCATTAGTCCTGGTTATGAGAGACTTACCTAGAATCTTTACCTCACTATCTTTCACAGAGAAGAAATATCGCAAACATATCAGTCTTTGTCCAGCCCTGGGGCAGTCCAGCACCGAAATGCTAGGCTATTCTCCTCTGAACAAGAGCACGAACAGCAACCCCAGACAAGTGGTTCAGTCTGGTTGAACCTCATCAGTAGGGTGTAGCTGTGCCTCTCTAAGAATAGTGAGCAAGGGGTGCATGTCTGGATTCCCCTAGTAACTCAGGGTGAGACCCAAAGTTACTTCAATATGCAAATTAACAAGGGGGGTACTGGGAGTCTGTCTGCCAAACATTAGTCCTGGTTACAAGAGACTTACCCAGAGTCTTTAGCTCACGATCTTTCACAGAGAAGAAATATCCCAAACATATCAGTCTTTGTACTGCCCTGGGGCAGTCCAGCAACGAAATGCTAGGCAACTCTCCTCTGAACAAGAGTACCAACAGCAACCCCAGACACCTGTTTCGGTGTGGTTGGACCTCCTCAGTAGGGTGGAGCTGTGCCTCTCTAAGAATAGTGAGAAAGGGGTCCACGTCTGGATTTCCTAGTAATTTAGGGTGAGACCCGAAGTAACTTAAATATGCAAAATATAAAGGGGGGTCCTGGGAGTCCCTCTGCCAGACATTAGTCCTGGTTATGAGAGACTTACCCAGGGTCTTTAGCTCACTATCGTTCACAGAGAACAAATATCCCAAACATCTCAGTCTTTGTCCTGCCCTGGGGCAGTCCAGCTCCAAAATGCTAGGCAATTCTCCTCTGAACAAGAGTACCAATGACAACCCCAGACACGTGTTTCAGTCTGGTTGGACCTCTTCAGTAGGGTGGAGCTGTACCTCTCTAAGAATAGTGAGCAAGGGGCCCACGTCTGGATTCCCCTAGTAACTCAGGGTGAGACCCAAAGTTACTTTAATATGCAAATTAACAAGGGGGGTCCTGGGAGTTCTTCTGCCAGACATTAGTCCTGGTTACAAGAGACTTACCCAGAGACTTTAGCTCACTATCTTTCACAGAGAAGAAATATCCCAAACATATCTGTCTGTATCCTGCCCTAGGGCATTGCAGCACCGAAATGCTGGGTAATTCTCCTCTGAACAAGAGTACCAACAGCAACCACAGACACGTGTTTGTCTGGTTAGACCTCATCAGTAGGGTGGAGCTGTGCCTCTCTAAGAATAATGAGCAAGGAGTGCACGTCTGGATTCCCCTAGTAACTTAGGGTGAGACCCAAAGTTACTTAAATATGCAAATTAACAAGAGGATCCAGGGAGTCCCTCTGCCAGACATTAGTGTGGTACACCCCAGAATCAGGGCACACTGGTGGAAAGTCCACAGAATCATTTTGAGAAATGCTGAGGATTTGCCAGCCTTGCAATGTAAGGAACAGGGAAACATGATGTCTGATATCTGGGAGAGGAACAGCACTGGGGTGGAGGGAATTCGACCACACTTACACACTTTGAAATGAGCTCAGCCGTGCTCACTTGAAAATGTGAAGCCCTGAAGAAAGAACCTCAACACAACTTTGTCAAGGCTCTTGACTTCGAAGCCATCATAACATTACCACGTCTTCCCCAGGAGCAATCCCTAATGGAATGAGTAGGCGGTTGGGAGGGAGTGAGTGATTGATAAAAAATACTCACCTCTTTGTAGTTAACTGAATCTAAACCGCCACTCGCGATAGTGAAGGGGATTAGCCATTCTGTGTCAAGACCGGAGGCTTCATTTTATGTACGTTTAAAACATAGGAAAATACTTTGACCTGCCACATGAGGAGTGTGTATTGTGGCCTACTAAAAGGACATGCTTGAAACCAAGTTAACATCAACATCAGACAACTAAACACCACAAATGTAATATCTAAAACATTCATGTTCTTCTGCCCATCTTGACAAGATGCATTATCGGATTATAAACCCTCTGTTCAATAACAATCTAAAAGGAAGGGGAATAGAGAGGAATGACGGGTTGAGGAGAGTGAAGTGTATTAGTAAAAACCCATGGGTTTTGACACGCCTTATGCCCTTTGGATTGCTACTGAGGACCAAACTACAAAAGGGGGCCACAAACTATTCTTTTTTCCAGCATGCATCTCTTCACCATTGTCCAAGAGAGCATAGCGAAAAACTACATTTGTTTATGTTTGGCAACAACAGAGCCAAGGCAAAATCAGGCTGTAAGAGAACCCCTCTCAGAGGAAAAACAAAGGCAAATCATCCGCCAACATCCTTCCTGGGAACTATTTGAACAAATTAATTAAATACTCCTACTGGACAACTAGGCCCCGTTGGTGACATTCCTTGTAGTTGTTACCTGCACACTGAGGACATGCATTACTCTATTTGAAGGAAAAAGCACATACGCACTTCTCTCCTAGAAAGAATTAAAGGGACAAGAGTATTGTTTGTAAAGATTTCCATTTACACTCACTATTAGTAGTTTGAGTTCTTTAAAAAATATTGGGTTAGTAATGCCACTAAGAGTATTGGTAAACTGGTATAGCATCTGTAAAATTAAACATGAAGGGATTCCAAAAGGTCCAGGACAACATCTGAGTGGCTGGTTACACCGTGGATATTATTAACCTGACCCCAATATATAAAGCACCTGTTACTAGTGCAGTGGAAGCATTACCGCATGGGAAAGAGACCACGGGCAAACAATGACAAGTAAAAGCCAAATAGTCCTGGACATGGGTCTGTAAACGTTGTTTGTAAAAAGAAAAAAATAATTGCAAATGCCAATAATCTGGACTCTTTTGTAGGCATGGGTATGGCACTAGCCAGGCACAGCCGTAGTGGTAATAACTGGTCACTGATGGTAGCGGGTGCAAAATGGTGCAAATATCTGGGCATCTAATAGCAGCACCTGGCAAAGGTCTAATATTTATTCACAAGCTAAATCTGTTGGCTTTACCAATTCTTATTGTTAACAGGTCTTCAGAGTGCTTACAAATCGAGTGGCTGTGGGCAGACCTGGTTAAGACATTGTTATTACACCAGCAGCAGGTTTACAACTCGAATTAAGACATTTACTCTCAGAAGACTCCTTTGAAGAAACTTTGGTGGGCACTTTGAGCACAAAATGTAATGGTAAGGTTTGTAAACTGAGCTCATTGAGTTCCCAGGAGGAGTTGTTTTGAGCGGCGATGGGCAAGAACCCGGTGGGAATACCCATAGGGATTAGCATGCCTTGGGCAGTCATTGGGTAGGCAAATAACCATACACCTACAAGCTCTGTTCCTCCACACTTGCCATTTCTCCCTAAATGTACTTTAATGCAATAGTTTTGGCTTATAGGTGTCACAAGCGACACCTAATAGCACAAACTAAAACCGTTATGAGGTCAAAGGGATATTTGTCAACATTCACGTACTCATGGGAAACGAACAGCTCCTCAGTAACCCAACTTCTAGCATAGCCAATGGGAAGTCAACAGGTAAACACAGGTTGTAACCCTAGCAGGATAAGAGGAGAGTGGTCAAGGGTAGGAAAGGAAATGTATTAATACTCAGACACATTCTCTGTAGCCAACCACAAGCACATTAATGGAAGAACTTTATAATGGCAAATCCCCATTGGAAAACACTATCTTTACCAGGCATATGAAGTATATACATTTCCAAGAGAAAAACGATTGAGCAGAGTATTGGACCTGGGCTATGCCTAACTACTATATCGCCTCTGACACCATAATAGGAGACATCTGCCCCTCCAGTAATAGCATTTGTGAGCAGCAAATAGAAGGAGGTCCTCCTTTTTAAGAAATGGTGTCATTATCCCTTGTTGCACAGATAAACCTTGCCCGAGCAGAGAGAGAAAACAGTGTTCTGCAAGTGAAAGGAGCTTCTCCCTTCCCTTTGCGTGAAGCAAATATTCAAATGTATTAGAGTGTTGCAAGCAGCCCCCTGTGTGAAACCTGATAGTATGGAGAAGCCTGGTTTGTTATCATTATAGAATCATTACCCATTATTATGGAATCATTACCCATTATTACAGAATCATTGCCCATTGTTAGAGAATCATTACACATTTAGGGATTAGCTATCCATCATTGCATCCTGTTCAGTTATCCATTATACATTCTGATTAGTAGTGACATGAAGTAGTGACATTAGACTATCCACATTATTCTGCCACTTTGTATGCATTTGCAATTTGCTATAGAATGAGGCCTGTTATATTTGAAGTGCCATGTAGAGACACATGTTATATTTGTAGAGATATGTTGTTATGTATTATGTATGCATGTAGAGAGACATGCATTGAGTGTGCACTTAGAATATGCATTGAGCTTTAGTATAGTGTCTGGTATGAATTAATGTTTTAGGCACTACATTTGAGAATAGAGAAAGCATGAAGCCATTCCATTGAGACACACACAGAAGTTGTTCGTTCCACGGAGAAGTTGTTATGGTACACTGTGAAAGATTCGAATGTGTAAACAGTTTGGTTGATAAGAGGTCACCTTTCCCTTAGTAGAGACACGGAGAAGGAGGGTTTATCAGCCTGGGTTGTGCTTCGCAGACAGAGAGAAGGTGGGCAGGCAGCGCCATGGAGAGAGAAGAGCTTGTGTAGACAGAGACATGCATGAGGAGAGAGGGATTTGAATGGAGAAATATGAGTAGATGGTAAGATGGACCGCAGACAGAAGATAGATATTGCATAGATATGTAGAAAATGTCACAATGACCAGAACATGCCGTGATTGAAAAGTACAAGACATGCATCACAGTCATTTAGGCACTGCTCACATTTAGAAATGCTGACGGATAGAAAGAGAGGCATTTTAGCTTAGAGAACGAATGTAACCATGAATATGTGTACGTCTTTGACCAGTATAATGAGAGGTGAGGCTTTTGGGAGTTTCTAGTTGTTGGAGATGGAGTTTTGGATAGAGCTGTTCTCTGAGATTTGAGTTGCTGCTCTCTGCTGGTCTGCTCTCTGAGGAGAGAGGGAGTTGGTAGTTTGAGATGCTAGCTGGAGTTGGAGATGGCACACTGACACTCTGAGAGATCGAGAGATGACTTGGAAAGGCATTTGGGAGTGATTGGATGTACTTCGGAAGCGGTTTTGGCTGATATGCAGATGGGGAAACATTCTGAGCTGAGCTGGTGAGATTGATCTGGCAGGGATTTGGCAGAGAGAGGCCTGGCCCTGACTGACTGGCTGGTTGCAGAGTTAGCAGGAGAGGAGAGACAGAGCAAAACAGAGAAAAGGGGAGTATTGCTGAATAAGACACGTGCATGGGGAATTAGAACAGACTCTCAAACAGAGCTTTGGCTGACATGATAGATGGGGTAATCAGACAGGGGGCCTCATTACGAGTTGCCCGGTAATAGCGGGTCCATTTCCGGCATGCCGGAATGAGCGTGTCCGTGCACGTATGAACCCGCTAACAGCGGGTGATTATGAGTGCGCGAGCATGCGCATTCCCCAATGCCGGTAGTGGCAATCCCGCCATGCCAGTAAAGTGCCACCAACCCCCTTATACCGGCATCGCGCGGCCCGCCCATAGCGTTACCGCTTCATACCAACACCTGAATACCGGTACGGTGATACCGGCACGGTATCACCATGTACGTAAAAACCGGATCTGGAAATAACGTCATCGCGCAAAAACGGGAAATGGGCCGCCGGCCATCTTTAAAAACACAATCCATTGCCATCCTCCATAACCACCACTACACCCGTGTTGTTGAGTGCCACAACTCAATCAGGATGTCGAAGGCCACCAGAAAAAGCACCCAAAGGAAGAGGAAGCAGCGTTTTTATGATGCTGAACTGACAAAGCTGGCAAACACCCTCGAACAGCATGCTGACATCATCAGAAGCACAGACCTTAAGCACGCGGCCCAAACCCAAAAAAAGAGGTGTGGCAGGAGGTTGCTACGAGGGTGTCGGCAGTGGGGAGCACCCCAAGGAGTGTACGGGATTGCCGAAAGCGCTGGGACGACCTCCGCCTCCGGGTCCGGAAGATCCAGGCGGAGAACCGGAGGGCCGCAATGGCGACAGGCGGTGGCACACACTCCCCTGTAAAGCTCACCGCATGGGAGGAGACCGCAAGTAGATTTATTGACCCGAAATCCATAGAGGGGATAGGAGACCAGGAGTTTGGCGCAGCAACTACAACAGAGGAAGGTGAGTGAACCATCACATGCACGTATAACAAAACATGATGTGACACAAGTGATGTTGAAGTCAGATTAGGCACGCCAATGCATGTCCCAAGGCGACATCAACACATCAATAGAATAATGAGTGCCACCCCCTGCACCACACGCATGATGAGTGAAAATTCCACTCCCAACAGAGGTGCAACATGACCCAACCATGCCCATGCCCCCCCTACAGACACCAAAACAATCCAATGCCACCAGCCATGCAATGATTGCCAACATGTCCCCTCAGTACACCAAATGCCACACAACAGAAATTAAATTGTGCCTGAATGTATGAAAATATCACACCGCAAAACATCACAGCTGCCATTTGGCAACATCGCTGATGACCTGCATCTCTTCTATCTCCCAGGCACTGATGAGGAAGGTGGAACACAGGACAGGGGTGCAAGCACATCCAGTGCACGCAAGGGGACCAGGGCCACCGCCACCCCCTCGTCCAAGAAATTGCCTGCAACCACACAAGGCATCAACCCTGCAGGGGGCACCTGCTGCGACAGTGGTAGCTGTTCCGCCGGCCACCACGGATGTCTTGTCCACAGAGGTGGCTGAAGAGGCAGAGGTAATATCCGGAACGCCCAGCCCAACGCCCATTGACAGCACCCCCCCACCTGCGGAGACTGAGAGCCAGGATGACCCATGTCTGCATGACTCCGACTTGGAGATTCGGACATTGGCATCTTCGAGGAGGACAGTGCCCAGGTCGAGGACCCCACACAGGTGCCTTCCACCACCCCGCCAGCCACCACCCTGCCTTCCATCACCCTGCCTTCCAACACCCCGCCAGCCACCAGTACACCTGCAGCTGAAACCCCCTTCGAGGTCCGTCTGGCAAGGGTAGAGGCCCCCCCAAGAAGAAATGCTCCAGATAATGCAACAACAGGTCGTCGCTGGTGATGAGGCCATGAAGGCCATAGCCACGGTCATTGCTGCCAATACAGCTGCCGTGGAGGGGTCCAAGTGTGCATTCAGGGAGTGCATGGGGTCATTGACCCAGGCCCTTCTTGCGAACATCACGCAAGTGCAGCAGCCACATCATGGCCCAGCCAGGGGACTGACAATAGACACCTCCACCACGTCAACCCCTTCCACCTCAGTGCAATCAAGCCCTGTGCGCTTAACGTGCAGGAGCGCACGGCGCTTGGCCATTGCACCCCCAGACCTAAAAGTCGCAAAGAAATGACATTATGGGAAATGACAAAATGTGAGGAACTACAATGGTGAAGGCAACACTGTTTGTTGCACACATGGGGACATTTGGGATCTGTGGGGTGGGTGAGGGAGTTTGCTGGCCTATTCACTGGGGTATGTAGGGTGGGTGAGGGAGTTTGTTGGGGGTTCTGGGAGGGGGGAGTGGGCACAGTTTTGCTGTTACAAATAATACATAAGTTGTGATGAGAAAAATCCATGGCTGGACATTGTTATTTTTCGTGTTCATCCATTTAATGTGTTACGGTGTTCAGTGCCCAACTACCAACATTCCCTTTGTGCATGTTCACATTGGCCCAGTGTCCGACTGACACAAGTCATTCATCGTCCCTGTGTTTCAAAAGTATTCATCAATTAGTGCTTGGCGTACAGCATGGCCGTCCCGTGCATCACGTACTGGCAGGGGGGCTCCTTCGCCTCCATCCCCTTCATCCTCACCCGGCCCATGCATGTCAATGTCAGGTGGCAGTGGTACATTCCTTCGGACGCACATGTTGTGCAGCATGACACAGGCCATGGTGATCTTTGCCACCTTCTCAGGCCTATATAGGAGTGCCCCACCAGACCTGCTTAGGCAGCGGAACCGCGCCTTCAACAGGCCAAATGTCTGCTCAATCACAACACGGGTACGAGTGTGCACATGATTCTACTCCTCTTCATGGCTGTTCTGCGGGTTCCGCACAGGGGTAAGTAGCCACGGCCTCAAGGGATATCCTCCATCACCTGCAAGCAGATACAAATAGGTGTGTGTCACTCTGAACTGCCACCTTTAGGGAGCACGGTCATGGCAGCAGCTATTTGGCGTGGGCATGCACATGTCCCTGTATGTGTACCAAATAGTCACCTATATGGAATGTATACTGTAAAGAGGTGCGGAACACTGGATGGGGTTGAATAGATGATGCAGGGTGTAATCATGCATGCTGAGGCAGATGTGCTGTGGCAGTGCGACAATGTTTAGCCTCCAATTCATGCTGTATACTCTTCACTATGCATGGTCACACTAGCCACATTGCCACAGTTGCCATCCTATTCAGTCATGCATTTCTTGCCATCACCATGGTGCCCCGGTTCTGCCTCTTACTTGTTGTCATCCATATGCATTATTTGTGATATGTGGCCCAGTGATGTGTCATTTTCCGTTTGGCTGGGTCAGGTGAGGAGTGTTTAGCTCTGCATTCATTCTCCACTCACTGGCTATTGCCACCCAGGTGTACTATTAACCCCCCCTTTCCCACCCGGGTGCAGTAGCCCCCCCTTCTGCATCCGCACACATGAGTACCCCACAGCATGGCCATGGGCCTGTTGTGCAACTCACCGAGCAGCCAGGAACGTGGTCCAGCATGTCGCTCCATGTGACGGGGTAGCGTGGAGTTGCGCAGTACCATGGCATCATGTGTGGATCCAGGAAATCGGGCACAGCAATTGGTGATGATCTTGCTGGTGTCACATACCATTTGCACATTGATGGAGTGGTATTACTTGCGATTGCGGTACACCGTCTCTATGGCATGGGGGACTACCAATACCACATGGGTGCAATCGATGGCACCAACACAATTGGGCATGCCTGCCAGTGCATGGAAGCTTACTTTGGTTTCGGCTATCTCCTGGGCAGTCCGTGGTAGGGATATGTGGGTGCTTGTGTGCTTCAGGAGGGCATCCAGCACTTGGTTCAGCATGCGTGGGAATAGTGGTTGTGAAATGCCATGCAGCTGGCCCACTGTGTGTTGGTAGGTGCCTGTGGCCAGGAAGTGTAGCACAGACACCACCTTTAGTAGTGGGGGGATGGAAGTGCGTATTTGTATGTGTCTGGCAATGTCGTTCTGTATCATGTCCACTATGGTGGTGATGGTGTCACGGTCCAACCGGTACATGGTGTGGATCTGCTCAGGCGTTAGGTTGAATGGGCTGGGTCTGGTGCGAGGGATTGGTGGCTGCCTACGAGGCGCTGGTGGCTGTGCTGGTGGTAATTGCTGGGCCTGTCTCACCCTCCTTCTCCTCCTGTGTCTCCTCTGTGCTGCCTGTTCTTGCTGCTGTAGTTGTTGTTGTTGTTGCTGTAGTTGTAGCAGTATAGGCATGTCCTCCTGCGCCATGATTGCAAATGCTAGTGGTAGCATTTTGGTGTAGGAAGGGGTGTGGTGTGTAGGTGTGCTCCTTTTGTACTGGGCCACTCTACATTGCCTACACCTGTGGGGGGGGGTTGTGGTGTGTGGCTGTGCTCAGTTCATACTGGCACAGCCTCCTTTGACTCCACCTGTGGGGATTGTGTGCACCTGTGGCAGCTGCCTTGTATCTTGGTTGCTGTTTGCAGGTGGTCCGCGATGCCTGTTTTGCCGGCATCATGCAGCCCGTTATTACCGGGTTTGCGATGCCGGTATTTGCATGTTTGCGTGGGTTGTAATTGGCACCTATTACCGTCATGCCGATATTTCCTGCCTGAAGAGGCACGTGTACGCGCCTATGCTGCTATTTGCGACACAGTAAATAACAGTGCCGTTAATACCGGGTTTGTGGGTCAGAATGCTACGGAATGTTAAATGATGCCGGTATTTACATACCGGCATCATTTTTCCCTTACCGGCATACCTTGTAATGGGGCCCAGTGTTTGAGAGAGAGTGTGAAGTATGGTTTGGAATTGAGTTGCTGTTAGATTGTTTGCATTAGAAGCCTATAAGGCTTATAGTTATTTCATTACTGGCAGATTTGCACCAAAAGCATAAAAGGTGCAAATTCGAGATTTTCATTATAGTAGCATTTGCATCATGCATTGCTATGTATGAATAAAAGTGTTTCTATTGTTGAATCGATTCATGTGTTTTCTTTGTGTCTTATGTTAGTGTGTCCATAGGAGTAATCTAGGAGTAACACAGTGCACAAAGAACCTGAGATATAAGAGCAGGGGGGGCATAGTGATTCACCTCCTCCACCCCCAGGTAGATTTGTTGCAGGTCCACACCTGAGCCATTGCTTCTGTAAATGGAATTCAAATAAAACTTAACAGGAAATGTTAAAATTTCCAAGGCTGCAAGCAGCCGTCAATTCCAGAATAGGGCTCAGACTGAGGTAAAACAAGAAAATAAACATATTCTACCGTCTTTTAACAATATATGAAAACATATAAATTTGCACGCACACACATGCATTTTCAGGGGAACACTCTAAGAGAGTATGACACACATAATGCTCCCTAGACCATGCAATTTCACATAGGCTCTTCACATAGGCTAAACTCCAGATTCAAATTCACTCCGTCCTTGCCAGCTCATGCTGTTGCCAGTTGTTGCCAGTATTCCAGTTCATGCCATGCTAGTCCCTGCTCTTCTCATGAGGGACCAGCCAACGTTGGATGCAAGTGCAGATTTCAAAGCACAATAGTGTCAGATCAATGATCTCTCTCTCTCACAAGAGGCAAAGCTTCACTGCTTTTCAAATGTGGTTAGCACCAGGAATTCACATGCTTTCAGAGCGCGTCTTCCTGCTAATTCTCATTTCTCTCTTTTCCTCAGGCCCAAACTTGTGTCTGGTTCTGGTTCACAAGGTAAGGCTTCCAAATGGATTCTCTTCTCGCTGCAGATTACAAAACAGCCCACAAAACGATTTCTCCTTTTTCTGAACATCTTTCACTCTCTTTCTCTCTCTTGGCACAGAATGCTACAAGGTGTCGATTTTAAGTCAGTCACGATCTTCACTTCCCATGGCATTAGTTGTCATGCCAGGAAATTGGGTAGCAAGCAGGTCTTCTGGGTACCTTCTCAGAGCACAGCCATTAACAAAGCTACACCCTAAGGCCTCAAATCGGTCGGTCGGCATCAGGGCTTTAAGTGGGGTAAGAAATCGAGGGGGGCCCTGTGTGTGGGCGTGGCTTGCGGGAGGGGCGTGGCCTAAAAAGTACGCAAATCGTAGGGTATACACACAAATATATATACATGTTATATATTTGTGTGCCTACCTTACTATGATCTGTGTACTATGCAAGCCATCTTTTCTAAACATGGAAATATGTAACATATCTCTCTGTTTATAAAAGATGGCTTGCATAGTTCACACACCATAGTAAGGTACGCACACAAATATATAACATTTATATATATTTGTGTGCATACCCTACGGTTTGCCTATATTTCAGGCCATCTTTTTTAAACATTTCAGGTTTATAAAAGATGGCTTTGAAAGTACACAATTCAAGCCATCTTTTATAAAGCTTTGACTACGGACAAAATTGTCCGTCGGCAAAGCTTTATAAAAGATGGCTTGAAATGTGTACTTTCAAAGCCATCTTTTATAAACCTCGAAATATGTCGAGGAATCCCCAGGTTCGCCGAGGGTTAAAGACGCCTCAGCGACCTGGGGAAACAAAGGGACAGTAACCGCCTCTGGTGACCTCTCTCGCGAGGGGTCACCAGATGCAGTTACTATGACTGACGGATGTGGCAGCTAGTCACAGCGTCGCTGTGGCTGGCTGCGACTTCTGTCAGATTGCCTGACTTCATTGCAGGCGCATCATCCCGTCGCGGTTGCGGCCGCGACGGGATAATGCTTCCCACCAGTGTTGTGGTAGGACGGGGCCCCGGCAGGGCCCAGGCTCAGTCCCACATTTTGGAGACTGCCGGGGCCCGGCCCCGGCAGGCCCCGGCCCACTTTAAGCACTGGTCGGCATTCCCCAGAAGTGCTGCTGCAAAACGTAGATGACAGTACCAATGTCTAATCACTGCTGCTACAAACAGCTTTAATCCCTTTCTCACCAATATTCCCACTCCCGCTTTCCTCAGAGGGCTAGGGCCCCAATATTCTGTTCCTAGTCAGGGGTGCATGCCCCAAAGCTCTTCTCCTCACATATATTTGGTCTCTTGCAGAAAAAGCACATCCAATTGAGCCCTCTTGAACTCCCTGCAGACCAGCGCTATACGTTGAGTGTCCTCACCCTCAGAGGCCTATCACCCAAGAGCTCTGATATTGTCGCCATTCTTTATATGATTCCGATACCCTTCAGACCTTGCGCTCATGCTGTTATCATGTTCAATGGTTCTCGCTGCGCACCCGCTAGTATTAAGAAGGTGTGTTCCAAAACCCCCCTCCTCCTTCAGGCCCCCCCTCCCTTCCCTATCAGCATCTGATCCCACCTGGTTATCTGTGCCCGGTAGATCTCGGACCACCAGAGGAGTCCGCCCTTCTTGCACCCCATGATATACCTCATAACCTTGAGCCCCTAGTTACACCTACCCCCAACTACAATCTCCCAACAATTCACTCAGCTATAAAAATGTCTCACCGTCCACATACATCTCCGCGTCCAGATTTTCCGATCGGAAGCGCTCTCACTTCCCTCCTCCAAGACCCAATCTCTGAAGGGCATCTAACGAGGCACAAGTGTCCATTGTCAATCGTCTCTCGCTCGAGGAGCGTGCACTTTGACATCTTGGGTATGTTTCCTCGCGTGTCGCATAGTTTTTCTTCAAGAACATGCAGTGTTTCACGTACTCCAATCTGTGCATGTGCATCCATATGGTCTGGGTGTCCATGCCGTTATAGATTTCAATGTTCCATGTCCGAGGAGCGTTCATTCTCCTGAATTTTCTGGATCCATGTATTCGCCTCCATCTCAGGCCTTTGATCCGCCATTCCCTATCTTCTGCCCCTTTTCCCTCCCGACTCGCTTCTTCTCGTCGGTCGGTCGTACAGCCCTGAATGTCTCTTTCAGATTTGAGCCTGATCACACTCCCCTCCCATTCAAATGTTAGCAGGAAGGGGTATCTCCAACGATAGCGTATGCCCCTCTCCTTCAGCCTTCTGGTGAGTGGGCCGCACTTTCTTCTCATGGCTAACATCAGTGCTGACAGGTCCTGATATATCGATAGCCTTGCCGTGTCCAGGGTGATCTGTTGGTTGTGTTTGGCCTTCTCGAGGACCCTGCCTTTGTCCGCATAGTTATGGAACTGAGCCAACACTGTCTTTGGTCCAGCTGCAGCCCCTCCGCTCTATGTATGCGGTCTATTTTGGGCTCAGCAATGGGGTCATCTTTGAACAGGTGCTCCATGAGTGTGTGTAGCATTCTTTTCAGGTCGATGTCGGTCTCCTCTTCCCGTTCTGGAATGCCGAAGATGCATATGTTGTTGCTCATGGTTTTCCAGGTCATCCATTTTCAGCCAGAACTCCTCTTCTCACGCCTCACTGTCTGCTATTCTCTGGTCCATTTGGGTTTTCCAGGGTGCTCAATGCGGATTGATTGTGCTCAACCTCTTCGAGTCTCTCCTCCATTTTATCTATTCTTTGTGTTATTTTGTCGATTTTCCCTCCTATGTTGGCTCTCATGCTTTTCATCTCGTTCAGGAGATCTGCCAAATCCACCTTGGTTGCAGCTGCCTCTGTTCCCTGAGTCGACATTCTGGAGTCCAGGGGAGTTGGCCACGTGGGTGTCTTGTGGGGAGAACCTGTATGGGGCCAGTCTCTCCCTGATGTCCATACAGTCGCGGCAACTGCTCTTTCATTCGAGTATACCCCTGTATTACTACCTTCTTGTGGACCCTGCATCGGTGAAGGGGTTTGTGCCGTCCCTTCAGCTGGAGAAGAGGGCACACGGCCCGGATCGGGGGCCCAACCTTCTCCAGGGTGATGCACAGCAGTCAGTGTTGCATGGGAAGTGTTCTGCCCTCCAGGAGGTCTTAGTCCTATGAGGCTTGCTATGCAGAGGCCTGTCCTTCTAGTGTTCTTTCGCTGGAAGCATTCAATTCGTCAGACGGCAATCTTAGGATAACCTCCCTTTTTCCCTTCTGGGTTCAATCCCACTTCTTCATGCATCACAGGGGCCCCTCTTTCTATTTATGAGGAGCCCGGTATATGATACTTAGGGATGTCACAGTGGGTACCTCTTATGTTGCTGGATGAAACAACTCATCGCCACATCGTGTAGTTTCCTGTAAGCACATCCTCTGCTGTTGTGCTCTTTATGCAGGGATTCACAGGCACCTTTTGCCTCACTTTCAATTTAGCTCTGTGAGATTAGCATGTGTTTTGACTTTCCCGGCTCGTGAAATAACCTCAGCTCGTAATGTTCTTGTTCACTGCAGGGTGGAGAGCAGCCTCATGAGTCAGGGGGGGAGCAGGCGCAATCTCGGAGGGCAAAAACCTGCTTGTTGTCTTGTGTCCTTTAATATACCTCCCCTCGCCAGGGTGCCTTCATCTGGGGTCTGCTCGTTCCTTCCTGGTCGGTGTGGCCAAACGGAGGGGGTCCAGTGAGATGGGCAGTTGTCCCGCAAAGCTGGCAGTTAGATATTAGAGGGTCCAAGGTTTTACATCAGTCAATTATGGGACGGCCCCAGGGCGCTCCACCCTCGATGGTTCTAGCCTCGTATGAGTAGGGGATCCGCACAGGCAGGAGCCCCTGATGTGCACCAGGCTGCCCACTGTCTGGAAGGAGGGGCTATTGTACTCGCAGGATGCAGATGTCACTGGGCCCAGCCCTCTTTTCCCAACCGTGAACACCGGTAGATAAAAATCAGGTCAGCCATGTTTTCCAATATGGCGCCCCAGACCTATCTGTAAAAACAGACTCCGGTCAACTTTTTTAGCCATTTCGTTTTGGAAAGGTCCTTCTTGTGTTTGTCTCTGCGTGCCAAACCAGGTTTGGACCCTTTGTTCATTGGCCTTTGGTGGGCTTCAGTGCTGAAGCCCTCATCTGGTGCCTGAGTGTCTGGGGTGGACAGGAAGGATGTGAGGGAGGTGCCCAAAACTCCCTGTGCTTAGTCTCCAAGGAGACCTGAATGCACTCTGGCATGATTGGCCGGCTGGCTGTCCGCCAAGGACAGCCACCCTACTGGGTGAGTGACAGACGGGCTGGAATGAATGGGGGAAAACTGTTTAAAAACAGACCTCTGGGACTTGGAAAGCAGAGTCGACCATAGGAACGAAAGAATGGAAGGAGAGCTGAAGGAAGATGACTGCTGCAACTCCTGCTCCACTGGTGAAGCCCTGCTGCAGATCCGAATTGCCTGAAACTCCATCAACAGAAAAGCCCTTCTAGTTTAACTTCTTCCCTTGAGTTTGGTGGGAAGAACCAACCCATAAGCCGCCTGGACACCATCCCCATACTGGTCGATTTTTCTGCAGAGTGCTGTGGAAAACCAGATAGCCAGTGGGAAGGATACCAGTTTGTGGTCTTTAAGACACTCGCACCTTAAACCGAAGTTTTGCCAAGATTGTGGCTCTTCCCTGAGCAGTGCAGGAACCTCCCGATGTCATCCTTCTTGTTCCCACGACTGAAGCTCAGGAACAGCAAGATCTGCAGGAACTGCCAGGAACAACTGCCTCAGCAACAGCTTTTCTTCACTTACAAGGTACTGTGCAAGCGTGTTGCAGAACTCTGGTTTGTGAAACTTTCCCGACTTTGAAGGCTTGTCCTCCCCTAAACCAACATCTAACTTTTGTCTGACCAAATTCTTCTAAGATCTGTGGCAAAGATTACTACCAGAACTGTGCTATCCTATACAAGACTCTGAACCAATGACTTTGGCACAGGCCTATTGAATTGAATTGCTGGTTGTAGTGAACTGACACCCCTTTTCCCTGCCTATGAAAGTATTTGTGCTGTTGATTCTTATAACCTTGTCTTTTTACTACTTTTTAAAGTAACTGAAGTGCCATTTTGCTCCCACTTCAGGGGAGCTGAACATGTTCAGAAACTGATTGGTTGTGTATTGTAGTGTATCATATTGTGATATTGAGCTGCTTTTGCTAGTGGAATGTTTTCCAAATGATTGTGTAAATAAATGTATATTATTTTACCAAGAAACCTTGATTGTTTGAATCACTGTAATTTCTAATCTTTTGTGTAACCTGTTGTACGGCTCAATTTACTCTTGAGATAAGGCTGGCTGCTCATTACTGTGTAGTACAGGCTTGTACCAAAGGTGAATTTGTACTGACACTTGTAATCTTAATTGTGTGTAGTGTTCCCAAAGGGTACTGCATATGATTCTGCCTAACAGGGCTCAAGCCGCCTTCCGGGGCTGCTGAACGGAGCACACATGGAGGAGCTGCTCATCCTTGCACACCCTGGTGGCCAGTGAATATCAGTTTTTAAACCATCAATCAACCCCAAACATCTAGTACACCAGAAGGGATCTGAACCGATTGTAATACAAGTGAATTGTAAGAGCATGATTGTGGACTAAAATGTTAGCAATTAAATTTCAGAGAAAGATTGTTCAACTCTTGGCTCTGTTGCACACGAACACCTCGGTCAGGGTCCGCTTGACTCAAGAAGGCTTGCTTTCCGATGCCTTTGACACTAAGGTTGGGGTCAAGCAGGGCTGTTCACTTGCACCCACGCTCTTCAACCTATACATTAGCGATGTGGAGGACATGTGGCAGGGTCCTTCCATTTCCCCGGTTAGGTTGGGGAGTTTGACTATTGACTGGATGGCCTTTGCTGATGATTTTATTTTATTTGACCGCACTCCACGTGGCCTACGTAGAAAGATGGATATTTTCTTTCAATATGCAATGGTGAACAATCTCTTCCCTAATGCTTCTAAATCCCGAACGATTGTGGTCACTAAGAAAAGAACTAGCAAATCATATATTTGGAAGATGGGTGATGGGAGATGATTTGGTGGAACAGGTCCAGGCTATAACATCACACATCGAAGTACATTTAAGTACACTATTCACTGGGGACAGTGTGTTCGAGCTGCTTTACCGCGTTGTGCATTTTCGCCGCGCGAGGACTTCTGTGTGTTTTCTCGTGAACCTGCAATAAGCAGAGGACTGCTACACTGAAGGAGGACGTCATTAAGTGCTGCACCGGTGTTTTCCTGACCTAGGAAACTTTGAACTGGAGACTCTTTCATTGTGACTAACTCCTCATTACGGCACCCTCCTCATCACAGACATTTTTTAATTACGGCCACGTGTGCCTTATTTATGTCTTACTCCGTAGCTGTAGTCTTTTTAATTGAAATTTGCATATTTGACTCTCGTGTGTTTAAACTGACACTCCCTTCTCTTTTTCTTTTTGTAGAGCCATACTGATTGGTGTGTGGGTAATTCCCGCCCCTTGGCCCTCCTCCCATCGTGCACTCCGTAGCTGTAGTCTTTTTAATTGAAATTTGCATATTTGACTCTCGTGTGTTTAAACTGACACTCCCTTCTCTTTTTCTTTTTGTAGAGCCATACTGATTGGTGTGTGGGTAATTCCCTCCCCCTGGCCCTCCTCCCATCGTGTACTCTGTAGCTGTAGTCTTTTTAATTGAAATTTGCATATTTGACTCTAGTGTGTTTAAACTGACACTCCCTTCTCTTTTTCTTTTTGTAGAGCCATACTGATTGGTGTGTGGGTAATTCCCGCCCCCTGGCCCTCCTCCCATCGTGTACTTTTACCCAGTGTGCAGCGCACCTGCGAGCGCACATCGAAGTACATTTAAGTACACTGTTAACGGTGAACGGGGAGTGGGGTGTGCTCTGCAAAATAATCTTCTTAGCGTGCCCCTTGCTGTTGATGTACACGGGTAAGCCTAGAGGTAAAAGTGTTATTTACTTCATCAACGCTTCAGTGGTGGCATTCTAGTCTGATTACTGATAACCTGACTCTTATTCTCTTCATTTTGATAAAGCAGTACTGCATATTATGTCTAAATCCAGTATGTCTTTAATAGCTGGTACGCCAAAAATGAATGCTGATTTATATAATGTTTCTCCTTTGGAATCTCGAAAGGTATTCTTAGCAAAGAGAGTTAAAGAGAATCTTGAAAAGAAAAAACAACGCTCTATTTCTTTAAATGTTGACATTCGTAATTTTTGTAAAGTAGACGGCTCCAACATGAAAAATGGTCCTATTAAGGATACAACCAGTGTGTCTGATTTAAAATTATTGTGCTCTCTGTCAGTTGCCGCTCAGACACAAGAAGCTCGGGTGAAGGGGAACCCACCAGAGCAGCACAAAACACCAGCAACCATTCTTAATAAAGAAATAGCTGATGCCTCTATTGCTTTAGCTTGTGGATCAGGCGATATATGCATAACTCAAATACCTGAAGCCACGATTGACTTACTGTCAGGCTTAAACGGCATAGAGCCTGGAAATCTGCCCTTATGTTCAGTTCAGGCTCAGCATTTGCTAAGAATGGCCCATGACAAATTGACATTGATGGGTGAAATTGATGATAAAGCAATTGAGTTCATGAACTCATCAGGTGATCATGAACATATTGCCGCTGAGGTACAATACATTTGCTCCAACTCAGGCGATTTGATACACCTCAATGATGGAACTAGGGGGCAGAGTTTGCCAATTAGTGAAGGCCCCTCTGCTCAACAGCACAAACACAAGGATCAAGATAAGCAAGAGCTGTATAAATCGCCCGTTCTTTTTGACAAATCTTCACCCAATATGTCCAATAGGTCCCTCTCTTTTGTAGCACCTACACCTAGGCATACACAATTTCAGGCACCCATGGATAATCATCCATATTTCATTCGGGACCCCCAGGCGACATTTAATAACAATAGATTTTTCTTTCCTGAAGCGCCGGCTCTTAATAACACGCTTGCAGCAATGAATATGGCGCTTCTTTCCTTGGCCAAGTTATATGAGATGCTGGACGACAAAATAAAAAATCAGATTGAAATTACTCAGCAATCCCATGCGAACATCATGCATGAGATTAGTACAAAGTTTTATCAACAACCTAAACTCTTGACTAATGCTTTTAGTCAAGGGACTCAGACTTGTTTATCTGATAAGGTTATCTCTATTCAGCCTGCTTCAGATGTGCCCAAATCATTTACCTGTTCTAACCTTGTTGTTGATGACGGTGCTGCTGTAGTTCCACAAGTGTGTTCGATGGAGGCTTCTTCTATGACCAAAGAACCACCTAAGAAAGATCCGGTAACAACTTTAGCCCAGCTGTTTACTAAAATTAAAGTAGCCTCTTTTGGTGTTCCAGGTCAGTCTGACCCTATCACTGTAAATCATCTTTCTAGTGAAGTGAACAAGAGGTCTAATGCCAAAAAGAAAGCAACCAGACTACTTACAGCAGCAAAGAAAAAAAGGCGTTTATCTTCAAATCATTAATCTCAGTCTCAAAATAAGGCATCTTTAGTATATCAACCTCTTGATGACCTAGTAGTGACAGCAGCATCAACATCGCTAGCAAAATCTGTTCCTATGTCAAAGTCGTTAGACTGTATTCTAGCCTCAAACCTAATGAAATATCTACAAGTACAAATGGTCCCAGTCAATCAAACAATACCTATGGTCATGGCTGCAATTGAGCCATTGCAATGTAACTTGCGTGCTCAGAGTCTTCATATAGTTGAAGGTTCGGTGACATCTAAAGACTGCATGCTACAAGAGTTACGTGATGAGATTCGTGCCTCCTTTATAAATTACAACAAGGAGAACGAAAAAATAAACAGTTGATGTTGCTCTCTAAGAAAGAGACATCCAACGAAGTCAGTCAGATGCTCCAAACCACCAATCCGAAAGTCAATTCGCTTTTGAAAGGACCAGGGCTGCCTAGTGGTGATAACGACGCCTTGGCATCAATGAATTCTACTAGACCTGCTCTTCAAAAATCTGAAGGTAGGTCAATCCTAACACAAAACAGGGAACCTAGTTCCTTTCCCTCCACCATCAAGAGCCATACACAATATAAAAGGCATCATCGATTGTTGATTAAATGTCGTGGTCACCCCTTTGCCAGATATTATATGAATCGTGCTATTGTGCTCAACATCTGTGCCGGAATAACGGCCTTAGAAGATCTAACCTCCACGGACATTGACTTAGTGGAATTTGTTAACCCACCTGATTTATCTGAGGTGAGATTGTATATTCAATCTGGGGTAATAATCAATACATTATGGCTAGCGCATACTGCTTTTTACAATCTGGGCTTTATTTTAAGTCAAGATGCGCAGGAGCCAGAACAATTGGTGGAAAAATCAAGGGTATCTCAATCTAGAGTTTTTGGGGACAAAAATGGCTTACTTTCAAATGTTGGTTCAAACAGCAACGATGCTTGGATGCACCATAATTATGGTGGTAGTTCGTAACAATCCCGGGTAGTTACCTCTATCAGCCTCATCTCCTGGAACACTAGGGACTTCAAACACCTTATTAACACCGAAAGTAGAGATCTTCTACAGTATGATATTATAGTCCTCCAGGAGACGTGACTGCGTACTACCCCAGTATGGGATGCCTATGATATATACTTAGTTCCTGCCATCGTAGCTTATATAGGGAGGCCAATGGTAGGCCTAATGATGGCATTCCGCAAGGATACAAATTTCGATGTGGTTTGCCATAAATCTCCATTGCCATGTTTTCAAATTATAAAAATACGAAGAGGTGTAACTTGCTGTGCCATTGAAAATGTTTATTGGGGTAAGAAACATCTAACCTCAGATTACTTTTTTGATCAATTCAATGGTATGTTGGATCAGCTTTTACTGGACAAAACTATTGTGGACTCCTTCATTATGGGTGACCTGAATCTACATTTATTGTCTGAATCTGTGTCTTCTAGAACTATGGACGAACATCGCTGGATTAAGCTAATGGTTAACAGAGATTATGTGATGTTGAATGGGGCAATTCAGGGATATGTTCCCCCTAGATGTACATGGCATAGCGAGGGCTTTCATTCCACGTTGGACTACATTTATGTCAATAGCCACTATTTCTCAAAGATTTTATCTTTTAATGTAAAATCTACAGTAATGAGTGACCACAGTCAAGTAACTTTGACCTGTCATTGGCCCCTGTCTCAACCGAGACCTGTAAATTATCATTCAACAAACTTAATTGTAAATAATGCGGGTAATCGTATAAAATGGTCGAGGGCTAAACTACTCTGTTAGAAGCAAATTTTGAGTGATAGCCGCCACGGGGGAGCCAATCTCTCTGACAGCCCTTGCTATATACATGCAATGCAAATGTTTTCTTCTGGAGGTATGAAAGCTCTTGGTAGTTGCCTTAATCACCTTCACTGTTTTGACTTGGAGGTAAAAAGCGTGATTTAAGACGGAATATATAAACATGTTGTCTAGGCATCCCACGAATTTGAGTGATAATTATGATCAGATAAAACAGCTAAAGTATACATACAAAAGATGGCTTTTGGTTCGGCATGCCTTACAATATCAGAGTGTTGGTGAAGCCATGCTGAAACAGATCCTTGCCAAATCATCAGGGGGCATCTGGGCGCTTTTGAATTCTGCATGTTGCAAATATCAGTCATCTGTTCAGATTAATCCCGTTTTGGAGCGCGATTGGATAATTCACTTTGATAACATCTACCGCACCCCTTTTCCAGATCTGAGCCTTGATTGGAATGGTATTGTTGCCGATCATATGTTTAATTTTGATCTAGATGACATCATTCACTGTATAGCTAAATTAAGTACCTCTCGCGCCTCTGGCCCGGATTGGCTTCATAATGCATTAATCAAGCAGAATTCAGTTCTATGGGCAGAGATATTATGTATCATTTTTTCTGAAATTATGAGATCTGGGAAACTTCCTCAATCTTGGAAAACATCTGTGATTCTTCCGATTTTCAAGAAAGGGGACCGTGCCAATCCAACATCTTATAGACCTATCGCCCTCCTGGATTGTCCGGGAAAGGTCTTTGCACGTTTGATTCTAAATTAATTTAATAATTGGCTTAATAAATCAAATCATCGTGACCCGTTTCAGACGGGTTTTATTCCAGGGCTGGGTACGGCGATCAATTTAACTGCTCTGAATGTGATTATTGCTCAGAGCAGACAAACTAAAAAACCTACATACATGGCTTTTGTTGATTTTAGAGCAGCGTTTGACCTGGTCCCTAGGGAACTCCTTTTAAAAAAACTAACTGATTTGGCTTGCCCCTGGCACATTCTAAAATGGATTCCGGAATTTCATTCTAATACTTCTATCCAAATTCGGTTGAGTAATGATGGACATTTAACAGACCCGATTGAAACCACACGTGGTCTTAAACATTCCTGACATTGGCCCTGGCTTTCATAAACTCATAACAGATGCAATTAAATTAAAAGGGTCAGCAATTAATTGGCTTCTTTATGCAGATGATATGGTTCTCATATCAAAAACTCCAATTGGATTGCGGAACATGCTGACTGCATTGGATGTGTATGCCATTAAAAATTGTATTAGCATTAATCTAAAAAAAAAAACAAGTATTGCAATTTGATTTAAAAAAAAGACAAAAATGCAATCAGTGGAGATTGCAAAATACCAATTTGCAAGTAGTTCACTCTTATATCTATCTGGGAATATGTGTGAATAATTTCAAATTGAATAAGCCATATGAAGATTATCTTCACCTGAAACAGAATACAGCTTTATCCCAAATGAGACTTATTCGAGCCAAATATTGCAAATTCTCCATTGAACCACTAATTGTATATTATAAACAGAAGTACATTCCAACTATCCTGTATGGTTCTGAATCGAAAAAATGTCGAAATTATACCTATTGGGTGAAATACGAAAATCAATACTGGAAAAAGTCTTTACTACTTCCATTGTCTGAATCCATGCTGGTAATTAGGCACAAGTTGGGTCTCATCTCAGTATTTGCAATTTACAAATGGAAAATATGTACATTGTATAGAAAATGTATTCTGAGAGAAAACAATAATGGCTTACTCTTGATTCTATCCAATTATCTACTAACATCTAATGAAACATTTGCAAAATCTTGGTGTGCGTTTGCAAGAAAATGTTTAAAAGGTGCAGACATACCTGAATCTTTGTTGATACAAAACCCAAACAAGGCTAAAATCAAATTATGGCAATCGGATTGGATAAAGACAAGAGCAGCATGTATGAATCTACAGAAATTCAATGGAAATCTGTTTGTACATAAAGTTTATGGACAGGTTGAAAAATACTTACAGCAATCTCCCAATTCGAGTCATCGTCAGGATTTTATGAGGTTCAGACTAAACATATGGCCTACTAAGGAAATAATGTATAAATGGGGAAAAATCTCTGAAAATGATAATACATGTCGATTTTGTAATCAAATGCTTGAGACTTTGAAACATCTTATGGTGGAGTGTCCATTTTTTTGCCTTTGCAAATTTTTTATTTTAAGCCACTGTTTGAAGCTGAACAATGGTTATGTACTGAAGAACTATGGTCAAAAATGTTTAATGGGAATTTAGGTCCATGAGATATGCAGTTGTGAATTATTTGAATCATTTAAAAATTAAGGTCCATGGCAATAATGTAGAAGTTGACAGTGATACTACGGTGATTCATATTGCTGGACATAAATCTTTCTTGTAGATTAATTGAATGAATGTATATATAATTGAAATGGAGTTATTATATGTATAATTCAACTTTTATGAGAATAATCTGTTTTCTATTCTTTTTCTCCTTTTAATGCTTTTTTCTATAAATATGTTGAAAGGTCTGATTAATTTTCATGACCAAAACAACAATAAAATAAAAAAAATAAAAAATAAAAAAATAACATATTTAGGCTATAACTTTACTAATAAATCTAGCCTCAAGATGTGGAAACTGAGCCTAGTAGAAAAAGCGTCTAAACTAAAGATTCAAATGAAATTTTTGAAGGTTAGGGTATGTACATTTTCGCTCTTACCGATCAGACGCTTTTATCTTGCGAAATGTGAGCCGGTTATTTTGTATGGTCTGGACATTTGTACCCATGATATGAGCTCATACCTGAATGTGGTTCAGGGGAAAATGTGGAAAGAAGTATTGGGCCTATCCATGGCAGTCCCCAACGCCATTATCCGTAATGAGTTATGTCTTATCTCTCTGAAAGCAAGATTCCTGTGGAGACAATTATCTTTGTTTAGAAAGATGAATGATCCACCCTATATGAGTTGCTAAATAAGGTCATCAAATCCAGGTCGGTAAAATCTATTAGAGGATTCTGTGATAAAATGAATCTTCTATTAGATACCCTAGGTCTTTGTTTAGAAGACCTGGTACAACGACCGGGATTAGTCAAGAGACTTCCATTTAAGGCAGATTGGGTGGACACAGTAAATGGCATAGAGTCTTACTCCTCCTATAAGGAGTTTGCTAACTTTGGACATGCAAGGGAATGTATTCCCCTTTATATACAAAGATTCCCTTGTTATAGGGCAAGATTAACATTTATGCGTTTTAGACTCAATCAGATGGCGACTTTAGAAAGGATTCGGCACTGGGGACATAAAGAAGAGGTGCCTAATCAAGATCAAATCAGCTTCACATGTCGCTTCTGTGGAGGAACGGACATGCTAGAAACACTTAAGCACCTGGTCTTAACTTGTACCCACTTTGAGTCTAAACGAGCGCTCTATCTTAAAGACAGATTTAACAGGGATCTTGAAATGTCTATCCATCTGTTTTGGAGCCGTTGTATGTGGGGTGTAAATATTTCTTTAATTCTTGCATTAAATGTATTGCTTCAAAATATAATGGAGGAATTGGAAAAAAGGAACTTTATATGTAAGGTCTCTACAGAGGAATAACAGGAAGGGACAGAAAATGGAAAAGAAATGGAATACTATTACATTATTAATTAAGGGCTGGGAGAGATATTTTAGGAAAATGTTATGATAATGCTTGTGATTGTGATGACATTTCTTCTTAATCTTATATGCTGTTTTATAAAAATGAATTGTATATTTGTATTGAGTGCAAAATGTTGTATAAGGTTTTATGTAAACTAACAATGCAACAATTAAAAAAAATAAAAAGTGAATTGTAAGACCTCCTTGTCCAATTTTGGTAACGTGGACGGAACGGCAGGCTTATCTCTGCAAGGTCGTGGATCGTTGGTTAGTTGCAGCACAGCGAAAATACAATTATTACCCAATGATTAATAGGACTGTCCAGTCAAGGTTGTATACAAATATTTATTTTATTATTACTACAATAGACAGTTCTAGCATACTACAATTATGACCCGCCCTGTAAACGAACACAGAGGACAGACAGTTTCACAAAGGAAAGGGGTGCACTCTGGAGACTGACAGAAGGGTAGTTGGTAAATTAATCATTCTAACAGTTCAAGGTTATTTGGTTCCAGCAGCAAGGGGGCAAAGGGTCATGACTGTCTCTATGGGCCTTCGGAGAAGTACCAGGAGGGCAAAACCCCAATGTACCTGGTACTGAAGAGGTTCTTGGTGCTCGACAGTGTTGAGGTGGTTCCAAGGTGCTTTGCAGCCCTTGAGACAGAGTTAGTGGTGGGAGACAAATGCAGGTACCAGTCGGTAGGCAGTTCGGTAAGCGAGGCTAGATGGCTGTCTGCAGGCTGGCCGGCGCAGTGGCTTGGGGCCAAGAATCATTGTATTTGCACTCGTTGGCAGATCTAGAATGCTGGTCAATGCGGCATGGGCGGCTCTTGTGACAGTGCCATGACAACAGTCAGCAGGGCAGCTGGATGCGGTTCGAGGACTCAACTGTCTCAAAAATGTCCTTAAAAGATGGACACTGGATGATGCTTATGTGACATTCCTCCAAGCTTCTTCACATGGCTTGTGTCGTTTCAAGGCTCCAAAGATCAGGAGAGTGATTGCAGGCAATGGCCTTATCCTTTGCCTTTGTCCTTTGTCCGGAGGGTCAGGTTCAACCTCAAGGTGAAAGTACTGGCTTAGGCCATCTGCATTTCCATGCTTGGAGGCCGGCATGTGCTTGGTGTCCATATATAATCCCTGTGGGGATATGGCCCACCGCAAAGGCTTAGTGTTCTCCCCTTGTATGGCCATTAACCATCTCAGAGCCCTGTGGTCCATTTGGATCGTAAAGTGAGACTCAAAGATGTAGGGTTTCAGCTTCTTTATGGCCCACACAACCACATATGCCTCTTTTTCTAAAACAGCCCAGTTCCTTTCCCTTTTTGTCAACCACCTGCTAATGTAGACAAAAGGTTGCTCTACCCCGTCAGAGTTCAGCTGCGCTAACACTGCTCCAATCCCAAAATCACAGGTGTCCATCTGGATAATGAACTCCTGACCATAGTCTGGCACTTTCAGAACTGGGGTGCTGCACAATCCATCCTTTAAATCCTGAAATGAGGTTTGACAGGCAGGGGTCCAAGTTACCGTCTTTGGCATCTTTTTGGATGTTACATCTTTCAGGAGCATGGCAATGATCCCATTCCCTCTGATGAATGACTGGTAATACCCGGTGAGACCTGGAAAGGCAATCAACTGCGTCTGCGTGGTGGGTATGTCCCAATCCTTCACAGCATGTACCTTCACTTTGAGAGGTTGTTTCTTACCTCCACCAACCAGGTGTCCTTGGTAAGTCACTGTACCCTGCACTATCTGCCACTCCGTGGTATTGATAGTCAGGCTGCATTCTGCAGTGCCTGAAACACTTGTTTCAGGTGAGATACAGAATCCTCCTAGTTTGGCTGAACATAGCAATGTCGTCTAAATAGATGACCCTGAATTTTTACAGTCCAGACAAAACCTGGCTAACCATCCTCTGAAACGTGGCTGGGGCATTCTTCAATCCAAAGGGCATCACAGTGTGCTAATAATGTCGTACCAGTGTTGAGAATGCTGACCTCCCTTTCGCTCAAACTGTCAAACCAACCTGCCAATACCCTGCTGTGAGGTCAAAAGTACTCATGTACTTGGCAGCGCCAAGCATGTCAATGAGCTCATTTGCCCGAGGAAGGGGGTGAGCATCTGTCTTCGTGATAGAATTGAGCCCCCTTTAGTCCACACAAAAGCGAACTTCAGTCTTCCAACCACTGGCCAGCCCAGGGGCTGTGGGATGGCTCCATCACTCCTAGGGACAACATCTTGGAAACAACATTTTGGAAACTTCCTCCTTAATGGTGTCCCTGACGTTATCGGACATCCAGCGAATTCTACGTTTCACTGGCTTACTGTCTCTAGTGTCCACATTACGGGTGCACCAGTCTGCATGACCAGGAGTCAGAAAAAACAGACCAGCAAACTTTCCCAGTAACCAGCGACAGTCGGTCAGTTGCTCTTCTGACAGGTCTGCTGCAAGGTTTACACCTTCAACTCACCCATCTGTGACTTCAGTGTGCAGGAGGACTGGGAGGTGATCAGTCTCCTCCTCAGTCTCTCTGTCAGCCACTAACGCTATGACCAAGTCATCCCGGGTTATAATGGGGTTTTAGTCAGTTGACGTGAAAGACCCTGCCCGTGCACATCTGTTTAGGTCCTTTCATGTCACTTAGATAATTCACTTCACTGACATTTTCCAGCACACAGTAAGGCCCAGTCCACTTGTTCTGAAGGGCACTGGGTTTGGCAGGCTCCATGATCCACACCCACTGGTCTGGAGAATAGACTGTCACTGTGGCCTTCTGGTCGTGCCAGTGCCTCATCAGCTTCTGATTGGCTTTTAGCTTCTTTGTTGACTGTTCCATGTACTTTGCCACTCTAAACCGAAGGCCGAGTACATAGTCCACCACATCTCGTGACGGGGATGAGGGTTTGCTTTCCCATCCTCCTTCACTAGACTGAGGGGACCTCGTACAATGTGTCCAAACAGAAGTTCAAAGGGGCTAAACCATACTCCTTTCTGTGACACCTCCCTGAATGCGAACTGTAGGCATGGCAGGAGAATATACCATTTTCTCCTCAGGTGCTCTTCCAAGCCAATTATTATGCCTTTCAGGGTCTTATTGACCACTCAACAAGCCCATTGGTTTGTGGATGGAAGAAGGCAGAGAACCGGCAGGTGAGTCCACACTCTTGCCACATAGCTTTCATGTACGCCGATATGAAGATTGATCCCTTGTTAGAAACAACTTTCTTTGGGCATCCAACACGGAAGAATATCCCATTCAGAGACTTTGCAACCACAGGGGCTTTGATGCTCCTCAGAGGGACAGCCTCAGAGTATCTTGTGGTGTGATCCACCACCACTAACATATATCGGTTCCCTGAGCTGGTTTGAGGATACAAAGGATCCACAATATCCACGCCTTGTCTCTCTAAAGGCTGCCCAACCATGGGTAGTGGAATTAAGGGGGCCTTTGTGGCACCTCCTGATTTGCCAGAAGCTTGACAAGTCAGGCAGCACCGGACAAATTCCTTAACTTTTATGCCAAACTGCGGCCAGTAAAAGTGCACAGACAACCGGTCCGATGTCTTAGTCACTCCCAAGTGACCCGCTAAAGGATTTTAGTGAGCCGAATCCAATAGGACTTTTCTGTGGCATTGGGGAACCACCAACCTTCTGGTGTCCTCGCCCTCAGTATCTTTTGCTCACTGTGCAGGAGTCCATCCTCCCAGTACACTTTGAACAGTCCAGGGGCCTCGCCTACAGCCAGTTTTTCCGCCTGTTACCATGGACCTGCCAGTGTGCGACACTCTTTCTGTGCCGTGTAGAAGTCAGTCTGATCTGGGCCCCCAGCTGATGCGAACTCATCCAGCTTGGGTAGACCGTTCAAATCTGCACCCACGTGGTCCTCCACCTCAGGTTCTTGCACTGCGCCAGGCAACTCTGAAGTCATTGGGTCCCGTGCTACCAAACTAGGGTTCTCCGTGGCTACTAGCCCCTCTCCCGCAGAAGTAGGCAACTCAGTAGTGGGAGGAACTGTACTAGGGACTTCATCAATGCCGGTCCTTCCAACAAGCCCTCTGGAAGCACTGAAGGCCCTATGGCTTTCAGAGCATTCAGTCTGGCGTTCTCTTTGGCCCTGGATTGTGTAGCCGCTGCAACTATTTTGAGATCAGGAAGTTCATTACCCAACAAACATGGGACAGGGATGGAGTCTTTCACTGCTTCACAGCGCTGGGTCATTACAGCTCATCTGCTGAACTCTACTATCGCCAAGGGGCACTTACGTTTACCATCAAATCCACTTATGCACAACTCAGGCCCATCAATATATTGAACTGGCTGTACCCACTGCCGGGTGACAGAGGTGACGCTATCCGCAGTGTCTCGGACCGCAGGAGTTTGGTGTCCATTGATGTACATGTACTCTAGATAGAGTTGAATATTATTGGGAACTGGGGTCCCTTCTGGAGATCCGGTAACGTTCCCACTCAGTGTAACCAATCCACATTCGGCCACTCCCTGGTATAGCGGGAAATCCCCCTCTGAGAGGCCCACACTAATGATGGCCTCCTCCAGGAGTCCAACATTCACTATGGCTTGCTTGGGTAAACCCTTGCAAACAGGATCCCCTTTCCTATGGCCCAGCTCTTTACACACAAAATAACCTTTGCGTGGTGAGAATGCAGGTGTCCCAGTGTTAGGGGCGCCTGCGCTCTTCTTTTTGGTGTGCACAGCTGAACTAGAGTATGGGGGTTTCCCTTTGTTCTTTTGGGGACCTGGATTGGGCCAGACATTTTTTCTTCCCACCCATGTTTACTTTTTTGTCTGTCGATTTCGCTTCCGGTTTGGGTGTTCTGGCCTGAGCCTTTTTCTGGATTCGAGTACTCACAAACCTGTCGGGAGCCTTTACAAGCTCCCTAGGGTTTGTGATAGTCTTGTCCACAAGATGCTGATGTAGGTCAACCTCACAATTTTTCAATACATGCTCACCCGCAATCAAATTGGACATTCCTTTTAATGTGTCAACTTTGTTACCTGTCACGCACCCGCTCAGAAAATTCAACAAGAGTGTGAATGCTTCAAATGTCTGCCCACTTTTCTATCCAAGCACTCTGAAGCTCTTGGGATACTGTTCTGGGGTTTTACAGAACTTCCTGGGGAGGGATGCCTTCATGCTCTCATAAACAGACCTGTCCTCAGGAGTTAACTGAAGAATTGCATCAGTCCCTGGTGTCGGTAAGCGACTCATCAGGGCTGCACCCCACAATACCTCATCCACTGCCTGCAGCTGGAATGCCAGCTTGAGCACTTCAAACCAGTCGAACATATCCTTCCCCACCTCACAAGTCTGTACTAAATCCTTTCGGATGTGCTGTCGGGGCTTATCCCGGGCACTCTGATTTGAGCCACTACTTCTGTTCTTGCTAGAGGCAGACCTGTTGGCATCTTTCTGCTCTTCAAGCGCCAGCTTGCGCATCTCTATGGTGGCCTTGTCCTGCTGTTTCTGTTCCACTAGCACTTGTCTCCTCTCCTCGAGCAGGAGCTTCCTAGGCACTACCTCATTTACAGCCAGAATAATAACTGGGCCAATTAGAGACTGTGCTGAGGCCTGGGACCTGCAGGATGCCGCACTAACCCGTGTCCTCACTGACACTCTCGAGTGTAGAGAAAGCACACTTGCCCCCAGTCAGGATGATTGTTGAGAGGCAGTGCTCATGCAGTCGTCCTTGTCATTTTCCCCCTCCGGAAGGTCTTGTCTGTTCGGGTACATGGGGCATAGCCTGACCCATGGGGTCTTCTCCCCAACCGCACTCACTTCTACCCAAGCTTGGAGGCTGGTCAGCAACTCAGGTTTATTAACCTTAGTGCTATGGGAAGACCCCTCTCTTGCCATAAGACATGCAAGACATCCTTGGTCATGCCTTTTATAGTCTCCATGTGAAGCTCCATGACTATTACTCTTACCTAGCAGTGACTAAACGTTGCTTGCAACAGTACTTTTATCGTTGGGTGACTAAGCTGTGCGCAAGGCTCAACTACTCTGATCGCTTGCCACCAATGTGACAAATCAACTTCCAGTGCACCAGTGGTCCAGGGATGAATATCAGTTTCTAAACCATCAATCAACCCCACACCTCTGGTAAACAAGAAGGGATCTGAACAGATTGGAATACAAGTGAATTATAAGACATCCTTGTCCAATGTTGGTAAGGTGGATGGAACAGCAAGTTCATGGATCATTGGTTAGTTGCAACACAGCGTAAACACAATTATTACCCAATGAGAAACGGGACTGTCCAGTCAAGGTTATATACAAATATCTACTTAATTATTACTACAACAGACAGTTCTAGCACACTACAGTTATGACCCACCCTGTAAAGGAACACAGAGGACAGTTTCACAAAGGAAAGGGGTGCACTCTGGATAATAAGAGGAGGGTAGTTGGTAAAGTAATCAGTCTTACAGTTCAAGGTTATTCGGGTCCAGCACCAAGGGGGCAAAGGTTGATCACTGTCTCTAGGGGCCTTTGGAGAAGGACCAGAGGAGCAGAACCAAAATGTACCTGGTACTGAAGAAGTTATTGGTGCGCAACAGAATCAAAGTGGTTCCAGAGAACTTTGCAGACCTTGAGACAGAGTTAATGGTAGAAGACAGCTGCTGGTACCAGGCGGCAGGCAGTTTGGCAAGCAAGGCTGGACGGAAGCCTGCAGGCTGTCCGGCGCCCGGCTTGGGGCAAAGAATCGCTGTCTCTGTGCTGGTTGGTGGATCTGGAATGCTGGTCGAGGCTGCTCGGATGGCTCTTGTGACTGTGGCGTGACAACAGTCAGCGGTGCATCCAGATGCAGTTCGACGACTCGACTGTCTCAAAAATGTCCTTAAAAGATTGATGGTGGATGATGCTTGTGTGGCACTCCTCCTATCTCCTTCACAGGGCTTTTGTCCTTTCAAGGCAGACACCCCAAAGCTCAGGAGAGTGATTGCAGACAACAACCGTGTCCTTTGTCCAGAGACTCTCTGGCACTTCCCACCTAGGAAGGTTGCTGGCAGAACCTAGCAGGGCACGCTGTGTGCTGGCTGGGTGCGGTTCTGGAGCTGCTGGATGGGTCCTCTGAGTCCAGTATCTCCCTCTGTTCCCTGGGAAATGTTTAGGGGAGGGATATTGCTTCCCTCTTGGAACTCCTGGCCTTCCTTTACTGGCAGATGATGTAAGGTAGACTGTACCTTCAGGTCAGGTCCAAATACTTCTTTGTACTCTTTTCGAAGTCTTCATATGATCCACTAAGTGAGGGGTTCAGCCCTCTGTTAAAGCCAAATGGGCCCCAGGGATTGGTGCAGGCTAAGCCTACCTTAATGAACCAATCCTGCGTCCCCACAGAAATCTTCTGTTCTGCATGAAGTCAGGACCAGAGTGCTCTGCAACAGGACAGAAAAGGGGGTGACAACATATAACTAAGTCCCACCCATCTCCCTGTCTGTTGTAGATCAAAGTGTCTCTCTGGCTAACTGACACCTCTGTGACTCTTGATTAAAGTGCAGGTTTCCCTTGAAGTTTGTGCTGGCAGTAGACTTCCTGTCGCCCCCAAACCACATCCATCTCCCCTCTGAAAGGGGTCAGCTCTGCAGGTGTTTGCCTACCGTAAATATTGGACCCAGACATGCATTTCACTGTCTTTCATACAGAGGGGTGGGAATTAGCTTCAAGTTGACACATTGCATACCAAAGGGGTGTTAGCCCCGCCTTTCCCGTTGCCTATTCCAGCAAAAGGAAAGGATATCCATGGAGCCTTTGAAATTTAAATTAATTTGCCCATGCTTGAGGAAGGTGTGCCTTCCCCCTCCTTGAGATGCTTGGATGTACCCGGGGCTGTCACATTCCAGCTGAATATGACAGGGGAAGACAGCACCTGTAGGCTGTGTCTTCCCAGAGTACATGTGACTATGCGTTTTGTGTGGGTAGAACATGGACTGTATGAGGAATGGCCCACACAGTCCTTGGTGGTTGATCTCCCATCATTCATTTTCATTTATCAAAAAGCCCAGGCGAGTGCACTCACCCCGTGCAGATGGTCGAATTCCTCACAACCTCCCCGAAAATAACACTATGGATGCTAGTAAAAGATATTCAATTTGTGATTGGCACAGGAGCTACTGTTAATATTATCAATGAACAACAATTCTGTCTCTTCAATGTGGGGCAAAGCCTAACTCCGTCCACTGCCCACATCATTCAATGGGGCGCCCAAAAGCCACTGCCATGCATGCGCCAATCCTCTCATGTGCTTCACCATGGAAATATGGAACTCCATATGGTATTCCATATCCCCCGAACACCTGGGCTCAGCAGGTGCCTTCTGTGTTTCAAAATGGTCAAACGACTAGGACTCATCAAAATTACATGCCACATGGAAGAGCATCAGCCAACACTGACATGTCCTGAGGGACTGTCGAATGATACTATCCAAAAGTTGTTCCCAAAACTGCTGACAAGTCTGGGACTCCTCAAAGGTCCTCCAATTATTCTACATATCAATGAGGCCGTACGGCCAGTGCCAACACCGTAGGCCGGTTGGATTTCACTAACAACACATGGTGTCAGAAGAATTAGGACGCCTCCTAGTAGATGACATCATCAAAAGGGTGACGGGACTCACACCGTGGGCTTCACCAGTAGTAGTGGTAAACAAGGAGGGTGGCACATCACACTCTGTCGACGTGCAAACACAGCCATTGAATGCAAACGTCATTGAGGCCAAAATATCAGAGACATGATCATCTGGCTCAAAAGTGTGGAAATGTTCACCAAACTAGACCTCAATCAGGGGTATCACCAGCTCCCTTTCCACCCATTTTCCAGGCAAATCACTACTTTTTCAACTCATGAAGGGCTGAATAGATACAAATACTCAATTTGAGCATGTTCACCATTCCCTTATAGGCAAAAGATTTAGGCTTGTCGCCGACCATGAGGCATTATGTCGCTGTTTGGCAATCCCAGAACACGCATGCCCCTCAAATAGAATGGTGGGGCACAAGGCTCCAAGAGTACAACTATGACATCATACAGTGGCTGGGGAAAGACCTCGACCCTGTGGGTTACATCTCCAGGAACCTGATTAGCCATACCATGTCATAAAATGGCAGGGTGGGGGAGGCGTACGTCAGCCATCTAGTGGAATAAGCCCTACTGCCTGCTGTGTCGGTGAAGGATGGCTCTATAGAATCCAGGAATGAACCCACCATACAAGCAGTAATTGTGTTCATGAAGGATGGCAAGTGGAGAGGATATGAGCAACAGAGTTGTCAACTATAGGGGGTTCATGGAGCAGATCTGAAAAAATTAGTGGCAGCTTACACAGAGATACGTGTGTCTGCAGTCTGAATACTCCTGAAAGGCACACGGTTGGTCATCCCAGTGGCACCGAGCAAAGCAGTCATTGAAATGGCACATGAGGGCCATAGGGGTATAGTCAACACAGAGAGTTTGCTAAGACATCACCTTTGGATCCCTGGCATTGCTGAAATGGTGCAGTCAATGATCTAACGTTGCAGAGCCTGTCAGGTGACAACAAGGTCAAAATACACCAGTGCTGTTAGCAATAAGAGACCTATCAGACAGCATGTGCCGCACTGTAGCAGTTGATTTCTACAGGCCGACACAAGAGGCCTTGTATGTCATGCAATTCAACGATGAGTACTCCAGATTCCCCATCACAAGAGTGGTGTCATCTACGAAATTTAAGTTGACAGCCCAAACCATGGATGAGTTGCTCAGTGAGTGGGGCACCCCGGTAATCATCAAGTCAGACAATGGGTCCCCATTTCAGGGACATGAGTTTGCGAGGCTGGCAGTACACCTGGGGTTTCAACCTCATATGATCATGCCGCTGTGGCCACAAGCGAATGCAATGGCAGAGAGGTTCAAGGGGACAATTAAGAGGACAGACCAAGAGGTGAAAGTTGATAATGTAATGTTGCAACAAGCTCACTGCAAAGTACAGAGACAATACAGGAGGACACCACACAAATCAACAAGAGAAACATTGCTTAATTCATGATGGCAAGACCTCTCAAAGCAAGGCTACCAAGTTGCATCAGACCCACAAATGTGAGTGATGATGAAATAAGGCAGAAGGATCACCAGAAGAAGGTGGTGGCAAAACATATACAGGTCAGCAAAGAGGGGCAACCCTCAAAAACATTGAGATCCGAGATGAGGTGCTGGTACAGCAAAGACAGATAAGAAAGATAGATCCCCGATACCTGACTGACCCTGCCAAGGTGGTGGGATAGAAGGAGTCCATGGTGACGGTAGCACTAGAGGACAAAGAAGTGACAAGGAATGCATCACACTTTCACCCTTTGAAAAGGTAAGGGGAAGTAAAGAGTGAAGCAGAGCGCGAGCCAAAAACCTTGAGAGCAGAGGAGAAAGGCTGGGTGGTGAGGAAGAGGATCCCAGTGGAACCCTGAATGTACAGGGTCTAAAGGTATGATCTGGAAGAGTGATTCGCCGACCTATAGAAGAGATATAGAACTGAACATTTAAGAGGGGGGAAGATGTGTTCTTGCAGGGACAACATCTGATAAGAGGGAGGAGATTGGGAAAGGGGGGACAAAGGAAGTGACGTGAGAGGGCGAAAAGAAGGCAGTTAGAGATAATGTTGCTTCGGTGTCATCCTTTCGATCCCCCCACCCTTTTACAGGTGTGAGGATATAACAAAAATAAACCTAATTTCATGACCAAATAAATACATTCTATGCCTATAAAGCAGTTCCAAAATGCGTTTAGAAGGAGTATAAACATACATTACCATCTGCTTAACAGAGGTAAAACAAAACACAAAAACAGCCAGATGCCATTTCAGTGCGGGGGCAGCGGTTTTTTTCAACCCATGAAGGGTTCACCAGAAACGGCACGCGTTGTATAAAGCAGAACCTTGCTGACTAAAGCACTAGGAGGACTGGCCTCGTTCATTTGTTGCGCTACCAAACATAAACTTTCACTTAGCTGGAGGCTCACGCTTGTTAAATAAATGTTGACCAGGTGCGTGGATTGAACTGAGGTCACCTGCTTCAAATTCAAAGGAAAGGCACGTGCCAGGGCGCTTCTGCATCCCTCTGGGGGCAGTAAGACAGAAAAATAAACTGTATATTCAAGGATAAAAGTAACTTAAATTACCAAAGCACAAAAACGCACACGAAGTGATGAGGAACCAAAATGTGCCAGTACTCATCTGCTTTGACAGGCAGCAAACGAAGAAGGAAGGAAGAAGGTGTGTTCGTAGGCCCTTTTATGTGCTGGGTCTTTCTGTGATTGGCTGTTTCTAGGCGGTCATAACCCTAGCTCCTTAAAGAGTTTCTAATGCAGATGTCTCCAACTGGACTGTAAATGTTACACAAAAAGCGGTTTAAACGTTATTTTTGTTTGTTGCTTGGCGAGCAAATAAAGAAGATAATGCATAATATGAAGCCTCCCATCCTAACATTGACATAGCTCCCAACCTTGTGTGTCTCCAAAGAAGGCGAAAACACCTGATTTTTATTTTTATTCATACGATTTCATTTTGGGAGGTTGAAAGCCCATTGAAGGGAATGGGCGTAGAGCGAGATTTGTGGGAGAATCGAATGATTGCAGGACGAGTGACACCTGCCAAACGCGTATGAGTTGAGAGCTATGCATCCAATTAACAAAACGACAGCCCCTCACGAGCAATGCAGGTGCCGCGATTAACTCCCAGGACTAAATGAACGCCACAGCACGAGACCTTCAACTCAGTGGAGTTTCTCGCTGGCAAACACACCTGCGACCTTGTCACATATTCCAAACCAGCACGTACTTGCAATATTTCCTCATGTGTTCCCTGCCTGTCACACCTTCCGAGCGTTGGGTCACACATGAGAATTCAAGTGCCTCAACGAAAAGGTGCTGAAAATAACCATTCACCAATGTACCGAAGCCTACACGCAAGTAATTGCAACCAAGAATAAAGTTCTCCCGTCAGATGTTTCAACTAATAAACTGAGCTGAAAGGGTGGGGGCTTGCAATTCCCTTAGCATCTCGGGCAAGCCCTTCTGAAGAATTCCTGGGTACTCCCCGTGTTTCGAAAACAAAAAAACCTCAGTAATTTAGTTACCAGAACCTGGGTGTCTTAGCCCAAGGAGTCTCTAAAGACCTTAATGGACTGTCCACTGAGCCCTCAGAGTAGATACTACCAGCTCCACCCGAAACTCCCCTGAAGGAATTTCATTGTAAGGGGATGGAACAATGTAGGGTCTGACAACATTTCAGGACAAACAAATCAAACAACGAGATTATGCCAAGTGTAACTCGACTAGCATTGTTTTTAATATTGGTTGCCCATGTGGCAAATATTATGTGGGTACACCCAGAAAAGACAATATTCGCTGAAACGAACATCGTTCAAATCTACACGCTCAACACATGATATCATCAGTGGTACATCATTTCGTGGAACACAGACACCAAATTTCTCAAATGAAGTTCCAGCTCCTAGAAGTGATTAGGCCAGATCACCATTGTGCATATGTACCTTGTCTCTTGCAGCAATGTGAGGACTTTGGGATAGATAAGTTGGGCTCAGTACTGCAAAATGGGATGAATGACTAATGCAACATGCTTTGGTTCATTTAAGTGAGTTTTGTAAAAAAAAGAAAATATTTAAGAGGTTTCACAGTTTGATTGACTATAGACAATGTTTAAGTTATTAACTAAGGTTGCTTTAATAGACTGAACCCAAAAACAGTTTTTGAGGATAATGTTTAAGAAGAAAATGTTTATAATTGTTTAAGTTCCAGGAGCCCATATAGCCTTCCTTCGGCCCACGTTACCTCAAAAGGCAAAGGAGGTATAGCTCTTAACTCTGTTTGTTTTATCTTTATGATTGATCTCACTGTTAGTTTGTAGAGGTGTGAGGGCTGAGTAAGTGGTTTCACTGCTACTCGCCCCTCTACTACTGCAGAGCATAATTCCTTTCTTCACAATGGTGGCAGCTGTTTTGATTTGTGACAAACTGTGACTTCCCCTTAGCCAAAATAAAAATGTGCAGTTAATGTAAGGTTTACTACAAAAGCATTTTTGCTACAATGAAACTCAACATGTGTGCTGTGCAGAATTTGAAAGCAAGCCTCTTGCGCAAAATCTGTCCAGATATAGGACTCCTTGATGGCAGTAAAGTTAAGAAAGCCACACTGTTAAAATGCCTCACAGATTTTGAGCAAGCTAGTGGTGTGGAGGGTTTCCAGAGCTGCAGAAGTGTGCTGTATCCCCTATCCCGATTGCCCATGCATCTGGGGAGCATAGAATTAGCTTAGTAGAGTGATACTTATAGCAATAGCACTTCCCAGCCTTCCTCCTAGACGGCAGGTAGTGGTTATCCAAGGGTCCCAGGCATCACGCAAGTCCCAAGCATCTGTTAGATCCTGCACTTCAGCAAGGTCCCAAGTTTCTGTCACATCCCAGGTGAGTCTCACTGGGGATGACATCACTGATAGGAAGTAACTCAGGGACGAAAGGAGGGTAGCCGCGCCTGAGAGAAAGCAAAGGGAAGCTGCCACTTTAGCAGAGTGGAAGCAGAAGGCTGCAGAAGCTCTAGCAAAACAGAAGCACAGATATTGTGTTATGCTGTGCAAGATGGAGCTTGTGGTCCAGAAGGAAGACAGCAAAGCTTCCAGTGAGGAGGGAAGTGCGTCCAGTGCTGGCCCCCCAGGAAGCCAAGACACCACCCCCAAAGGACTTGGTCAATCCTTATAAAGAGGGGAGATATATTTTTGACTGGTTTGAAAAGCTGAAGCTAGCTTTCCGTCTCCAGAAGGTGGAAGAGGAGTTGTTGGGTGCAGCCCTTAAGAGCCGTCTACCAATGGTTGGAACTGATATTATTTGTTTGGCTCTTTTGAAGAGGTTAATCTATTCCAAGATGAAGGTCGCCATTCTCAGGAGACTCTGCAAGACCCCAGACCAATCAAGAGCATTAAAGAACTCACCAAAAAGGAAAGTTAAACCTTTGAGGAGTTTACGCATCAAGCTCTGAAATATCTGAGTGGATGGGTTACAGGTAACAAAGTTGTCACCTTTGAGGGCATGTTTCATTTGATTGCACATGAGTGTATCCTTAAACATTGTAATATGGAGTTACACCAGCGTTATATGGACAAGCCTATAACATTAGGCAAAGGCAGCTAATGGATACGTTCTTACTTGTGTCCAGAAAAGGCTTTGGCCACTACATCCAAACCAGATGACAAAGGGAAGGATGAAATTAAACCAAATGAGGGGCAAGACAAAAGACCACCCCTCCTGCGAAGAAAGTGCCACAACAATATGAGGGTACATTCCAGTCATCTACATCTTCTGCTCCCACAGAAAGGTAGAGTGAGTGCACCCCTAGCACTAGGGCATCCACATTCACATCCCGGCAGGGCTGCCTTATGTGTGGAGGTCAGAGGCATAGAAAGGGAGATCCTGTCTCCAAGCGTAGATGCAAGCTGACTGTCATTAGTGATTCCCTCATGGAGGTGGAGGAAGAGAAGTTTGCGAGTGTGGGCATCTTAGATGATTAATTCCCACTAGACCAGGGGCTGGCCAAATGTAGACTAGTGTCTCTGAGTGGGATAGGTACTGGATCTCCAGCAGAGGCCCCAGTCCCTGCTAATTTAGAGATATTCTTGGACCATGTGTTCATAATTGGAAACAGAGCCTGAGCACATCGTGGTACTGCTGCAAGTATCTCCACTGTCTGACAATGGTGGGTGCGAGAGAACCAGATTCTACATGGCCATCCCAAGCTAGTTAGGAGGTTTGATGACCTTACCAAGTGCCCACTGGCTATCATGGAGTTCAGTTAGAGTGGTAAAACCTCTCAGCTCCGAGTTGCTCTCAATGACACAATTCTGGTGGACTTATTCTTAAGGAAATGACAAGCCTGATGAAAAAAATAATTGCCACAATTGTGAGAGCTAGAGCCAAGGAAGCAACACAGCTAGCCCCCTGCACAATCATGGGCCGTGGGGTGCTCTCAGCTGATGATGGTGATGAAAAACCAGCACTGTGGTACTACCTAATCATGATCCTGAGTCCACAGAAGCACCTGCTCCTGATGGAAAAGGCCCAGTGGCCATTGAAGTGCCTACTGCAGAGGCACCCGACTCATTTATCCAGGGTTCCGTACAGGCATGAAACTACAACACGGGTGGAGGACACAGTGGGATCAGACCTCAAGGGCCTACCAGAACCAGGTGACTTGTCCTTAGCTGTTGGTCCCACTCAGGCTGACATTTGCCAAGCACAGCTCAACTGCCTAACTCTGGCATATCTGCATGACAAGCAGAGAAACAGGCCCACTGAAGACACTGGAACATTCCAGGTTTACTGGGAGAATTGTCTCCTGCACAGTATGTGCAAGGATTTTGAGGCAGGGGCCAGCCGGCAGTAGGATGTCCACCAATGTCACAGGAGATTCCTAATGGACATGGCTCATGACATTTATTTTGAGGTTTATTTCAGAATTACCAAGACAGGTGACAGTGACATGTTTTTTGGCCATTCCTGGGATTCAGCGATATCCCAAGCCATGCAGTTGTTAGACATACTGGCATGTACATGGTGCAGTTAGCATATATTAACAATTATGAAGAGTTTCTCATTTAGTTTGAAGGCCTGGGCTGTGAGCCAGACTAATCTATTGTTTTGGAACAAATAGGTGCACAACAATAACAATGCTTCTGGGCTGTACTCCAGTGGTCTGGGATGTGTTCCAATTGTTCCTTTCGTCTATGCAAATAGTTCTGATTGTTCCTGTTAACTATAAAGAAGTTCTGAAAGACTAAAATGGACTGCAGGGCTGCTTCCAGACTATGCCAGACATGAGGGAGATTGTTGACTTATGGGGTTTAGAGATTATTCAGCTTGATGCCATTGGCATTGAGTTGTAGAAGATAATTTGGCTTCATGCCATTGTCATCAACCCATCAGAATTTTGCTTCGAAGCCTCTTGCTGTTGGCATAGTGCTGTTGGGGAGTATTTGCATCCAGGCCTAGGTAAACTATGCTCCATTGCTATAAAAAGCTGCCTTCTAGTGGGGGCAGAGTCAGAGATGTGTTGGTGGAGCCGGACGCTAGACGAAGAAAGGTTGGAGGCAGATAAGGCTGGAGGACCCAGAAGAAGGCTGGAGCCATTCTCTCCATGCAAGCTTATAAAGAGGGGAGAGGGATCATCCATTCTTTTTCCTGTTTTGTTTTTGAAGCATCTGAAATTGAATGTTTGGATTTTTGAAACTCAAATGACTTTTCTTATTGATTTTTGAGAATAACTACTATTTTTGACTGAGCTGCATAGAGAAGCACTCCTACCTATGGCAATCAGCTCACCACCTATGAACATATTCTATTCATAATTTGTTGTTATTTTCACCATGACCAATTCTAATGGACAATACATCTTTTAATGCATTATTTAGCATTTTGTTGATTGGTATTGAGAAAGCAGTTCATTTGATGAGGTTGCCTAGTGAGACTTAATGAGATAGTCATTTACCTTTGAAAGGGCTATTATGCTTCGGAGATGGTTGAATGGTCTTGAGTAGACCTAAAGGCAAGACAATGATAGCCGCATATTCATCTATAATGTTTTGCATATTGAGTGTGTTATGTGTAGTTACAATAATATTAGAAATATTTCTTTATGACGTATTTCTCATAACAAAAAATGCTTCTCATAATAAAAATAATTACACTATGCAGAGTGTTAGAGTTTTTATTAAGTATTGATTGCTGAGAATCAAGTCAGAAGTATTTGATCATATTTAATAAGTGTGGGGCATCTATATGAAGTACTGTATGTTGTCATACTGTATATGCTGCATGTTTTGATAAGAAAAGGGTTAGTTGAAGGTTTGAGTGGTTGACCATCAATAAAATATATGTGACATTAGTAAATCAGTCCTGTGTAGATGATGAAGTCCACTTCAGGGGTTTGTTGCTTACTCTCTCCTCTGATGCGTAGTGACAAGTAAATGCTTTTCTCTACCCCTATTCATACCACAGCTCCTAATGTGGGAGGGTCTAGGACACTGTCATTGGGGTGGTGGAAATGTCTGCGTGGTAGAAGTCAGAAGAATCATGACAACAGGCTGTCTGCCCATTTTTAATAGCCCCAGATGGGAGTAAAAATAAGAGAATTTGTTAAGTCCTGCCACATCTGCAAAGCAGCCAGCAATCAGAACAACAAAGTCCCCACTTAATACCACTGCCAGTGATTGTGAGGCCTTTTGATAGAAAAGGTATTGACATTGTGGGTTCTTTGATTCCCCAAATCTCCTGAGAGAACCGGTACATCTTGGTAGCAGTAGATCATGGCACCTGTTACCAAGAGGCTGTACCTTTGAGGAACATCAAAGGCCATGTGGAGGCAAAGGCCCTTGTAGGCATAATATCTTCTGTAGAATTACCTAAAGAAGATATTTCTGACTGGAGATCCAGCTTCATATCTGCATATATAAAGACCAGGTGGCATGAGTGGGGAGTAAATTACAAGTTCTCCACATCCCTTTTTCGCACAGATGATTGGGATTGTTGCACGGTACAACAAGACCCTGGAGGGCATGACAGGTGGCTTGGAAGAGCCCGTGGGGAGAAACTGATAGATAAAATCCCTTTGAGCTCCTGTTTGGCCATCCTGTTAGGGGTCCTCGATTTCTGCTGCAGGGAGATTGGGAGTTCAATACCCAAACTTCTTCCCACGACATAGAGGACTATGTACTTAGTCTTAGATTCAGAATGGCCAAGTAAAGGGAACAGACCCCCCAGAAACTGAAGGCTAGTCAGGATCTCATGAAGCAGTGGACTGACCAGAAGGCCACCATGACTGAGAACATGCCTGGGCAAATGATTTGGGTGAATGGAACCAGTCAAGCTCAGCACCCTCCATAAATGGACTGGGCCTTATGTGATTCTGGAGAAAATTAGTGAGGTTAATTACCTCATTGATACCACGACTCCAGAGCAGACATATATTGACTTCAATGTCAACCAGCTCAAACCTCATTACAGACATGATGAGTTAGTGATGGCTGGGGTCACAGATGAGACTGAGGAGGAAGCACATCCCCTCGCAGACGTGTTACAAACTGAGTCGAGATCACCTCAGACCTGACTGAGCAACAATTGCAAAACTGTTAGCAGCTGCTAGGCTGTTTGCAGGTCTGTTTTCACTGACTCCAGGGAAGATTGAGTGGTGCATCACATCCATTATATCAATACTGGAGACAGTAAGTCAGTAAAGAGAAGGATTCAGCGCATGTCTTTCAAGGTAAAAAGCATCATCAAGGAGGAAGTTTTCAAGATGTTGGAACTGGGGGTTCTTGGGCCATCTTCAAGCCCTGGGCTAGCCCAGTGGTACTGGTTCCTAAATAGTCCAGTAGTGGTAAACTGTAGTATGCCTTTGTGTGGACTACATAGGTCTCAATTATGTCACCAAGGCAGATGCATACTCCATACATTGAGCAGATATGCATTGACAGATTAGGAGCTGGCAAGTTCATGAGTATTTTCGACCTCACCGCTGGCTACAGGCAGGTTAGCCTAACTGGTCAATCAGGGGAGAGGTCATTATTTTCCACTCGAGAAGGACACTACCAGTTCACTGTTATGTCCTTCAGATTAAAGAATGCCTCTGAAACATTTCAAAGGATGCTAACGCAGGTTTTGTCATGGCTGGAAGACTTCAGCTTTACCCACTTAGATGGTGTTGGAATATTCAGACATACAGGGGAAGATAGATCATCTATGTCATCTGAAACAGGTGATTTAAGCCATTCAGAAGGCTGGCTTGACTATCAAGGCATCCAAGTACCAGATAGAGCAGGGAACTGTGAATTACCTAGGACACCAATTGGGTGGTGGTATAAAACAGCATCTCCAGGCCAAAGTCCAGGCACTGATGGTTTGGGACATCTCCAGTACCCAGTCTCAAGTGTGAGTCTTTTGTAGCATCATACCTAGATTCTGGCTTCTGGAAAAGTCATGGAGCTGACACCTGAAGATTCTGATAGATGTCTGCACCCATCCACCCTCGTTGAATACCCCAAATGGCTGATATTGCCCACAGCCAAGCGAGTGTCCATTGGGGATTGAAGGTTTGTTTCTGGTTATCTCTGATGTATGGTGTGGTAACCCTATTTTGGAATGTGGCAGCCCTCTCTACTTCTCTGTGCAGATGTATTGATGGAATAACAAATGTTGAAACCTGGTTCCTTGTGTGTTCCCGGTTGCCTTCTCCCACCAGTCGCTCCCCTGTAGTGAAAACTACCTGTGTTGATATGAAGGTTTACGAGAGGATTTTTTCTGTGTTCTCTTGTAGACTAAACTGACCTTTTGCTCATCTTTTTGCGGCTGCCAGTCCTGCACGATGGCAGATGCAGAAGAGGGTTCAACGAGGCAGCAGATTCTCCCTCAGATAACTTATTTCCTTGGAATTCCCATCTTCTCTATTCCTTCTTCTTCTGTCTTCTTTCACAACTTATTTCTTCTTTCTTTCTTAGGTGCAGCCAAGCACACATCGAGGTCTGTCCAGTTATGAATCAAGGAACACCTGGCATCTGCTGCCAGGAGGAAAGGCCTTATAAAAGCTTGCCAAGGAAATCTCACAAGATTTTGAAATCTTGTGAGATTTTGGACAAAATCCCATGCTTCGACATCTTCTCTGGCCTTCCCAGTGCTGGCTCATGTGTCAGGCTGTCTAGAAGCACCTACGCCACCAATGTTTAACCCTGGCAACCCATGGGGCCCTTCCCAGCCCAGTGAGTATGGTGATTCATGTGTGAGGGGAAGTCCTGCTAAGGGCACCCATGACACGTTCTTGGGCCTTACCGGTTATTACAGGCCTTTTATCAAGGGGTATGGGACACTTACCGTTCCCCTTAATGATGTCACCCCCAAAAAGTTTTTGAAGGAGGTCACCTACAACCCTGCCTGTCAGACACTCTTACAGAGCTTGATGGATGACCCGTGCCAAGCCCCAGTTCTAAAGATCCTGGACTATGGGAAAGAATTCATAATACAGACTTACACCGGCAAATTTGGAACTGGCGCAGTGCTAGTACAGCGGAACTATGAGGGGGTAGAACAACTTTTGCATACCTCAGTAGGTGCTTGACCAAGCAAGAGTGCAACTGGGCCGCAATTGAGGATGCATTTGCTGTGGTTTCGACAGTATTTAAGTGTATGGCTATGCAGGGAGAGAATCCCAAGTTATTTCATTGTGTTCTATCCTTACAGGCATTGGACATGGACATACAACAAAAACTTGGGTCACATCGCTCCAATGCAAATAGTCTCAGTTGGTATTTTCAGCAAGAGGTTGAGCCAGATCCTAGGAAGGGTGAGTCTCAACCTTTGTTGTTGGGGGCTATGTGAATGATTGTCATCTGGCAAAGGTGTAGAAGCCTTGAACTTTTCATTTTGGTTAAATAAAATATAAAATGGGGCTGGTAATTCTCTCTCAGAGAGAGTGGACTGCTGACCAGAACCCTCTCTCTCCAAACTCCATGCTAAAAGCATAGTGTACCCATGTGCCCAGCTGAATCAGAAACCAGATCTGCAGCCCCTGTTCTCCTGTGGCATAGAGCAGGTTCAGGCATGGGTGCCCTCTTGACAGCTGCAATGACAGCCAAGTCCCTGCAGCACAGTGACTGCATTTAAGATATAAACCTCTGTTAAAAAATGTCTTAACAAGTTGGGCAGTATCCCAGTGATATATCCGCTGGGATACCGCCCAATGCAAACAGCGTTACCACAATTTGGTCTGACGCTATTAGCACATGATCTCGAGTCACAGGAAGGCTGTAAATCCCCCTTTTTTTCAGAGTCCAAAGGACTCTATGGGGCATTTTCAGTGCTATTACTGCGGGCGGTAATAGCACCGAAAATGGGTGGAAAGTGGCCAGATTTACCTACAGCTTACCTCTGCATTTTTACCGCTCCACCCAACCTCTTGATGAGGGCCATATGAGAGTTGCTATCCTGGTGGCACATTAAACTGTACATATAATCCATATATGAATTTTAGGTATGGTGGCTAGCATCTCTCATAAATATCCAAGCTACATTGAATTGATATCACACATGTGCCAGCCCTGTCAGTTCAGCTCAGATGTGAAATGATTATGTGTATACCCCCAGCCAGGCTGTCTCTGCTGCTCCCAGCAAGACTGTAGCCCTAGGGCTGCCTCCCTTTGAGCCTTTGTGAAGGCAGGTAACACTGTCTCCAGTGAGACATCCACTCCACAGAAAGATGTGCTGGGAACAGGAAACAAAGGGTACACCATTCAAAAAAGGACTAGCCTCACACCTTGGTGCTGCATACCAAAACCACCTCTTCTGCTATTGGCAACGGAAGCGGGCAGGGTTTGTGTAGGTAGAGGGAACTCAGACCAGCTGGAGGAAGGTTCCACGATCATGTTTTCTCTCTGTATCTCTCTTCATTCCTTCCTGTCCCCTCAACTCTCTTTAGCAAAAAGCACTTTGGTGTGTTGGGGTAGATGTTTTAGGTCCCAACACGGGAAAGAGGTTCACACTACATAAATTGTACTAGGCCATGGTGCGGCTGGGTTAGATGCAATGTTGAAACTACATATGTGTTCAATGTATTTAAAATAAGTGAAATGGGTTTTACTTTGTATTTTTTGATGGACACATTTTAGAGTCACAGTAGGCAGCAACTTGAGTACCAGTAGGATGGATACAATGTATTGTGCAATGTACAATTTGTAGCTCTGAGAAGTATGTAGTGGGGAGCTTTATACATGCGATAGAGGTGTTCATTGAAGGGGAAACTAATGTGGAAATTCAACAATGGTTTAGATTGCAGACACATTTGGGGAACTGGCAAATATGTGTTCCTTGCGGGTACATGGATACATCACAGAATGCAGGTTTCACCTACTTGGAGTTTTAGTGGGCTGCAGAGTCCCTTGATTAGCTGGAATAGGTTTTGCCTGGTTTGGAGAGTTGGATGACCGAGGTCATGGAAGGGGATAGAAAGCAAACCTCATATGAGCAGTTCTGATAACATTGCAAAGGGCTGAAGGGGAGAACAGAATGTAAACCTATTTGTTAGAGTTTTATGGCCATATTGGGTTCTTAAATGTAAAGTGTAATTTCCCTTGGAGCACAAACGCTTGTTTTTTTGATGACCAGAAAGGTCCGGTTACATGGAAGGTTAAATTGAAAGCTGATGGTTTATGGGCTTTCATGGGAAAAAGTAGAATGTATGCTGAAGGCTATATGACTTAAGATTGCAGTCGCCAATAGGATTATGTGTTAAGGAATGCAGGGAAAATGGCAGGGACGTAAGCTCACCAAAATGCCAGGGGTAGCGAAAGTGACATCACACTACCCTTGACCTCTGATGACATTACAGGAAGTGATGTAATTTGACACCAACCCGAAGTGACATCAAGGGAAGCGATGGAACACAACCTTTCACTCTTTGACAAAACAGGAAGTGGCATCACATAGCATTGTTCCCAAGTACACAAGATTTAAAAGCAGGCCAGTTCATCTGCAGGTCCGGTGCAAAGTTGGCCACATGTCAAGCCTGTGCGGATCTACTTTCCAGGTTTCAGAGGTTGTCAAAATACATACCATTTGGAGGGTTCATAACTGTGAATTAATCTCTCCGACGAGAGGAGCCAGGTCAACTGGACACTAATGAATATATCAATTTATTTCATTTAATACATTGATTAGATGATTAAATCAACCTACCACATAGGCAATTGAAAAAGAGGAACAATCAATTGATCCCAATAAGGCCAGTCCAATGATATATTAGCACTGCAAAGCCTCACAAGTCTAAAGCCATACACTGAAAAATCTGACATAGGGTGCTATACGTCAACTACTAAGGTGGCATCCCAAAAATTCACATAAGTACATAAGCACAATGTAATAAGCATGACACCAAGAAAGAGTAGTTTCGATGGAAGAAACATCTAACTGGATTACAGATGATGTCCATCTTCATCAGGACGTGGCATTCCCATAGACGTATTCTTGAAGATTGGTCTGTGATTTGTTTAGGATGATGAATACATAAATTGATGAATGATAAAAACAGCCTTTGAGCTAAAGGTAGTGTCACATAAATAATGATTCTACCTGAAATAGAAACAGAGGGGAAGGGAAAAAAACAAGCATGTAAGCAATACAAATGGTATGTACACATAAAATAAGGTGATCAGAGGGTTAAACCAAGCGAACCGCTCCCACATTCATAAAGTCAGCCATGTCAAGTGACTAAGTGGGGGGGGGAATGTAATTACCGTAATCTCAACCACAGGAAAGGCAAAAGGCTCTGGAGGCCTGTCTAGAAAGTCCAGGAAATCACAGTCCGGCCTTGCCAACAATAGATCACAAATGCATTAGATCTAAAATGTAGAAATGACAATTTTACAAAAAGTAGAAAGCTAAGAGATAAGAAATGGCCACAAAAGGGTCATTGAGGTTTTCTGAATTTAAAAGGTACATTAGTGAAAGAATAAGGGAACACCAGAAACCAAGTCAAGAGTTAGTAAAAATTAGAATTAAAATTAAAATTGAAATTAAAATTAAACAGTCCACAACAAGAAATACCCGAAATGATGTTTGGTGTACTAGTCCTAAACCAAGTGCCTGATTGAAATCAATGAGGCCAATGAGGCTCACCTGGAGACTGGATGGAGTGAAATATATCCAGGTTTACCGAAGGCAGCACAGAAAGGCTGTCCTTGGTTTAAACTGTGGCCTCTGGTTGGATCGAGGTTCCAAGTTTCCAAGAGATTGTTTCCAAAATGTGTCAATAAATCCAGACCGTAAGCTGGTAAAAATAAAATAAAGAAAATAAAGATGCAATGTATAAGTGCGGTGTCTAGGTCGAACAAACAGACTTGCCAACAAGTGAGTGGCGTCCTACAGCTCGCTAATTAAAGTTCTTATAGTTAGAGAGGCAACAACAGCAGTAACGCATGCGCTTAGACAACCCGCACGGAAGAGTCTCGTATGTTCCCCAATAGAGCCTGGGCTCTCTCGCTGTGCATAGGGAGCCCAAGGGCAGCATGTTGAGGCTCAAGCAGTTTACCTGTCGGCCGTCTGGAGCCGGGCTGAAAGGCGAGGCTGGTTGGATGCAGCCGAACGTTCGCCGTGGAAATACGGCTCCATTTAAATCAGCCGAAGGGCATGGCTGAGTGGAACGTAATGTACCGTCCGGAGCCAAGAGAGTGTCCGAACTAACGTCACGTGTGCGGAAAGTCAGCTGAAGAAATAATAAACTAGAATGGAAAGCGCATTTACGGCGTGTGGAAAAATGAATGAACAAGGTAAAGAAGAAAAAAAGGTGCTTGAACAATAGGTGGACAAAGAAAACTACATAAAGAAACAGTGATAAAATAAATACGCCAGACAAAGGAGGCATGTTCTGTTCACAAGGGGTGGAGCAATGAGGAACAAGGGTCTCACATCTCAGATAAGGTATATGTGAGTATATCTGTCTAACAAGTCGCTGACAGATGGAAAAGAACGGGAAAAATGGGAAATGGAAAAAATTCCTTAATGGCCAATGGTTAGAAGGGCTGTTAATTAAATAACGTGTGCCATTCTTCTTCATTGAAGCCCACTATGTGGCTCTGTGTATTATATATCCACCATTGTTCCCATATAGATAGTTTGGTGGCGATAGCATATTGATCTGGTCCCGTGACCCGTTCGATGCACCACCAGCGTAGATCCTCACACCCATGTTTGCATTCGGAAAAATGCGCAACTAGGGGTGACGAAAAGTTGAGAGTCTGGATTTGTGTTCCGTGATCCTTAGTTTAATGGGTCTAGAGGTTTTCCCTACGTATGTCTTGTTGCATGGACACATGACGGCATAGACCACATTTTTAGAATTACACGTTGTGTGGCCCCTGAGCTTCCAGTCTCTATGGTTGATAGTAACAATTTTGGTGGCTGTGGTGGAGCCACAATGACAGCAGTGACCGCATGGATAATTACCAACGACTCTTTCCATACCCCACATTTCAGTGATTGAATTGGGTACTTGTGTGGACTGCAGTCGATCAGCCTTGGATAGCCAGCTTCTCAGGTTCCTGCCCTTTTTGAAAGCATACATAGGTTGTTCCAAATCGGACATGTTCAATTGTAGCAAGTGCCAATGTTTGGTAATTGCTTTTTTAATTTTGGCATGATGGGTACTGTACGTCATCGCACATACCATACGTGACTGATTTTGGTTGTCACGCTGGTTTTTAGTTAGCAGAACTTCCCGATGTTGATGTTTAGCTCTTTTGCGAGACTGGCACAAAATGTGTGCAGGATAGCCTTGCTGCGATAGTCTGGTCTCGATAATATTTGACTGAAACGCAAAGTCTTTTTTATCAGTGCAATTTCTTCTTGCTCTTAAAAATTGTCCGTAGGGAATACTCTCCCTTAGAGATTGTGGATGAAAACTATCAAAGTTTAAAATCGTATTGCGATCTGTCGTCTTTCGGAACAAGTCAACCGTGATAGCACCATCCTTGGTTTTCAATTCAAGATCTAAAAACGCAATGGGTGTGTTTTTGACAGACATGGTGAATTTGAGATGGTCATTCAGAGAGTTAATCCAAGCAAAAAATAGTTCGGAATCTCCCTTGGTTTTGTCCCATACAATGATAATATCATCTATGTATCTTTTGTAAAAAAGGATAGATTCCAAAAAAGGATTAGAGTTGTCAGGGATCGAGGCCTTCTCAAACGCCCAAATGAAGAGGGTTGCATAGTGGCAACGAAAGCCGCACCCATCACGGTGCCTTTTGATTTGTAAATAGAAATTCTCCTTAAACCTGAAGTAGTTCTTGGTCAAGGCAATATCTAAGAGGTCCACAATGAATTCACTGGGAACCAACTGTGGATCATCTCTGAGATCCAAGAAGCACTTCATGATCGGCAATGACTGGGACATTGTGGAATATTCGAATAAAGAGATTCTACGTCAAGGGTGATGAACAAATGGGTTCTAGAATGGAGCCACAGAGGGACACTATCGGTCTACCGGGGGGATTGGAAATATTCTTGTGGATTTTCAACAAAATATAGAAAAGGGGAGCACGTGTGCCTTTACTGGTAAGAAATGAGAATTCTTTGGCACTCAGAAACTCCGCATTTTATGGTCAAACATTTCTACACTGTACATAAGCTTTTAAGCACAAGGATTTAGTCAAGTTACCGAGGACACTGACATGGAATGTCTTGTGATGATCGTAACATAGACAATGTCAGAAAAATCATGCTATAACCGCAACTTGCGAAAAGCAAAATACATAGTCTGAAATTGATGCCTATTCTACTCTAAATGCTTTTTGTACGTTTTTGTCTGAATTGTGAATTTGAGTTGTTTAAGAACAGACTAAATCAGTGACTCACCCCTTGACGTGTGCCTGAAATAAAACTTTAATAGCAATTATTGTATAGAATTCCAGAAAGACAAATGATTTGGTATTCCTATTCTTTCTTATTTAGGGTCACTGAACAAAGTGTTATACTTATGGAACCCCCTGTTTTTTAAGAGGCCTGAACAAGAAAGCCAGCCACTCCAGAAACAAAGAGTGACATGGTGATGGCCACATCCCGGGAGATTCCATTTATATTTTTTAAGGGGTAGCAAGGGAGACCACAGGGGAAGCAATGGAGAACTCAGGGGTCACAGGAGCGACCCCTGGTGACCACCAAAAAGACATCCCAGGAAAATAGTATGGGATGCCGGAGTATCTGGGAGGATAAGGATTTACTGTTGCTTCAAAAGGAGTGCTAATTTACTTGCCTCCCTCTCCTTGCCTTGACGTGTTTATGGAAAGCCTTGCACAATCACCATCTGGGTTAATGGGTTTCTGTCAAATGGTCTGAATATTAAAACAGAATTATTCGTGAACATCAAATGTATTATGTGGAGTACTTCATAACTGACTATGAAAGAAGATCACATGTCAAAGAGGTTGTACTTTGTGAATGTATCCAACAGGGCTTTATAGCTAGGGAGATTACATTACTTTATATTAGAGTTAGCCAGTGGGGGGTTTGGTGGGGTTGACTTTATAACAACATATTTGTGATTATGTAAATTGTCTAACTGTGCATATAAGCCTCAACTTTGTTGTCATTCAGAGGGAATCTGATTAGTTTTCAGCTCCAAGGAACTGACTAGCCCCTCCCGATCGTTAGCATGCAATAAACTTGCTTTTCTGAAAAAGTGCATTCCTTTCTTCATGGAAGCTGTTCTTTCCCATTGGAATGTTTGAGTCACTGCCTTACAGGTGTGATGTGAGAAGGCAACGTTCACTTGTTCGAAAACAGGAATTGGACTCTTAAACCACAATTGATTTTTTAAAGTCAACAGTAGACCTTTGCATTTAAAAGAAGCAGCCTCCCACTCAAGAAGCAGCCTCCCACTCCTTCTCAAATCCACTTTGAATATAACAACTAATAAAGAATCCACTGGATCTCTGTTGGAAGAGTTGACTTTCCAGAGCCCTCCACCAGTGAGGGGAAGTCTAAGGGTCCAAGCCTGAGGCAATCTCTATTCCCTACCCATCCATGGGCAGGTTTGGGTAACCTGCTTCTGCAACAAGACCTGCATCTCTGCCAGACACAGTACTGCACATGGCCTTATTGTGGTGAAAGACCCCATAGCATGTGGACCGGGCTCCTTTGCTTGGGAGCCTGAGGATAAGGACTGACTTGATCCTGACACCACAGAATGGGACTCATAACATCTTGAGTGCCAAGCAAGCTGTGAAGGATCCTTGTTTTTCAATGCATCAGACTGAATGAACTGACTTCAAACCATCTTCAAATTTTGACTCAAACCACTTGAGCACCATGCATCGACCCTACCTAGTGGTTACCATCGACCCTACCTAGTGGTTACCATGGATCTATGTGATTTGGTTGAAAGGAATTGGTCAAGGGAGATTTTACCTAATTTGTTTTATTTATTGTGACAGTTCAATGCACATGTATGCAGGGGAGACCCCCTGTATGACTTCCCCCACCTTTTGTATTACCCCAACTCACCACCCCACATACATTTGTATTGAAATTAGTTGGAAAAACTATGACAAATTCTCCATCGACTGATTCTTCTGTGGCAGAAATTACACATACCATTACCACATGTTACCTATACCGTTACTGTTGCCACATGTATCACACTGGCTCAACTCCAAACTGATCCTGGTGAGCATTCCAACCTACTTTGCCGAAAGCTGCACCCGAACTGCTCCAAGTTATTGCATTCTAACTGACTCTACTCCAGCTTGTTGCTTGCACCGATATGATCCACCATACCCAAACTGAGTTCCCCCTGTTCGCTCAGCTTGAAGTCTGGTTTATCTCTGTTGAACCACCAAGAAGCTACTATTGACCCATAACTACCCCCTTTGGTTATTTTACTTGTGCAATACTTTCATTAAATACATAACCTTTTTAAAAGAACATTGTGGTTATTCAATTGCCTTATCCCCTGTATTCTTGCCCAGAGTGCTGCTTTCTCTCTTCCCTTGCATATTCTCTGCTCTGTACAAAGGGGTGGGTTTTGTAAAGTTTATCTATTTTCTTGCCGATCATGTGCCTAATTAAAATGTATGTATTCTTATAGAACCTTGATTGAACATTCCCTTTATTTTGGACTGTTGCACTTTTCTGTTTGGGTTGCTAATGAATCCCATTAACACCCCTCTTGAGAGTATTGCGGTCCCTTGTCCCACATTACAACAAAAGGTGAAGGAGGTATATCGCTTAACTGTGTCTATTTAAACTATTTTTATACAGTTATCCCACAGGGGGGGGGAGCTTGGGTAGCAGGCAACCACTGATAATGTCTACTGACAGAAATCTGGGGAAATGGCTGAGAGTGCAGTGGGCCAGTCAGGTTCAGTGTCTATCTGAATGACTTGGCATGGATACATTTTATTTATAAACTTATTTTAATTGGTTTATCTTTCCAGTAACATACCAATGAATAAACAAAAGAAAAAAGGAAAAACATAGTATATTACATTTGTTCTTGATCATTGACATATAACGGTGCATTCTGGTCATAGTATCTTCTGATCCTCTTTCAGGGGCACAATGGTACCCATGTTCAGTGCAATTGTCATATACCATCATCACTCTTAGGGTCATAGCTATGTCAGGCTCAGTGCATACCATCTGTCTTCTAGCATCTATTCCATACCGTCTTCATACAAGCAATTATATTTCACTCAAGGTGGTTTCAAATCCGAGGGTGTCTGAAAAAGACCCCGTGCCTCATGCAATACACTGTAATTACCCTCTGCAGGCCCATTCCCTTATAGCCTTTCTGTAATGCTCATATCCACCTTAACATATTTTTGAAAATCCCAGAGCCAACAGTCTAGCACTGACCCACCCGGTGCATTCCTCAATGCGATGGCAATGCATCTCTTTGCTACAATTAGCCCCAAGGAGAGCCCCCTATTGAGCACTCTATGCCTTTTGTCTTTCCTCTAATAAAGTAAGCCCAGTAGGCTTATGTTTCGATGTTGTCTGGGTCGGAGTTCCAGTAAGCTCACCTAAGGTCTCCATCACTTGGTTCCAAAAGGTCGCAACCTTATCGCACATCCACCACATATGGAAAAATGTCCCAACTGCCCTCTTGCAAAGCCAATAACCCAGGCCAGCACCCTGCGCTATTTTCTCGTAGGGAACCCCTCTCATAGGTGTCTGACATTAGCCATCAATTGAGCATACACCAGAAAATTAAGCCATGTGTCAGCATGCTGAGCCCGAAATTCAGGAGAGCACTGTGTCTTCACTATATATGTCCCTCACACGACTGCCCAACCCATTCAAAACACCACTTAGTCCTTTGGGACATGTCCCATTCTGCTGCTTGACAGGTTAATTTCAGATAAGAATGCTAACATCTGACCCGGGAGTCTCGTTACCCGCCACAATAACCGTATCAACGTGGCCAATGGGGAGAGAATCACCTTAAGTCTCTGCTCTGTGGCTCACAGCAGTTAAAGAATCTGCATTGGTTTCCACATGTTTACGGTCAATTAAAGCAATCCACCATGTGCTCTAACATAGCGGCCCAATAGTAGGTCTTAAAGTCTGATGCAGATATTCCCCCCTTCCCAGTAGGTAATTGCAACATTGGCTGGGCAATTGTCAAACTTCCACCCTTCCAGATCAACTTTCCTAGCATCACATGGAGCCGGTGGAAATACCGATTAGGGATAATCAGCGACATCATCTGAAATACATACATTAGTCATGGCAGCGCCACCATTTTCACAGCTGCTCCCCATCCCAGTGCAGACAGAGGGAATTTCATCCAACCTCGACCGACCAGCCAGCACTGCAAGACTGTGCACCAGGATTCCGCTGAAACAGCAAATCTCAATTAGCACTGATATAAATGCCAAGGTACCTGACCAAGATATAAATGGCCAGAGTTTCCATTCCCATATGTGCTAGGTGTCCCACAACCGCCACTGGCAGCATATACATGACAGATTTAGACAAGGTTACACATTCTTTAAATGAGCCGAGTATCTGTGCCACATTCTCTATGGTGTCATGCACGTACAGTAAAATATCATCTGCATACAGTGATATGCAATGCGGCCGTCCACCCATTTGCAGTCCAGTTGCCTTGTGTCTTCTGCATATCATCATTGCCAGTGGCTCTATTATCAGGGTGATAATAATTGGTGACAGTGGGCAGCCCTGGTGCATTCCTCTGCACACTTGTCAGCAGGTGGACACCACATTATTGACAACCACTATAATTGTAGTCCCTTCCTACAGAAGGCATATCCATTGAATACCTTGGCCCCAATTCAATGCTCTCAAGTACCAACCATTGAAAGCCCCAGTCTTACCACCTCCTCATCTATGTATTTATCTAGAAGCAAAAAGAGTCTCCTCAAGTTATGCATGGTACTCCTGGCTGGGATAAATCCAGTTTGTTCTTGGTGCACCTGACTCTCTACAATTGGGGTGAGTCGTCCAGCCAATATTTTACACAGGATCTTAACATAATTATTAATCATGGACAGTGGTCTGTATGAACTACATTCACTGATGTCTCTTCCCGGTTTAAGAAGCACAATAAGAAGCACCACAGCCAAAGCTTGTGTCATGCAACGCCTATGGAAATGCTGGCAGCGTTGGAAATTCCATCATGGGGCCATCACGTAGACTCACGCAACATCAGTGAGCAGTCTAGTCTACAACTAAGATGGTCGCCGCAGTCATAACTATGGGCGGATACAGAGGTATGGTGCGTTGTATCCGTCTCTTGGTGATACGCTGCTGTTCATCCTCCACCTAGCTCTCGGAGTGTTCAGCTTCATTGCCCGTCTGTATTCTTATCTCCGGTTCTCTGACGGCCTTCTCCCTGTCTCCCGTTCTCTCCCTCCTTTTCTTCCCAGCCACCACTCCGCCCCGTGAACTGCGGTTTCCTAGTTTTCCTCTTCTGGTCGGGTTTTCTCCCAGTTTCCCTCTCTGCGTCTCCGCAGAGCTTTCTTTTTTTTTTCCCGGCTTCGGCCAGTCTTTCTGAGCTTCCTTGCTCCTTATATTTCACCCTGACTTTTTCGCTGGGTTTCTCTCTTTCCTTTCTCTGTACTCGTACTCTCTGCCGGGTCTCTTCGCCTTCTTGCGTTCCCTTTGCATCTTTGTGCGGCTTTTACTCTTACCTGTACATTCGCCTTCTACCCTCGCTAGACATTCTTGCATCTGCGCTCCACCCATGCGCTCGCGGGGCTATCTCATCTCTTCTCTGTCTCAACCTGTCTTTAACCCTGTGTGGCGTTTCCCAGACTGCTACATCCACTATCAGGGCAGCCCTCCGATGCGACATACTTACCCGCTTTTCCTACACTGCCAAGCAGATTCTGCAGGATGGCTGTCCCACTTCCACATTCTGCTTCAGATCCTCAGCAAGGAGCACAGTGTCCTAGAAGGAATGGACTTCTCAGTGTTTCTTCACCAGTGTACCATGTGGGTACATCTTATAACACAAACCCAGTCAGTTAATGGCCTTCAAACCTGGGAAGAACCCTTCACAGAAGTATCTACACTAGCCCCAGGACTCCAGCTCAACATTAGATCCACAGCCTTATATCATACACGTTTTTTGTGCCAAGAGGCTTTTTCCCTGTTGTGGGGGGCTTGCTCCTCGGAGTTACCCTTGGCTTGGATTTGCCATCAGGCCAAGGTGGCCTCCGGGGAAGCTTGCCCCTACCTCCCTGATAAGAAGGAGAAGCAGGTAAAGGACCTAAAAAGCCCCGACAGAAGAAGAGGTCAGAGACCCACGACAGCTCAACTGAAGACCCAGGTGAGGAGAAAGATCGGGAGGGTTCACCTGTGCATGACAGCTTCCAGCATAGAACTCGGGATTCTCCCAATAAACAACGCCTCGGTGAACACCTCCAGTAGTTTAGGTGCAAGCACCTCCTCCTAAGCCATATATACCTCTATTGTAAGCCCATCTATCCCTGATGTCTTGCCTAGTCCCAGATTGTCTATTGCCCATTCAACCTCTTGCAACACGATAGGAGCGCCAAAAGTCTTGCTCTGTTCCTCAGTCACCCTATTGAAATTTGCTTCCTCCAACCATGCAGCAGCGTGGCCATGACTGAATCCCTCTTGAGCAGCATACAATTCTCTGTAGAACTCCCAAAAAAGACCCTGCAAATGTCATATGGATCAATTAACAGTACCCCTTCTACATCAATTTTGCTCATGCATTGCCTTTTCCCCCACATCATCCCCACCAGCTAGGACAAAAGTGTACCGGTCTTATAACCCTCACCATGTTCTCGAGTCACATACCCAGTGTATTCCAACATGGGTCATTTTTCCGAGCCTCCTCCAGCTCCTTACTAGAATCCCTTTTAGTAGCCTGCACATCCTAGCCTCTACCCTCACTCTGCTCTGGCAGTACAATCTCTTTCTCTAGGCTCTTCATACTTCAACCTTAGCAGCAATACAGAAGCTTCTGAGATACAAATTCAATGCCTCCAATTGTGCTCCAAAAAAGGACTGATCTCAGTCTCCATATATGTTTTGAAGGCTAGATCCTCTAACATGCTATTATTAAACCCCCACATAGTAGTCGGGGGGGGGACTCGTGAACACCCCCCAATTTCTACCAACGAGGGTGCATGATCCTGTAAGGTCCTGTTTAGAAAGACAGCCTTCTCAACAAGTCTGTTACTTAATTCCCTACAAAAGCATAATCAATCTGTGAATACAAATTCTTAGCCCCAGGGTAATAGGAATAGCATCTCTCCAGCCCATGTTTCAATCGCCACACATCACAGAGGAGCAGGTCTATTGTGACCCTTATTAGAGTCTTTGATGTCCGTCTCTGAGGTCTAGTGCTAACACTTTGAGTATCCAGCTCCTTATCTGTAACACTTTTGAAATTATCTTTTTGTTGGTAATATTCCTTCCACAAGTATACTATAGCTAAACTCGTAGCGACTGTTCCTGGTACAAAAACCTCTGTGTCTCAAATAACAAGGGTTCCACTGATTTCTAATTCAATTTCCAGATTTGATCAATCCGTTGCTCTACTTGAAGAGAAACAGGCCCAGGGCCCACATGAACACTCAAGCAAAGTAGTATCAAAGCTTAAAAAAGAAGAAGCGAAGAAACACAGGTTCACAGGTCAGAGGATCAGACTCTTATTATGATTATTTGATATTCCAAAATATTTATGTTTTAGAAAAAAAGACATGCAATCAAAGTAATTGAAATACAAATTTGGTTTAATTTGCAGAAAGCATTACATTGAAAAAGACACTTGTCCACACCTGAAGAAAGGCGAGAATGGCCCGAAACGCGTCGTGAAGACAAGGTTCACTACAAAAAGAAGACCATCAATCATGGTCCACATAACAAACCTTGTAGAAAGGGATTAGTATAACAACAAAGAGAATAACAGTAAACAGATCTATCCAAGATTATTAAGAGACATTCAGCACATGAACATTTACTAAGAAGTATTAGAAATTGTGTGAAATCTGTAAAGTTTGATTAATGGAGCAGTTTAAGAATTATCAAATGTGAACAAACAGTATATATTATTATTTCTATTTTTTTAACACAGAATAAAATGTTGATGTGAAAAATGTTTACCACAATTAATATGTTTTTGCATTTATAAATGCCCAAAAGTGTGCACGGCCCAGTCAGGAGTGCCAATCTCTCCAGGGGCACACAAGGTAGCACAAGCACTCCTGAGGAGCTGCAACCCTTTCCTTGCCCACTGTACCGATTTCTGGTGGCGGGTGCCGGGCCATAAGTGTTCGTTGGTCAGACACCAGCTGTTGGTTGAACTCAGGGGGCCGGTAGGTATCTCCCCCAAGTCCAGGTTGGCCTGGCCGTTCGATGTCATGGTATGCAGGGTAACCGTATCGGCAGGTAGTCTGGGCCGCTAGCTCCCTGATTCATGGACGGTACAGTAGGAGACATTAGTGGCATGGTGTTGATGCCACTTGTAGGTCAGGCAGGGTGACTTCTGTGGCAGGGTGTCCTGTTTTACTGATGGGACTGTGCCGGGAGATGATTACTTTTATTCTTATTGTGCCATGCCTTTCGACTGCGGGTGCAGTACACAGGTTCTTGTCCGGCTGGTAGTGCGGGAATTGCCTGCTGCCCCAGGTGCGTAGTGGGATTCAGTCTCTCTGTGCAGTGAGCATATCTTGTTCCTTCTGCTCTGATGTGGAGCACTTGGCTCGGGATCTACGGTATGCCTTCATTGTTGGTGTCTGCAGAGCAGCATACCTCTTTCTTTCTGCTCTGATGAGGAGCACTTTATTCTCTGACTGTAGGGCTGCAGTTAGAGTGGCAGCAGCCGCTCCTTTTCCTTTGTCACACACTGGGAGTACAGGAGAAAACTGCATACCCCTGAGTGGATGCGGGCCCTCAGATAAATAAGCCAATACAGCAGGCTGGCACCTGAGCTCCGACATTGCAGCTGCACCTTTTTGTCACCGTCTGCAGGGCCCAGGAACATGCTGGGGTTTTCTCAGGTACCGGTCCCGACTGGAGCGCTTCCTTATAATATTACCGCTGGGCCCTTCCTTCTTATTTTGTGCTCTGACCGGAGCATTGCAGCAATTCTGCCAACCAGGCCACTTCTGTCTCACTGCAGTGCCACAGGCCCCAGGCTCATGGTATGGTGGGGGCTCCGGTGTAACATCACTTTTTGCTATGTGCCAGAAAATCCTATCCTGCTGACTGAGCATGCTTGCGCATGCTCAGTCATTACTTAACGGATAGGATTTTTTGACACCAGGAATGTGGTGTGCCTGTCTTTCTGGGGTCCCGGGGGTGCAATGCATTTAACTTTATGAGAGCCAGGCTCTCTCAAATAACAGAATACGGTGAAGCCGTGTCACTAGCAACTCCAAAACGGACATAAAAAGCACAAACCCAGCGGATGTAGGAACCTGAACGCAGCGGACACTTTGTTTTATAGGCTCACATGATTCTAGTAAGCACTTAATGTGCAACACATATTAAAGAATCCATCAAAAATGTATATGTATGTGTATGTGAACTAAGTGCATTATTAACGTGATAATAATGCACTTAGTTCACATACACGTACATATTTGTGAAAAGTCTGCTGACTGCGCATGAGCACCAGGAATGTGGTGTGCCTGTCTTTCTGGGGACCCAGGGGTGCAATAAGTTTAACTTTATGAGAGCCAGGCTCTCATAAATAACAGAATACGGTGAAGCCAACGTAAAAAGCACAAACCCAGTGGACGAAGGAACCTGAACCCAGCGGATACTTTGGGCCTCATTATGGGTCGGGCGGTCCGGAATTAACAGTGGCGGTAAACCCGCCGCCACTGTTAATTCCGGACCGCCCAATCCCGAGTCCTGCAGGCGGGAGGTGATCTTCCCGCCAGGTCTGACCTGGCGGGTTGAACACCTCCCGCCTGCAGGCGGACCTGGAAACACCAGCATCATCACGGGATGGTGCCGGTGTTTCCACTTCCCCATTCCCATTGAGTCCTATGGTCCTATGGGACTCAATGGGAATAGGGATTAACACCATTCCGCCTCCGTGACTCCCGGGACACCGGGGCTGTAATGCCCTGGTAATTCCGGGAGTCACGGAGGTCGAATGGTAATACGAGTCTGGAGATAACCAGGCGGTTTTACCGCCGTGGTTACCGCCGGACTCGTAATGAGGCCCTTTGTTTTATAGGCTTTTATAGGCTCACAGGATTCTAGTAAGCACTAAATGTTCAAAACATATTAAAGAATGACTAATCCCCACACTAATGTGAGATGGGGGTTTAGATTCTATTAAAGACAAGGAGGCGATTATTATGCATTACAATCTTTACTTTGAAACCACAGCAGCAAAGAAAAAAACTTTTACAAACAAAAAAGTTGTAAAGACCAGAACTAAATAGAGTTCAATGTCAATGTAGGGGAGCTCCCCAATCCATCATGGAGGACAGGTGATACCCTGCAGGCGACCAATGAGCAGGGACCCTTCCTTATATAAGTCCATTACTCTAATCCAAATTCCTCTTTCTGTAGCTGTCTTGAACCAGACGTCCACTGCACAGATCAGACGATAAATGATGAAGGCAAATCCAGCGAAGCTCTCGTACCATGCACTCCATAACTTGTAACTGCGAGCCACACTCCTGATCAGAACCTCAACTCGTAGCTGTAAGAACAACAAGCAAGAAGGGTGGGTGGTTGGGAAGAACAACAAACCAAAGAATGTTCTCACTCGAACCACCTGTGTACATGCGTATCACAATTGACATATTATAACATCATATCCAGGGTGGGAGGGAGGGATAATAATCGCCTTCTTGTGTTTAATAGAATCTAAAACCCCATCTCACATTAGTGTGGGGGATTAGTCATTCTATGGCAAGACAGGAGGCTCATATTATGCAAGTTCAAAGCCCTTGCATCTCATTAGTACAACATGATCCATACAATAGAGCCAATATAATAAATAATAAAATAAAATAAAAGGAAAGGAAACATTTAAAAATGCTTTCATTAAGTAATCAGCTGACCGCAAGAGAATTGCCCAAGACTAGGTTGCCCGAAAATTGTCTTATAAGGCATAGTCAAATCCACTGCAAGAAAACAGGAAATGTGCCAATTCCAGCGTTCCTTACAGGCCACCAAAACCAACTGGTTAAAAGAGGGGAAAATATTGAACAAAGTTCTCCCATACTAATAGGTTAGGACAAAACTCATCTGAAATAAACACCTCTGTTGTCCAATCAAACATTTAAACACTTAAATTCATACCATTTTTGGGAACGTAGAAAGCAAACCAAAGAAAATAAGCACCTAGCTCTCCTGGAGATAAAGAAAAGTACCCCATAGGGGTGAAAGTCTTGTAGGTTCCATCCCATGCATTAAAGGAAGATATTGCATTAGAAACAGGGCATGTCACAGAATTACACTGGGGAACCCAGAGGGAAAGACAAATCTTCAAAAGGTAAAATGGGAGTAAAAAGTCATTTTATAAATTTGTAATAGGATAGCCCATCCTGAGTGTAGCTGAAAAGCAATAGAATTAACTCACAATTGTCTTCAGACATATGTGTATACCAAGGAGGGATGTCTTCTGGAGGCAGAAACAGAATGGAAGAGAGGGGCCCCACCTGAGAAGCTAAACCCGTCAAACCGCCAACACAGAGACCTTCAGACCTCCCGAACTCTTGAAGAAGGACTCTGCTACCATGACAAAAGGCAGATATTTACAAACCTGATCCTTACGAGGCCAAACTGGGCAAGGAGAAAAAATGTATCGGACATCCAATCGCCACCATTATAGCGATATCTAAACCCCCTTGTAGATATGCCCGGTGCTTGAACCTTGTACCCTCCTCCCTGGTGATAAACCCCCTAGAGGATCAAAACTAACCGAAGGAGGACACCAAAACCGAAGGAGGACACCAAAATTCCAAAGTCTTAGCAAGACTCTAAACTGCAAATAACTGATCACTAAACAGTTAAACTGAAGTTGCACACCAGAAGAGGTCCAACCTTTATTTCAGCCAGATTGCAGATCCTTGAAGCTCACAGCACCCTGAGCTGGCACCTTACTACAAAAACAACGCTTGTGAAAACCCAAAGGTCCACCTGCCACACAAGTGACTATGAGAATCAAGTCGTTAACTAAATATATATCCCAGCCCTCTGGGAATCGTAGCGGCAGACACCTTCTGATAGTTAATGTATAGACGCTAGAACGCATCGTGATAGAGGGTCATAATAACGTGAATGGGGGATAGTATCACTCCCAGACCTCTCTATCCCACCAAGGGACATTGAGCCCTCCCAAAGGAGGAGAAACCTCCCCCACTTATCCAAGGGAAAAACCTTGCAATCCAGAAGAAAGCTACCCTGAGGACCACATTAAAGACCCGCTTTACACCCTTAAGAGAAATAAATACACACTAGCACCTCTAACCAATCCCCTGACCGTGGACAGGCGCCACTTAACTTATTGAAATACCAGAAATTAGCCCATAGGAAAGTAACTGACGGGAGGGAAATGCTCAGTGCGAGTCTGCACTGGTCACGCGCCAGAACTCCTGTAAAAAGGAAAAAACTGAAACAATCGGGTGTTACTCCCAGAGGTGTAATATTATGATGCAATCTCCCCCAAAGATGGCGGGAAGGGGAATGAGGGGGAAAGGACTCTGCATAATTATCAATGCCCCATAAATGTAAAGTTGAGAAAGAAATCTGGGACCACTGTCCCCTCAAACCCTGAGGTCTGAGTCACTGTATTCATGTGAGGCTGACTGGCCACCAAGGGAATCAGGGGAAGGAAAAACTAAGCACATTGTCCATAGCAAAACAGTACTTATACAGTACTACGAACCCTCAGGTATACGAGTGGTGCTTATCACTACTATGAACATTGTGTGGTGTGAGGTGTTCACTTGTCGATCTCAGCAGGATAAAAGACTGATGTAGACCTTTCCAAAATTAGGACCATTAGGGTCAGCACGGATATGAAAAACAGCACTCTATTTGCTGCACTATAGAAAATATATATATATATATATAACAGAAAGGGAGGAAAAAACGAATCGCACTCCTGCAGGCACAAAAGCAGATGCCAGGTTCAATCAAGGTTCGGAAGAAACAACAGACACAGTATAAGAATTACTGATGTCTTTAATGTTTTATCAAATTAAAAAACAGAAGCATCGTGCAGAGAACAAATGCACGACACAAAGCAGCACATAGAAGACAGAACAACAACAGGACGCCTAGGTGTAGCAGCCTGCAAACAACGCGTTTCGCGCTATACTATGCACTTGATCACGTGAGGGGGAGAGGGTTGAATAGTGGTAAATACACCATCAACAACAGTCCCTCAACTATGTCGATGGCAACGACTGCTACCAACTAAAAGGGAACAGGGGCGGCCATGTTGGAAGGGAGTGTGTATATATGCTAAAACTGAAGAATAAGAGCACAGTGCTTTGCAAATGCTTTTGTCAGTGATCAGTAGAGATAAACTAAAACTGACCAAGGTGTAAAATTATAGTATGTAACACCACAGTCTCCAAATTAGGGAAAAGGCCCCCAAACATGTATCAATACATGTATGGGGACCTTGCTAGACATCAATGCACACTGCATAGAGTAGCAGTGTGAGGCCCGCATAGCATGGAAGATGTAATAACCCACACTCAAAATAAATGAACCAACATTAAAAATCACCCCATGTAAATGCATAGTCAGCCTAATGAAATAACATGTCATTCCCAACACTTAAATAGAAAATACAATACAATAACAATAAAACTAGTCAACCAAGATTAGATATAAAATCAGGTTAAAAACAGTAGAACTGGACCTAAATGTTAAAAAATTGCAGCAAGGTAATACAGCCGGCAAGATAATTTGTGCAAACAGCAAAAATAGCAGCTAAATCATCAGATGTCGATTATACAGTGCAAATCAGCAAAATAGAGCAGCAAGGCAACAGTGCGCCTGTCCAACCTCAAAAGTGGAGGATGTAATAAAGTGCAAGTGCATCGACGTGATAGACTGTGCAAAATTGCAGAAAATAGCAGCTAAGTCATCAAAGTGCAAGTGCAAACCATGATGTCAGAGTATCTAAAGCTGAAGGCAGAAACTCAACATAACAGATCCAGAGCACACAGTAGACTAGAACAGTAATTTCAAAACATTGAAGAATAGTAAAATAATGTCAGGAAATGAAGGGAATGACACAAATAACTAGAACAAAAGCTACATATAGGTCCCCAAAATAAACAAGACATAGTTGAGAGAGCACTCCCCCTATTGCAAAATAATTAGCTAAGACAGGCAGGTAAGACAGAATAATAATCATAAGTGCGAAAACAAAAATAGATCAGTCAATACCTGCGAACAAACCAACGCAAGTGAAGCAGGAATACAGAAATACAAAAGTGTTAAACCAGGAAAACAAGATGACCCCAACAACGGAAAACAGAGCATAAATGGCAGGAAAAAGCAATAATGATAAATACATGTGGGCACAATATTAGGTACCCAAAAAGGTATACAATTCCTCGTCTACATTGTGACCTCTGGGGAATTTAGTGTCAAGATCCAAAATAAATCTGGTTTCGAGTTGTCTCAGCCTCAAAATACGATCACCTCCCCTCGGATGAGGGGGTACATGTGCCACAGCAAAAAATGTTAACATGTTAGCATCATTGTTATGTTCAGATTTAAAATGTTTAGCCATGGGATATGTCGGATCAGAATTCTTAATGGCTCTCAGATGTTGCAGAATTCTAAGTTTTAGTTTACAGGTAGTACTGCCCACATACCAACGTCCACAAGGGCACGAAAGTACATAAACAACGAAATTGGTGTCACAATTAATAGAATGACGTATCATCTGCTGGATTTGTGTGATAGGATGCAGGAAGAATTTCTTAACAGTGGCATGGGCACATGCATTACATTTCATGCACTTAGTGAATCCTGTATGAGAGGCTGGAAGCCACGTATTAGAATGCTGGATCTTGCCCATGGGAGGTAGAAAACTAGATACAAGTTTGTCCCTTAAAGAAGGAGCACGTTTATAAGTCATAGTGGGACGGTTGCCCAAAATGGGCTTCAAGTCAGCATCAAGGGTGAGAACATGCCAATGCCTTGCCACGATTTTACGAATGTCATTGGACAAAGTATCAAATGTAATGATGAGTCTAGGATCATCATTTGACACAATTTTAGGACCAGTATCATAAATCAAGGCATCTCTAGACATGCCACGGGCTCGAAGATATGCCGTTTCAATCGTTCTTTTTTGGTAACCTTGCTTCAAATAATCCATGGCTGCCTGTGCACAATAATAGTCAAAACAGGCGATGTTGGAACAATTGCGACGATATCGAATAAATTCCCCATAAGGGATGGATTTTTTGCAAGGTGTAGGATGACAACTATTGGCATGGAGTGGTAAACCAGTATTGGTAGATTTCTTATGTAATGCCGTACTGATACCTGAGTCATCCATCATAACAGTCACATTCAGATAGACAATTTTAGTGCGGCTGTGGCATTCAGTAAAACTGAGATTGACCTGGTTATTGTTGATACTTTTGACAAATGAAAGCCAATCCCTTTCGGTGCCCTTCCAAATGATAAAAACATCATCGATATACCGCCACCAAGAAATAATCTGTGTCGGAAAGAAAGATAGTAATAGGTCAGAAAGGAAAGTAGCCTCCCACCACCCCATTGTGAGATTAGCATAGGATGGTGCAAAGGTGCTCCCCATCGCAGTCCCCCTTACTTGCCAATAGAAATGGCCTTCAAAAAGAAAAACATTGTTGTGTAGACAGAATGAGAGCATATCCAAGATCATAGTGCTGTGTCCAAGGTAGTTTAAGGAACGAGTGTCCAAGAAGTGTTTACATGCAGATATACCAATGGTGTGACTAATAGATGTGTACAAAGAAACTATATCTAAGGTGGCCAAAAGTAAACCTTCCTCCCAGGGTGTGTTAGTAACGTGTTGTAGAAAATCCTTAGTATCCCTCAGGTAGAAAGGTAATCCCGTGACAAATTTGATCAATGTTTCATCAATGAATTGGGCTAGATGTTCCAATAATGAGCCACATAGAGTAACAATGGGCCTACCTGGGGGATTGATAAGGCATTTGTGCGTTTTAGGGAGGAAATAAATAGTATAGCATGTAGGAGTGAGAAATTTAACCAGATCATCCTCCAATAGACCTTCATTCATCCACCTGGTGCACAAAGTAATCAAATCTGTCCTGATTTCTTCTGATGGGTCCTTCAACATTTTAGTATAACATTGGCAGTCATGTAATTGTCGATTGGCTTCAATAACATATTTAGTTCTGTCCTGGATAACAGCATTTGAGCCCTTGTCGGCTGGCTTGATGACAATATTAGATAGCAGCTGGAGTTCATTCATTGCCTGGCGTTGGGCAATACTGAGATTCTGTTTGGTGGTACCCGCCTTATGACAAAGTTTTCTGAGATCGTCAATGCATAAGTCATGGAAAGCCTCAATACAGCCGCCGACAGGAAATTGAGGGTAAAATCTGGATTTACTTTTTAGCTTGGTCCGTATATCCCAATTGGGATTGATGTCAAAATCAGAAAAGTCAATATTTGATGGATCGTATTTATCATCTTCAAGGCATGCAAGATCCATGAGTGAAGGAATGTCCGAAATTAAAAGATTGGTGCCACCCATACGAGGTATAGAACGTTTTATAGGGGCATCAGTGTTGGCAAAGAATCTTTTAGCTTGATTTTACGCATAAACTTGTCAAAGTCTATGCGTACTTGGGCATAATCATAGTTCACAGTGGGACAGAAATGAAGACCCAGTGATAACAACGAGGTCTGGGATTTCGTAAGGACATGAGACGACAAGTTGATAATTTGGTGAATCTTCATATTGTCTATAGTTGGTTATATATATATATATATATATTTTCAAAAAAGGAAAAAGAAATGCCCTAGGACAGGGCAAAATTCGATGGATTGCACTCCCAAGAGCAGCTGAGAAATGAAATCCAGTCTCAGCAAGGAAAAGGCATGACAGGCATGACAGCAAATCCAGGCAGCACAAATATTTCTTTATTAATAAAAAGGTGCAGCAAAAAGGGAAAGCCTGGTTACAAATCGGTACACTGGCCGCTTGTTCACGTAGGTAGGGTGTTTCATGGAAGAAGGATTTCTTATATATGCTTTAAAAACCTCTATGATACAAGTGCATAGAATGTCCCCATTCACGAGGTGGTACAAAATGATGAACACATGGCAGCCATCTTAGAACATTTAAGGCACTGCAACATGCAGTGTATTAAGTAAAATAAAAACACATCGTAAGTGTCAATACATCAACCAAATATTGTATTATGAAGAATATAGCAACAATTACACAGATGTGCTGGCTGCGAGGACTGTGGAGGAAAATGGCAAAAAGAAAGCCTCAGGGACATAACGAGTGTCAAAGGAAAAATATATATAAAAAAAGGATATATAAATATATATAAATACACATCGTTCAAAATAAACGTGTGTTTTCCAATGGTATGTCTGTCAACAAAGGCTGGTACCCAAGATAAAATAAAGTAAAAAAATAATGCCATTCTAGGGCAACCGCCAAAAATGACGAGCCCTGCCTTGTAGGTCTGTCCACGTTATAACGTCTGAAACAGCCATTACCTCAACGCTGTCCAAGCAGCCCCACAACATGATGTGTTCACTAGACAAAATATAGCCATTCTAAGTGTCCAACGTTAGTCTCAAATAAACAAAGATATATAGTCATGTAGGTCTAAGTTTACGCAATTATATGCGAGGTGTAATACAAATCGAACTTAATAATGCAGTCTTGAGACAATATAAAGTACTTAGTGCTTTAGCAGCAATGTAAAGTGCTAAGTGCTTTAGCAGCAAATTTAAAGTGCTTAGTGCAATAGCAGCAGTTGTTAAAATGCATAATATTTAGCAGCAAGGTAGGGAAAAAGTTTAAAGGAGAAAAATGTCCAGACAACAGCAATGATAAAATGCACAGTGCTCTACGTCCATGGATGCACAAATATGTTCCTAAATGTGTGGTGCATATACTAAGTAACATAATACAATTTGACAATCAAATAGATAAAAGAATGAAAGTCAATAAATATATATATCTCATAAATAGATAAAATAACAATGCCACTGGAACAAAAAAACGTGCATCCATGGACGGCTGTAAAGTAGACAACAAATTTATCCCCAATAAAGTGCAAGTGCAAAAAACTTTACTTAAAATTGCCTACCATGAATGGCAAACTATTCCCTATAAAAAAATCCTCAAGACCCTTTCCACTCGAAGAGCCCAGCAAGGAAGATAACATCACTGGGAAATGATTACCTTAAAAAGACTACATACCAAGCTACAAATAATCAATCGACAATGAAACAATACGAGACAAAAAAACGAGATATGGGGACAGAGTAAAAAAGCAATTAAGAAGCCTAAAACCAAGCTATACAAAAATATTGATCAAAGTGATAAATATCAATAGAAAATACCCTCCTAAAAATCTTGTTAAAAACAATCATATGCAAGATATGCTTCACAATCATTTGGAGAAAGAACCTGTAAGATGCATCACGAAAAAAGAAGAAAGAAGAGTTAATGTACATTAATACATAGGAGTGTGGACCGGAATGGAAAAGTATTCAAATATTAAACACACAAGGGGTCACTCTTGAACATTGCAGGTACCTAGTATTGCAAAAAGGTGCAAGAAAATTCACGAAGTATACTTAATGGGTATCTAAAAACATATATAACTCAACATGAAGATTGTGGCCCCTGGGTTTTTTTGTTTCAAGGTCGAGAATGGACCTAGTTTCCAGTTGTCTCAACAGTAACTCCCGGTTACCACCTCTGGGTGATTTAGGCACTGTCCGAATACCAAAGAAGGAAAAGCCCTCCAATTTACCTTCATGTTGAGACTGAAAATGCAGAGCCATCGGATAGTTAGGATCAACATTTCTTATGGCTCTTATGTGTTGCAGCATTCTCAGCTTCAATTTACCCTTTGTACTGCCCACATACCACATATTGCAAGGGCAATTCAAAACATAGACCACAAATTCTGTATCGCAAGTGATACTGGATGCGATTTGAACATTATTACCCAGGATAGGATGTATATAACACGTCTTGTTGACTGCATAAGTGCAGGCTTTGCATTTGGAACACTTATGAAAGCCTCGTGGTTTGGTGTTTAACCAACCGTCGGTCAATGCATTGTCATTAGGCCTCATAAAGCTGGGAACTAAGGTATCCCTAAATGAGGTAGATCTGCGAAAAGTAATATTAATGCGATCTCCCAAAATAGTATTTAAATGCTCATCTGATTTAAGGATATGCCAATGACGTTGCATGACTTGTCGAATCTTGTGGGCACCCTCACCATAAGTCAAGATAAGACGTGTCTCACTGGTGTCTGTGGTTCTGTGTTCAGGGATGTCAGCTGACAAAAGTTGAGAGCGTTCAATCGTTCTAGCTTTATGGAAGGCTCTCTCCAATACTTTTTTGGGGTAACCCCGTTGCTTAAATTTGTTGGCCATGAGGGTACATTCGCAATCAAATGTTTTGATCTTAGAACAGTTTCTGCGTATGCGAATGAACTCCCCATAGGGGATACTCCATTTTAAAGCTGTAGGGTGATTACTCTTGGCGTGAAGAGGGATATTAGAACTAGTAGGTTTTCTAAACAGACAAGTGGTCAATTCACCTTGAGCCACAGTAACAAGAATATCCAAGTATGTGATAGCAGTCTTGCTGTGGCTCTCCGTGAACTGCAGATTAAGATCATTGATGTTGAGTACTGCGACAAAATCCAACCATTCTGCACTAGTTCCTTCCCAAATGCTAAACAAATCATCTATGTATCTAAGCCATAGGGCAATCTTGGATGTGTGGTAACAGTTTCTAGGATCCCATACAACACATTTCTCCCACCAGCCCATCAACAAATTAGCATAGGAGGGGGGCAAATGTAGAACCCATAGCAGTACCTTGTAATTGCCTGAAGAACTGCTTATTGAAAACAAAACAATTATTAGTTAAACAAAGCGAAATCATTTCCAATATCATTTGAGAATGTTGGAGGTAATTCAAAGATCTGGTATGCAAGAAATATTTACACGCTTTAAGACCATCTGTATGTCTAATTGACGTGTAGAGAGAGACTACATCAAGTGTTGGTAATAGAAAAGTAGATTCCCATGGTATACCTTCTATACGACTGAGAAAATCTTTGGTGTCACGAAGATAAGAAGGCAAGGTGGTAACAAAGGACATCAAAGACTCATCAATGAATCTCAAAGTGTTTTCTAACAAGGCACCACATAGGGTGACTATTGGTCTGCCCAGAGGCCTTATAAGGCTTTTGTGTACTTTAGGCAGAAAGTAAATAGTCGGAATAACTGGGAACTTCGGATGTAGATAAGAACAAATGTCCTCATCCAACAGGTCTTTCTCTTTCCATGTCTGTAAGAGATGCTCTAATTTGTCACTCATGGTTCCAGATGGATCATTTAGTAATTTAGCATAACAGTCCTTGTTCAGTAGTTGTCTATTGGCCTCTTTGATATAATCATCACGATTCATGAGGACGATATTCATGCCCTTATCTGATGGTTTGATAATGCAGTCCGTCATGGCACTCAAACGTTCAATAGTGCATTGTTGTGATGAAGTAAGATTAGTTTTATGAGGCACCCGTATATATATATATATATATATATATATATATATATATATATATATATATATATATATATATATGTATAACTAAAGAAGTTAGGCAACGCTCATGAGGGTACAGAAGCCTGCTTGTACTCCTCGAGCAGAGCAGAAGTTGCAACACACTGTTAGACGGTTAGCTGAACCATAGGCCAAGCTTTGGGAGGAAAACCATGGGGCAGGCACCATAAAGTTTATTTGGCAACTCGTCTATCTGATACCATCAAGTGTTTCCAAACACTCCATCCAAGTAAAACATGGTTGCTCAACTTGTCATGCAACAAACTGAACATTTACCCTCGAGCTGACCCTGTCTCCACCAAAAACCAATAGAATAATGAATGTCCAATGGGACAAAAGTAGGGGAGAAAAACACGACCCCACTAAAGAGAGCCTTAAGCCCTGCAGACCTCAATAGAGGCATAACGCATCATCTTTTTTCTTCCTCATGTTGAGAGAAAATACTGTAGCTTAATCAGCACGGTATTGGGTGGAGCAATTGAGGTTGGGAATCAAAACCTAAGGAAAGGACTGAGTTGTCCTGAAACTAACTAAGGAAAAGGGCGACAGAATTTTTAACTAAAAGACAAAGGATAACATCAGAGAGATGGTTAGAGAGGAAGGTACAACCCCACACATGATTCTGTTTACAACCACTTCCACACACTCTTTTCTTTAAAGTACTTAATAAATAAAGAATATATAATATATAAAATATAAAATATATCCAAAGAAAAGGGGTTACGCCCTCACAGCGGTCCGAACCCCCGGCCCTTATATAAGCTGATACTCACTGAGCTATCTGAGCCACTGACAATTCTGAAAAACGCAAATGTGTTTCAGTCAACACTTAAACATTTTGTTTATCAAAAAGCGTACACTGAGCAAGTGTACCTCAACTGCTCACCCCAGCAGGGCGTGGCAACCAGCAGTACACGAGGGGGTACCTTGCAATAGAATCCAGGCAAAGCCTGAAACCGAGCAGGATACGGCATGTTTACAGGAAAAACAATGACATCTGCCATATGCAGCACCTAAATAAAGCTGCAGACCTTAAGGGAGGAATACACTGAGCAAGTGCACCTCCAACTGCTCGCCCGAGCAGGGCGTGATAATCAGAAGTACACGAGGGGGTAACCTCGCATTAGAACTCAGGCAGAACCTGAAACCGAGCAGGTTCACACCAGTTAGGGTAACCACCCAAGTTGTCGACTTTAAGGGAGGAAACACTGTGCAAGTGTACCTCAAACTGCTCACCCTAGCAGGGTGTAGACCCAGCAGTATACGAGGGGACCCCTCGCAGAAAACCCAGGCAACCTTGCCACCGAGCAGGTGACTGCACCTTTCCAGGGAAGATAATGACATCTGCCACCAGCAGCACCCAAACAAAAGAAAACTGTCAAGTTTAAAGTAGGATACACTGAGCAAGTGCACCTCCAACTGCTCGTCCGAGTAGGGCGTGATAAGCAGCAGTACACGAGGGGGTAACCTCGCAATAGAATCAGGCTGAACCTGAAACCGAACAGGTTATGGCACCTACAGTGAAGGCAAGTCACCTAACTTAAGAAATAAGTAAATAAATAAATAAACAAAGAAAATAAAAACCGCAGACTGCCAGTGCATCGGGCCCTTGCGCTGGATGGTCAGACTTTGACCTAACAAATACACAGTCTAACAGTATACATTCTTCTAAAGGTAAGGAAATGTATTGTGTCACCAGGGATAAGAAATTACAACCATTGGACAAAACCACATTTTTAATATTAAAATGTTTGTGCTGTAATCTTTCTGAAGAAGTTATGAACCAACCAAATGCCCAGTAGGAAATCCATGCTCAACTGAGCAAAAAAGGTGACAATCAAATACCTCCATTGTAAAATATAATTATTTAAAATATAATAATTAAAATATCTTATCTTAAAATATATATTCTAAAACACATAAAAATATACAAATAAACATGCGCTTTATTTGGTCAGCAAACCCGGGTCTTCCTGCATGGGAGACCTGCAGCTCTATCCTTGAGCTAACTTGCCTCAGAACTGAAACAGAGGCTTTTTTTTTTTTTTTACTTTGTGTGCTATCAAAATTAAATTGATTTTACAAAGGTTGTTAATTCGTAATTGTGTCCATTATTGTTTGTGGTTGTTTGTGGTTCCGTTTCTAATTTCCTTGGTTCTTTATACTTTATTACTTTCATTTGGTAGTTTCATTCTTTATTTCTTTGTTACTTTATTTCTTTATTTCCTGTATTCCGGGTTGCTGTATCTGCTTCTGTCCTTAAGATGTTGGATTTGTGTTTTTCAAGCATTTTTCCAAAGCAGCTTCTAGGATTTTAGTTGTTGCTATCGTCCAGCGGGTTTTTTTTCCCACTTAGGAGGCGGCACCACCAAGTATCCTCCTCTCGGAGGACGAAGGATTCCAGGAGCGGGGTTAAATATGCTTTCCTGAGGTAGACGGTTTTCGGGCATGTCATCAAAAGATGTCTTATTGTTTCGATTTCAGCAGTATTCTTCCAAAGACGGCACTTGTTCGTGTTTGATAGCCCTCTCAAAGCTCTTATCTCGTTTGTATGCAAGAGGTTTAGCCTGGCCCTTAGGAAGATGTTTCTTCTTCGTTTGTCCGGAAAGCCTGTGAAGACTTGGTAGATTTTGTTTAGTTTTTTGGGTTGGATGGGTAAATGGCCAAGGAGCTTATTGGCAGCTGCTTTTTCCAATGTATCAATCCAGTCAAGCTCTTGGAGCTTCTTCTTCACCCGCATTGGATTTCGTGTTAGATCGTTCTCGTCGCATCCGATCTGTAACAGAGAGGCTTTCTGTTTGAGCACCCATTTTGCAAGGATTTCGCTTTTCCCTATAGTTGTTTCTTCTTTAAGCATATTATATTGTGGAGCGGAGTCTGGCATAATGATTTTTCTAAAAAGGGCCATTTCATTCCAATCGACAGTTGCCTTTAGTGACAGCAGTCCCAGTTCCCTTCAAATTGCTGGTAGGGATGAAACAGAGGCTTTTGCTACAAACATAAGCCACAGGAGCAGGCCAAACCCAAAGCCTGCAGCACCTGGAATCCCCAGGTGAGCATAAATCTCTCAAGGGGCACAAATTCAAACCAGAGCCCCGAGTGCCTAAAGGGCATCACGCCCAATAAACCATTACACCTGGAATTCACAGGCGAAACGAAAGAGGGAACAGTGTAAACAACACTGCTCGCGCGCGCACGCCTGAGAGAAGCCGGGCTTCTGCTCGAACAACGCGAGCGAGTTCATATGCCACAAATGCATTTTACAAGCTTAGAAACACCTGAGTTTACAAGCGCGAGATTTTTAAAGAAGAAATAAATTAGATAGCTCTCTTGAACTCACGTCCTCACGGACTACAAGTTCAACCATTGCACCACTGCTTTAGCTGAAACATGAGGTATAAACGTAATACATAATTTCTTGCTAACATTCTGAAAGACACCAAAATGAAACCAACGGCCGCACGAGGCTATCCAGATACAATGTATCAACATACAAATTCCTTTATAATAAAGGTAATTAACACATATTTACAATATATACCATATTTAAACTAATAAAGCCTTCTACTGACAAACAATGTGAGACACAACTGAAAGGGGTGACTTAGCTCTGTGGTGTCAGCAGCAAAGAAAGAGGAATTGGGATTAGAGTAATGGACGTATATAAGGAAGGGTCCCTGCTCAGTGGTCACCTGCAGGGCATGACCTGTCCTCCATGATGGATTGGGGAGCTCCCCTACATTGACATTGAACTCTATTTAGTTCTGTTCTTTACAACTTTTTTGTTTGTAAAAGTTTTTTTCTTTGCTGCTGTGGTTTCAGAGTAAAGATTGTAATGCATAATATGAGCCTCCTGTCTTGCCATATAATCCATCAAAAATGTATGTGTATGTGAACTAAGTGCATTATTTACGTGATAATAATGCACTTAGTTCACATACACGTACATATTTGGGGACCTGCACTGGCAGCAGCTCCAGGGAGAGCCCGCCTATCACATGGGCTGAGCCCAGCAGTAGCCCCAGCCCTACCAGCTCTAGTGATAGCATTGAGCCCAGCAGTAGCTCCAGCCCCCCCAGCTCTAATAATAGCATTGAACACACCAGTAGCCTCAGCCCCATAGCTCTAGTGATAGAATTGAGCACAGCAGTAGCCCCTGCCCCCCAGCTCTAGTGATAGCATTGAACCCAGCAGTAGCCCCAGCCCCCCAGCTCTAGTGATGCATTGAGCCCAGCAGTACCCCCAGCCCTTCCAGCTCTAGTGATAGCATTAAGAACAGCAGTAGCCCCAGCCCCCCCAGCTCTAGTGATGCATTGAGCCCAGCAGTAGCCCCAGCCCCCCCAGCTCTAGTAATGCATTGAGCCCAGCAGTAGCCCCAGCTCTTCCAGCTCTATTGATAGCATTGAGCACAGCAGGGTCTCAGCCCTTCCATCTCTAGTGATGCATTGAGCCCAGCAGTAGCCAGAGCCCCCCAGCTCTAGTGATGCATTGAGCCCAGCAGTAGCCCCATCCCCCCCAGCTCTAGTGATAGTATTGATCCCAGAAGTAGCCCCAGCCCCCCCAGCTCTAGTGATAGCATTAAGCCCAGCAGTAGCCCCAGCCCTTCCAGCTCTAGGGATAGCATTGAGCCCAGCAGTAGCCCCAGCCCCCGCTCTAGTGATAGCATTGAGCACAGCAGTAGCCTCAGCCCCCCCCAGCTCTAGTGATAGCATTGAGCACAGCAGTAGCCCCAGCCCCCCCAGCTCTAGTGATAGCATTGCGCACAGCAGTAGCCCCAGCCCCCCAGCTCTAGTAATGCATTGAGCCCAGCAGTAGCCCCAGCCCCCAGCTCTAGTGATGCATTGAGCCCCGCAGTATCCCCAGCACCCCCAGCTCTAGTGATGGATGCATTGAGCCCAGCAGTAGCCCCAGCCCCCTCAGCTCTAGTGATAGCATTGAGTCCAGCAGTAGCCCCAGCCCCCCCAGCTCTAGTGATAGCATTGACCCCAGCAGTAGCCCCAGCCCTTCCAGCTCTAGTGATCCCATTGAGCAGAAGCATGGGTACATTACACAGTGGGGACCTGCACTGGCAGCAGCTCCACGGAGAGCCCACCCATCAGACTATCACATGGGCTTAAAGGATAGGATTTATTGACAGCAGGAATGCAGTGTGCCTGTTTTTGTGGGGTCCCAGGGGTGCAGTTTCTGTAACGATGTGAGCCAGGCTCACTGAAATAACAGAACACAGTGAAGCCGTGTTAAGAGAGACTCAAACCAAATGGCCTCACGCTGCCCTGTGAAGGTGTGGGGTGGAGTGTGTCGAAAGCTAATACCTTGCTTTCCCCTGGAAGCAGTGCTTAAAGGACACAGCCACCCTAATAATCATGCCCACCCCACCCTAGCATCTTCCAGCACCCCACCTAAACACATATCGTGCACCTCAGCACAGAACACCACCCACTCTGGTTTGCTCCATCTCTACAACCCACACCCTCAAGCTCACCTCATCAATGAACTATCCAAGCACTCTTGCCACCCACCACAACCCTAACTCACCACAGCACAACAGCTCACGCCGAGCACAACAAACACCCAACTGAGCTGAAAGCAGCACACTTTAAGGGCCTCAATACAAGTTCAGTGGCACGGCACCTTTTTGGGTGGTAGAAGAATTACCGCCATTTTTCACAAACCACTGAACACAAACCCAAAAGTATGCCAGTCAGGTAACACAATGGTGTCCCCTCCAAAAACATCTTTTTTTTGCAGATACCCTGATTACTGGACAATTATCAACACACTTGTTCTGTGACCAAATCGTACAGTTTCTCCTCATGGTGTATGAAATGGTAGGACGATCCTATAATTTTAGGCAACCGCGCATTGCACCCTGGAACTTGGAGTTCCAGATTAAATTTGACATATAATAAATACTACGAGCTCCAAAATGCAGAAGCCTGTAGCGCTATGTAAAGTGTGCAGTGGACCTCTGCTGCACCAGTCTGTATGCAGACCTGTCCACATTGCCTCTTGGTGGCCCCCACACCTAACACCTAGTGGTGAGCCCCCCACCAGCCATGGAGATTCACCGGCTTGGGGGGGAAGGGATGCAGGCAGCTCCAAGGGGAAGGGGCGCCTGGCAAATGGGAGAGTGGGATAAAAGGGAGGGCATGCTGGGGTGAAGAGGATGGCAGAAGGGCATTGGCTAAATACTGGGGCAAGGTGTGAGGGGCTGTCCAGAGGCAAGGGTGGATAGTGGGAGGCAGGGAAATGTTTATATGCACAGGTTTGGGGAGTAGTAGCCCTCTTTGTTTGCTGAATTGGACGGTGAAAGGTGTAAAATCCCTGAGTAGTACTGCTGTTGCCTTTCCAGGTAAGCTTGTTCTTAAATAACTTACTTTTGCTTTTGTTTCCCATTTTGCTTACTTATGGCAACTTATTCAAAAGTCACTTCCATGGTTGGAATTGTGCTGTAGAAAGACCAGGGCATATTGCCTCTATGATGTTTGTGTGTAGTGAAGCATTGGGGGCAGAGTCTCCTCAGCTCGCCCCCTCAATAAGCGGCGCTCAGATGGGCTATGTATATGCATTTTTGAAAGCCAAATAAAGCACAGCTCCTGCTCCCCCTGTGAAAGCAGTCGGGTGGTGCCGTTCTGCATCGCGTGCGATAGAAGATATATTGGAAATATTAAAGTTAAAGGAAGTGTTCCAAAAAGTCTGGTCTGCTCTCTAACTTTTGCATTAAATGCGCCCTCTGGATAGCCCTGTCCCGCTCATAACAAAAACCTGCGTGGGGGCTGTAAATCCGGCTACCTGCAGAGCGTCTGGCTCTTCAGCGAAGGCCTCACAGGGCTGTCAGGTGCTACCCCTGACCTCAGTGGCATTGGGCCCGCCTCGTCGCTGACCCTGTGTGTGCTGGTGCTTGACAGTTTATTATTCTATGTATCATTTTAAGTAGATATGCGATGTTTACCATGAACGTTACAAATTCAAAAAAAGGCCATGACTACCTTCATTAAACGCTACTTCTATTTTCTCTGTTTTTAAAGTACAATATCTGCACTGGCGACTGTCTCATTCTGAAAAGCAAAGCGAAGAAGGCCGGTGTGTACCGGGGACAAGTTAGGGGGTAGGGAGTGAGGAGGCTGGAATAGTGGGCTTAAGAATACGAGAGAAGCACAACAGAGTAGGGGGTATTGGGGGGGAAGAGGGAATGGGTGAGGCCTGTACGTACCTTGGCTGGCAGGAGTAAGTGGAAGGGTGAATGGAGGGAAGAGATGGAAAGTAGGGTACATAACGAGGTGTTCTGCTTAATTTATGCTTATTTCAAAATGGCGCGGGCGCGATGCATTCTGGGAGCGCTCGGAGCCATGTTGGATATTTACTTCACTCCGCAGTGAAAGGCTGCACACATTTTGCTGAAGTGTTAGATTCACAGTGCTGAGACAAACATGCTTTTTCAAACTTGGTATGCACTCAAGGCCATTTCTGCTGGGAAAAGCTAATGTTGTTATGACTTGCTACTGTTCTCCGTGGAGCATGTTTTTAGAACATGGAGGCCCTGCGTTCCTTGGGGGGAGCTCTCGAATGACCCAGCTGGCAACCGATGGCTGTTCCTCAACTGCGCAGGTGCAATTCCAGAAGGTTCAAGAATTAACTCCTTTTTTTTGGAGTGTCTATATATGTGGAAACCCGGAGGGGTCAGGTGAGACTTCAGCCAGAGAAGGACGCTCCGTCTGGCCTTCCGGTGAGCTGTAGCACTCTCTTCCTGGCTGCCCCCCGGAGTCTTCCAGCCGCTTCTGGATGAGATGAGGACAAAAATTACACTCACAGTGATGTATTTCTTTTGACTTCTTTACTTCTTCTGCGATCTATGTCCATGTTAGTTTTATGAGTTATTTCTATGTATTTCTAATCTTTGAATAAATAGCCGTAAAGAGCTGATTATCTTCTAAAGAGTGCGTGGCTGTGAGTTATTGTGTCTGTCTGTTTTTTGGGTCAAAGTATTTGCTCTATAATTGCATTGGTGATTTATGGTAGTTCCGTGCACTTTTCAGAGGAGAGCAATACATGAGCGTATAGGTTGATAGACGAACAGAGGTGGCTTATATGTTCCTTTCGTTAGTGACAGTCTTGGCGGGGGAGGCGTTGTACAATGAGAGGCCAGGTGGATGCATTTCAAGAAGGATGGTACCAGCAGGAGGTGGTGAGAGGAAGAGGAGAGCTTGGGTTGTATGTAAGATTGTAAGTTGTGATTGTTAGCGAGAGGGTTGGATGGAGTAATGGTTTGAAGAGGATGAGCTTCCTTGAAATGGGGGTTGTCTTAGAGATGCTCGTGATGCCAGCACCAAGTAGGTGGGTAATGGGTGAATCAGTTCACAAGTAATCAAGGGAATTGTTGGAGGGTTATGAAGGTGTGTAGATAGCTATGGTGTGACTTGGAAGGACAAGGCGGTCAGGGTATGTGTGACCAGGGGGATTGTAGCATCTCATATTGGAGGGGGTTCATGTAGTAAAGGACGAGAGGATGGGACTTTTGGGGGAAATTAAATGGCATTTGTGCAGCTGGTGATCGCGAAGTGGCTAAGCTTGACGAGGAGAGATGTGGGGAGGGTGGGTGTATGGAATTGTGATGTGTTCAACAGGTGGCAATTATATTAATGAGGGTAACTAGCGCTCAGTTGCTGGAAACATCGGGTGACTTGGCCGAGTTCGGCTTTTTTGTGAGACCAGTGGTGGGGTTTGCATGCAGACGGATTGTGAGCTTGTTACAACGAGGCAGTCTGGGGTGTAAAGTGTTTATGCTGAACAGTTTAGAGAAAATAGTGGGTATGCTGTGTGGGTGCGAAAGAACTGCAGTTAATTGTTTTGGTGGTGGATAGACGGGTCTGTACCGTTGGAGGTGTTGATGTGTACGGAAGGAGATGGATAGTTTGTGTTTTTAGAGTGAGATGTTAGGACGCTTGCAGAGGAGATTGCTAGGTGGGTTATTTCTTTGATAGATTGAAGGTCTCTGTGTGAGAGGGGGTTATTTGCTTGATGTAACACCGGTGAGTACAACAGTGTAGGGGTCTTTAGGAGGCAAATGCGTTGCCTCTGTATATTGTCGTTTGTGCCTCGAATAATAGTTGTTAGGGTCTGGGTTTATCGGTGTCGAGAAGGAAGGGTTTCAAAGTGAGTTTTTGCTGTCATTGAAAATACGCCAGCGAGTGGTTGTATAGTGTGTGAATTTGAGAGGCCATCGAGGATGGGATGGACGTGTGTGTGTAGATGGAGTGGAGGGGCTGGATGTTTTTAAGAGTGAATTCTGGTTGTGAATGCCTCGAATGTGTATTTGAAGCGTTCCAATGGCTGTTGTCTCACTCCCTGCCTCCTCTCTGCTGCTTGCATGCAGACTGCGCCCAATACATAATTGATGCGTGAGGCCCCTGGTGGCTAAAGTTGTGCCTGTGCAGACTTTACGCCCCAGAGACATGCAGGCCTGAGCGGAAGTAAACTAGAGGTCCCTGCGCATGCGTGCAGAGAGCTGCAGAGAGCTGCACAGAGAGCTGCACAGACCACAGGCTTTGCCTTGCGCTGACCTCGGCAGAAGAGGGCCGAGCATGGCATCAGCGAGGCAGTGCCCTCACAGGAACATGGCTTCAGCAGGAGCACAGCTGCAGAGCCACCAACAAATCAATGAAGCCGCGGTCGGCTTTCATTCCCTGTACCTCTCTCTCTATGTCCTTCCCTGAATTATTTTCTCATCCATATTAGCGTACCCCATTACTGCAACCTCTTGTACGGCTACATGCAAGCTATAAAAAAGTGAGTGCACACCTGCATGCAGATATGTACCCTATGTGTGCGGAGGTTGTGGCATTTTTCCAAACAGAACCAGAAGGATACGGTGGTCGGTCAAAATCTCGAATGACAATAAGGTCAAAAAAAAAAATCTCCCAAAAAAGTCGAATTACTCTTTTTTAATTATATATTTATTTTGGGGTCTGGGATTTAAAAAAATGGGTAAAAAAAAAGGGGGGGGTTGGGGGAGAACCCCCCATTTCGAATAAAAAACGGCATAAAAAAAAAATTTGACTTTTCTTTTTTTGACCTTTTTTTCGACCTTTTTTTTCGAGATTTTATTACTATAAACCGAGGATACAGACCCCACTAACCCAACCCTCAATTTCCTGCGTACTCAACCCACTCACAAAATCATTTCTATCCCAGCAATCCCCACGCACTTTACCACACCGCATCAACAACACATAGAGCGAACCTACAGCACACGAGGCCTCGCCCGATCCGATACTTGCACCAGAGCCCAGCACTCGGTGTATATCGAGCTGAAGCTGCCAACAGTACACCATTTCTCCCACTCTTCTACTCCCCTCCTCCTCGACTAACCCTACCCACCCTCATCCTGTTTACAGGTCCGCCAGAGCACCTGGGGAACAATTCCGTTGGCGACGGAGCGATATATAAGTACCTTTAACATAACAATACATAACATAACATTTCAAATGATATGGACATTTCAATATGTAAAGTACTGTTGTGACATGTTGCTAGAAAAGGTGCAGACAAAGCTCAACCTGTTGGCAAATCTCTAAGTTGAATATTGTTTGAGCTTATAGCCGTCAACAATCATGTCCTTGTATTATGTCTTTGCAATACTAATGATCAAAATAGTAAAGCAGTGGTGGGGCATTTAGAGGTTGCGCAAGCTGCCATCCTTAAAAATGCACTATGAGGCTGTACAGTGAACCAAAAAGTTTCAATCCAATTGGGTATGTCATCAAACTGAAAAAAGAGGAATTGTTTCCATAACCTCTTACTCCACTTACCCCATTTTCCCGGTACACGGGCAAATGGCTGCTCTCGGTAGGATTTTCTGACGGGTAGGAAAAAATGGTTCCATGTGTTAATATCCACACAAAAATATCACGATACAAAAATATCGCCGTATTTTAGCGGTGGTATTGAGCCATGGACCCTGTGCAACCCCAGCATTATTTTTAAATGTATGGGGGACACCACTGCAACCCCCGCTCCCACAAATTATCCCCCCAAAAATATTGCCTATGGCAAGACAAACAACCATATATACGGTGATATTTTTGGTAGTGATACTGAAAAAATGACAGGTCAGGCTGTCAGATTTCCTACCCCGTCACTTTTTCCTACCCCTGGGTGTGTTGACCAATGCCTGCTGTCGGTAGGATTTTCTGACAGGTAGGAAAAAATGACAGGTTAGGCTGCAGATTTTCGTACCCCGTCACTTTTTCCTACCCCTGGGTGGGTTGCCCAATGCCTGCTGTTGGTAGCATTTTCTGACAGGTAGGAAAAAATGACAGGTCAGGCTGTCAGATTTTCCTACCCCGTCACTTTTTCCTACCTCTGGATGGGTTGCCCAAGGCCTGCTCTCGGTAGGATTTTCTGACGGGTAGGAAAAAATTGACAGGTCAGGCTGTCAGATTTTTCTACCCCGTCACCTTTTCCTACCCCTGGGTGGGTTGCCCAATGCCTGTTCTCGGTAGGATTTTCTGACGGGTAGGAAAAAATGACAGGCCAGGCTGTCAGATTTTCCTACGCTGTCACTTTTTCCTATCGGTAGGATTTTCTGACAGATAGAAAAAAGTGACGTTACACCGGCGGCACTGCAACACAGGACAGTGTTGCCGCCTGCAAAGGGGACCCACCTGCTCTCATTCGCTCCCGACTGGAGCACTTAACTTACTTCACTGCCGGGCCGGGATCTCAGTTGGGGCCCCGGCGGTTCTTCATTCTGCTGAGGTGGGTGCCGCAGGGGGCTGCAGGCTGGATCATCCCCTGGCCGCACGAGCACCCTCCTCGCAGAGGGCCGCGGTCGGGGAGGATCCACGGCGAAGGGTGCCTCTTCTCTTTGCCTCTCACCTGGGGGTGGGGCAGCACCACTCTCTCCTCCAGCGGGAGGTTGTTTCAATGCCGCAGCTGCGGCTGCACCATTTTGCTCCCTCCTACGGTGGCCGATGCTGCAGGGGGTATTACCGGCTGGCTCCTGCATCTGCAGCATGTCTTCGCAGCAGCAGCCACTCCATTCCTTCTTGCCTGGGGAGCGTACACTTTTTTTCCTTGTGGCGGAGTGCCGCAGGGGCTTGCAGGCAGGTTCCTTCCACCTCACCACCATGTGGCCCGGGCTTACACCAAAACGTAGGCAGTGAAGCGCAGGCCAGTCCCATGGCTTGCGGTGGGGACGGACGCTCCTCTCCTCTCTCCCCCTCCTTTCCCCCCACCAATATCAATGAGGGGCAGCGGGGATGGTGCTTTGTGGGCAGGCCTGGCTCCAGCAGGGAGGACATGGGGGGCCAGGCCCCCCCAAGGCCAGCCCCTGGCCCCCCTAGAAAGCAGGGCCGGACTGGCAACCAAAAGAGGCCCTGGAACATTTGATCAAAGAGGCCCCATATTTCGCTGAAGTGCCAAAGCTTTGGTACCAGAACGCATGCAGAAAGGTTCCTTACAGGGGTGTCAAAGATATCCAGAGCAGGGAAGAGTAAAAGTGGATGGGGGATCCCCCAAATTCCCCACACAGCATGGGCAAAGTCAATCCCTGTGCCTAGAGCAGGCGTCTGGGGGTTGTGGCTGCACAATGGAGAAATGGACACAGTCATACAGTGAGGCCAGGAGGTGAGGGCATGAGGAGGACCCCTACACAGTTAGAATTTGCAATGTTGACACTAATGTTATGTTACGATCCCTCTATTTCTGGCCTTTTAATAAGCACAGAACTCATTGGAAAGCTCTGCTCAAAATAAAATAACAAAAATGAGCCGTCGCTCGTGGGTCGAGAATGAAAAGGCTTTCTGGCCAACAGGAGAAACTCCAGAATGTGAGGTTTGCCAGTGCCTTCAGTCGACAGCGCAGGTGCTCACGGGCAAAAGATCTTTCTTTAAACGCAGTACCAGAAGAGGACCTTCAGGAGGAGGCAGATGAAAGGTGGCGCAGGATAGATGAAGAGAGGAGCATTAATAAAGCTCTCCTTGTCTAGATTTGCGTCTTGCAAAAAGTTTTAAGATTATTACTGTACCTCACATTGCTATGGACACAGCAGAGGATTGTGGATGCTTCCAACTATAAAGTCGCTCTAAAACTAGGCAAGTGGTTTCAACCCAGCACTCCAACTTAGTCAATGCCTAGCTGTAATGCCCAAATGGAACCCTTATTTATTTATTTTTATGTCAAAGGTTCTTTTATTTCTGGATGTTGTACCCTTATATAACGCCCCTCTCTTTGAATCCCCCCGGTCTCACTGAACCAAGAAGTAGGTTTGTTTTGCAAATTAAAAGATTTATTTGATAAATTGAACAATATATATATTACACTTTTATGAATATGAATAATATCTAAATATCACACTTATGAATATTTCTACAATGATCAGCAATGGATAGTATTATAATAATCAACAATCTCTTTAATCCATTAGGAGTAGGAATAGGAAGAATAATGTAGCAGAGAATAACTTTATGTGGGTTCAATGAATGCAATTAGATGAAATTAATGCAGCACAGAATAAACTTGATATGAATTCAATCAAAGACAATGTAATCACTCTTTCCCCCTGTTACTACTCAATCCCCCCTAATATGCAATATGAGGAGATGGAATGAGGTCACACAGGTTTCAGGAATAACAATCAACACTTGCAAGTTCCATCCCATTTCCACCAGCAAGCTTAGAGAACAGGAATGATTTTAAACAGGTCAAATGCTTTTGAATGTAATATGAAGTGTTGGGAAAAATACTAAAATGACTTCAGTTCGCTAAATTGATTCAGAACTAATGAGAGTTGTTTTGGATTGGTCCAGGTAGACACTAGCAATGATTGTTGAATGATTATCAGATTGAAAACGAAATTCAGAAGTTGAAAGCAAGAAATAGCTATTTTTATATGGAGTGAAATTGAGCCAAATGCAAATCGCGGCAAACTTTTCAGCGCGAAAAATGCGATTACAGAAAAACTATAAGGAATTGGAGTGCAGTTCAAAAGTTACAGAGGTTTTAGGAAAGGTAGATTTTTCGCAGTAAAGAGTCAAGATTTTACAAATGGGAGATTGCGCTTTTGAAGATTTGGAACAAAGATTGGCTTACACTAAGAGGCTATGAAGATGCAAGATACCCGAACGGTCAGCCACCAGAACAGGGCGCCTCCGCTCTGACTTTTGCCTTGTCTTTCTTCAGCAAATATAGTTAGCGTAAACATGATCTATCACTACAATTATTACAGAATTATATGGATAAGAGAAAGATTCAGGATGGACAAAAGAGATTCTATAATGCAGTCTGGATTTGTTGGAATGGGTTGGATTGGATTACTTAATACTAAGAGATGGATATGGATAGTTCTATGCTAAATACTCACAACTACGGCTTGGAATGGGCCCGTCAAAGATCTGGTCAAAGGTTTGTCTAGAATTTGCTCGCCACCGGACAGGTCTCAGGCGCTTGGTTCTGCTCTCAGCAAGGCACTTTGGTCGGCACGGCCTCTTGGACTTGATCTGACGGGTTGGTTCTGGGTAGAGCCCTGCTCTACTGATCTGGATCTCAGGGTTCTAGCAAGGGTTCTTAGCCAGAAGCAGCCAAAACAGCACAGCCAGGCTGTTGAATTGGTTAGGCCCCGTGGAAGTTTGGGGTTAAATCAAGTTGCAAGATTTTAAAGACCAGCTGAGAAGGGTTCAGCTTTTTGGGATGGGCCTTTGCTTCAGGGTTTTGGAGTCTGGATAGTGGAGTCTGGATAGTTCTGGATTCTTCCTGCAGGGTGCTTCGCCAGAGGATCAGTTGATGAGTGAATGTGTGTGTGTCTGTCCTCAGCAGTCCCTAATTATGTATTTTTCAAGTGCTGGGGAGGCTGATAATACTATGCGCAACCTTCTAAGAATCTGATAGGTCAGAGAATTCCCTCTCCCCTGATTTGAGAAGGGCACAGTGTGTCATGATGTGTCAGAGTGACACTGTGTATATGGTCCAGAGAAACACCCTCCCCTTTGTTTTTACCCAGAAAATCTATTTTTCATAGAAAACATATTTCCAATATTGTAACGCTCACCTGATTCTCACAGAGGCGCTGACCCGTTCTGGACTGCTACCAATTCTTCTACAGTAAAGCGCAGGGCCCGGAAGATGGACTGGACTGGCCCTCCCCCGAATCTCGTCTGTCTGGCACGTAGGACAATTTTTCTGTAGGTGGGAAAGAGGGAGTTAATGTCTGCTGGAAAGAGTATCTGCTCCCCCCTATCTCCCCTTTCTAAATCCCATTGTCGCTAGTTCGGTTTTTGTGGGCTCTCACCTTATTTTCTGTAAGGATGAGCCCTCCATCCTGCTTCTGGTGCAGGGGCGCGTTGATTCCAGTTACTTCACTGGGGTATTTAGTGGGCGCGATTCCTCTGGCTGTTCGATCCCACTTCTGGATTGCCGTAAGTATGTAGTCTTTAGATTATGTCTATGTCTGTTAAATGTCTTTTCCCCTTTGGGGCCGGGGTCTAGAAAAGGCAGAAAGGCCCTTCTGACCCGAATGGAGGATTGAGTTCAACCAAAAGGTGGTAAGTCCTTAGGTGAGTATTCCCTCCTGTATCAAGTCCGATGCTCACCTTCTCCCCTTTTGCAGGAGCCGATTAGCTGCCGGCGTCGAAACCGCTGTTGTTCGTGGTAAGGCCTCATAAAGGTAAGTGGAATAGGTGTGGCACCGGGTGAAGCGGAGCGCTTCTAATCGTGTCTTTCCCCTTTTTGCAGGTGCCGAGGTGCTGCAAGCTTTGTAGCCGTTTCTGCACGTGGCGCGGCCACGATAAGGTAAGAGAAAGCGGCGCTGCGGCGAGCGTTGTGGTGCGCTGCTAACCTTGTGCTTTTCTTTTGCAGGATTGTCGGAAGAAGGTTTCCCGAGTGCAGGATTCCGGTGAGTAAAGCTTTGGTTGCTTGTCTTTTCTCTCCTTTTGTCTTTCAGGTGTTCCAGGAGCTGCGGGCGTGTCAGGAGCCAGGATGCAGGAGCCGACTCGGTGAGCGTCCTGCTGCTGATGCAGAATAACGCGAAGCACGTGAATTCCTTCGGGCATGGTTTAAATAGCAGAGGAGTGCTTCAGGTGAGTATCCTTCCTCCGGCCCCACCCAGGTAAGAAAAAGAGTTCCTGAAGAGGAAAAATAGTTCCTCCCAGCCTAAATGGCTGGAGACCTCAGCCAGACTGGATTGCTCTGGGTGAGTAAGCAGCATTGTCTGCCTCAGGTAAGTCCACCCAAGCATTATGACATGTTTTGACCAAATGAGCATGGTGCCTATGGCGCCAGGACTGAAGCCTTTTATGAGCCTGGCGCCAAAGGCGCCAGGACGTGGTCCAAAGGGCCCCAGTAGCGGTCTGCTGGATCCGGTGATGTGGGTGATAGGTCTGCTTCCGGGGACGCTGGGCCTGGCCTGGCTCCCCGGGAGCAGCCATCATGACAGCACCCCCCCTCAAGGCCCCTCCCAAGACTGTCTTCCCAGGGGGTTTTGGTTTATTTGGAAAGGTCTGATGAAATTTCTTAATCAGCCGAGGAGCATGGACGTGGTCACAGGGTTCCCATGATCTCTCCTGAGGACCATAACCTTTCCAGTCAATTAGGTAGAACAGCTTTGACCTAATGACCTTAGAGTCCAAAATGTTCTTTACTTCGAATTCAGGTTCTCCACCCACTTGAATGGGTCCCGGAGGTTTAGTTAGTCTGGTTCCAGGTTGCATAGGTTTTAAAAGTGATACATGAAACACTGGATGTATTCGCATATGAGTTGGTAATTCTAGGTTAACAGCCACCGGATTAATTGTAGCAGTAATAGGATATGGCCCCAAATACTTCGGATTAAAAGTGTGAGGTCCTTTGAGTGATAAGTGTTTGGTGGACAACCAGACTTGGTCCCCAACCTGGTATTGGGGTGTCTCGCTCCGGTGTTGATCTGCACCTCTCTTGTATCTTTCCTTGGCTTGCTGTAAGTGTGCCGTTGCTTCCTTGAAGGCTTGGGTAATAGTAGTGTGCAGCTGATCCACGGCGGGTGTTCCGAGATCCTGAGGAGGATCGAGGTTGGAGGTTCGAGGTTGGGTTCCATATACTGGGCCTCATTACGACCCTGGCGGAAAGTGACTGACCGGACCGCAACAGCGTAAATAGCGTTTCCGCCATTGCACGAAGGAGCAAAGTGCGGCTAATTACGACCCATCGGGCACGAGCATTACGCCATGGCGGAATCCGAAAGGCTGCGATGGCGGAAATGACCCCAAAACGGCCCTTACCGCCGCCGTACGCTGCACCAGGTGCAATACCGCCACCCATCTTAGCGGTCACCGTAATGAGCGGTCACCGTAACGAGCGGGCACCGCAAATTACGGGCACCGTAAATATACGGAAACGGAAGTAAAAGCATGTGGCCGGAACGGGAAACAGCACGCCGCACAACTATAAAATCCGAATCCCAACACAACCATTAAAAATCCGACCCTGACACACATCCCAACCCGTTAGCAACCCCAGTTAAAAAAATAAATATGGGAAAGGTAGCCAAGAAAGCGTGTGACCGCAAGCGGCAGGTACACTTCTCCCGAGAGGAACTGACCGTGCTCACCGAGACCCTCCAGGAAAATGCCGCCGTCGTCTTCTCCAGTCAAATGACCAGGACGGCCCTTGCCAACAAGAAGGCCATATGGGCCCTGGTGGCACAGCGCGTAAGTGCGGTGGGGACAACACCCCGCACGCCACAGCAATGTCGCAAGCGGTGGGACGACCTGCGGATCCGCGTACGCAGCATACTTTCTGCGAACAGGAACATCGCCACAGCTACCGGGGGGGGTTCAGAGTCGCCCATCAAGTTGACCCCCTGGGAGGATATCTGCGCCTCCACCATAGGAATGGAGAGCATAGAGGGAGTCGGAGGGATGGAGAAAGGAGTGCCGACATCCGGAGAATCAGGTAGGTTGGCCAAGAGAAACAATGCGAAATCCACAAACCACGAACATGTGCAGTACCATGTGACCCCATAGTGCAATACATACTTTGCCCTGACAGCGCCCTCTAAAAGTCAGAATGAATAAACAAATCAATCAAGATGCCATAAACAACCCCTACATGTGCAGCATGCACCCCCTAACTGCAGGCAGCCAAATGAATGCATCCTCAATCCACACGAAAATGAGACCACCTCCAAGGCCCAGTCCCAAATCAGCCTCATGTACCACCCCAATGCATTTGATACGTTGCCATTCCAAATCCGACAGACCCATAACTAACGCTCGCCCCTCTTTACTCCACCACAGGGTCCGATACCAACGACGAGCTGCAGGACACCCCTACCAGCACGCCTGCAAAGAGGGCCAGGACCAACGTCCCAAGAGCCTCCACCTCAGGTGCAAGGATCAAGACACGGCAGCAGCAGGAATCAAGTGGCAGCACACTGGAGGGGACTGCAACAGGCACCCCAGCAGCCAGCAAGTCCACAACCCCAGCACCACAGGTCCCCCCAAAGAACGTATCTGATGGCACTGCCTCTGGTGGTAGCAGCACCATAGGTGACACAGCTGTCATGCCAGCATGCTCCGACACGGAAAACAGTGCTGGCGACGTAGGTACCATCCATGACCTTTCCCAATCCCCCTGCATGTTCCATCCCCTACACCATGACGAAACCACGCAGGGGCACCCTGAAGACGACGACTGGCCAACCCCCACAAGTCCTGTGCCAAGGCAACATGTGTTGAGCAGCCCCCCTGTCACACCACCGCAAATGTCCATGGCCCAGCAGAGGCAACAGTCCCTCGACCTGCTGATCGAGCAACAGCAGGAAGTGTCCACGCTACTCAAGGACCATGCAAATGAATGCGGGGGTTCCAGGGCAGCCATGGAAACATCCACCGAGACACTCAGGGCACAAATAGAGAAAAGTAGTGAGAGCCTCAGGGGAGAAATGGAGAAAAGCACCGAGAGCCTGAGAGCACAAATGGAGAAAAGCACCGAGAGCCTGAGAGCACAAATGGAGAAAAGCACCGAGAGCCTGAGAGCACAAATGGAGAAAAGCACCGAGAGCCTGAGGGGGGAACTGCATGCGACGTCCAAAGACGTTTGTGCTGAACTCGCTGCTGTGCGCCGTGTGCTCTCGGAGCTCTCACAAACCCTCAGAGACATGCATGGACGCGAGCAGGCAGAGACATCATCCGTGGCAAGTTCCGTCCAGGGCAGCCCCCAACGCAGATCTGGCAGGAACCTGCGCTCCACGGGCAGGGGTGCCCCTGATACCCGTAGAGGGGGCTTGCAATAGCGTCCAACCACGGACAGCATGCATATTTGGACACTGGTGTTGGGGGGGGAGGTAGTAGGGTGGAGGGGGTGTGTTGGGCTTCACTGGGTGGCGGGTCCATAGGGTGTATAAAGCAAATCACATTAACAATACAGCATCTCATTATCATCCAATGACATGTGTGGACATTGATATTTGCGTACGAGGCCTTCATAGGCGTACAGTCCACAATGTGCCTGTACTACACACACACAGTGCCACAGGTCCCCTTTCCGTGTAATAGGCACCATGCGTGGTTGCTAGAAGCATGCATCTATGATGCTCTGTCGGATTGCACGTGCATCCTGTGCCTCATGGACTCCTTGAGGTGCCTCCACATCCCCACCCTCATCATCATCATCATCTTCAGGTGCATGCAGTACAGCGTCAGGGGGCATGGGCACATTCCTACGTATGCACATGTTGTGCAGCATGACACATGCCATGACCATCTTAGAAACCTTCTCATGGCTGTACATGAGTGCCCCGCCAGACCTGCTGAGGCTGCGGAAACGAGCCTTCAGTAGGCCGAATGCCTGTTCAATGACCACACGGGTACGTGAGTGGGCATGGTTGTAGTCCTCCTCATGCTCGTTCTGTGGGTTCCGGATTGGTGTAAGGAGCCATCTCTTCAGTGGATACCCGGCATCACCTGTATGAGACGAATAAAGGGTGTCAGTGGAATGATAGTGCTAAGTAGCCCCCCCCCCCCTCCTGCAAGGTCATTGACGCATCAAATGGGCCACGATGTCATGCATGGAATGAGACTCACCGAGTAGCCAGGATCTGTGCCCTGCGTGTCGCTCCATGTAGCGTGGTATTCTTGTGTTCCTCAGGACCATAGAATCATGGGTAGATCCTGGAAATCTGGCACAACAATGCGTAAATATCTTGTTGGAGTCACACACCATTTGCACATTGATTGAATGAAACTGTTTCCGGTTGCGGTACTGGACCTCCATGGCATGTGGGACAACCAATTCAACATGGGTGCAGTCGATGGCACCAATGCAACCCGGGATGCCGCCAAGTGCATGGAATCCCACTTTTGCGTTGGTAATCTCCTGGTACGTGCGTGGTAGTGTGATGTGGTCGTCGGCGTGCTTCAGGAGGGCATCGTGCACTTGGAAGAGTGTCCGTGAGAACAGTGGCTGTGAAATGCCATGCAACTGTCCCACTGTGTGCTGGTAGGTGCCTGTGGCCAGGAAGTGGAGTGCAGACACCACCTTCAGTAGGGGTGGGATGGCGGTTGGGCTATCTATCATGCTCACGAGGTCAGCATGTGTCATGTCCACAATGGCGATTATGGTGTCCCGGTCCAAACGGTAGAGGGTGTGGATCTGCTCAGCAGTGAGGTTGAACGGATCGGCTCGGAGGCGTGGGATTGCGGGCCGCCTGCGTGGTGGTAGTGGCAGTGCTTGTGGGCCTTGCTGACCCTGCCTTGCCCTCCTCCTCCTCCTTCTCCTCCGTCTCCCCTGTGCGCCCGGTTGTTGTACCTGTTGTTGTTCGTCGTCTTCTTGTAGTTGTAGCACTTGCAGTGCTATCTGGTCCCCCAGGCCCAACATCGCTAGTCCTGCCGGTAGCATTTTGGAGTGGGAGTGGTTGTGGGAGGGGTTTGGGTCTGCTATATATGTGCTGTCGGCCTGTATGGCCTCCACCTGTGCTGATTGAATGAATCTGTGGCAGATGCAATCCCTTCTGGCCGAGCACGTCCCGCACGTAAGGCTGCATTTGGCCGCATGGCATCTTGGGATTGGAATCATGTATCAAATCCCGATGGCAGTGTGATGTACTTTGACTGATTTTCATGCTATGCTCCCATTGTTACACATGCTATGATTGCAGCCGCTTACATACCTGTGAAGAGTCAGTGGTATGTAGGGCTCGATCGATGGCCGACCCTCATGCAGCACAGTAACGTACTTCACCGACGGGCGTGGCGTCCCATTTGTGATTGCAGCCAGTTAGCATTATGACACACAGCCGCACTACATTGATGTAATTGTGAATGCAAGCGTTCACAGAAGCCTTTTCGACGTAATGTTGCAAGTGAGGAATTCGAAGGCCAGCATTTTTGGTTTTGAAGTAGCGGCGAGGATACGCCCACAGGTCTGGCTGGAAATGTAACGTTCTATTGTAGAATGTCCTTGGGACATGGCCCATAACGAGCAGGCAATGAATGATATGAATTGAATGGGATGCGCAATAGCGTAGTGGACGATAAGGCAGGACGTTCCCAAATCCATCTTGCTTCACAACACTACAGATCCGGCCAGGAGCACAGTGGTTTTTGCAGACTGCATTACGCACAGACGCGATGGAAGTTTCACATATTATGTGAGTGAATATTCATGCGTTTTCATTGCGGGATGAGGGAATGATGAATGGATGCATGGACAGATGATTCCGTTTAGGGTCTGCCATGTACATGGGTTTTTTGAATCACTCCCCTTCCCCTGCGCTATGTGATGCAAGGCTGCCATAGTGGGACTTACGTCTATCTGCCCTTGTCGGATCCTCCCTGTCTCGACGCGCCTTCATACACTTGTGTCTAGGCACGTTACTAATCCCATGTCATGGGTTCTATCTTGACGGACGCATGCACAGTAACCGACGTTGCCAATGGTGTATTTACCTCGATTGATTTCGTTATGATTCGATACTGATTTAGGGGTCTGTTTATTCCTTTGGAGTGGGCTAGCATGCATATGGGTGTGGAATTGGTGTGTTGAATGAAGATTGTAATGCATCATGAGTCCCGTAATGCAATCGGTTAATTTGTGTTTCTTTTGGGTGACAGGTATCTCCTGCCCTATTGCAGATGCCATCTCTACGCCACTCCTCCAGATGGTTTTTACTCTCGACTCCTGCAGCTTCGGGTGAATCAGTGGAGCACCATTTCGATCTTATGGGACGATCGCCAATGGGCCACATGCCCTTACGCTGTACTGGTGGCTAGGTGCAACATTTCGGCCTTTCAGCTCGACTAGTGCCTGCCTCATGGGACGGACCTGCAGGTTCTTGCCGCTTCCATGTTGCCTTTTGGAACGTTGATGTAGGCCCTGTGTGCCATGATGGTACAGGGCGTCACACAAGTGGAAGCTGGTCAATTATTGCAGATGCAGCCCTCGGTGATGATGGTTGTTTTGGTGTTATTTTGCAAATTGCTGTGGGGCCTTTGTCATTTGGATGTGCATTTAAATTGTATTCCGATATTTGTCGTGTTGCGTTGTTCTTTGCAGGTGATGTGGCGATTTTCGATTTGTGGCGGTATGTATTGCGAGATGATCTGCATTGTGTTCCGCCTTCTGAGTTGAGTTGTGTGGTACAGTACTGGCCGCGTTTGCCTACGTAGCACAGTATGGTCACGGATAGGGGCTGCCATTGTGACTGTTTACATGATGTGCTGTTCAGGGGCGGGGGATTGGCTTTTGCCCGACTGGTGCCTGTCAGCCAGGTCGATTGGTGGAATGATGGGATGTTCAGAATGTGGCTGGTCACAGGTGACTGTGTTTGCGTGCGTTTGTTGGAGGGGGACTGGGGTCATGTCCATTGGAATAGCTTCTGTATTGATGCCATCTGTGCCCTGCAGCTCCCATCGGCCCCTCTTGGGATGAGCCTGGCTGCTCAGTCACTCTGCCAACTTGTGTGGTACATGCTTCTGCTGATGGTTGGTTTGTTTACTGGCAAGAGTACAGGGCTGGTGCAATCCCCCTCAGGATGCTGTTTTGGATGTTGCCTTGCGCTGGTGGCAAGCGATGGGGGACTACTGTTGTTTTGTGTCATGTGTTCTTGATTTTCATTTTGATGTATTGTACCTTCACATGCCTGTGCTGCATCAGTACGGCTATGGTGACATGCCGTACATGGATGCCCACTCACGGGGCGCTTTGAGCCCCTGCATGCTTTTCTACGTTGGCATGCATGGGTGAATTGTAGATTTCACTGGTTGCATAGTGTGAGTACATTGCGCCTGCCAGGAGTTGTGCAATGTGGCCAGGGAGTGGAGTACAGGCACTCAGTGGGCCATTTACGGTTGGTTCACGATGCCGTATTTCTCGCCATGGCGGAATGGTACTTTACGACGTGCTTGATGGCGTTCAGTACATGTCCGCTAGGGTCAGAATTCGCGTACCGTTGCGCCATGGCGGTGATTCCGGTTTTGCAAGGCGCACGTGCGCGTACTTGGTGCAGTTAGCGTTGCCGTTCACTGCGGTGTCGCTAATGGCATCGTACTTTACGGTGACGGGTCATAATCGCAACGAGCGGTGTTCGATGGCGGTATTGCATTTCCGCCATCATTTTTCCATTTCCGCCAGGGTCGTAATGAGGCCCACTGTGTAGAAGGGACTCTGCCCCATTCCTGAGTGAACTGAATTGTTGTATGCATATTCAGCTATCCAGAGTATGTCTTTCCAGTTGCTTTCTGACTGTTGTAGCATGCATCGTAAATATTGTTCGAGAGTCTGGTTCGTTCTCTCAGTTTGACCATCGGTTTGGGGGTGGTGCCTGGTTGAGAGTCTTACATCAATTTGGGCCAACTGACAGCAACTACGCCAGAAATGGGAAATAAATTGACTCCCTCTGTCGGAGATGAGCACCGACGGGAATCCGTGTAACCGGACAATTTTTTCAAGGAATTCTCTGGCTAGTACTGAAGCTGAAGGTAAACCTTTTAACGGAATAAAATGTGCCATTTTGGAAAATAGATCTACAATAACGAGGATGGTGTTGTACCCGGAGCAGGGGGGTAAGTCAGTGATAAAATCCATAGAAAGGGTGTGCCAGGGAGATTGTGGAATGCCTAACGGTTGAAGAAGACCAGCCGGTCTTTTCTTTTGACCCTTGTTTTGTACGCACACACCACAGGACATCACGAATTCTTTTATATCTTTTCTCCATGAAGGCCACCAGAATTGTCTTTTCACTTTTTCTTCTGTTTTGGGTATGCCAGGATGTCCTTCTATCAATGAGTCGTGATAGCAGGTAATAACTTGCTTTTGGAGTTCAGAGTGTGGAAGAAACAGTCGACCTCGGAAATAAGGTAGGCCATTGGTTAAGGTAAAATCAGTTCCTTTTTATATCCAGTTCTGCAAATCAGTTGAATTTAAGAGTTGTTTAACTCTGTCCTGAATGTCTTCAAGTGATTGCGAAGAAGTCATGCCTAAGATTCTTTGCTCAGAAATTATTGGTACCGGTTCAATGTTACCGATAACGTCCTCCATTCCAATTCGAGAAAGGGCATCTGCTTTACCATTCTTACAGCCAGGGCGGTAAGTGATTACAAAGTCGAATTCGGCAAAGAACAGGGCCCAACGGAGCTGTCGAGATGATTGTGCCCTGGCGGTTTTCAGATACTGTAAATTCCTATGATCAGTAATCACCGTGATGGTGTGTCTTGCTCCAAGGAGATAATGACGCCAGGCCTTAAAGGCAGATTTAATTGCCAGCAGTTCCTTGTCAGTGATGGCTTAGTTTATCTCGGGAGCCGAGAATTTCCGGGACCAGAACGCAACAGGATGTAATTGGTTGGTTTCTGGGTCTCTTTGAGAGAGAACGGCTCCCATAGCTAAGCTGGACGCGTCAGTTTCGACGATGTAAGGGAGGTCCGGACGTGGGTGTTTCAATATAGGTGCAGAAGTAAACTTCTCTTTTAGTTCTTGAAAGGCTTGCTCAGCTTCTTTGGACCATTCAAAACGTTTATTCTTTCTTAAGAGTGCCGTGATGGGTTGCACCACTCCGGAATGAATCGGCGATAAAAATTGGCGAAACCTAACATGCTCTGAACACCTTTTACGGAACTGGGTGATGGCCATTTGAGGATAGCGTCCACTTTTCGTGAGTCCATAAGGACTCCTTTAGGTGTCAGAATAAAACCCAGAAATTCGACTTTGGTGGCATGGAAAACACATTTTTCAGGTTTTGCAAATAATTTGTGTTGACGTAATTTTTTAAGTACTGCTCTGATTTCGATGATCAGCTTCCGAAGAGGAGTATACGAGAATGTCATCTATGTACACGACAACACAAACATCAATGAGCTCCCTGAGGACATTATTCATAAAATATTGGAAGGCAGCCGGTGCATTGCACAGTCCGAAAGGCATCACTTGGTACTCAAACAACCCATATTTGGTGCGGAACGCCGTCTTCCATTCGTCGCCTTCCTTGACCCGCACCAAATGGTAAGCCCCTCGGAGATCTAACTTGGTGTATATGCAGGCGTCCTTCACCTGGTCAAGAAGCTCTGGGATCAGAGGTAGTGGATATCTGTTTTTGACTGTTATCTGATTCAAAGCATGGTAATCTATGCAGGTTCTGAGGTCACCTTCTTTTTTTGGTACGAAGAACAATGCCGAGGATGCAGGGGACTTTGATGGGCGAATAAAACCATTGGCCAGGTACTGGTCCAGATACTGACGTAAATGAAGATTCTCGGGCTCAGTGAGGGCATAAATCCTGCTGCAGGGAGGAGTTGCTCTGGGTATTAAATCTATCTGACAATCATATGACCTGTGGGGCGGTAGGGTATTGGCTTGCTCCTTTTGAAAAACGTCCTGAAATTCTCGGTATTCCTGCGGTAATTGCAAGCAGTCAGCCGTTACTATAGCTAGACTAGTGCCCGAAGCTCGTAGGTAGCAGGTTTGTGCACACTCTGGAAAAGTTATCGTCTTTGCTCGCCAATCAATTTGAGGATTGTGTGTTTCCAGCCAAGGAATTCCCAGAATTACTTGAAATTGCGGGGCCTTGATCACGTCAAACACTATTGCCTCCCGATGCCCATCTTGACCTAACAATGTCACTTCGGTAGTTGAGTGGGTTACCGGCCCAGAGGCGATCTCGGTTCCATCCACTGTGGTGATGACATCCTTGATGGTTTCTGGGCAAAGAGGCAGATTCATCCTGGAAGCCAACTCGTGATCCACGTAGTTTCCTATAGCCCCACTGTCGATGTACGCCTGAATTGCATGCAATCGTTCTGGCTGCTTCGGATTTACGAGAACCATTGGCATAATGAAGTGCGAGGTCAAAGAATTGGTTTTCAAGCTCGGCAAGCGGACCTCTACGCTTGCCGGGCGAGGTCGTTTCCCGGGTCAGACTCTACAGGATTTTTATCAGAGGCGTCTACTGTCTTCTTGGGAGGTTTCACCGGACAATCTCGAAGAAAATGCCCCGACGACCCACAGTAGAGACACAGTTGCATTTGCCGTCTTCTGTCATGCTCCTTTTGGGTCAAGGGGCCTTTTACTACCCGAATTTGCATAGGTTCAGTGGCGTCGAGGCCTTTGGAGTTACTCTGGATTTTCGCGAAAACCCGAGTTTCAAACCTGGATCGATCTGCTTTCCTATTTTGAAGCCTGTGATTCAATTGGACCACCAAGTCAATATATTCCGAACAGTCCTGGGGTGGATTTACAACCTGGGCAAGGACGTCTTTCAGTTCACCACGAAGACCTCGATGGAATAGTGTGATTCTTTTGTCCTCGGGCCATCTTGTTTCTACAACTAGCCTATTGAAGGTAGCAATGTAGGCCAAAAGGTCCAGATTACCTTGTCGTAGGGATAGGAGTTTATTGTCCAGGGCCTGCCCCTGGGAGTGTCTTGCAAACAGTCTTTCCATACTAGTCTGGAAGGCTTGAAAATTCCGAAGGATTGGATCATCTTGGGTAACCAATGGAATTGACCATTCAGCTGCACTGCCACTGAGGTACGAAAGTACAAAAGCTACCTTGGTCTGGTCATTCGGGAAGGCCCCAGGCCTGCAGAGAAAGTGCAATCGACATTGATTCATAAATACTGCAAATCGTTTGGGATCTCCTGCAAAACGTTCAGGTGGTGCCAATGGCACTTTTCCGGGTAGGTTGATTTGAACTGGATTAGTTGCAGGCACAGGGGTGAAATTCCCCCCTGAACTGGGTAAAGGTGTCTGCCCTACTTGACTCTGTAACAGCTGTCTGGCAAGATCATCAGTTTGTTCCTTGGACACTATCAATTCCCTCCTGAGGGCGTTTGTCTCCTGGCGGGCAGCATGAACTTCGGCCCGTAGCTCCCCTAATATCTGAGCCAGTTGTTCTGTCTCAGAAGTTTCCATAGCGCCTGGGTAGGAGGTTATTGGTAGGCTTCGCATTCTGTAACGCTCACCTGATTCCCACAGAGGCGCTGACCCGTTCTGGACTGCTACCAATTCTTCTACAGTAAAGCGCAGGGCCCGGAAGATGGACTGGACTGGCCCTCCCCCGAATCTCGTCTGTCTGGCTCGTAGGATAATTTTTCTGTAGGTGGGAAAGAGGGAGTTAATATCTGCTGGAAAGAGTATCTGCTCCCCCCCTATCTCCCCTTCTAAATCCCCTTGTTGCTAGTTCGGTTTTTGTGGGCTCTCATCTTATTTTTCTGTAAGGATGAGCCCTCCATCCTGCTTCTGGTGCAGGGGCTCGTTGATTCCAGTTACTTCCCCTGGGTATTTAGTGGGCGCGATTCCTCTGGCTGTTCGATCCCACTTTGGGATTGCCGTAAGTATGTAGTCTTTAGATTATATTAAATGTCTTTTCCCCTTCGGGGCCGGTGTCTAGAAAAGGCAGAAAGGCCCTTCTGACCCGAATGGAGGATTGAGTTCAACCAAAATCTGGTAAGTCCTTAGGTGAGTATTCCCTCCTGTATCAAGTCCGATGCTCACCTTCTCCCCTTTTGCAGGAGCCGATTAGCTGCCGGCGTCGAAACCGCTGTTGTTCGTGGTAAGGCCTCGTAAAGGTAAGTGGAATAGGTGTGGCACCGGGTGAAGTGGAGCGCTTCTAATCGTGTCTTTCCCCTTTTTGCAGGTGCCGAGGTGCTGCAAGCTTTGTAGCCGTTTCTGCACGTGGCGCGGCCACGATAAGGTAAGAGAAAGCGGCGCTGCGGCGAGCGTTGTGGTGCGCTGCTAACCTTGTGCTTTTCTTTTGCAGGATTGTCGGAAGAAGGTTTCCCGAGTGCAGGATTCCGGTGAGTAAAGCTTTGGATGCTTGTCTTTTCTCTCCTTTTGTCTTTCAGGTGTTCCAGGAGCTGCGGGTGTGTCAGGAGCCAGGATGCAGGAGCCGACTCGGTGAGCGTCCTGCTGCTGATGCAGAATAACGCGAAGCACGTGAATTCCTTCGGGCGTGGTTTAAATAGCAGAGGAGTGCTTCAGGTGAGTATCCTTCCTCCAGCCCCACCCAGGTAAGAAAAAGAGTTCCTGAAGAGGAAAAATAGTTCCTCCCAGCCTAAATGGCTGGAGACCTCAGCCAGACTGGATTGCTCTGGGTGAGTAAGCAGCATGGTCTGCCTCAGGTAAGTCCACCCAAGCATTATGACATGTTTTGACCAAATGAGCCTGGCGCCTATGGCGCCAGGACTGAAGCCTTTTATGAGCCTGGCGCCAAAGGCGCCAGGACGTGGTCCAAAGGGCCCCAGTAGCGGTTTGCTGGAACCAGTGATGTGGGTGATAGGTCTGCTTCCGGGGACGCTGGGCCTGGCCTGGCTCCCCGGGAGCAGCCATCATGACAGCTATCCCCAACTTGTTAATAATACATATTTACATTACAGATTAACTAAGGTACTTTTCTGTCAAAGTCTCATCTTCCTACGAGTTTTGGTTCACAAATGACAGATTTTCGTGCTTTTGGTTGGTTGCTCAGTGTCAGTTATGTACCAATTTTTTTTACATACATGCACATACCATCTGGGCATACTCTTATGAAGTTTCATATTTTTAACATTATCACAACTGCTACAAAGTCCACATTTTTATAGTTCTGTCTCTGAATATCACACAAATTCCAGAGTAGTTTCTACTTGTGAGCAGCCTTTTCATTTTAATACGCTCTAAATTCAATATTTTTACTAGTCTGGTACAATTTTCTATAAGTCTTTGTCTCAAACATATTTTCTGTGCTTTCTGAATAAACAAACCTGCTTGTCTCCGCCCACAAGGTCTTGGCTGGCTAGAGAGCAGTCCCAGGCCTCTCTTCCTTTGGCATATGGGTTCAGCCTACACCCGAATTAGCATTTTATTTCAGTTCAAGAAGCCCATTGTCTCTTTACCAGAGCAGCAGAGCAAGTCTCCTCCTCTTCTCATTAGCATCCCAATGAGAGATCCTCTCCTTTTGGTGGGAAGGAAAAGGTTGGTGTGTTCTCAGTGGGGGAAAACCTCTTTGAAGTTTAGCTGAATCAGTGTACCTTGCAGTAAATTGTGGCATTGTTCTTTGTGAAATTTAAAGTTACAAATTAAAAAATAAGCAAACATATCTTCAATTCCAGTCTTTTTCAACATGAAAATTAAATAGTGGCAACCTATATTGCATTTGATGGAAATTTCTTCTTTCCCCACACTTAGATTTTGAGACACAAGTTTTAACATGACAGGTTTAGAGATCGCCAGCTTCTGACACAGGCGACTAGCGGTATTGCGCCATTTTTAACATATTTTCCAAGCAAGCATCTTTAAATGTGGATTTTCTTCTGATAAATGTACTTCTGCTGACATTGTATTTATGTGGATTCTTGATGTAGAATGATGTTTAACACCCACAAGGAGGTTGGATCTTTTGTGTGGTTTGTGAATCATGGTTTTTGCAAATTTGACAGCCAAGGAAAAACGGATTTTCAAACAGCTCTGTGTTTCTCTTTGCAATGCAGCATTACTTTTTCCAGTAGTTTCCTTTGACTTTGTGGATAGCGAAATGATAGGTTTTGGCAGTGGTCTCCTGTGTTCCCACTGACATAGGCAAAAGTGGATTGGCGGCCTATTCTTCAGATTTTCTTGAGCATTTCTGGGTGTTTTCTAGCATGCATAATGCTTTCCGGCGGCCATTCGGATGTTCCTGATGCAAGCAGCGCACAGGAATGTTGCAGGGCCTGCACTAGTGGGTTAAAACATACCACAACTAAATAAAACTTGCCTCAGTGATACTCACATGTCTTTTCACCCAGTCCGCCCTTTGGGGTAAAGGAAGCAACTTAAGATGCCATGGCATGCTTGAATCCCCCTCATACAAGCAGCCCACAATAAGCCTGACCAGGCACTGGTGGTAAAATATAGTGCTATGCACTTAAAGGGCTGTAAACATGATATATTTAGAATAATCATTATAGTGCTTTGAATAGAAGGGATACACTGAAAGTGATAGCTGCCTGAAGTTAACCTGTATTTGCTTTTATTTGCAAAACAACCTCTAAAGTAAGGTGTGTGCTTTTAGGATACATTTCATTTATGACTGTAGGTTTTTATGACGTGCAAAGTGAACCAGCAAAGAGAAAAAGGAAATTCGTTTTTATTCCTCTTAAAAGGGATTTCAACAGCATCCCTCAAGGGATGCATTGTACAAAAGAACTTGCACTTTGTACAGACACAATTTTAGCTGCACTTTGATAGCAAAGTGACATCACTAATCACCAGAAGCACAGAGCTGGTGACTGACAGAGCATAGAGATAGTGCTTTGGAGCTCTACGCCCTGAAAGTAAAATGTTGGACATCGATAATGTGGCCTTAGACATTTGGGCAATATTTAGCCACAGACTGATAACTAGACATGGAATGCCAGCTTTCTGCGGGTGACAGATAGGTCACTGAACAATCATGGACATTCGTTACTTAAGCTTTAAGCTGCTGGGGCGCACTGAGGAGACTGTTGATACACATCACAGGCAGGACTTTTAATGGTCTGTAGCCTCACTAGATCCAGAGTGACTGCCCATCAAACGACATGCAAGTATATAAATGAGTGACTTTCCATATAGAGAGTATGTATATCGTACTAGCTTGAATGAAAGAGGACTTGCTGATCAGGTGGGACAAAAATGAGGATGCTGTCAGAAGATCCTGCTCAGACTGGCAAGCCTAAGCCACAGGGAATGTCTTGCTTGGTTTAGAAAGCAGGCATTCAATGAGTTATATTGCTGGGGAGTAGCTTGACTTAAATGTGTGCTCTTGCTGTTTATTACATTTATGAAATTGATTGCTCCATTTAACCTTTTTTTCATTGTGTGTTTCACAATTTTGAGGCATATGATAATAATTGTAATAATATATGTATTTTTTATATAGTGCTCTATTTATTCCAAAGCGCTTTACACAGGACACATTTACATACATTACCCAATCGAAATCGGTACTCATTTATCGACCTCAGAAGGATGAAAGGCTGAGTTGACCCCAGGCCCGGATCCAGGAAGTGAAGTGGGGTGGGGGGCAGGCTCCCCCAGAGCCAGCTTCTGCCCCCCCTAGAAAGGAGGCCATGTCAGTTGTGTTATACACCACTGGTAACCGAGAGGGTGGGGGGTGTATGCCACTCCAAGCATTCAGCAGCAACCTCAGAGACATCAGGGGGCACGGCCAGGAATTGTTTTCTTGCCCTAGACAATGATTTATGCCTCACAGCCATAAAAGTAGAAATGACCAGGGAAATGGAGGGCCTTTCACACCTCTAAGTGACACTTATTCAAGCAGGCTGCCTACAACTATTTTCTCAAACCTAAAATCACTATTTTGGTTTCTGTAATTCTAAGTATGATTATATTTTGTGGGAATATAGTGGTTTTTCACATCATGCTTAATAAAATGGTCAACTATATCAAACAATAAATGACAGATTATGTTGCATGAACACAGATTTCTCCAGAAGATGTGTCAACAGACTGGGGGCCCTTACAAATTACATTCAAAGTGTATATTCTGCTGCATTAACTACTTGAGTATAAGTGAAAAGATAAGGTTGGTCGCAACACAAATTTCATTCTGGAGGGGAGAGTGTAGTAAAATCAAAAAGTAATAGATACAAGGCTTTGAATTAAACATTACCACTACTGTTGCTCTGTGCTACATTCCATGCCATAATTAGCCAATTCATTTTGGTGCTGCCACCAAAAGGTGCAGTTCAGGCTCAATTGCTGGGCTGTGTTCCATCTGCACTGGAACACAATCAAACACATGCATTTTTAGGTCCTGCGTTATAGCAGTGTGGGAAGGGCTTCTGACATTAGTAACAGGGCCAAGGCTGATCTGCAAACAATGGCACGGAAGGCTGGCCAGAGCAATGGCGATGGTTATAATTGATTCAGAGACTTTTACCTATTAGGTGCAACCAGAATGCTTGCTGTAGAGCACAGATGGGATGCCAATAAAATGTGAGGAGAAACACACATCTCATGGGTGTGTCTGGTCATTTACCCACCTAATGACTAGCCATGGCTATGTCTATGCCTCACAACCAAAACCGAACCTTTCTAGAACTCTTTGAGCAAGCTCTATCACAAAGTAACACTAAATGTGTTGCTGTATAGGGCCTGGCAGTGTTATATCTAAGCATTCTTTTGAGTGTTTAATTACTTTATTGCCTCTGTAAATGAGCTCCTGGTGTGGTAAAATTCTCTTAATGTGCGTCTTCAGCCAGTTGATTTTATAATCAACATATTTGTCAATGCCTCTGTGACTTGCACTGAAGTCCTGCCTTAAACAAGCAATCACAAAGCCAGGTGTTTTGGCTTGCGTATAGGTATTAGCAGACATTTGCCAGGCAATGTCATCATATGCCCAGTTACTGGCACCATTTTCCAACTGTTCCCATTTTATGGCCAGTTGGTACCCTTATGGCAGTGCCTGGCAAATGTTTATCCATGCCTAATCAAAAGCCCAAGCTGTTGGCTTTGCCAATGCATGTTGGCTTTCATTTGTCTCCCTAATTGAATGTGTATATGCCCCGATGTGGCTGTATTGCTGGCTATGCCCCGGGAATCAAGCTGCACCTCACTGAGCTGGTCCAACAAGGCCGTACCTGAAAATGATAAGGCTAGGATGGCAAGTATTGACCAGTTTCGGATCTTCTCATGCATACTTACCAGTGGAGCTTCGACCTAAATAGAATGCATCTTTGTTTTGAAATCTAGTCTACTCTGCCAGAACGATTCATGATTCAAGCTGTTAAGCACTGATTTGATAACCTCATTCTGTTTGAGTAACTTTACAGAGTTTGCATGCAAACAGAATATGTCATGTGTGTTGTGGGATTTGTTTGAGAAGTATGATGTAAATCATGGGTGCTGGGTGTTTAGGCAGTGCCGGAAAATAAACATGAACACTCGTAAAATAACAAAAAAGAAGAGCGTTTTCCATAATGTTGCGGGCAAAGTCTAAAAGGTGTACATCTTTTAAAACTAAAAAGCTGTATTTAAATATTTTCTAAAGAGTGCAATTAGAGGTGGATTTAACATTTGGACAAGGGAATAATGCTAGTGCCCCAACCCCTGCTCTACTCCCTCCCCTCAAATACAAACAGCAGGGTTGAACAACCCATACCAGTGATATCCTATCTTTTTAACGTGTCTCAGAGGCAGATTATTTACAACAGGAAGTGATTAGAGATGAGAAAAGGTAAAAAGACAGTGACCATTGCTGTGGCACTTAAAAATAACTATATAGGGCTTTAAGACGCTATTTAAGTGTGATTGTTGGGTGATTAATAAGTAAGGGGATACAGAACAAGCTGTGTGAAACAATAACCTTGTAATGCATTTCATTTCACTTTGTGTCTGTATGAGATTTTTTGTGAGTTTTCATTATTTTCTATGCTGGAGCTTGTAGGCTTCCATTCAGGATGGGCAAAATAAAGCTACACCCATGGGGGATCATGTTCCAGGTGAAGCGGAGTAGAAAAAAGGGCGCTAAATATGTTTAGCTCCACTTTTTATGAGCTGCAGGATTTTGTATGATTTGACAGGCAAAGTTGGAGAGCAGGTCAAACTTAACAAGGTCCCCCTGCCAAATCCGATTGGTATTCCACCAGCATATATTTTTACATTGGCGGAAAATCAATGGATTCCTAAGGGACCTGCCTGACTTTTACACCTGGTAAAAGCAGGCAGAGGCAAAAGGAATCCATTGTGGATGGCTCCCACAGTCGTTAATTGTGGAAGTGATTTATACTTTTCCAGACAAAATTTCAAGCTAAGCTCTAATTATGGCTTTACCACTTGACTAAAGTGTGTGATCCTGGACATATTTTTTAATTTCACTATGCCTTACCTGTTAAAATTAGGTGCCCCTAGAAGTGATTCAATTTGCATTATAAGCTATTCCAAAAAGCCTCAATCGTGGTTTAATAGACACAGACACACACACATACACACACACACACACACACATTTATTGAACACAATTGTGTCGTCCAATAGCAAATCAAAGTAAACACAAAAAAAGAGTAATCACGGACAATTACATATTATAACCAGTATGTAAAAAGTATGTACCAGATAATGATGTCTAGGGGTACGCCCACCACGAGCTATACCAGGAGTCCGCAAACTCCTCATCCACTACTGCCTGCCTCCTGATGCAGCCCTTACAGCCCTAGCACTCCCTTGCACTCTCAACTCAATTCAAATGTGCTGCAAAAATGCAACAAAAAATAACATGTGTTTAAAATGTAATTTTGGGTGTGAACCATTGATGGGAGACATTCAGAATGGGACTTCTGTAGGGGTTGCGTTGGAATAGAGGATTGGGGCGGTGGTGGAATGGGTGGGTAGAGGGAGGATTGTATAAATGTGTATGTTATTTGAGGGTATGTTGTTGTGATCGAAATATTGTTAAGATCAACAAGACTAGCTGTATTGATTGGACATGGTATGTTCTGTTCTTGAAATTAAAAGAAGTTTGAAAAAAATGTAATTTGTAGAAAACATAATTGTCAGGTTGCCCACATCGTTGTTTGGGCGGACCCCTGTTGGGTCCCACAGGACATGACGTCCCGGACGTGACGTCAGGAGAAGGGGGAGGGACGAGGGCAGGTTCGGCAGTTCCGCCGATGTAGTCAATAAAGCAAGTTGTATGAAACTCCTGGCTCCCGCGTATCATTCCGGCGCGCGCAGGATCATCGCCCCGGGTCCGCTTCAGAGCGAAGCGGAGACCCAACACTGGCGACGAGCGGGCGCGGACCCCGCAGGCACCGTGCCGAGGTCTGCGGCCGAGCAGTTCAGCGCGTCGGCGCACCTCGGGCACGGCTGCCGACTCTGCACGGCCCCGCCTCCCGCATGACAGAGGCCTGATAGCCGGCCTGCAGAAACACTTACATCACGGGTGCGCCGTACACTACCGACCTCAGATCGTTTCTGGGACTGGCCAGCTACTGCTCCAGGTACCTGAAAGACTATGCCACAGTCAGCAATCCCCTACGACTACTCACCAGGAAGGACACGCCGTTCACGTGGTCGAAGGAGTGCCAAGTAGCGTTCGAAGCGATACGAAAGGCCATCACACAGGCAGTGGACATGGCATACTTTGAGGCCTGCCATGACACCGAGCTGATAGTGGACGCCAGCCCGTTGGGACTAGGCGCCATATTGACACAAAAAGACCCCAAAGAGCCACGGACCAAGCACGTGGTAGCATACGCCAGCAGGAGCCTGACGACCACAGAACAGGCATACTCTCAGGCGGAAAAGGAGAGCCTCGCGGTCGACTGGGCCTGCGAATACTTCCATCTATTCCTATTTGGCAAAGAGTTCACCATCATCACGGACCACCAGGCACTACTCACCATATACGGCAGCCCGAAGGCCAGGATGCCACCAAGAATTGCCAGATGGGGCCTCCGCTTACAGGACTACAGATTTATCATACAACACCGGCCGGGAAAGGAGGAAAACCCAGCGGACTATCTCTCCCGGCATCCCATGCCCACGACGGCGTCTCAACCGTCCATAGCGGACGCCTACATAAATTACATCATCCACCACCTACAACCACTTCCGGTAGGGTGGCTGGAGCTGTCCATCCAATCAGAAGCAGACCCAGCGCTGCGAATTGCCCGTCACTGCCTACAGGTGGACAAGACGGCCCTCATGAAACAGCAGGCCAGAGGTGAATCGGATACCACGAAGGAAGACATCAAGTGGCTGGATCAAGTCCGCGACGAGTTGACCGTGGTGGAGGATAACGTCATACTAAAAGGATGCAAGGTCATCGTCCCGAGAACGCTCCGGGAGAGGATAATACACCTAGCCCATGAAGGACACAGGGGCGTAGTCGCCACAAAGCGCCTCCTACGCCAGAAAGTCTGGTTCCCTCAACTTGATCGCCTGGTGGAAAATATAGTGGGCAACTGCCACGTCTGTGCGCAAGTGGCACCCCCGTCACACCCGAACCCATTACAATCCTCACCGCTGCCAAACAAAGTGTGGGAAGAGCTGGCAATAGACTTATTCGGACCACTGAATAACGGGACACACGTGGTCGTGCTCATGGACGAACATTCAAGATACCCAGACGCCCAAATAGTAGAGAGCAGCGCCACAGCATGTGTCATCCCAGTCATAGACAGGATGCTCTCTGCCTATGGCATCCCCAAGATCATAAAGTCCGACAACGGTCCCACATTCATCAGTCAAGACTTTCAGCAATTCGATAAATACATGGGGTTTCAACATCGACGCATAACCCCCCGATGGCCACAGGCCAACGGCATGGTCGAGAGATTCATGGCCAACATAAAGAGGACCCTACAAATAGCCCATGTGCAAAACAAGCCATTCGAACAGGCACTTAATCAACTTCTACGAGAATACAGGCACACCCCCCACAGCACGACGGGTGTATGTCCGGCAGACCTGATGTTCCGAAGACCAATCACCACGCGACTACCTGAGGACCCGAGACCACAAGATCCTACACCGCTGGAACAAGAAGCGCAAGCAAATGACACCGCGAGCAAAGCAAAAACAAAAGAGATCACAGACAGGAAAAGGAGGGCTCGGGAGAACATAATGCAACCAGGAGACGAAGTATGGCTAAGACAGCCCAAGAACAGGAAAGAGGAAGCCACCTTCGCACCTACACCGCTGGTCGTGACACACAAGAAGGGTTCTATGGTCACTGCACAAAGAGATGACCACTCAACGATAACCAGGAACAGCTCGCATTTCAAACGAGTCAGACTGGCTCCAGCAGGCCAATGGACCTGGGACAGAGATAGCGATGAGGACAGACCACGCGAAGAAGCATATCAGGGAGACGGAGAAGAGTCAGAAGGCGAAGCGCCCCGCTCCCCACCCGCCAGGGACAAACCGACCCCGCGCAAGGCAACACGACCGCAGAGGAGTCGTATGAAGCTGATGCGACTCATCGAGGAGATGGGGTAAGAGGGGAGCCCCTCAACTAACGTGTTAAAAAGGGGGGGGATGTCAGGTTGCCCACATCGTTGTGTGGGCGGACCCCTGTTGGGTCCCACAGGACATGACGTCCTGGACGTGACGTCAGGGGAAGGGGGAGGGACGAGGGCAGGTTCGGCAGTTCCGCCGATGTAGTCAATAAAGCAAGTTGTATGAAACTCCTGGCTCCCGCGTATCATTCCGGCGCACGCAGGATCATCGGCCCGGGTCCGCTTCAGAGCGAAGCAGAGACCCAACAATAATCTCCTATTCCTTGCTTCAATATTCTGGGGGGGTCTATCTTACACAACAAGATGGAGGGAGCACACGCATCTCCTCCGGGGCCTACTGGGAGTAGCCACAGTGCTCAGGAAGGTATTGATGGGCAGACACCATCTGAGATCGTACAAAGACTGGGGGACTCACTGCTTAGCCCTCTCAGAGGAGGAGGAGGAGGCATCACCCTCAATTCTCCCACGTCAGGCCAGGAAAGGCATGCTGGGTGCTGGTGTGAATAGGTGGGAGGGGAGGTAAACGGGAATGGTGGTTGGCGCAGCTGAAGGAAGGTGATTGAACGGTGAAAGGTGAAGAGGATCAGATATAACAAAAAGGGGGGAGCAGATAGGATAGGAAGATGCAACACTATTTTCCTTGCTTGTCTTTTGCTATGCACTGTTTTTTACAGAGGGGTGCAAATGTATTTTTGCAGATCTGGGGGACATTTTTTGCTTGATCCGGAATCTGGGAATTATAGATCAACACCAGCACTGTGTGTCGGGTACTCCTAGACCCACACCCAATGGAATGTGGGCCTCCCTGATCACAACCCTGGCCTACCCAGGTGAAAATTCCTGGAGCCGGGCCTGTTTCTGGGGCTCTTCCTCTTCTCTCCTTTTTTTTCTTTTGCGATGTCGACTTCCTCGTTGCCATTGTTATGGGGGGCTGGTCATGGACATGGCACCAGCCCCCTGAGGTGCTATGGGACACCAGCACCTCGAAGGCTCAGTGCCTTGAGGGATTGCTGGGCAGACACCCAGTCTTGGAGGGGCGGGGCAAGCCTTACCGCACATGCGGACCCTGGCTGCCTTGCTGGCAGGGGGGCCCCATGGCAACCTGACCTGCAGGCCCTTCTTACACAGGGTGGGCCTGCAGGCCTTAATGAGACACGGGCACAGGTCATTCCCTTTCAGAGTCTGCAGCCGTTCTTCCGCACGTGCCTGCAGAGCTCCCTTTTATTAGCTTTTATTAAAAGGGCAATACACGTGGGAGGGACAGATCCCCTTAAAGGGGCAACACATGCGCGAGGGTTACTACAAAAAAACATGGGTCGGAGCTTTTTTCTTCATTTTTTTTGGGTCCCCCACTTCCAGTGTTGAGGAAGTGGGGGACACCTGCACAACCCACAGAGCCAAAAATGCCAAACATGAGGAGCGGAGGACACCCCTGCAACCCCTGCTCCTCATGTTTGGTATTTTCGGCTTCAAACTAATGGTACTGGCTGAATTTGGCCAAATGTACCATTCAGCAAGTTTTCAAAAATTTGGATGAAACGGTAAACTTCATAGCTGCCAGGTTTTCCAGTTCCATGGTGACAACTGGAGCCAGTCCTGAATTTTAGTTTGGGCTATTGGGTGTCACTTGTCATTTATTCCTATGGCAATTCCCACTCAGTTCCTGCCTCTCCCCACCCAAAACACCTTCTCTTGGCATCTCATTGAGGTAATTTTAATCAAGACTTACAATCAAACTTTGCACTCGTGCTACCGTGTCAAATAGCCAGCGCCTGAATTCCCGGCCCGCCGGACTTGGAATAGCCCGGTGGCACCAGCAAGTCAGGCGCCAGTAATTCATTCCGAGTCCGGTGGCAACCCACCGGTAGCACCGGCAGGGTTACCGCCGGACTCAGAATGAGGCCCAATGACTTAATTGGAGTTGTAAACCTGCTACTACTTTAATAAAAATGTCTTAACCAGGTCTGAATCCAGTCACTGGATTTATAAGCACTATTCGTGTCATTCAGTGAAGTCTTGTTAAAAACAAGCACTAGCAAAGCCAACGGTTTTGGCTTGTGTGTATTAGGCACTCCCATTAGAGTCCCAGGTACTTGCACCATTTTACACCTACTACCATCAATGTCCAGTTAATACCACCAATGTGCCTGGCAAGTGCTTTACTATGCCGACACAAAACGCTGAAACTGTTGCTATTGCCAATGATCGTTTACCATACTTTGGCCTTGGAAGCATTGCAAAAATCATCAGTCAGTCTTACCAACCAAAAGAGCAGTTATTCTGTCATCCTACGGCAGTCATCTCTCAAATATTTCCACCAATAGCAGACTGACGTTGCCCTCTTTTGGTGCAAGTTTTGTGATGAAAGGTGAGAGAAAGGATGGTCAAAAAGATAACTAATACTAAATGAATACCTATCATCTATGGATGAAGGAAGGTGATCAAAGAGAAAGGCTGCCCATAATATCTCACGATCCCTATTGGAACTTGTCAAGGGGCACATTGAGGCTGCATCAATGAAACATTGATAGGTGTAAAACTTAGCTTTAAACGTACTCATCCTAAATAGTTCTTCTGAACTTTTTACTGAGGGCAACATACCATGCTGTGGCTTTGTGGGAAGTTGGTCATTTGCTTCCCTCTGCTAACTGCATGGAGAGGACCCCTCACTATAACACTTGCATGTTGGCATTCTTACACTTTAGATTTTGATCCTTTGCACCACCAAGATAAAATGCATGTAAATTAATGTGGACTCTCTGTACATTTTGTACACTTCCTACTGCAGTCGTAAATTCCTCCTGCCATGTACGTATATAGAGTTAGGCATTTCCATGAATTCCTATGGAATCCGCCAGCTTTTATCAGTTGCTAAAAGCTGCAGATTCCATATAAGCTGCGGGTATGCACTTTGTTCTTGAAAGAACTAGTGGATGGGGTGGAGGGAATGTAAATTTAGTTCTGGGACCCCCACCCGAACATGTCAAAAACTTGAAAATCCCCTGGAGTGGCAAATTGGGTCAAGACCCATGTGGAAACCTTTTACACATGGATTTTACCCTTCAATTATCATTCTGTGAGTTTGGAAAATTACTGCCTAAATATGATCCATTCTTAAGGAGGATTTATTCTCCCAGCACCCAATTTTGGCAGCTAGGCACATTGAGATTACTTTGTTTGTCCAGAATCACACCATTTGGAGAAGCAGTGAAGCTGGGAATTAAACCCACCGTGTAGTTTAGACAAGTAACCACGTACTTTTCAAGCTATAGAAGGTACAAGTATTTAGGTTTTTCTGGCTCTCAAGAAATACAATCCAGTAGAACGTACTTTCAAAGTGCGCAAATCACATGCTAGGCCAACCTGGCAATATATAAATCCCTGCAGAAACATTTTAAGCCAAATGAGTATCGTTGTAGATTTAATTTCTACATCCTGGATGAAGAATACAAGTCCCAGAATGTAAAGTAATGCAAGCCTGAAAAATCTAATGTTCTCCACTGCTAACATTTCGGAGGTAAGCCCCCTCTGAATTGAGGATTGAGCTCGTTGGGTAGGCATGGGCAGCACTGGCGGAAAGTATGGATTCCTGACCAAGATTTGGTGATTTCAATAGCAGCATGTAACATTGGAAGGCACGGGATGGAGAGCTGGGTTGTACCAGTCTCCCTGTCAGTTGACCTGGTAGGTTTGTGGTGGCACATGCTCCCACGGAGTGGGCTGGGGAGCCTGATATGATATCTGATATGATATGGCATTTATAACGTGCCTATACACAAGAGTTTCAAAGCGGTTGATGGAATGACAGCAGGGGTCAAGTCATTCAGGATCTCCCCGGGGCGCGCACTGAAATGGGGTGTTGGTGGTCTGGCACAGTGGAGGGGAGTTGTTGGCCAGTCGGGTACCCATTTAGGCAGGGTCTAATGGGTGCCAGGGTGTAGGTAGGGTACGGGCAGGTGCTAAGTTTAAAGATGTGAAGGCAGGCGCTCTGTTACCATCCTTTAGCTTCTCCTCCTAACGCACGTTTTCATGACTTCATCAATCTTCACGGAGGCTGAGTTTCTTTGTTTTTTCAGGCGGGTCAGCATTTCTGTTTCAGGTGGGACAAGTTAATTAGCTCTTAGGATTCTGGTACTTGTATTTTTCGCACTTGATTTTGCTGGCAGTTGACTGGAAACAACTCCTTCTGGGCAGGTGCTAACTAGGTTCACAAGCCTGGGCAGCGATGTTTGGGATATGGGTGTTCACGAGAGCCATGTTTTCATGGGCGCTACATGGTTTGCATAGGGCCAGAGCGTGCAGGGTTTTACTGTCCGGGACACCTAGCACAAGGTTAAGTCGAATGGCACAGTTGGCTCTTCTGTGGCCATGGTGTGCTTGCTTCGGGGTAGCCATGGGTTGCAGCTTCCCCCATTTCAGAGAGCCTAGTGCCAGTGGGTCGAAAGGTGCCATTTGAAGGGATTGTGTGGCTGAGCACGCCATCTTAGGGTGTTGGAGATGTTGTGGGTTTGGGGGGCCTCTAGGTATCATTACCAGGGACATGGTAGGTGAGGTGTGTGGCATCCAGCCTTGTGGTTCACGAGGTTGTTTATTGTTTGTGGTGCTCTTGTTAGGGACCATATTGTTAGGCCCCTGGTCAGTGTGCCAGAGGTGGGTTGGTGTCCTGCCACGGGGGCTCGGCATCCGGCACATGGCTCCACACCCTGGTGTCAATGATAGAGTGGGCGGGGGGCGTTCAAGAGCCCGAATAAGATGGCTGCTCTGTCAGAACCCACCTAAATCCGGTGTAGATATCTGTACTTCCTTAGTCAAGACTGCAAGCGGAAGAGGCTATATGGTGGTCATGGCATTAAGAATATTGTGCAGTGATAATTATGAGAGCACATTGTTCATAGCTGCCTCGTTACAGTCTTGTTTTGGGCATTCAAGATTGGGGAGTTAGTTGGATTATCCACGAGTGTCTCTTTTGACAATATATTTTTTTTGCTGCCGTGGCTGCAGCAGTCACACCTGTGTTTGTGTGACACCCGCCCTCTCCCTTTCAAGTGGCCTGGACTGGTGAAAGCCTGGCTGGACAAAGGGTGGTGTTGTATAATAATCAAGTAATCAATGGATTGTAGTAACAGCTTTATTTGCTTTAACAGGAATATTTGCAGGTAACACTAATCCAATTCCATATAATGTCCATGAGCTGCTTGGGGTTGGGGTGTGGTGCCTAGAGCCCCAAGGCTGTTCTGGGGCCCGTAGCAGTCTTAAGTTCCTCAATACGGAGGAGCACCAGGAGTATGTCTGCTCCGTGTCTCTGGCGCCGTGAACTCTGCTTTTGCCAATTTGCACTGCTCGGCATGCTTCCCGTGAAGCTTGAACCACTGTAGTCTCGGGATCTACAGAGGCTACAGTGGTGCCGCGTCTCGCCAGCTTCCTACACAAGTCCCTTTGGTAAAGCAAAGAAGACTATTCCTTAACAAAGTCATCATACTTCACCAGTCTTCTGTGCTCTCTTCTTGGATGACTCTCCTTCGCGCTCCCTGCGTCCGGGCTTTTGCTTCTCTTCCTGAGACACTTCTAGCGTCTCCTTTTTTATCTCACTTTCTATGATGTCCCTCGCCAGTGCTTCAAGTTCTTGCTCTCTGCTTGACATCACGGTCTCAGCGGTTGCAGGGATTAAACACCTCTTGCGCTCCCTCAGTTGTCTGATGCCCATCAAACATTGCCACCCATTCCATGTTCCACGTACAACCGTCTTCGGTGCGGACGTGATTGCTCCCTCCGTGTATATCACTTTTACTATGTTTGCTGAACTAAACAGATTTTGATCCAGTCTCCTTCCCCGTCTTCACGAGTTTGGGTTTCTCTTCTCCAGTCAGTCAATTTTTTCATTCAAGCTTTGCAATTTTCCAACCTCCACACTACCTCTTCCATGTTGACTTCATCATCTTCCTTTACTCTGGTTAACCATGGTGGTCCGAGTGTGGATGCCACTCTTCTCCCCCTCAGCATGCGAAACAGCAACACTTGGGTGACCACATTGGGGGTTCATCTGTGAGCCACAAGACCTCCTTAATGGTTTTCAGGGGATCCATACCTGATGCCATGGCTAACTGGATCTCCCCCTTGATAAACCTATTCGCCCTCTCGACTAGTCCATTTGCCTGGAGGTGATACAACGCAGCTTTCCTCTGCTTTATATTATGTCTCTAAATAAATGACTCAATCTCCTGTGACACTAGTTGGACCCCATTGTCGCTGACAATATCTTTGGGGAGGCCTTCCCTTTGAAAAATGGCTGTTAGGACTTCTATAACTGCTGCAGTGGTTATGTTGGGGACAAATTCTGCCTCCACCCATTTTGACAGATAGTCTACCATCACTATGCCGTACCGATGTTCGGGAGCCATTGCTTCTAACGGGCCAATGAAATCCAATCCCACTTTGTGCCATACTGCTTCTAGGATTTCTGAGGGAATTATCGGGGCTTGTCTGGTCTTCAAATGTTTATCACTGTTCATGCACTCGTGGCATCTCTCAATCATGGAGCGTATGTCCTGATCCATGGCTGGCCACCAATACGCCTCTCTCATGCATCGGCATGTCATCGTGTTCCCTAAATGCCCTGAGTGAGCTCTACACAGGATGACTCTTCTCATTCCCGCTGGTGGTAATACTTGGTCGCCTTTCATGATCAGCCCCTCTGCTTCTGATATTTCAGCCACCACCTTCCAGTAAGGCCTCACACCTTCTGGGATGCCTCTTTGGTCTGGCCAACCATTCCTGGCCCACTCTCTAAGTCTCACCATGGTGGGGTCTTTACTGTCCTTTTCGTTCCAGTGGCCTTCACTCAACTCTAAGAACTCTGGACCCCTTAGGTTCTGGATGAATGTGACAATGCATTCATTCTGCAGAAATACTGTGTCTCTCTCCTTGTTTCTTGGAAATCTGGACATACAGCTGGTTATCTGCTTTATCTCAAATTTGTATTCCTGCAGTTTTGCCGCAATGCGTGCCAGGCGGGGTGTTGATGACTTTGTCCCTCCTGGACTGAGCATGTGTATGAGGGGCTTATGGTTAGTGACTAACTCGAATTTTGTGCCCCATACATAGGTTCTGAAATGCTCTACTGCCCATGCACAGGCTAACATCTCTTTCTCCATGGTGGAGTGTTCCTCTCGGCCTGGGCAGTGCTTTGGAGGTGACTGCCACCACGTGTTCTGTATCTCCTTTCTACTGGGTGAGCATGGCACCTAACCCACACGCTCTGGCATCTGTGCTGATGCGGTATCCCACTCGGGATTGAACAGCTGTAGGCACGGTGTTTCCACTATCTGTCCTTTTATGCTTTCTACAGACTCCTTTTGAGCTTTGGACCGGGCAAACATCGCTCCCTTTTTGAGCAGGTCTCTCAGTGGTGCAGTGACTTCTGAAAAATTGGGGATGAACTTGGCATAATATTCTGCAAGACCCAGAAATGATCTTACTTCATCCTTGTTGACAGGATCTGAAGCTTTGACAATGGCTTGCACCAGGTTTTGTTTGGGGCTGATCCCTCGGGAAGAAATTGTGTACCCTAAGTATTCGACTTCTTGTGCTTTCAAGATGCACTTCTCGTATCTCAGCTTCACCTGGTTTCTCAATGTGACATCATGCATATGCTCGTCATCAGCGTATACTAGTATATCATTCTGGAAATAGGAGACGTTTCCTATGTCTCGCAGCAGTGAGTCCATCATTCGCTGAAATGCAGAGGCTACTGATGACAAACCAAAAGACATCTTGGTAAACTGGTACGTGCCAAACCGGGTGATGAACGCTGTGGGGGTCCTAGATTCTTTGTGCAGATGAATTTGATGATATGCATCCCTCATATCCAGCTTGGAAAACACTTTGGCTTCCTTCATCATGAGAATGAATTCATTAATGCAGGGGATAGGGTAGCTATCAGAAATGACCTCCAAGTTGAGGCTGTAAAGGTCTATGCATACTCTGAAGTCCTCTCAGTTTTGCTTGTTGATGAGCACAACAGGGCTCAGCCACTCGTAGGCTTCTACTTCTTCAATGGTGCCCTCTTCACCATTTTGTTGAGTTTGCTTTTGAGTATGTCCCTGGAGATCGCTGGTACTGGCCTTACTTTATGCTTGACAGGGACAGCATTGGCCGTGAGCATTATTCTATGTACAAAGTTCTTGATTTTCCCTGTCACTTCTGAAAACAATTTGGGGAAATCTTCTTTCACCACCGGCGCTCCTCCTTCATTGACTGCTAAAACCTGATCCTGAGTGCTGGGATCTAGTTTGATTTTGAGCTTGGCTTGGTCGTCCCATCCCAGGACCACTGGGCCTTTTTTGGACAAGTATACACTTGTTGTGGTTTCTCTTAGTTTGAACTCCACAACTCCCTTAATGTACCCTAGCAGGTTCACTGATGCATCTCCAAATACGCTGTGTTTATGGCACGTGTTGAGTATTTCAACTCTGTCAGCTTACATCATTTCCTTGTAGATGTGTAGAGGTAATATGGTCAAGTCAGAGCCCGAGTCAGCCATCACTCTTGTTCCCATTCTGTTTACTCTGATCATACAATGGGGTTTCTCCCTTCTAGCTCTTGAGCTGTTCAACATCAACACTGTGGGTCTACTTTCTTCTTCTGAAGAGGATTCAGCTTCTGCGTTCTGCATTGAAGGTCGTCACTTTCGTGTTGCACCACTTACAACCAATGCAAAATGACCTATTTTCTTGCACACCGAGCACTTCTTGTCCCTCACTGACATTCTCTGTCATTGGCCAAGTGTTTCGTACGAATGCATCTCTGACACTTCAGCGGTTCCTTTCTTCCCCACTTCCCGTCTCTTGCATCAGCCACTTGCTTCTCTTTTCTTTTCTATTTCTGAACGTGATCGCTTGGACCTCTGCTGGGCCGGAGCTTCCGGGAAACTCTTTTCGTCACCCTGCGCTCTCCTCTATGGCCCTCATTATCTCTACAGCATTTTCTAGTTGAAGCTCCTTCTCTAGGATGAACTTGTCCTGCACTTTCATGCTCTTGGTGTGGACCGTCAACATGTCGCAGATCATTCCTTTTGCATTATTGCTGAAGTTGCACAGTGCGGCTAGTTCTCGCAACTTGGTCACATAATCGTCCGTGGGTTCGGATGCTTCTTGTTTGCGACCATAGAATCGTATGTGCAGCACTTACTTGCAATTTGCTTCACGATTCTCCTCACAGCCTCCTTGTACACATTGTCATTCTCATCTATGGATGCTTCAGTCATGAGGCTGGCGTAGACCTGTTGTCCTTCTACTCCTAATGCATTTAATAACATCACTCTACACATCGCAGCCATATGCCCCTCACCTCCTAGCGCCTCCACGTATGTCGTGAACAGTGGTTTCCATTGTGACCAAGGTATTGCATGCTTCCTGGCATTTGCAGGAATGGCAGGGGTTGGGTTGTGCTCATTGCATGATGAATTGTGGACGTCAAATCCAGTCCTTGTCACCAAATATGTTGTATGATAATCAAGTAATCAATGGATTGTAGGAACAGCTTTATTTGCTTTAACATGAAGATTTGCAGGTAACACTAATCCAAGTCCATGTAATGTCCATGGGCTACTTGGGGTTGGGGTGTGGAGCCTGGAGCCCCAAGGCTGTTCTGGGGCCTGGTAGCAGTCTTACGTTCCTCAATACAGAGGAGCGCCAGGAGCACGTCTTCTCTGTGTCTCTGGTGCTGTGTACTCTGCTTTTGCCACTTTGCGCGGCTCGGCGCACTTCCATGAAGGACCATGCAAGACTACGGCGGTTCGCAATCTCGCAAGCTTCCTACGGGTTGCTGTTTGCAGCCATGGCTGTTCGATGTAAGGTGATGGAGAGGGAGTATCTGGAGTTTGAGCAGCAGTTGGGCTTGAGGACTTTTGGCCAATTCCATTTCCAGGTAGAAATTGCTGCTAAACATTGCATTATGTCTCACGCTCTGACTGCTCTGACTCTTCGGCCTTGACTGCTTGTTGCTTGGAGTGTATTGGAGTGGCTTAACTAATTATTGTGATTGTCCTTTCTGCATACGACAGTGCAGGATTGGTGCGCTGACCACCTACGGAAAAACCAAACAACATGTCATGATGGCTCCCTTGTTTTTAATGTGCTGTTTGTTATTGGTCCCATCGGCTATTCGCCTAATTGATTAGATGACTAGTCGACAATTTGAAACTTCGATTTTGGGAGTCTTTCGCTTGGGAGGACCAAACCAGGACTTGGACCAAACCACTGCTCTCCCAAGAGTGTTTGATGTTGGACCATCATATTTGTTGTCTAACGTACGTTTAACTTGAAGCAATCCGGAGCACTGGACTGACTGAGACTCAGATTGGACTCACGTTTTGGTCCGGCACCAAGGGTTCAGAGGGGGTTCAAAGGTGGGGAGTCGGATGTTGGTTTTTCCTGCAAACGGAACAGGCGTTCTTTGCTCCCGGGCTCTGCTGAGCAGCGGTCCCTGTAGACTTTTGGTTTTGTGGCCCTGAGGCCTTGTGCCTAGGCATATATTCTGACTTATACCTTATTATGCATTCTGCATGCACGTTTGATTGTCTTTTTATATTGCTAGGTTTCTCTGAACTTTGCACCTGCGCATCTTTTACTTTGATAGTGTATCTATGGAGACTCTGAGCCTGGGTCGCTGTACCCAGCACCTGACTTGTTGCAGACTGAATGGGCCCTAGCGTGTGTCATGTTCAATTGTAATGCAGTCCACGTTGTTACGTGAAAGGCAGGATTAGGGTGGTGTGGGACGTGTGGAAGGGGAAGTGATGGAATCTAAGGGTGAGGTTTTGTTTAATAAAGTTAGGAGTTGAGACCGGACACCTTCTGCATGGGCCTCCTTATTCATGTGCGTGTGCTTGGTATCAGGACATACTGCCGCGTGTAAGAGAGCGTGGCTGACAGTGCAACATTGGCGATGAAGGGGACACAGACCTGGCACGGTCCTGGCAGGCGTGACATTTCATTCCTGCAGTGAGCGGGAGGTGAGGTCCGCATTGGCCGCTCTCTTGTTTTCCCGACCCAGGCCACCCAGGTAATTGCACCCGGGGGAGCGGCAGTGAATCCTCCCCCAATGTGACCGCAGTAATAAGCAGTTCAAGAGGCAGAATTCCAGGCCGGGCTGCGGCAGTGAACCATCAAAGACACACTCTGATGCGCAAGGCCCCCTGGTGGCTGCATGCCTCCACACAGAAGAAAATTGTGGCCAAGCAAAAACACAAGGGGAAGAACTTCGTCCCTCCAGGCGGAGGTGGTGCTTGCCCAGCCACACACGGGCTACAGAGGAGAAGCAAAGTTCAAAGAAGCTAAGATAGGTTGGGAGCACATAAAGGCCAGCAATAGAAGATGACATCTGAGCCATAGTCCATGCCAGGCTTTCTGAGTCTTTTCCCTACAGCCAGGGCAGCTGCCCTGAGCGTTTGACCTCCGAGACACAGGTAACCTAGGGCCCCGATGGTTCCAATGGATGAAGGACTTCAGAGTGTACGTGGGGGCGATGGGCCCCATGGACGCGGAAAGAAAGAAAAATATACTTACCTTAGCAGTGGGTGCTACCGTGAGGGACATCCTCTACAAACTTGTTGATGAAGAAAAGGCGACATACCAGGAAATTCGCATGAAACACGCATGAAACACTGCACTTTTCATCATTACTCAAATGATGAAGCAATATGCTCCCAAGTCATCATGGGGTGAGAGTCGACAGACTTCAAAAGAAAACTGCTCCAGAAACAGCAGACCCTTGACGAAATCCTAGCGATGGCCCACACTGATTCAGCAGTCATGCAGCAAGTGGTTGGCCTGGGTCAAGTGAAGATTTAATCGGACCCCAGAGATCAGGAGGTCATCAAGAAGTTGACGCCAATGGTACCTGATAAGGCTAACCAGTTGACAAAATAAATCTACAGATGCAGCTATGAGTTCCCACATGAAGGAACGTGCCTGCCACTTAGCCAGAAGTGTGCAGTATGTTCAGGTGACAACCACTTCCGAGCGGGCTGCGGGAACGCTCTGGTGCCAATCGCCTAAGCAGCCTCCCAGAGGAACAGCAGGTGCCATCCTGATCGCTCCGCAGATCACAAGGGGACGAGCCACGAATATAGAAGGTACTGCCCTGCATACGGCGAGGGCAGTCAGCAACAACCAAGATGCTTATTACTTTCTGCTGACAGGAGGACCTCTCACAGACCCTGTTGAAGCATCTGCTATGTGGAAATACGCTCTCCCTCAGGGAGTGAGTCGTCATCCTAACATGACAGGGTACGTGTGGGCACTAAGGAATGAGACAGCGAAGGAACACAGCCCCATCCTAACCCTCCAGGTCTACAACATACAGACTGAATTGCACATCGACAGGGCCGCAACTATCTGTTCTGAGTGAGGAGGCCTACAACTGCCTCCCTTACCCACCTAGACTGCGGACCTCGCAGGTTGACATGTTTCCTTACGGCTCGAACACAGCCCTGCTGTGCAAGGGTACGTTTACCACAGTCTGTCTGCACAAATCACACATGGGCCGCATCGAGCTACATGTTCTCTCCACTGAACCAAACAGTGGTTGTTTCCAAGTTTCAAAACGGCCATGGACATGGGACTCATCCATATTTTATACCGCATGATGGCCCACAAATACTTGGCCCCAGAAGGGGATGTCACCAAAGCATATCCAAACCCTTTCAAGAGTCTGGGCAAACTGCACAACTGCAAAGTGAGGCTTCACATCAACAAGAAAGTCAAGTCCATAGCCCAGCACTACAGGGGCATCCCGATAACCATTCAAAAACAGGTGGAGGAAGAGTTAAGATGTCTACTAGACCTCCATATCATCGAGCCAGCAGTGGAATGCACCCCATGGCTATCCCACACCATGCCAGTCCCCATGAAATAGGCAGAAGGTTCCGTCTCTGCGTAGTTATGCGCTGCCCAAACATGGCCATCTAGCGAGAATGACATCAAGCCCTGAGAATAACAGACATGATCCATCTCCTCAATGGTGCAACTGTGTTCTCAAAGTGTAACCTCAACAAGGGCTACCACCAGCAGACGCTAGCCCAGTAGTCCAGATATATTACCACCTTTGTGACTCACATTGGGCTATATCGCTACAAGCATTTGAACTTGGGCATATCATCGGCAGCAGAGATTTTCCAGGACGAGATCCAACAGGTAATCAAACACATCCCAGGGTGTCTGAACTACAGCGACGGCATCTTGGTGTTCAGCAAATCAACCCAGGAACACAACGACAATCTGCACAAGGTCTGCACGGCCCTCGAAGCATCCAATGCCATACCTAACAGGCACAAGTGTGAGTTCGGTAAACAAACCCTTGCATTTTTTGGCCACATATTGTCGGATCAGGTCATGTGTCAGGACCCAGAAAAAGTCAAAGCACTAAAACATGCCCCCCACCTAATGGACGTGTCGGACCTCAGGTCTTTCCTGGGGCTCGCAAGCTACTGTTTGCGCTACCTGGAAAACTTTGCAATGGTAAGCGCCCCACTCAGAGAACTGACCAAGAAAAATCAGGACTTCATCTGGACACTGGAATGGCAAGGCTGCTTTTGGCAACATTCGTGCTCACATCGCCTCTGCCATGGTTTATTTCAGCTCTGCCAAGGACACAGAAGTGACCGCGGATGCCACTCCAGTGGGACTAGGTGTGATACTTGTACAATTTGACCCCAGAACCCCTCACATCAAACAGGTTGTGTCATACACAAGCTGCAACCTGTCCACCACCAAACAGAAGTATTTGCAGGCAGAAAAGGACAGCCTAGCAGTTGTCTGGGCCTGCAAGCACTTCCATCTATTTTTATTCGGTAACGCATTTACAGTGGTTACCGACTATCAAGACCTTCTCACCATTTATGGCAACCCTCAAGCTCGGATGCCACCAAGGATAGAAAGATGGGGACTTTGTCTTCAGGACTACAATTTCTCTATCTGCCACAGACCAGACAAAGACAGGAATCCGGCTGACTATATGTCACACCACCCCACAGGTCCCCCACTCCCAGAAACATTCAATTGTGGACACCTATCTATAGTACATCATTCACCAGCTAAACCCATCCCTGATAGCATTGAAGATGCTTCTACAAGAGTCCACAAGCAACCTGGTGTTGGCCATCCTCTCCCAGTGTATCCGCCAAGACAAATTGAGGCATGCACAGGACAGAGCCAAATGCTTGGAGGACACACTGCTTAAGGGAAAGGAAAGGAAGAGACAAAAGAAAGAAAAGAGCAATTAATCATAGCATATATGTTAGAATCTCGCTGGTGCTCTTCTGCTGTGAAGCTGAAAAAAGATGGTCTGACCTCCTCAAAACACAAAAGGATATTAGAAAAGTCAGTCTTAAGTGGCCAAAACTTCCCTCATTTCTCCCCGCTTGTCTTCTCCTGAAAGGGGGTGTTGCCTATGTCCATCCAAACGTTGGTGAGCTGGTACCATGGTAATTGAAAAGCAATCTTGACATCAGTTGTTGTAGCGTCTGTGAAAGGACCTATACATCTGGGCTGATTCCTTTTGTGGGTGAAGTTCCTGAGGTAAATACAATTGCCTGGATAAAGGAGAGGTTGCAGTGACTCTTCTTAAACTTAAGAGAATGGGAAAGTTCCCTAAGATAGCCATGAAATTCATGTCCCAATATCTCTGCTAAACTGTTATGGTCATACGGGCCTGCGGAAGCGATGATTGCCATCTCCTTCCTGTGACAATCTCGTGCAGAATCAAGTAGTGGTCGGCCCCGGGCTGGTTCCTCAAGGTGAACAAAGCTAGAGGCAAGCAGTGCAGCCATCTCTTGTGAAGCATTTCACAAATCTTCACAAGATGTTCTTTTAGTAAGCCATTAAGATGCGCCACTATACAATTGGTGGTGGTGAGCTGAACATAAGTTATGTTTTATGCCTAATAGGGATGTCATTTCTTTGAAGGGGTCATTGAAAAAATGTGGCCCATTGTCGGACCGCAACACCTCGCAAATACCCTGTCGTGGGAACACCTTGTGCACAAGGAATTTAGCTGCAGATTTGGCATCAGGGTGGGCACAGGGTCCTTCTTCAAGCCAACGGAAGAATGGGCATACCACGAAAATTAAAATGTGAAAATTATTGCACTGTTAATCATATCCACAATGTCTATAATGAGATGTCAAAAAGGACCCAAAAGGCAGGGTAAGGTTGCTGTGTCTTCAGTGTGTGACTGCAGGTGTAATATTGGCAAGTCACGCAATTGATAATGAACTCTGCCACATGTTCCTGCAAATTTGATATGGAACACTTCTCATGTATAGTTATTTATTTATGTATTTATTTATTAGGCGCTGAAAACCCGCAGGCATCAGAGCGCCATGACAAAGACAACTAACTTACAACATAACAAGGAAAAACAAAACATTTTCAATATACTAATAAATATCCAGATCCCATATATCTGCTGCAATGGAATATTTGGAGGTGTGTGCTGGGTCATGCAATTGTTCAAAGGCAATTTTAAGTAATTCCTGGCATGATGGGTTTCCCTGAAAAATATTGCCTCCATATTAAATCTGTGGGGGATAACAAACACCCTCTCTGTGTCCATTATGTTCGCTACTTCTGAGGGGCACACCCCTGTAACTCTATTATTTGTGACACAGGGTAGGGCATTGCAGGGTTCAGTAACAATTACTTGGGGTCGAGTCGCTTGTGGAGGTGTGGTAATGTTTTCAGAAACATGTGGTAAATATGCTTCTTTTATCACTGTGTCTGCTAAATCATTGCCCTGAGATACGAAATCTGTATCTTTTGTATGGTCTGCACACTTTAATACTGCAAATGCTGAAGGAAGTGGCAGTGATTCTATTAATCTGGAAAAAAAATCTGCTTGCTGCTCAGGTGTGCCATCAGATTTTTTAAACCCCCCTCCTCTTCCATCTGGACAACCCTGAGTGTACTGTTGATATGACATATGCTGAATCTGAATACATGGTGGCACAACATCCTTCTGATACTTTTACCACTGTTATGAATGCCACAGGCTCTGCTGCTTAATAGTGTAATGGAAGTCTCATTTTTACCATTACCATAAACTCCCCCTCCTCAGACCGTCATCACCTGACCATTAGAATGTGAATAAAGAAAAAATGGTTTTTTATTATTATTATTATATTATAATTATGATTATGGTATTTGTTGAGCATGGACCTAGCTTCGAGAAGCAACTGAGTGCTTTTTATTTTTTTTATTTTATATGGTTTATACAAACCTTTAAAATATATTCACACACATCAATAATCACAAAAACAAATGCCAGAACAAAAGTGAAAACAACAACAAAGTAACAAGCCTTGCGTTACTACCACCACCATCACAGACCAGGTCCGTCCCCGTCCATTAAACCCCAAAGATTTCATATCATCCAGGGCTCAATTCCAAAACTACAGGGACCGTGTCTAGTCGAAGTTCCATTATCTTTAAAAAATGCGTCAGTGGGATTAACAGTTTAGGATCCGTTCCATTGAACATATGACCCCACCATTCGTCTGCACACAATGAGGGGTGAGTCCTGTTCCACAGGCTCAACTGCAATGTTCTTTCATTATGAAAATGCTACAAAATAGGACCAAGTGTTTCAATGTTTCCAAGTCTTTTGCACAGAATCTGCACAGGAGGTTTATGGTCTTGTTGCAGCTCCACGTTTGCAGGCGTTCCTTTGTTTTGAACAAGTTCATGCGAAACAACATGAAGCGCCTCCCTGCATGAGGGTCAGGAAAAAGGCTAATGTAACATTGAGCCGTATTGAAAGCACGTGCTTCAGCTGGCACGTATATCATCAATTCTGCAAAGGCTCTTTGGGAGCAAGTTCTCTCCCAGTCCAGGCGCCAAATTTTCAGTTTTGCTGCATCTGGATTTTCATGAAGCAAGGTAATATTGATGTTATATTTGTCTAGTAGGCTTTCGCACCGCTGTATCCACAAAGCCATTACGTTTTGTCCTTTGGCCGTGGCGCTGTGGAAAATTTCAAACTGCAAGATGTTTTCTCGAGCTCTGTCTTTCGGAACAAGGATAACAAATTCCAGGTAATCCTTGCCTGTAGTGAAATGAACGATAACACATATCTGATGCACGAGGTCATAGTCCCTCTTGGGAGACCCAACACTTTAGTCCAAAACTGGTTCTCCAGAGAAGACCATACTTCGTAAGAACATCCCAGTGCATTCTCAGCCCCATAGGTCAAAACAGGAATGACTTTTTGTAGATAAAAGAGTTGTGAGGGTGAAATTTCCCGAATTTCTTTTTCATACAAAGCGCTTGACACGCCAACTGAGTGCATTTCCTTTTTGTGTCAGCTACCCAGGGAGCATCGTTGATACAAGAGCTTAGAACCATGCCTAAGTATTTGACATTTTGGGATAACGTCACCGGTGCACCTCCTAGATGCCATTTTAATTTTTTTTGCTTTTTTTGAAGTGGATCCTCTCAAATTCTTAAATATTAAGATTTCACTTTTTTTAGCATTGATCTGCAACCGGTTCTCGGTTACGTAACTCTGAAGGGCGTCAAGTTTTCTTTGTAAGCCGACAGGTGTTAAATCCATTACAACAAGATCGTCGGCATATAGGAGCCAGCTTACGTGAGCCTTGTTTATTTTCGGCGGGAAAGAAGTTACAGCTTCTATCGAATCTCCTATGTCCGATATAAACAAGCTGAAGATGGCTGCAGCAAGCGGGCAGCCTTGTTTTACCCCCTTATGTGTGGTAATCACTGTAGACAGTGTGCCAGATTGATCTAGGCGGATCCTTATAGTTGTATTGGTGTGTAGCTCCTGAATTGTAGCCACTAGCTCTTCTGGACATCCCCATCGATGCAATTTTGATCATAATAGGTCCCGGTCAACAGTATCGAATGCGCTCGAAAAGTCAATGAACGCCAGGTAAATTGCTGTGTTAGATTTCAGGGCCTCCATTTTTGCCAGGTTAAGTAGTAGTACATTTAGGGAGCACCCCACTTGTTTCACAAACCCAGACTGCCGTGCGTCTACATGGGCCGTTTCTACAGCCCACTCTACTAGTTTTCTTTGCAGAGTGGTAGCATAGACCTTGCCCAGGACATCTAATAAAGCCACCGGCTGATAATTTCTAGGGTTTGATCTGTCTCCTTTTTTGAATATCGGTACGATGATTGCCGATTTCCAAGACTTAGGAGAGTGACCCGATTTATTTATTCTGTCGAAAAGGGTTATACAAAACTCAGCCCAAATCTCGGGGCATTGCTTGATGGTGTAGTTGGTTAAACCATCCGGGCTAGGAGCTCTTGAATTATTGGCCTTCATAATAATTGACACAATGTCATTTTTACAATACTTGAGTGCACGCGGTGGAAAAGTCAATGCACTCTCGATGCCCGAAATCCTATACCCCTTGTATAATTTCTCAAAATAAGAAATCCAGGTTAATTCCGTCACCAGGCAAGTTTGTAAAGCCTTTTGTGGGGCCTGTGTGTTATTAATGATCCTCCAGAACTCACTTGTGTTTTTGTTCCTTAGGGCAGATAGCATTGTTTCGGCATCCTTTTGGATGGTCAAATGCACGTGTGATTTCATCCAGTTCTTGAACCTCTGTTTTACAACTCTAATTTTGTTCTTTCGCAGTGTCAGGTCCCATTTCTGGGCCTGTCGCATCGCCTGCCTCATCTTCCGTTTGCGTTTCTGGATTTCAGGGTCGAACCAGTGTTTGCGGACCATATTTAGGTTCTTCAGCCCAACGTTCTTGGTCTTGAATTGCTGCAATAGCTGTTCATATTCCAAGTCGGAGTTATAATCACCATAAGCCATTGACAGCTGGGCAACTTCGTGATCCTCGAGTCGAAGTCTAACCCTTTTCGCTGCAACCGAGACAGGATATTGCCACCTAGGCAAACCTTCCTGTGTCGATGTTGTGAAATTTGTTATTAACATGTTGTGGTCGCTACTGGATTCTTTCCTGATCCTAAAGGATTTTATTCGAGCATGCAAATCGATAGACACGAACATGTAGTCAATTGTCGATGATGAATCTTCACGTTGCCAAGTTTTTGCTGCAGGCAAGTCCCCAATGGTGTACCAGCAGTTGCCTCACTTCCATTTCTTCTAGCCATTCATGTGCCAGTGCCTTTTTACCCTTTGTCACATGATTAAAAAGGTCAATGTTCAGGTCTCCACATATCATAATATTCGGGCTTGTCATAGAATCGTAGAGGGCATCTAGAATTTCCGCAATGTGTTCTATAAATTCTGTTTTACCTGCCCTCAAATGATTCCAGTGTACGTTTATAATTGTTATTTCATCAGTGTGGCCCAAGCCCTTCGCCTGTTTTATTATTGAGGTTTCCTGAATGTAAGGCGAATGGTTGGTGGATTTTCGGATCCTAAAGCCCGAGGCCCTGTTTACCATCGTTAATAGACCCGCAACCGGGTGCCCTTTTTCCAATTTTATCGCAGGGTTCAAGGCCACCTCATAAGCACTTCAGATTGGGGATTCTTGGAGCCATGTTTCCTGTAAGCAAACAATTGTTAAACCCTCCAACCAGTTTGTTTTAAGGAGGTGGATAAAGCCTTGAGTGTTCCAAGAGGCCACCAAACACTCACTCCCAGTGATCGCTTCCTGGAATTATTGCTGGGCATTTGTGTTGAGCGTTGCAGCAACCCAACCCCAGTCACGGATAGCCCCATCTGTGTTTAGACCACTGTTAGTATTCTCAGGTGACAATTTCGAATCTTGATTTCCACATATTGTAATCCTTATGTCCATTTTAGATGGTTCCATTGTCCCCACATTCTCTTTTGGCATCTGAAGAAAGGTTTTACCCTTGACTTTTATTATTTTACGCGAGGGGCTCGCTGGCCTGTCCCTAACCGTCTTCCATGCACCTTCACCCAAATGGTGAACGATGTCTTCTTTAGACTGAGAGCGTAATACTGTGCTCTGTTGTAGACAGCTTAGATCATCCTGGGAGCCACGTATATCTGTATCAATAAGGCTCCTATTAGAGATATCCAGCGCATAGACCTCGAATCCAAGTGAAAATAATGCAACGTTAGCTTCAATAATTGTGTTAGCTATAAATGACGAGATCACATGAAGAATTACTTTGTTGTGCTTTCTTTCGTTTGGAAATTCGACAATTTTTAAGTCGTTAGACTTAATGGCGCGTAAGCTTGGAATTAGGTCGAATAATCGAATGATGTTTGCTCGATTTAGGATCATCTTATCCTTTGAATCCATCCTCTCAATCATCACTTTGAAGGTTGGCGTTGTGTCTTTCTCTCTTTTTCTTTCATTTCTATTTCTTTCGAGGGCACTTCTGCATGCATCTGGCTTGATGCTTGTTGAGTTATCTTTTGTGTGATTTCTGCGCATGATGCCAACGCTTCGGACAATGCCTCGAATGCGAGTGGCATGTGAGTCCTCTTTTCTAAACAAGTAATTCCGATAAGCTTGTTCTTGTTCTTTGCATAATTTCCGCCTTCTTTCTTGCATTGTCACAAACAGTGGACTTACTGGGGCAGTTTGACCTGACGCAGAAGGTATTGTTGCCGTTACAATGTGACATATTCGGGTCATCTTGATTCCTGCATTCTGCACAGCCACAGTGCAGTTGGGAATCGGAACTTCGACTACAGAGTCGCCTTCCTCCTTGTCGACTTGAATTTCCGTTTGAACGGGTCTGGGTGTGTTTACAAGGGTTGATTTAGTACAAGTAGTTTCACCACAAATCTTGGGAGGTGCAACTGATGAGGTCACAACTTCTTCCGACCCGTCATATGTTGACATATTTAGAAGGGTCGCTGAAATGTTGATAGGCGGTAATTCTGTCTCTTTCGGTGCCTGTTGGGTGGCAACTTTGTTTGACAACTTTGATTGCTTAGTGCTTTCCTTTGAGTCTAGTTTACTTGATTCATTTGTCACTATTTAGACAAACTTTATGTTCCTCAAGAGTTTTCTTGCTCCCGTATTTTTGTTGTTCTTCTTCACCGATTTTTTTGCGGGTTTAGTAAGCCTACTTTTTGGCTTCGCCGATTCTGGGCAAGTATTTGAGATGCCACTAATGATCGAGTATACGTTGAGTTTCTCAACTCCTTGTATGCTAGATAACCCACTTTTTTCTGTACTTTGTTGTGGTACTATATTAGAAGTTGTTGGCGTTTGATCTTCAATACCTAGCTGTTCCTTACTAGCTCTAGCCTGCTCGAAGGCCGTGTTAAATGAAATGTTCAAGATTTGCTCACACGCAAGAGGGTTGATAGCTGCTTGGTCCAATATAGTGGGCACTGCTCGAGCACTAATTGATTGTGAGTTGATGACCAAATCCGTACCCATGTTTACAGTGAGATCAGGTGTCTTATCAAGCCGTGTTGGGGCAGCTATCGCGGGCCCTCCAGAGGCAATTACGGCTTCTCTTAGAACAGTCTCTGAATCACCGTCGACAGATTGTATTGTGGGTTCTCGACATGCCTCCAAGGGCAGTTTTGAACTTCTTTGCCGTGTGTTGTTACTGTTAGGTTCACTTGATCTATTGGAACCTACTAGGGCCAGTCCTTCGTATTTAAACAATGCCAGCGCTTCACGAGCTACTTCGGCTAAGAGCTTTTTGTCAGTAGAGTCGTTTCTTCTCTGGTCGCCTAGAGATTTCAATGAGGCGTCCAGGTTTTTCAAGGTTTCGTTTACGTTGCTGGAGTGCTGACTGCATATATGCTCCAAGTGGGCTACCTTAGTATTCATCAAGGCAGTCAACGTTGTGAGGTCCTTCATTGTATCATTCAAATTTTCATATAGTTTCATGAATGGGGCCAAGGAAATTGCTAGAGAAGACAGGATTACTGTTTGTAGCTCAACAGTCAATCTAAGTTCCTTTGCCACCAAATTTCTGACCTCCGAGGTGCGCTTCCTCACCTTTCTGGGCCTATGAACTCTTCCTCTCCTTACTTTCGGGAACGGACGTTCTATAAAAGAAGAATCAGACAGGTCACCAATGTCCGATGTGACCGTGCCAGGGGATTGTGAGTTACGCACACTCATGAGCGTTTTGTTCAAATGTAGGTGTTTTGTGTTGACAACCTTCTTTTGCGAGTTCATTTGATTAAAGGGCGAGTCGTCTGAAGAAGCCATATTTGTCTTCCATTTTGCACCACAGGGTGACAGCTTACTGCGTTTATATGAAACATTTACCCATATATCCTCATTTGAAGTGCAGGCCAACTTAAAGCACTGAACTGAGGTACGCAAAAGCATTTTGCTGTCAAAAGGCAAAGTTATTGCCTTTGTCATGCTTCCATTCACGAAACCCATTCCATTGTGGCCTCTGAAGGGGCTCCTGAGTGTGGCTGGGGAGTTTGCAGTCCACTGTACATATCAGGGTGCGGCATCAAGGGCACACATAGCAACGCAAATCAGCTTTCTGCATTCCTACAGGGAGGGTTTCAGATGGACCGCTTGGCCGGGCACAAGGTACCGGCAGTCCTCAAATGGGTGTGGATTGCGTGGGGGAATCAAAGCTTATCCAAACAAAAGCAATCCGTCAGCTTCTGTCCTCGAGGTTATGACTGTAACCAGCATAGTGTGAATCTTCGCTTGTGGGATGGAAATTCCAGGCTCATTAGCTCTGCTGTTGTGTCCAGCTTCATTCTTATACGAAGCCCAAACACATTTGGGGTCATTAGACATTTGGTGGTATCCGGCCAAACAGTGTTACCGTTCCCACGGCCTGATATCTTGGACTTACCGGGATATTACAGGCAGCAGGAACACCAGACATTCCCCATTCCATGGAGAAATACTGGCTGGCTCATTACTGGTACTCATCCGAGAACAAGGATGCACGTTGAAGAAACAATGGGCCTCATTACAATAGTGGCAGTCCGGAAACAAGGGTGCCGCTAAGCTCACCGGCACCCTTGTTTACGGACCGCCACACAATGAATATGCCTGCAGGTGACACTATGCCCGACCAGTTTGACCCTGCTGGGCGCATCAGCCACGGTAGGCAGAGCCATTACAGCAGCACCGGCACCGTTAGCAACGGTGCCAGTGCTTCCGTGAACCCATTCCCCAGACTCCACAGGACTGGGGACTAACATTTTCCGGCACCCCAGTTTCCCGGTCCGCCAGGACTTGTAATGTCCGGTGGCACCCGGAAGCTAGGTGAAGATAAAATCTTATGAATCCGGCGACATCCCACCAGAAGCACTAGCAGGGTTACCGCCGGACTCGTAATGAGGTCCAATGTTTTCATCAGGGAGAGGAAAACAGGGGAACCATATTACTGATTTCTGCTTCAGCATTCCGCACCTTTTTTGCATTTCAGTTCACATAGCCCAATAGCATGCAATGGGACCCACCCAAATGTTAGTCACCATCAGGTCACCCAGGCCACCCAACTGTTGTAGGAACGGAAATTATGTTGGCTATGGCTGTACTGATGACTTAGAGGCAGAGCTGTGGCATGTTTCAGATGACACCCAGCTGAGTGCTGAATGTGAGGGAAGACCCCACAACCTACAGGACTCACCTTCCTCTTTACCCCTCTCCCGAATTCATGGCCGCCAACGTACTACATTTACTCTGATTCTCCTTGTCATAAATTGCTTGTAGGCCGCAAACATGTCAGGAAACCAGAGAGCAGAGCAGGCTGAGAAAAAAAGGTCATTGTTTACTAAAGGGATTAGCCTTTTACACGCAAAACGGCCTTTCACCACCTTACAATGGCTTTACTGAGGTCTGTTACTGTTAATTACAGAGCTTTGACCTCATATGACCTCCTAATGCGAGCAGTTTCACAGCCCATAAGCGTATCCCTTGTTACCACATCTATAAACAAGCATTGGTAAAGCCAATAGTTTTGGCGATTGTATGTCTTTATTGCATTTTACCTATCTAGGCCAGAATGCAGTCAATACCTGTGGCCTACAGAACCAGTACAGACTTCAAAAACTGTCTGCAGGTTAGTGTTGTGAACTGGGTTGCCCAGCCCTTTAAGATGACTAGCAATACCCTGGAGATGAATGGGGATGCAGATTTTATTCATGCATCAATAATCAAGATGACTCAGGTAGTTTGGCAAAAGGGAGTCTGTTTTAATGTCAAATATCTAAAACAGGGAGAACAACGAACATCAGCACTCGCTCGATCCTCTTACTCAACTTATTTTAGTAAAAACTGAGGTTATATCATGCAAAATCATCATCAGTGACATGCTGACCTCCGTCACTTATCCACGTCATCCTGCGTGGCAAACTACAAAACCTATTGGGGGAGTGATAGGCTCTAAGTGAATATCTAGGCATAACTTCCATATCAGTATAGAACAGTGAAGGAAAGTGATAGGGTACTTAACATCAGATGGGGCAACTAAGCCCTCCCCTTAAAATGGCCACTATGAACATAACTAAATACACAACGTTCCATTGGCTACACAAACTATAGGACCCTTACTTACGCGGTTCTCTACAATTGGTTGGCTTCTAACCCCTGTCAGTACTTTTCCACCTACATCTAGCAGCATGCAGACTGAACATCCATGTGCTGGTGAGCTTGTCTTAACATCAGCTACCCACCAATTAATGTATCAATCCATCATCACCTCAATGGTCCAGTGTCAATTAGTGCTTTGAAGTTTGCCCTTGAGTTTGTACTGTCCTCTGAGAAATTTAAGGAGTGTGGGCACATCCTGCCCTTGTGCGTAGGTGTGACCACCTCGATCGGCCAACTTCATTCTTCCACTTGAATGGAGACCATGGAATTGAGCCCTTTAGTGTATTTAATATTATTTTCTAATAGTCCTCTTACGTCTTTTGTTTTGCTCATTCCTTCCGAACAGGAGTCTCTGTTCTTTCACACGATTTGTATCCAATGTCAGCCAATTCCAGTTTGAAAAGACCTTGGCATCTTGGCTCATCCAACTCCTTCTGCTGAGATTCATTTGTAATTCAATTTGCTTTTTAACTGCAACACACTGAAATGAGCACTTCTTGCTTAATATTCAGAACTGCTCATAATGCGTAGTGGAAACATCCATCCTTTGACTTGTCCTTATGCATATATATATATATATATCAGTGAAAAAACTTTTTTAAAGGGACGTTATGGTTAAGTTGCGCTACTAAAAACCTATGAAATTCAGTGAAAAAACTTTGTTAAAGGGACGTTATGGTTAAGTTGCGCTACTAAAAACCTATGAAATTCAGTGAAAAAAACTTTGTTAAAGGGACGTTATGGTTAAGTTGCGCTACTAAAAACCTATGAAATTCAGTGAAAAAACTTTGTTAAAGGGACGTTATGGTTCCAAGTAAAACCGAAAAACCCTTGAAATTCGCCAGTTATGGTAAGCTAAGCAACCATAACTCGCGCCACCACCGTGCACTGCTAAGACTAACACCCAGGACATCAAAGATGACATCACAAGACCAATATGCCCTTACACAGTACTAGCGGCTACAAACAACATACCAACCAATAGGGTGGTCTAATGGCTCGTTGTTGGAGCAACCTTCCAATTATCAGAGCGACCATTTACTGCTTTTATCATAAACCAACAGCCTATCTACCGCAAAGGAACAACGCGTGGCTCCAAATAAACTTTTGCTGATCGACAGCAGAGACAATAGCAAATCGCTGAATATTCACTAAACATTTCATGTGAAATAAATGTACTTTACCAAATGTACAATCCTGCTGTTTACTTTTAAACCACAGTTTCATATTCCAAATTGTGGCGCACTGAGTTGTAAGCTGATCTAACACCCTCTGTACCGCAAAGGAACATCGCGTGCCTCAACATGAACTTTTGCGGATCGACAACAAAGACAAATGCAAATTGCTGAATATTCTCTAAACATTTGATGTCAAATAAATGTACTTTACAACATTTACAATCTTGCTGTTTGCTTTTAAATCACTGTTTCATATTCCGAATTGTGGCGCGCTGTGTTGTGACATAATGTGTGTTGTCTTCCGGGTTCTGTGTAAAGTCGCGTAGGACTGGAGACGACTGGGCACGTTTGATTACACACCCTGTAACGTCACGGAGAGAGGCGGGGAATATGAATGTTTTGATAATATCAGGCTTAGGGGCGGGAGATATGATTTAGTGTCGCAAAAGCAAGTCAGCCAGGTCAATAGCGCCAGTCAATGGATTATCACATAATGTCGGCGCACACCAGCCGGATTTATCGTTTCTTTAGTGGACAAAAAGTCGGTTGACGCCCCTAGGAAATTGTACTATTAGCGGACAAAAGGAGTGGTCTTAAAACACTTTCACCCTGACAACCAACAATACAAACAACGTTCTCAGAACACCCCCATTTTGTGTAATTGCAACCATTTCGGGACACTGCGAGTGTTCTTAGAACACATTCAACTAGACAGATTACAATACGGACAGCGTCCTGAGGACACCCCCAGTTTGTGTATTTACGAACAATTAAGTACACCGCGAGTGTTCATAGCTCATTTTTACCTTCCTTGCGAACAAAAATGACACATACTCCGTCCTCTAAACACCCCACCATTTAGTTTATTTACAAAATGTCAGAACAGCCGTGTTCTCCGCGGACAAATCGAACGCAACAAAAACGTCTAGCACATAAAAAAACAAAACATTGAACCTATCTCATACTCCCCCACCCTCCCCAAACACTCTTACACACCAACACATAGCACTAAATACAATTTTTTATCCATGTTTCACTGCGCTGTACGCGGTTGACTGCAAATACAAGATGGCGGGCGCCACAGAAAATCTGACGCGCTCCATGCCCCTCGCCGTCCAAACAGCGAACACATCGCATGTCCGCGGACATGACGCAAGGCCATGGGCCAATCGGGGTGCTGTCCGTGGAGCGAACAGGGAAGTCCGTCTGCGAAGCGAACACAGATAACGCTAATTTTTCTGCCTTACATTTTGGTCATTTTTTAAAAAACTACTGGACAGATTTACACCAAATTTACAAAAGCACGCTTTTGGGACCATGCCGCTGCTCCTGCCGCAAATTTGGTGTAAATCCGTCCAGCGGTTCGGGCTGTAGCTGTGCGCAAAGTTTTTTGCCATTCAGTCTATGGGAAAAAAAAAAGTTTTGGGACCCCCCCTATAACTTTTCCCCCCCTGGACGAATCCTCACCAAACTTTGCAAAAACAGTCAGAGTGACCCAACTACTTTCTTTGCAAAGTCTGGTGAGGATCCGTCCAGGGAGAGCGAAGTTATAAGCCACCCAAAAAGTGCTCTTCCTATGGAAACAGCAACTTAACCATAACTACATGGCCACTACCGTGGCCATGTAATATTATTACTAAGGGCAAAACATTAAAACTCAAGTCAATGTCTTAATACAGTCTGGTGCCATTCTTGATTTCTGAGTGGGTGCTGATACTTTACTATTTCCAATGCACATGCTAAGACTCTGCACTGCACTTCCCAATACAAAGTGGCAAAGTGCCGCTTGACTTTATCCTAGCAACCCTTGCTGTCAGCAATCTTTTCAAACTGAGCTGCAGAGAGCTTTACGAAATGGGCGTGCTGTGGGTCCTGTAATACCTGATCAATGCAGAGCACTATCTTGCTTCCCTATGCTTGTACAGCTCACCGAAACGAAAACAGTGTGCTCACATTGAACCTTTATTAGCTGAAAAGGGGAGTCATCTTTGGGCCCCATTTATATTTCTCACAGGCCTCACAGGTTTCCGGGTGCGGAGCAATACTCTGTCCTGGTCTGTGATGCTTCATGCAGCTTCCTCTGCGCCTGCCCTGCTGAGCCATTCCGGTGTATATGGACTACCTTTGCCCCTAGTCCCCTTTCTCAGCAGGGACCTTGGGAGAGTCTTCCACCTTCCCACTTTGCCAACTAGCTAATGCGTTGGGTCTCTGGAGAAGGGAGTTAAACACTGGTGCACCTCGAAGCCTAGAAGCGAGACTGGGCTGAGCAGAGGTCAGTAAGCGCAGGCAAAAAACACATACATACCATTTCGTGGAAGAAAAACGTGGTTGCATTTATTACATACACACATTGCAACGTAAAACATTGGCAGGTCATAAATTGAAACATTCAAGTTAAAAATAGCAGCATGGATCTACTGCAGTGTATGAACAGCAGTGTCACATAACGGCAATTTCCTGAGAAGTGGCCCATTCTGCAGTACCACAGTGAAAGCTGGGAAGGTTCCCCCTGACCATGGCATTGTTGCATCGTCCATAGTGTAGAGGGCAGGAGCCCCTTCCTACGCCCTCAGCTGACGCAGGAGCGTCCAGCTGCAACATCCAAGGCCCGCTGCTCGACTGACGCCAGGATTCAACTCCTCAAACTCCTTCCGACCTACAACGATGTGGTGAATCCCAGGTGGGTGAGGGCACCCTAGCCCCCATCTGATTGGAGCCAAAAAGCACTTTTGTGCATTTTATCCCTCGCACTGCTATCCTTCCTCATTGCTGCCAGATCCTTAAATGGTCGGTGGCACACAGCACCACGCCGAGGCTGTGCATTGTTACCGGCCAATACACCTTTAAGAAGTGGCCCCGCCCACCGAGAGGGTTGGACTGGTGACGCATGGCTGGGGGGTAGTTCAGGGAAGGCGCGTTGGGCGCCAGTTACTACGTAGGAGAAATAAAGTATGGTTGATAATACCTCCGGCTGTGTGTCCTTATTACGGCCCGATCCCGGGCAACATTGGCGATGAGGATCTCTCCCTCACGCCCCGGAGTCATCTGTCAGGCCAAGCCTCCTCCTCCCAACGCAGACGGCGATCCTGCCACACTCAAACTACGACCTCCTGGCAATCCGCCAAGCTTTCTCGTCCTGACACAGCTGGGATCCTCCAGCGCGACCACGCTCTGCTCCTCCCTGCCAGGAGCCCAACAGCTTACGCCGTACAAGTGGCCACACTGAAGCAGCCACATGCGCCACCCACGTGTAGAGTGCCCAGCTGCTCCACATCTCACGAGGCCCGAGGCATCCACCTGCCAAGAAGGATCACACGCATAACAACAGTGAGTGGACCCTTCTGCCCCTGCACACGCTGTGTCTAAACTCAACCACCAAAAGACACTTGCTCCCCTGACAGGACGCACAGCCCCAAGCCACAGCCTAGCAAGGCAGACCACGTGGCCTACGGACACCGGCCCACGTACCCTCACACAACGAGCACAGTGGGCACGAGAACACCTACCCGCTCACGCCACCATCTGGATTTGGACACAAGCCAAGGAGAGGAACAAGTGAAGGGAGATTTGTCAACATCCCCGCGTTTGCAAACCGGCACCACCCAAACTCCACCACTGGTTGCCGGTACTGGGAAAAACACATCACCCACACAAGATGAGCAACCCCTCATCACCCCAGCCAGCCCGGGCGGCGAAATCAATCCAGCTGAGGATGCCACCACCATTCACCACGCGGCCTCAAGCCACGAAAGGTCCGAGGTGGACTGAATGGATGGAGGATTTCCATCACTTTGTAAGGGGCTCAGGAGGTGGCGATTCTCCCCACATCAGGGATATTTTCCTCAACCTGGTGGGGCGGAGAGATAAAAACCATTGTGAAAACCATCCCAACAGCAGAACAAAATGACTTTGAAGCCCTAATCAAAGCTCTGGACAAACTGCTCATAATCAAACCTAACCCCTATTATGAAAGATATCTGTTCAATGAGTGCTCCCAGAAACCACAAGAGACAGTGGATGAATACATTACCCGCCTAAGCGTAAAAGGTGCACACTGTCAATTTGACGCATTCTCTAGATGAAGCGATACGTCTAATAGTCATCGAAGGCTGCCTATCACCTGCACTCAAGAATCAGCTATTGAAGAAACCCCTCAAACCCCAGAAGTCAGTGAACTTGCTCGCATTTGTGAAAGAATTGATGCCCAAGCCGTGTCCATGACTGGTACCAACAACCCAAAACAAGATTCCACGGACCTCATTGCAGCGATCCAGTCACCCCACCAGGAAGACAAAGGTCCATACCCATACAAGCCACAAGCCCACCATGTACCACGTCAACAAAGACAATGTTACCGCTGTGGAAGGGCATTCCCACACTCAGGGACTTGCCCAGCACCATCACAAAGATGTAAAAACTGCGGAAGGGAAGGACACTTCCAGTCGGTATGTAGAGGAGGAAAACCTTTCCCCATGTTACGACCCCAAGCACCCGTCAGGATGCCTTCCGCCTGCCATTTCCCCAATATGGACCACAAAGGTACTATCAACCGAACCCACGGCGATACGTGAGAGCAGTTGCTGAATATCAGAACTACGAATACCCGCAAGCCCAGGACTACACAGAACAACCACAATACCTCGCCGACGAATACAACAACCCACCAGAGGGGTATGGAGAGGACACATACTACCACAACCCCACATCAACCACACCCACAATGTACTACGACCCGCATAACCAAGACAAGTACGTCAACCTCATCATCGACAGTGAAGAAGCCAGAGGAGCCCCAAAAATACCAATCAATTTGGGAAACACCTTATTTCACTTCATGGTGGACTCGGGCACCACCCTAAACATCATGGGTGAGTAGGAATACTCCAGAATCCCAAGTCCACCGGTGCTAGAACCGTCGCAATCAAGAATTTTCCAATGGGGGGCAGCCACACCCTTGCAGCCCATCGGACACTTTACATGCCGCCTTCTCTTAAATGGACGACAGGTAGATACCACCATCCATGTGATACGATCCCTCACCAAAGCGAAGTGCCTTCTCAGCTACTACACCGCCTCATGCTTAGGCCTAATCGAGATCCACATAAAACCAGGAGACACGATCACCTCAACCACGACCCAACAGGATTTCAAGGAACAGATCAGTACGATTCTCCACGGACAACCCCAAAACCTCATTACCAAGGGTGAGATTGTGCAAAAATTTCCCAAATTGTGCACGGGCCTTGGAAAACTCAAAGGTCCCCCAATCAAACTGCACAAAAACCCCACGGTGAGACGCGTACCGCAACACCCAAAGAGGGTTGGTTTCCACCTCCAGGAGGCGGTCTCGAGATAACTTGAACAGCTACTCTCTGATGGCAATATCGAACCGGCCACAGTACTAACACCATGGGTCTCCCCCCTTGTCATCGTACCCAAGGAGGGACGCAGACTACGCCTGTGCATCGACATGAGAGTGGCTAACATCGCCATCCAACGTGAAAGACACCCAGGACCATGCATCGAGGACATGATAGTACAACTGAACAACGCCTGCATGTTCTCAAAACTTGATTTAATCCAGGGATACCACCAACTGGAATTACACCCTGACTCCAGGGGAACAACACCCTTTGCAACACATGACGGACTGTTCAGATACCGCAGACTAAACTTTCGGCATTTCATCCGCCGCTGAAATTTTTAGGAAGCGGTGCGACAGATCATCAGATCGATCCGGGGAGCCTTAAATTACAGCGATGACATTCTCATCTTTGGCTTGTCAAAAGAAGTCCATGATACCACCCTCCTCACCACGTGCGAAGCAATACAAACTGCCGGCCTCGCGCTAAACATCGAAAAATGCCATTTCAGCAAGTCAAAGCTCATGTTTTTCGGCCACATCTTCTCGAGTGAAGGGATGATGCCTGACCCTGAGAAAGTAGACACTGTTATAAAGCTGAAAGAACCACAACAAACAGCCGACGTCCGCTCCAGTTCCAGTTCCTAGGCATGGCAGGGTACTGCGCCACGTACATACCACACTATGCCTCACTCACTGAACCACTCTGGAAACTCCTACGGAAGGAGATGGCTTTTGACTGGTCCCTGGCGTGCCAACGAGCATTTGATGCAATCAACCAAGCCCTCACAGAAGCGCACGGTCTAGCCTATTTCAACCCGACCTGGCACATGGAAGTAATAGTAGACGCCAGTCCTGTTGGGCTGGGAGCGATCCTAGCACAGATGAGCGGCGCAGACATCAACCCCAGACACGTTGTTGCTTACGCAAGCAGAGCACTGTCCACCCCAGAAGCAGCGTACTCACAGGCACAGAATGAAAGCCTGGCTGCAGTCTGGGCCTGTGAACATTTTCACAACTTCTTAATAGGTAAAAAGTTCACTCTGATTACAGACCACTAGGCACTGCTCTCACTATTCGGCAATCCACATACCAAGATGCCTCCCAGAATAGAACACTGGGGCATTCGCCTTGAAGAATATGATTACGATATCATACACCGACCCAGAGGCGACCTAAACCCCGCACACTACCTGTCGTGACACCCGGTAGGTGCCCCACTAACCCGAAGCAGCGACGTCGCCTATGTCAACGACGTCATTGCGAACTCACTACCACCCGCACTATCGATGGAGATGTTCACCACGGCCTCAGCAGCGGATCCCACGACCTCACTCGCCATCAGCCTAACGTCTACCAACAAATGGAAAGACCACCAACGAGCAATGCTAGCTCACCTGGGGGTGTGCAAAGAAGAAATTGAAACACTAGCCTGAATACACAACGAGCTGGCCGCAAAAGACCACAACATACTACTCAGAGGCTGCTTCATCGTCATCCCAGCCGCCCTGAGAGCAGACATCGTCCGCACCGCCCATGAAAGACATTGAGGAGCAGAGAACACAAAGAAACAACTGCAGTGCAACATCTGGTTCCCATTCCTGGAAGCGGCAGTAGACAAATGGACAAAGAACTGTAATGCCTGCCAGTGCACGGCGCCAGCCAAACCTCCCGCTTCTCTACAACACACACAAATACCAGACCGCCCCTGGGAAAGAGTAGCTGGTGACTTTTATGGACCTATGGAATCAGGCGATTATCTCCTTCTCCTGATCGATGAATACTCGCGGTTCCCCATAGTCAAGAAACTACCTACCACAGCTTTCCCCCAGGTAGCCGCAGTACTTCACAAAGTGCTCAGTCAATGGGGCATTCACAGAGTAATAGAGTCGGACAACGGTCCACCCTTTTGTAGATACGAGTTTGCGGCCCTGGCGAGACACCTGGGATTCAAACACATGAAAATAACTCCTCGACACCCACAGGCAAATGGAATGGCAGACCGATTCATGGCGTCCATAAAGAAGATGATCCAAAGAACCCACATCAAGCGTTATGCCGACTTCTTTGAGTCTACCGAACACACCCCATGAGGCCACGAACAAAACTCCGGCAGAACTCATGGTCCGGTATGAAGTGCATACCCGCATCTTACAAAATCCATCGACCACCGAGGACACGGACGCCAATGTAACACAACGTGACGCCGAATCGAAAGAAAGGGCGAAACAGGACACTGACACATGGCGCAAGGCAATGCCAAAGGACTTTAAAGTTGGGGATTAAGTTCTGGTGCAGCAGCCTGTGGTCAGAAAGACAGACCCACTGTTTGCTCCGAGCCCCATCAGAATTACAGCTGTAAAAGGGACAAGGGTGACAGCCCAGGATCACAACAAGGCCGTCACAAGGAATTGCCTACAATTCAAACACTACCTCAAAAGGGAAGAGAGCGAGCCGCCACCAAGGGCCTCTGGCCCGATCCCACAAGAAACACGTGACGATGAGTGGATCCCCTCCAGGGGAGTTGGCGATACATCAGAACACAATGGAGACCTTCCTAGAGTTGACAAATCAGTGACCCGACACGAAAGACCACAGCAGATAATCAAGAGGCCAACACGACTGGTGGAAGAATGTTAACCTGATGTTTGTACATTTGTCCGGGGCTGGTGTTACCGGCCAATACACCTTTAAGAAGTGGCCCCGCCCACCGAGAGGGTTGGACTGGTGACACATAGTTGGGGGCAAGTTCAGGGAAGGCCAGTTACTACGTAGGAAAAATAAAGTACGGTTGATTAATACCATCGGCTGCGTGTCCTTATTACGGCCGATCCCAGGCAACATGCATGCGGTCAGCTAGCAACATAGCCCTTTAAGCCACCAATCCGCTGTGTCGGCAGGCGGAAGCCGGTCAGGCGAAGAAGGTCTTGTCTGGGCTTTGACCGCACTAGGGCCGTGCTGAGGTTTCCCGTTATCCATTTAAGATGGTTGTGACCGCTGTTTTCCACCCTAGCCTGAGGTAAGCATGCACTACTTCACAGTTGTGTCAGAGCCACACTACAAACGTAACACCTTTGAATGCCTCGACTCACGTTATGGAACCGGCTTTCGCACACTAAACTATTCGCCTCGATGTAACTAGGCAATGAATGCCTGAAGTATATGTGCTTTTGGTATCCCTGCTTGTTGAACCTTGAGACTTTCAGTCCAGTCTTGAACCTACAGTTATGCTCCTTACTGGTACCTACACGCTCGTTTCGAGAGGTCTTCCTTAACTGCAAACCCCTCTTTCTGTAACTATTGATACTTCGCAATATATTCTCCGCGTGTTAAAGCACGTGTACAGAAATTTGACATACTGCAGGGGAACAACCAAATGCTATTGCCATACTATTTATTTTCGTAAACTGCACCAGACCATCCATAGTACTTCATCTATATGCACTTGCAGCTACTTAAGGCTCGTTCTCATTTACTTTTGATATTGACTGTGTGTAAAAGTGTTATCCTTGTGTTTACCTGTTAGGGCCCTGCCATTGCTGAAAGCTCATAATTTTCACACTGTATAAATATACTACAATACTGGGTTAGCCTTGTACTACTTACCTCGACCTCCTGATTGGCTGCAAAGTAATTGGAGGCCTTATTTCTCTGTGTGCTCAAGTTCATCCCATTGTATGGCAGCAACCCTATTCAACACTCCTTGCCTGCCTCTCCACCATGTCTACTCCTCCCTCACCACCATCATGGATAAAGCCAACTAAATTCCTACCTCACCTCAAGTTTTGCCTCCAGCCAACCTCCATTAAACCTACAACCTTCCTACCAGAGCGTAAACTAACAGGCAAGCATCACATTATAGATGATGCCACCTCTACTGGTGTAGAAGGGACCTTCTCTCCCAACCAGGAGCCTAAAAGCCCTGCCCCCAGACCGGCATTGAACATACCATGTTCCAATGGAGCTAGAAATGTCAGGCTGCGCTCAAGATTTACAAAAACGGACTGTCCGCAGTCTAGCCTGTTTACTAAACCCAGTTCTGTGCTTAACAACCTGGCCATGAAGTTTAACAACATTAAAAATAAAGTAAAAATAGAGTAACGCCGCCACAAACCCCATCAAAACGGGCACTACTTTCATCAAGTGGCCCTAATTAATGCGAGATCCCTGCTTGCGCATGCCTTAAACATAGCGGATCTGATCACTTCTAATAAACTAGACTTCTTAGCTATTACAGAGACGTGGCTCCATGCAGCTGCTGGCCCTTCTCTCTTACTTGCGATACCGGAGAACTACACCATCTTGAGGGCAGATAGAGAAGCCTCTAGAGGGGGCAGCATGGCTTTTATTGCCAAATCAAACCTAGGACTGAGAGTCTCCTCATCACCCCATGTCCAGTCTTGAGAACTGCTCTCCATGAAAATCCCTATATCGGAGTCTCTGACTGTTACAGTGCACCTAATTTATAGAGCTCCAGGTCCCATTGGTTCCTTCGAGGAAGACATCACTACCATAATATCTGCCAATGCTAAACCTACCTTGCAAATACTGGTGTTAGGTTACCTTAACCTTGGTCTTAACGGCCCTAACGACCAACACGCACTGGCGCTTTCCAACACCCTTACTGAATTTGGCCTCACAAATAGAGTCAAGCAGCCTATCCATGAAAAAGGCAGAACTTTAGATTGGGTGGCTGACAGCAACTGCGAGGCTTCAATTACTTCAATTCTACCACAGTCGTGGACTGACCACTACTTAGTTTCTTTCAATTTACAAGCTTATACACCACCTCGCAAGACCTTGCAAATATCCCCCCCCCCTAACTCCTCCCTAGGAACAGGCGGAGCATCACTGTGGACAGGATAATGCCACATCTGTTGCCTATCCTTAACCTGTTGCCAGCTACTTCTGACCCACCTACCTTACTGGACTTGTACAACTCCACTAGCTCACATGCCTTAGATATTATTGCCCCTCTCAAATTGTGAAAGTGTATACCAAGCACTTACCTGAACTCATGGTTTACACCACAACTAAAAGCACTTAGAGCAGATAAAAGGAAAATGAAAGTCCAGTTGAAAAACCGCCCAACTAACGAGAACAAATGTAACTTGTTGAAAATCTCTGCAAAATATAAAGCTGAAATACTATTCACTAAATGAGAAATCTACTATGACAGGACTCTTTATTATCCTCAGAGATTTGGAAGCCCCAATTTCTCCTGTGGACACCTGCATTAAGGATCAAGTATGGTGTACTAACATCCAGAATGCACTTTCTAACAAAATCTCCCTCCTCCAAAGAAAAATCTCAGAAAAAAATCTGAACCTGTCTACATCAGGTTCTTATCAGGAAAATTCAGATAATACTCTTAAACCCATTCTGCGCTTCAAATTTTCACCAGTCACCACCCGAGAAGTGGTAAATATTGTTTTCTTGCTTAAACCTTCAAGGTGTCAGGGTGATATTTGCCCTCCCCAGATTATCAAAGAAGCGGCCAGGGAGTTGGCCCCCTTCATTACCAAACTAATTAACGCTTCTTTTGTATCTTGCAATGTCCCCACTAATTTTAAGGATGCCTGGATCATGCCTCTCCTGAAAAAAACCTTCCTTGCACCCATCCATCCCCACAAACTACAGACCGATAACTACAGTCCCGTTTTTGCTTAGGATAATAGACAAGACAGTCTATTTCCAGATACAAATTTACTTGGAGACTAATAATCTCTTAGGGCTTCACCAATCTGGTTTCAGACTGCTACATAGCACTGAAAAGGCTCTGATTAATCTGAAGACCCAAATTGACCTAATCAAAGACAATAGGAAACTTTCCCTCCTACTTTTATTGGACTTGTCTGCCGCTTTTGATTTGGTAGACCACAAAGTGCTTTGCAAACAACTGTCCACAGCAGACCATTTCTCCCAGGAAGCTACAGCGTGGATCCATTAATTTCTTAACAATAGGTCAATGAGAGTGTTCTCACCTTCAGCTTCAGGGATACCACAACGATAACATGTGGTGTACCCCAAGGCTCCTGCGTATCACCTACCATGTACAATGTCTTCACCAAACCACTGTTTGACGATCTTGACCATCTGGGTGTCAACTACATGAACTATGCAGATGACACCCAGATCCTAATCCCTCTTACTGGAGACTACGATACAGACTTGGCCTTGGTGAACAAAATCTATCTAATCATTCAGGCATGGATGGCGACACATGGCCCCTGCCTGAATGATGAGAAGACGGAGCTCCTAATCCTAGGAACTTCAGCGAACATCAACAAACTAAGTAGCAAATACTCAGCCTTCAACATTGATGGCATCAACATTATTGTGGCCCAGGATCTTAAAACCTTAGGCTTTTACCTAGATTCTACTCTCAGCCTAGGCAAACAAGTTAAGGCCACTGCCTCAGCAACAGCCTACACCTGTAAGCTGATACAGGCTTGCAAACCATTCCTCTGCACTGAAAGTTGCATTACATTAACGAGAGCCTTAATTCTATCCGAAATTGATTATTGAAATGCCTTTTACTTGGGGGGGCGAGTAAATACATTGTAGATAAACTTCCAATTCTTCAAAACAATGCCCTTAGAACTGCGCTCAGCATACCTAGCAGACAACATATCTCAGAGGCTAGACGGAACATTAAATGGCTCACTATTAATGAATTCAGTCAAAACTGTTTTGCTTACCTACAAATATCTGAATAACTCAGCCCCACTCTATTTAACGGATAACTTAATCAATAAAACATCTACACATCCAATTAGGTCAGCCAATTATTTCTGCCTTACATTCCCAAGATTTATCTTGAAAAAAGCATGAGGCAGAAGCTTCCCCGTCATGGCTGCCCAACTGTAGAACTCGCTTCCTACTGCCCTGAGAACAGACCATTCATTTTTCAGTTTTAGGAAAAATACTAAAAACTGGCTTCTCAACAAGGACTCATGAAGTGTTGATGGATATTCTAGGTCATCTCTCAGAACACAATTCAGTCTCCAGTTTTGTAAATTCTATGACAAGACAGGAGGCTCGCATTATGCTTTACTTTCTTTATTTGCTGCCACACCAGCACTTTAAAACTTAACTTTAATACTGTACATTTATGTTCTTACAAAACCACAGTTATGGAAAACGAAAATGGACCAGTTTAAACGTTTGTTTCACATCTGCATGTGATCACTGTAATCACCCGGGAACTACTAGTCCCATGATACTCATAGTCTCTGGTAGTCCAATCCTCCCAGCTCTGCACCTATCAGCGGGCAGCCTCCTGTATAAGAACCCTTGAGCCCAGGTCCTTTCCTCTTTCTTTTTGCTGCCATAAGATAAGTGGCATTTTTCTCTATCTTTGCTTATAGAAGGATTGTTAGTCACGTATATATTTCTATAATTCATGTAATATGTGTATATCAGTATGGCATTACATCGTAGCGCGCATGGAATTAGTTTCATTCTCCTCAAAAGAGTTTACCTGAACGCGTAGCACGAGCGTGGTGCAGCGTATTACATTCAGTAAGCGCGCGTTATACTTCTTTCACGAAAGTTCGAGTGTTGTGAAGAGCGAGCGAGGGCCGGAGCCGCGAGCAATTCCGCTCGCTTCAGGCTGCCGAGCCCCGCGCTCTGTAATAATCGGCACCGGCGAACTCGGCGGCCGTTAGGACCTGTGAGAGCGGGAACCCCCTCAGGTTTTTCCCAGCTTCCCTAGGGATTCTAGCTTCCGCTCACATTGCGCTTGCAGTCGCGTACGAGGGAAGTAGTCAACCAGAGCTCCAGATCTATTTCGAAAAAAAAAAATATATATATATATATACCTTTTGATTACGTTATAAAACGCAAGAAGCGGTTTACAGGCACACACTACATTACTCCTCAGAAACGTGTGTAGAGCCTGAAGAGCCTCCATCTGCTGACTTCCACGCAGTTGGCCCTGCCAACACCTCGATTATGGCTCAGTTTGTCACCCCCACCAACGCCCCTTCCACTTCTCCAGATTGGAGTCAAGAAGAGTGGGAAGAGGATCCTTCCCAGCAAGAATCAGACTTGACACAGAGTTTTAAGAAGGTACTCAGAGACTACTTGCAGCAGGCGGTCTCTCAAGGGGTGCAGCCCATTACGAAGAGATTGGAGACTCTGGAAATGATAATGGCTGAACAACAGAAACATATCACAGCCAGGAAAAGACGGGCTAGTAGCCCTGATGAAGGAACGTCAGCAGGACACCCCCAAAAAGGGGTTGAGAAGAAGGGGTGTAAAGTAGCCCGGAAGAGCAAGCACTCATTGACCCCCCCGGGCCTCACTGAAAGGGTTAACACTGTTCCCCAATTGACAGGCGACCCTGTCGCCAGGCTTAAGGAAGCCTTCCTGGCAAAGAACAGAGACGGCCAGGATAGACCCCGTACCCCAGGGGTGTACAATTTAGGGGACGATGACGAGGGCTATTCACCCGATGATGAAGGGGGCGAGGAAGAAGAAGATATCAGTAAAGGTGTGGAAGACCCCCAAATCATAGAAGATACGGCAGACATGTTCGACCCCAAAGCCATCCGACACCCTAAGTCCTCAGAATGGGTAGCTTCCCCTACAGTGGCACTTTACATGGCTCAGCATATCAGAAAACCTCTAGAAAGAGAGGTAAGATCGAGAATGAGATCTGAGTGTCCTAGACCAGAGCTGCCGAATAAACTAACAGAAACCCCTGACTTAGACCCTAAGATGGTTACGTTTGTGACCAAAACAGCTAGAGACATCAGGAAAGGCGTGGACCGAGCCTGGAAAGGATGTCAGGATAAGCTCCTGGACATTTCGGGTCCATTAGCAAAAATTATGGACCTCGCTGAGAAGTCAAAAGATACAGGTGCGCCAATAGACGCAACCGTCCTGGGCAACTGGGCGCAAAGAGCAGCATGCCTATTGGGCAACGCCAATTGTGCCTTATCTTCGGAAAGAAGAAGAGGAATCTTATTGAAGATTGACAACAAGTTGAGCGACCTGGCCACCTATGAAGCAGGCGAAGGCGCCAAAGGTCTGTTGTTCGGCGAGGCGTTCGCCAAAGAAATGGCGCAGTTCGTAGGAACTTATTCCGCTTTAGAGAAGGCCCAGACTTCAATCAGAAAAATCTTTCCAGGGCGGATTTTTGCCGGGACCGGACAACATAGGGGTCGCTCGTCCGGTCGCTATAACTCCCAACGAAGGCCCTACAATCAGCGCGCCCAGTACTGGGACTCCAGACAACAAGACTCCTTCTTCCCGGATAGATCGAGGTTCCCTAGAGGCTGCAGGGGAAGAGGATCTTACAGACAACCAGGGGCAGCAGCCTGTGAGTACAGCATGTCGGAGTGTAGGAGGAAGAACCCTCCACTACCTGCGCGAATGGCAAGCATTATCAAGCGATGCATGGGTGCTACAGGCAGTAACAGGCCTACAGATAGAGTTTATAGGTACGCCATTGCAGAGAACAGAACCCCGCCCCATAGTTATGGCGCAAGAGGAAGCAGCGCTCCTGCACAGCGAGCTCAGAAAACTAGAAAGCAAAAATGCGATAGAGCGTGAACTGCAGAGAGATCCCGGTTTCCTCAGCAACATGTTCCTAGTTCACAGAGGGGACAAAATAAGACCAGTAATCAATCTGAAAGATTTGAACGAATGGGTATTATACAACCATTTCAAGATGGAGGGGATTCATCTTCTCCGGGACCTTCTGCGCTCAGGAGACTGGCTAGCTCGTCTAGATCTCAAAGATGCATACCTAACGATTCCGATAGCAACTTCTTATCGGAAATATTTGCGCTTCCGATGGAAGGGAGAAGTATGGCAATTCACGTGTCTCCCGTTCGGTCTGTCCTCCGCTCCTTGGGCCTTCACCAAGCTCATGAAACCGGTGGCAGCAGCCATTAGAGAGAGAGGCATACGGATCATCATCTATCTAGACGCCATTCTCGTCTGCGGATCAGAGAAAGCTACTCTAGCAAAGAACGTTCAATGGGTATTCTCTCTCCTCACCTCGCTAGGATTCCTAGTGAACCTAGACAAATCCCAACTACGTCCGGTCCAGAGGATAGACTTTCTAGGCTTCACAATAGACTCAGTGAAAGCCTCCCTCGAGCTCCCGGGTCACAAAATGAGAGCGATCAAGAAAGAACTCAGAGCAGTTCTAGCGAAAGGGACTATTTCCCTTCGCAAACTAGCCAGAGTAGTAGGTCTTCTAGCAGCCTCCATTCAGGCGATATTTCCGGGTTCTCTTCATTATCGAGCCCTGCAAAGGCTCAAAATAAAACATCTCCAAGGAGGTCTGCGATATCATCAATTAGTGACTTTGGACCGCGAAGCCCTCACAGAGCTCAACTGGTGGCTAGAAAATATGGAGGCCTGGAACGGCCGCGCCATTTTTGCCGACGCCCCAGAACTAGTAATAGAATCAGATGCAAGCAGGTCAGGCTGGGGAGCCAGATGCGAACATGTGCAGACAGGAGGGAAGTGGTCAGAGGAAGAGTTACAACTCCATATAAATTGTCTCGAGTTATTAGCGGGCTCTTTCGCAGTGTGCGCTTTTACGAAAGACAAGGTGAAATGTTGCGTACTGCTCAAGAGGGACAAGATCTCCGCAGTGCAGTACATAAACAAATTGGGAGGCACAAAATCCAAAATGCTAGCCGAGTTAGTGAAGAATTTCTGGCATTACTGTCTTCAAAACAGAATCTCCGTATCAGCGGAATACTTACCAGGCAAGCAGAACGAAGTAGCAGACTGGAATTCACGTTATCTTGTGGACTTCAGCGATTGGAAACTACACCCCCAAGTCTTCCAGCGATTGCAGAATCTATGGGGGCCCCTACACATAGATCTGTTCGCGTCCAGACTGAACGCCCAGACATCAAGGTACTGCAGCTGGAGGATAGACCTGGATGCAGCGGGCACAGATGCCTTCCTGCAACCCTGGACAGGGGCAGTACATTATGCCTTCCCGCCGTTCATTATGATCACGAGAGCTCTAGCGAAAGTGCGCAGAGACCAAGCAGAAATTGTGATAGTGCTCCCCCTATGGAAGGCACAACCTTGGTTTCCAGTAGCGATGTAACTTTCTACGGATTTTCCGAGGATAGTGCCTCAGCTGCCGGATCTTGTTCTCGACCCATCCGGCCATCCTCACCCGCTAGTGATCACGGGCTCGCTACATTTGATAGCATGCAGGGTTTCAGGAAAAGATGGGACCTGCCAGGAATTTCACAACTCGCTGCAGATTGTATCAGAGACTCCTGGGCGCCTTCCACCCTTCGGAGCTATAGTGCGGCATGGAATGGGTGGTCCAGGTGGTGTTCGGAGTACGAGTTGGATCCCATTTCAGCCCCTTTAGTAGAAGTCCTCAACTTCCTAGCTTTCAATTTTCAAGAAGGCGACACCTTCAGAACAGTGGGAGTGTATAGGTCAGCCATTTCAGCAGGCCACAATGAGATTGACAGTACCGCGGTAGGTGAGCACCCAGCAGTTGTACGTCTACTCAGGGGGATGAAGCTCAAAAGACCACCTATGCCCAAGTACAAAGTGTTGTGGGATGTTAGAGACATTTTTCGCCTCTTTCTTACATGGCCCGATAACGAGAACTTGTCCCGATCTCAATTATCGGGAAAGCTAGCCATGCTGCTTTTCCTTACAGCCTGTAGGCAAGTTTCTGATGTCAAAGCTCTGGAAATCGATAGGAAAATATTCTATCCGGACGGCATATCTTTTACCATTACTAAAAGGACTAAGACAGATTCGAGAGTGATTGACTACCCGTACTTCACTAGTAATAAAAAGCTTTGCGTAGCGCAATGTATCAAAGATTATGAGAAAGCAACAGCGCATATTAGGCCACAGGGAGTGACCCAGCTACTCATTTCGCACAGGAAGCCCTATCATGCAGTAGCATCAGCGACCATTGCTAGATGGGTGAGAGAAATAATGCATTGGGCAGGGATTGACTTGTCTGTTTTTGGCGCGCATTCAGCCAGGGGGCGATGGCTTCAAAAGCTTTTAATACAGGGCTGTCGCTGCAAGACATTATAAAATCAGCAGATTGGTCCTCTGAGTCGACCTTCAAGACATTCTATTTTAAGCCTGTATCGGAAATACCTAATAGGGTGGTGAACAGCGTTGAACAAGCATAATGCGAGCCTCCTGTTTTGTCATAGAATAAAGATTGCCCACGCTATCAGCTCAGGAAGTCTTCATTCTATTAAAGACAAGGAGGCGAGTATTATATCCCACCCAGAATAGTAACATATCAGTTGCATTGGCATGTGGTTAACTTTGTATCACCGTTGCTCATTCCCACCGTCATAATGACTCTCCATTCCTTTTAGGAGATGACCAGAAAACTACAGGATGAAGAAACTCGTGAAATTGAGTAAAGTTTCTTTCAAGTTGGTCGCGTTTGACCTTAAAGCCTTCAGTTCCGAGGATTGTTAACAGTTCATCCTGAGAGGATCGCTCCGTTGGCAAAGAGACTATTGAGTTGAGGGCCAGACACAAAGAAAGAGGAAAGGACCGGGGCTCAAGGGTTCTTATACAGGAGGCTGCCCTCTGATAGGTGCAGAGCTGGGAGGATTGGACTACCAGAGACTAGGAGTATCATGGGACTAGTAGTTCCCTGGTGATTACAGTGATCACATGCAGTTGTGAAACAAACGTTTAAACTGGTCCATTTTCGTTTTCCATAACTGTGGTTTTGTAAGAACATAAATGTACAGTATTAAAGTTAAGTTTTAAAGTGCTGGTGTGGCAGCAAATAAAGAAAGTAAAGCATCATGCTCGCCTCCTTGTCTTTAATAGAATGAAGACTTCCTGAGCTGATAGCGTGGGCAATGTTTATTGTTGATGTAAAGCAAACTATGTTTACACCTTTAGAACTTTTGTATACAATGTCTTTAAACTTTTCATATATAATTTCTGCAATATCAAACTCCAAACCAAACACAACCAAAACCTACAGCGCAACAAACCGCACAAACTTCACTACATTGCAACAACAAAACAAAAACACACCTAGTCTTGCACAACAGTACACGATGACCACCGGCCGCAAACACCCCAGGCCCAGCCAACGGACCCACCGGGCGGAGGCCGCCAACAGCGAATCACTGCCCTCTTGCACTTTTCCTGCTTCCGCCCACTAACTCAACCTCCCCTCCTCTTTCAGAGCCGCCAGAGCACCAGGGGACCACTCTGGTGGTCATAGTGTACGGTAAAAATGTCCTTTAACATTAACATTAACAATATTCCTATCTGTAAATTGGAAAACAGATTAGTTTATATATTGTCTGTACCCAAACGTGTAATGGAAACTTTGAAACCACCTGTAACGTGCCCAGGTTTGGTGCGCTTTATAAAATAATAAACAAACAAACATAGCCTTGTGGGTAATGCATTCAGTCGTTGTTTTCCCCTGCATCCTGGTACTGGGGGCTATTCGATCCATATCAGCACATTAATGGAACACACATGCGAGAATGACAATGGAGAATCATGGCTGTATGGGCCACTCACAGGCAGCCTTAACCTGTGCACCCTAGATCTATCTCTAGGACCCATTAAATCACTGACCCTGTGAAATGACCTCAACAGTGGCAAAAAAAAAAACAGATCAATACCTCACAAAAAACTTGACTGCATATTCAACCAGAGAACTTGTTGATGCGGCATGAACTTATGTATCCAAGGTCACCACTGGCAGATTAACTCTGTTTACTGGAAAAGGACTAGCCCATCTAGGATTGGACTGTCCTAGCAGCAGCATCCCAGGGCGTCTGCATGATCAATGCTGAGCATTTTTATAGGTTGGGGTTCCTATAACAGAGCTGGCACCATAGCTAAATGGCACCTGAATCACTCTAAAGTTAGGGGTCTTAATTTACCATCATAAACAGGCCCGGCTGAATATGTGTGGGTGCCCATTTCAACATGATGATTGGCCCCTCCCCCCAGCTTAGAACTGAAAACAGTCTGAGGAACCTGTGAGGTGCATGCATTATAATGGAGACAAAGAAGTACAGACAGGGGTTAATAGCTGCTGATTATCATGAGACGGTTAGCCAGTAGGTAGCTGAAGCAATAAATGCCCACTGTGAATCTATAGATCCTTCTGTTGTGGAGTAAATAAGGACATGGGCCCTTTAAATGAAAAGGAAAGGGAAAGCAGGAGGAGGGCGGGGCGGGCGGGAGGATGAGGGGAGCGGGAAAAGTTACAAGCGGCAGTTGTGAATTAATAAAGTGGAGGTTCAGACGCACCCCGCAGTCCGCGTCTTATTTAGGGGCCGACACCCCGTAATAACTGGCGACGAAGGGAAGAAACCCACAACGAGCGAGGAAGGAACCCGTGACGCAACCGAGGAGTCAAGGAGGGACCCGGCAATGTCCGCGGCAGGCTGAAGGAGAGGTCGGTGAGGAGAGTCCGACGGCACACGCCACAAGCGGCAGAAAGGAGACGGAGGGGAGCCCAGCTGCGAAACACAGTGGGACTCCGCATTGCTGTACCAACACCAGAGGGGAGATCCGATGGAGCAGAGGAGGAGAACGACCCAGCGCCACCCGCGACAGGCCCGAGCCAGCGGAGACACGCAGCGAGTCACTGGAGGTGAGGAGGGGCCCCAGCGTGAAGCCGGATTACACCGTTAACAGGGCGAACGGAGGGAGGACAGAAGCATGCCAGCACAGAAGGTACAGCACGGTAAGGAAAGGGAAACGCAACGGCCCACATGTTACACGCCCAGGGAAGGGAGACCAAAGCACGCGCCGGCGACCAGCATAAACCACTTGAAAGCGAGGAATGATAGGCACTCCACAGTACTATACCACTTGAACACAAGGAATCTTAAGCGCACAACAGCGACAAGTCACTTGAAAGCGAGGAACAATAGGCACACAACAGTGCCAAACCACTTGAAAGCGAGGAACAATAGGCACACAACAGTGTCAAACCACTTCAAAGCGAAGAAATCACATGTGCACAACAGCGCCACACCACTTGAAAGCGAGGAAGCATAGGCACACAACAGTGCCAGACCACTTGAAAGTGAGGAATCACACGTGCACAACAGCGCCACATCACTTGAAAGCGAGGAAGCGTACACACACAACAGTGCCAGACCACTTGAAAGCGAGGAAGCATAGGCACACAGCAGTGCCAAACCATGTGAAAACAAGGAACCATAAACACACAACGGTGCCAAACCACTTGAAAACGAGGAATCACATGCGCACAACAGTGCCAGGCCACTTGAAAGCGAGGACTCATCGGCGCACCCGGTGCTGCATCACTTGAAAACGAGGTACCACACACGCATATCTGTGTCAAACCACTTGAAAACACGTCATGTCACAGGCTGGGGACGCAGCAGTAGACACCACAGCACCCGCCACACCCGGCGTGACACCTACCAACCCAGTCTCCTTCTTGCGCCACCCAAACCAATTCTCGCTAGAACCTCAGGAAAACCAAGGACAAAGATGGCAAGAGTGGATGGACGAGTTTGAAGAATTCATGAGGGCAGTAGGAAACCAAGATGCCCCCAACAAACTGGACATATTCACAAATCTGGTGGGGAAAGACATCAGAGCGTCATCAAAACCATCCCGACAGCAGAAAGAAATACATACCTGAAACTCATCGAAGCCATTAACAGTTGCCTAGTAATCGTCCCGAACAGAGACTATGAGCGATACATCTTCAATCAGTGCACCCAATTACCCCAGGAAACAGTTGGCCAGTTCATATTACGCCTGCAAAGAAAAATCATGTATTACGATTTCGCTAACTTTAATGACGACAAAGCCATCCGCCTGAGAGTCATAGAAGGATGTCTGTCGTCAATATTTCGCAAACACTTACTGAAGAAGCCGCTACCTTTGAAAGAAATTGCTTATCATCAAGGGGCTGATGTGGAGAAAGTAGTGTTAAAAGGCAATGAGATGATAACCGTTCTGTATAACCCAGGGTAATTGACGGCAGAAAGAGCTCCAGTAAACGCAGCTTGTAAGGCGAGTGCTGCAAAGTGCACATTTAAAGCCCCAGAATCACCAGCGTAGCTGATCCGCCAGAAACCCTGTGGTGTGGGCCCCCACCACACCAGGATTAGAGGGGGACCCTCGCCCAGTCCTCACTCATCAAGGTGAAGGATGGGCCGGGGGACGCAGCGTGGGAAGGAGCCGAACGTGGCAAGTGGCATGAGTTACATGCAACATTCAGCTCCTCCCACCCCTTCTCCTCTGGCTTCATCGTGCTGCATCATATACAGGAAACTGGAAGCTCTACCAGCTTCCTGGTTCTGGTCTGTGAGCAGCGCGCAGGAGCCAGAGTCTCGGAGTGACACGACGGTGGACCAAAGCTAAAGCTTTTTTTATTTGAATGTGTATTTTGCATATGTGACGTGTGTGTCAGATGTTTGTATGTGGTATGTGTCCGTGACTGGTGGTTGAAGGAGTATGAATGTGATAGTGTGTGTTTTAATGTTATGGGTGGGTGGGTGCATGCCTGTGTGGAGAATGCAGTGTCAGTGGATGTGAGAGAAGGTTTATCGGTGAGTGACAGGTGGTGGAATGAATAGGAATGTGATAGTGTGTGTTTGAATGTTCTGGTTTGGTGGCTGCCTGTCTGTGTGGAGGATGCAATGTGAGTGGATGTCAAAGAAGGCGTATGCATGAGTGTGACTGGTGGATGAATGGATATGAGTGTCATAGTGTATGTTTGAATGTTCTGAGTGGGTAGTAGATGCGTGCCTGTATGGAGAATGCAGTGTGAGTGGATGTGAGAGAAGGTTTATGGGTGAGTTACTGGTGGGTGAATGGTCATGGATTATGAGGGTGTTTTAATGTTCATGCTGGGTGCCTGTATGTAGAATGCAGTGTGAGTGAATGTGAGAGAAGGTATATGGGTGAATGGCTGGTGGGTGAATGAGTATGAATGTGATTGTGTGTGTTTTTGAATGTTCTGGGTTGGTGGGTATCTCTGTGGAGAATGATGTGTGAGCGGATGTGACTGAAGTGTGTGTGTGTGTGTTTATGTAGCATTTTTTGACATTTCCTTCGATGATATGGCATGTTTTACTGTCATTTTCTGACAACTCCAACTTCATGTGTTATTTTGTGGCTAGAGTGGCGTTTTGGTACGGCCAGTCTAGCCATTGCTTACTATGGCATGACTTTTTTTTTACTGAGCATCTATGATAAAGCAAGCATGATAAGTCTTCTTACGTGTCTACAGTGGTCTACACTGGAAGCAGCTTGGGCATGTTTTCTTATTGTGGCATGGCACTTTTAATGGCCAATCCAAAAAGAGTATATATTCTTACAAAGGGGTACTGATATATATTGGCAGAGCCAGCTTTGACATATTTTTTATAGTACCAATACTTGTATTATGCCCCAATTGACTATGAGTATATTTTTTTGGGGCCTACTGGCATATTTTGGTGGAGCCAGCATGGAAATGTATGGGCACAGCCAGCTTGAACATGTTTTTTATACTGGCATATAGTGAGGGGAAAGTCATGAAAATGCATTGGGAAATGCTTCTGTGCACTTTTGGGGACTTGTATTATTTAATGAGTTACCCTTAAAACTGATTGCAAACTGTCTCGTCTTTTACCCAATTTTCCCACGTAAGTGTGATGAATAATGCACCATTTTAATCCATCATTCAAAGCAGTTTCTCTGGGGGAGAGGGTAAGGATACCCCAGGCCCCCAAACACTTTTTTTCGTTGCTTGAACTCCCTTGCTATGCTTGGTCGCAATCGCATACTTGTGGCAAATACTTACACCCTCCAATAAAACTCTTTGGGGACGAAGCACCACCCCCTTTTTTCTATGCTAGAAAAACATTTAAGTTTTGATTTAAAAGTATACTTACATATTTCTTCTGGAGGAGTGAGTGCCCATGCAGTGGCATCAACATGGGCATTGCACACAGATCAGTGCCTGCCCGAAGTCTACCATGTACAGTGCTTTGTTAATGAAGTTAGGTATGGGGGGGGGGCTCAAAATAGCTCGCCAGGGGACTACAAACGTAGTGCTACACCAATGCCCAGAACGAAAGTCATAGAGAAAGGAATATATTAGAATGGCAAAATGGTGAAGCAGGAGGCTCTGTTCAACTGAAATAGCTAGCTGAAAGCCCTGACCTTGTGATCATAAGCACTCAGAAGGGGCCAGGTTCAGAGCAAGAAATGGGCCTGAACAAGGCGGGACAGCTTCCACAGACAACTCTCACAGATCCTGTGCTTCATCCAGCTTGTTTAGTTTTGCTAAACAACCCATTTTCCGAAGGGCATTCAAAACAACACAAACTACAAAGCCTGACGTATAATACAAATCTTCTTCTTCTTCTCAATTATCGGAGGCCTGGGGGACCCTGGGAGACCCACGCAGGTGAACCGGATATATATGTCCTATATTCTACAGACATCTCTTTCTTAGGGTGAATAGTGTGACCAATCAAAAGAGAAGAGTCCAGTATTCGCTTGAACGGTTTTCTTAATTAATCACTATAAGGCATGTTTAACATTTAAAATTGTGGACATTCTGTTGTTCCCATAATGCTCTGCTTTTATGCAAATCACAAGGATTGGGTTCTATATACACATACTGTTGCCCCGCCCCCTCCTTCCCAAAGCATACTCGCCCCCCCCTCCCCCCACTCTCCACCACCCTCTCCCTAGATGTGACATTGCCCCAATAAATGTTTTCAATTTCCAGCACTGGTCCCAGGCTCAGCATAAACTGCCAATGTCTATACAGAGAGTGCCATTACAATTGGTAGCAATTCCCAGTTATTTAAGCCTCTGAGTAATCTATGAATAATAAGCACCCCCGATCTAATGCCGTGTAATCGCGCGTGCCTTACACTCTAGATAACTTCGCTTGCTGTAGCTCGGTTGCACCCTCTCGTGGTCAGAATGTGTATAGTGCTGAGTCTTCTGTTCTAGTATACTATACACCTGTAAACGACTACGTATATCATGCATTTCACTTGTTTAGTGAAGAAGTAAAACCATCAGCCGGTAGTGATTGCAGTACAAATCAAATTGTGCATTGGTCTTTAAAGCACCTGTTCCATCAGCGGCGGGAGGGGTTGATCTGGGCAGGGTGAAGGGTTTCTAGCTATGGGAGTAGGACCAAAGTGGTGCGCTGGGTTCCCAAGCTCACGGCGTCTGACCGACTACCATATATGCAGCGAAAAACTTAAAACGTTCTGTTCGCATTCACATTTTTAATTAAACAAATCACGTTTAGAAATACAGAAGACATCTGCATCTGCGCTAATATACTTATTAGTCTGGAAGTGTAGTGCAGGGGAGTGGTGGAGCACTGAGAGGGGCTTCCCTGCCCTCCACAGATATAGGCCAAAAACGTTTTTGTCACATCAAACGCCCGGTGTCCTCCCTTCCGTCCGGATGGGAGGGGGGCCTTTGATCTGGCTGTTCCGGGCAGTGACCACTTGTTTGGCAGGTGACTGTTACTTTACCCGGCCACCCTCCAGCATGCCCCCCTCCAGCATGGCCGGGGGACCACCCTCCAGCATGCCCCCCTCCAGCATGCCCGGGGGAACAGTAGTCTGGGTCCCTTTTGTTTTGCTAGTCCTAGAACCCTCCCTGCACACCTAGCTACCATGGGAAATGCGCCCAGTATGTGTTGCCCATTTCTCCTGCAAGCCCACCTCCCACCTTGTGCCTTCCACCTCCTGGGGCCCATGTGAACTATCCACGTTAAAAATGTGGCAACACAGTTTAATTACTGATTGCGAATGAGGCTTTTCATGATAGCGCTCCCTGTCAACTGAACCGCTTCTCTGAGCTCCGAATTTTGTCAAATAAGGGTGAGGTACAGTGAAGGAAATGTTTTGCTCGGAATAACAGAATTTGGCGAAGTGTTAATGCTGGCATTGGGTGGGCTGTGTCTCCCGAAGCCATAGTGCTCGCTAGTTTTACAACAATGATACTCGCTTTGTCAGGGCCAAATTAAGGGTTTTCGAGTCCTAGGCAACAGAAACGGCAGGGGTTTACCATAACCAAACAGTAATTGCTCAAGGTACGCTCGGAGGGTGCGACCGCACAGGGGCGCCCCCATGGCTCAGGGGCCTTGCCTCCAACTCTGTGTTGGCGTCAGGGGTATTGCTAGGTCTGGAAAAGACCCGGGGCTACGCTGATGTCAGAACTGTCGGTACTGGGGGCCAGCTAGCCTTTTGTTTGTAGCTGCTGAGATTCTATCCGGGGCTACAACCAAAAGACTGTTGGGGGTCTCTGGGTGCCCCCACTGCGTGCCCCTCCACCCACAGACTCCACACGGACACGTCTGTGCGGTTCGGGCTCCCCGGTCGCTCTGACGCGGCCGGGAACGCCCCGTTTATTTAAGGCGCACGCGGCGACGTGCAACGTCACGCCGCCGCGTGCGTATCCCCTCACGGGGCAACCCCACACTCCTCCTTTTTCCGGGAGGAACAACAACAAACAGACACGTCAAACCATAGCACTGCACACAAAGTCACTTGCGAACTTCAAAGCCCATGCCCCCTTTTATTATCAGCCTCCCAGGTCCCCTTCACTACGGAACACAGTCAATTGGCCCCAGCACGTAGTCTCCGAGGTAGGCAGGTCTCCCTCGCCCAGCCCTCTGGGGGTACCTCCCACCTACCTCAGCCGCCGGACTCCCTGCTGCTCCAGTGCCTCGTTCTGGTGACCCCACGAGTTCCCCCCGGGGGGTATCTTCATCCGGGAGGACAGTCTCATCCGGGTCAGGCGGGAGTACAGTTCGAGAGTCCCCCAGTTTCTTGAAAAAACTCACATTTCGAGTGACGGCCGACTTCCCGTCCGAGGCCGTTACCATTGATCCTTTCACTGCCACTACGTCCAGCGGCTTGGGTTCATATGGGAGCGAGAGTTTTCCATGGGGATGCCGATTCCTGATCAGCACTTCGTCGCCC